>NW_027139442.1:2810000-3410000 GCF_035084215.1 Heptranchias perlo | reverse complement strand
AGTACACTCCCATCAAAGTGCTTGCCCCCTTTTTGTTTTTATGCTCCACCCATATGGCCTCATTAGAGGAACCTGCTAATATATCATCCCTCCTTATGGCAGTAATTGATTCTTTAATTAATATTGCGACCCACCCCCCCAGATCCTCTTATACCTCCCCCTCTGTCTCGCCTGAAGATTCTGTACCCCGGAATATTGAGCTGCCAGTCTTGTCCCTCCCTCAACCATGTCTCTGTGACAGCAACAATATCTTACTCCCATGTGTTTATCAACACCTTCAGTTCATCCACCTTATTCGCAAGACTCCTTGCATTAAAATAGATGCCATCCAGCCTTGCCCTCACATATTTGCCCTGTCTTCCAAGCTGACTTGTTTTTTTCTCAATATTTGACTGCACATCACCCCCTATTGTAGCTCCACTCTGTATCACATCCCCCTGCCAAGTTAGTTTAACCCCCCCCCCCCCCCCCGCAACAGTGCTAGCAAACCTCCCCGCAAGGATATTTGTCCCGCTCTGGTTCAGGTGCAACCCGTCCGACTTGTACAAGTCCCACCTTCCCCAGAAGCAGGCCCAGTGATCCAGGAAACTGAAACCCTCCCTCCTGACCAACTCTTTAGACACGCATTCATCTGTTCTATCCTCCTATTTCTATACTCACTAGCCCGTGGCACTGGGAGTAATCCAGAGATTACAACCTTTGAGGTCCTGCTCTTTAATCTGCTACCTTGCTCCCTAAATTCTTGATGCAGGACCTCATCTCCCTTCCTACCTATGTCGTTGGTCCCAATGTGGACCACGACCTCTTCCTGCTCACCCTCCCCCTTGAGAATGCCCTGTAGCCGCTCAGTGACATCCCTGACCCTGGCACCAGGGAGGAAACAAACCAACCTGGAGTCACGTTTACGGCCACAGAAACGCCTGTCTGTTCCCCTTACGATAGAATCCCCTACCACTATAGCTCTTCCACTCTTTTTCCTCCCAGCCTGTGCAGCAGAGCTACCCCTGGTGCCAGGAAGTTGGCTGCTGCTGCCTTCCCCTGATAAGTCATCCCCCTCAACAATATCCAAAGCTGTATATTTGTTTGAGAGGGGGACGGCCACAGGGGACCCCTGCACTGCCTGCCTGCTCCTCTTACTCTGCCTGGTGGTCACCCAATTACTTCCTGCCTGTACAACCTTTACCTGCGGTGTGACCATCTCACTAAACGTGCTATCCACGACGTTCTCAGCATCGCGAATGCTCCTTAATGAATCCATCCGCAGCTCCAGCGCCGCAATGCGGTTTGTCAGTAGCTGCAGCTGGATACATTTCCCGCACACATGGTCGTCAGGGACACCAGAAGGGTCCCTGATTTCCCACATAGAGCAGGAAGAGCATAACACGGGGCTGGGCTGTCCTGACATGACTTACCCTTTAACTAATTAATTCAAATTAAATGAATCCCACCAATTTCACTTCAATTAAAAGGTATACTCAAGGGCCCTTGCTGAACAGCAGTCCCCCACTGCACAACAGAGACCCGAGAATCCACAGACTCTAACCTTCGACAAATTCAGCAGGAAAATACTCACCAGCCAATCACTTACCTCTTCCTTGGTGACGTCCCACTTGGATTACTTTTTGCTTCTTATTTATCTTGGGTCCAGGAGTTAAGTCCCTGTGATGTCGCACAGTAGTTGTCTCTTGGTGCAGATCTGCTGCTGCTTTTATTCCACAATCTCAGTCTTCTACTCTCAGGTCCACTACCGCTCTGCAGGAAAAGTTTGGAAAAGCAAGGCAAAGCAGCACCTCCTTCCCCCACTTCACCAAACTCACACACTTACCGAACTCTCAGCACACTGTGTAATATCCGCACACCGTCTCACCTTCCTTCTCGATCGCGTTTTCTATCGCTCCTCTATAACTCTCCGCACTCTCTCTACTCTGTCTCAATAACGCTTTTCACATCCGAGTAAATTTTAAAATAATGCGCCTGATTTCTCTCCACCAGTCCCGTGTTCCAACAATGCTATTCTTAGTGTCAGTTTGTTAAATGGTGAAGCCTCTGTGAATAGTTTAATGTTTCTACAGATCATCCAAGTCTCCATCTGTTCACCTACACTGTTCACTTCATCTACAAAGCAAGGAATAAACAGAATCTAATGCTTCTTCCAGACACACCTCAAAATGATTGATATTCCTTCTCCTGTAATTACAAAGTACAGCGTTAGATGGCGGCATTGTACAATTAACAAAACGCCAACATCGCCGCTGCTGCTTAAAAATCTACAGATAAATAGAAGGGCTCATGATTCCAACAGATAAAGTGCAAACTGACAGAAGATAACCTCAAAACATTGCATTTTACAATAAATTAATCAAGAGTGAGGCAGAGAATGAGATGTGAAAGAATCAGCAGCAAACTCAGTTCAGTAGCCAGACCTCTGGAGGTGCGTCAGATACACACATAATGAAATAACATTTTATAACGGTAATAACCGATCAATATATTGAAATCCCAGTTAATCTGAACCATGATATTGTGGAGGGAGGATATTGCGCAGCCTCCTTGTAACACTGAGAACGTGAACTGTCTCATTATCAATCACTGAAAACACATTTATGAAAAAAAATTCAGGACAGGTTAGTTCCTCAACATAAAACTGTTAGCACCTCCTGATGGTCCGATACCAGCTCTTAGCTCATACAGCCGATTCCAATACATTCAGTACAGAGAATAATCCAGTAACACTGCCAGGGTTAGATATACAAATTCACAACAAATGTAATGCAATTGCTGCACGACCGAACGTTTAGAAATTAATGACATACCATTATTCAACAGTACATTCAGTGCAGTGAATAATCCAGTAACAATGCCAGGGTTGGATACGTAAAGATCGTAACAGAGATAATGCAGCTTCTACAAGACCGAATGTTTAGAAGTTAAGGATATACCATTATTCAACAGTACATTCAGTGCAGTGAATAATGCGGTAATAAAGCCAGGATTGGATGTACAATGTTCATCACAGATATAATGCAGCTGCTAAAAGACCAAAAGAGCAGAGACTTTAAGAGTTCAATCATTCAACCGAACATGCCTGGAGAAAAAATAATTAGTCAAGTACAGCAGCACAGTTAACAGCAAATTACAATATTCAGAGATGAGATAATGGCTTACCCGGAACTCCAATGGCTGCAAGAACAGGATAGTAAATGCTTTCTATCTGAGACATAAGTGAATATCCCATTTCTGAGAGAAGCAGCGACTTCTGCTGAACTGAAAATTGCAGCTCCAGCAGGCACTCTGAGCTGATACATTGCAACAAGCCCTGATTTATACAGGGGATAAATCTCCACTGACACGGTTATACCCCTGATCATTGCTATTAGTTACAGCCCCTTGAACAAACACATTTCATCAGCGGCTTTGTCTACAATGTCAATAATGAAATAATGACGTGGACATATCACAAAAATATCAAAGTTCAGAACCTTGTCTTAATGAGACCTCCCTCAGGAATAAAGTTAAAAGCTGTGCTCAGAAAGGACTGGTCCAACAACAATGAGTGGCTTCATTTACAGTTTTCATATAATTGTATTGACCATGTTCACTCCTGCTGATTCATTTATAAATTTTACCGATTTCTCCGCGTCTACACTGAATCCAGCGACACAAGCAGACCCGTTTCACTCTGTTCTTGCAGTTTCCCACTTACAACATGAATTTTGAGTCACTGACATGGGAACAGTTAAAGGGCACGTTGAAGATTGCTGCCGAGAAATGACTGTGGGTGATATTAGGGGTCGGACACTGAACGAGCTTCATTGCTATTCCTCTCTCCGTTATTTTAATGCCAATGTTTACCCGTTTATTTTAAATTGGTTGACGGCTCCAGTAAAATTGCTCACGTGTAACCCCTAGCTGAACTCATAACCCGATTTGATCTCCGAAACAAAGGCTCTGTGCTTCCCTCACTCGCCTCCATTCATTCCTCAGCCCATTGCCATTGAAACCCTCATCAATGCCTCTGTCCCCTCCAGACTCCGTTCCTACAATGCACTCCTGGCCGGACACCCCACGTCCACTTTCCAACCAGCACCAGTTCCTGCTCGGCCTCACAGACCTCACTGACTCCAAGTTCCCGATCGCCAAACATTTAAAAATTTCATCCTGGAATTTAAATCCCTCCATGACCCACCCCGCCCCATCTCTGCCCTCTCCTCCACCCCTACAGGAAATCCACCTGTGACGGCCTCATTCATCGATCACTGGGCTCTTTTGGTGGGACTACCCTCGCCTGGTTCCACTCACCTATCTGATCATAGCCAGGAGAAGCTTCTCTTCCCACCATATCTGATGTCTCGAAAGGTTCTATCCTTGGCTCCTTCCTCATCCACATGCTGCCTTTTGGTGATATCGTCCGCAGAAATGGACCAGCTTTCAGATGGACGCTGACAAAACCACCGCCTCACTTCACCCTTCCAATGTCTTTGTGTTATCAGAGCGACATTATCTTTTAGTTGAGCCACGATGTCATCCAGTTAAAAATGGGGAAGTCATGCTCTTTGATCCACAATCTCCACATCTTGGCCAAAGAATCGATCCTCAACCTTCTCTTTTTGATTGATGAGTTCCTCATAAATCACCCAACTCCTTAATGACCTGCATTTGCTTCCAGTCTGCGAAGCTTGTATTTTATTTTGATTCTTTCTCATACTTAAATCCACCAGAACCTGAACCCCAGCCCTTCAATCTCTGTTATCTCCTCCAGCCCCACAGCCTCTCCCAAACTCTCAGCTCCTCCATCTCAGGCCGCTTGTGCATTCTATTTGCCCTAGTTTGACGGCAGTGCCTTCTGCCGTATCGACGCTTCAGAATGCCCCTCCTGTGCCCCTCCTTCTCCCCCTCCTCTTTTCAGGTGTCAGCCGTTGCTCAGTTGTAGCAATATGGCCTCTGTGTCAGAGGTTTTTGAGTTCAAGTCCCACCCCAGAGATTTGAGCACATTATCTCGGCTGACACTGCAGTTTGGTACTGAGGGAGAATTGTACTGTCCGTGGTGCTGACTTTCATTGGACACGGTAAACAGATGGCCCATTTGCCCTCTCAGGTAGATGTAAAAGATCCCACGGCAATATTCGAAAACAAGCAGGCGAGTTCCCCCGATGTCCTGGGCAATATTTATCCCTCAATCAACGTATTATAAAACCGGTTTTCTGGTCACTTATCTCATTGCAGATTGTGGGAGCTTGTTGTGTGCAAATTGGCTGACGCGTTTACGACATTGTGACTACACTTCAAAACTTACTTCGTTGATTGTAAAGCGTTTTGGGACATTCTGGAGTCTTGAAAGGCGCTATATAAATGCAAGTTCTTCCCTTCTTTCAGACCTTCCATGAAAGCCATCTCTTGCTTCATGATTTTGTCATCCCTCCTAATATCTCCTTCTTTGACCAGGGGTCCATTTTTTTTTGATTATACCTCAGTAAATCGCCGAGGAAAATTATCTATGTTAAATCCGCTCGATAAATACAAGTAGTTATTGTTATATTTTACCATCCTCCACTCTCTTCATCCCACCATTGGTGGCCATTCATCCAGACATCTAAATTCTACTCTCGAAAACCAACATTATCCCCTCCGTCTCTCCATTTGCTTCTCCTCCTTTTACACCCTCCTTTAACTCACTCGTTGACCAAGGTTTTCCCCAGTCCACCTGATATTTTCTTATTCCTTTGCTGCCGTTTTAACCCACTGACCCTTAAAGCTCATTGGGAATGTTTATTACATTAAAGGCGGTCTGTGAATGCGAGTTGTTCTTGACTTTCATTGGAATGTGTTCATTAGATGTCCACTGTATGAACAAAAGTAATTTCTGGGAGACAGAGAGATTATATAATGGACGGACTTGTTGAAATAAATTAATATTGGCAACTAGTTATGGCCACTGTTTTGTTCGACCAACATAATTCGGTGTTTCTACAGACTTCTCACTGAAATGGAGGGCATTCTGGAGCGTGGATGTGGCTGAATTCACTGCTGTCAAAAGTGGGCAAATGGGCTGTGGAGGCAGCTTTTAGGGAGTCCTCTATCTAAGTGACTTGGATGAAGGTTTATTCGTTATTGGAGGTTTTATTTCTCTTTGCTGACATTCTGTTGCAGTGCTGTCTGGGGCTGATGACTAGGGTGAAGCTTTATTCGTTATTCTCTTTGGTCCGCTGTTGCAGAGAATGGTGTGGAGCTTGGACGCCCCATTATAGGATCAACATTAAACCCATCGAGAGCACAATGCAGGTTCTCTCGAATGAGGCCAGGGAAGGGAATGAGGATGGAGAACGTTTTGAAATAACGGGATTATTTCAACGGAAATAGAGAAGAGGAGATTTAGATTTTAAATTATGAAGGTGTTTAAAGGAGTAATGGAGAATTACTGTATCCCCTGGTTGTGAGGATCAGTGATAGAGTAATAGAAAATTAATATATCCTCTGGTTGTGACGATCAGTGACAGAGTAATAGAGAATTAATATATCCTCTGGTTGTGAGGATCAGTGTTTCGATAATAGAGAATTACTGTATCCTCTGGTTATGAGAATCTGTGATAGAGTAATTGAGAATGACTGTATCCTCTGGTTGTGAGGATTAGTGATGGAGTAATAGAGAATTACTGTATCCTCTAATTGAAGGGATCAGTGATAGACTAATAGAGAATTACTGTATCCTCTGGTTGTGAGAATCAGTGATAGACGAAATGAGAATTGCTGCATTCTCTGGTTGTGACGATCAGTGATAGAGTAATAGTGAATTACTGTATCTTCTGGTTGTGAGGATCAGTGATAGAGTAAAACAGAATTACTGCATCTTCTCGTTGTGAGGATTAGTGAAAGAGTAATAGGGAATTACTGTATCCTTTGGTTGTGAACATCATTGATAGAGTGATAGAGAATTACTGTATCCACTGGTTGTGTCAGAAGTTTTTGAGTTCAAGTCACACCCCAGAGATTTGAGCACATAATCGAGGCGGACACTGCACTGTGGTACTGAGGGAGAACTGTACTGTCTGTGGTGCTGACTTTCATAGGACACGTTAAACCGAGGGCCTATTTGCCCTCTCAGGTAGATGTAAAAGATCCCACGGCAATATTCGAAAACAAGCAGGCGAGTTCCCCCGATGTCCTGGGCAATATTTATCCCCCAACCAACATTCCTAAAACCGGTTTTCTGGTCATTTATCTCATTGCAGTTTGTGGGAGCTTGATGTGTGCAAATTGACTGGAGCGTTTCCTACATTACCACAGTGACTACATATCACAATGTACTTCATTGATTCGAAAGCTTTTTGGAAGTCGGGAGGTCTTGAAAGTCGCTATATAAAGGAAAGTTGTTTCCTTCTTTCAGACCTTCCATGGAAACCTTCTCTTGCTTCAAACTTTTACTATCCGTTCTAATATCCCCTTCTTTGGCCGGAGGTCGATTTTTGTTTGATAATACCTCAGTAATGCGGCTTTGGAGATTTATCTATGTTAAATCCGCTCTCTAAATGCAAGTAGTTATTGTTATATTTCACCATCCTCCGCTCTCTCCATCCCACTATTGGTGGCCATTCCTTCAGACATCTGAACTCTCGTAAACCAACCTTATCCCCTCCGTCTCTCTATTTGCTTCTCCTCCTTTTACACCCTCCTTAAACCCACTCTTTAACCAAGGATTTCGGCAGTCCTCCTAATATCTTCTTATTCCTTTAGTGACCGTTTTTACCCACTCCTCCGTGAAGCACTTTGGGAATCTTATTATATTAAAGGCGGTCTGTGAATACGAGTTTTTGTTGACTTTCATTGGAATGTGTTCATTAGTTATCCACTGTATGAGCAAAAGTAATTTCTGGGCGAGTATTCTTGTACGAGAGAGAGATGTATATAATAGACAGGTCTATTGATATAAATTAACATTGGTAACTACTCGTGGACACTGTTTCGTTCTAACAACATAACTCGTTTATCTGCAGACATCGCATTGAAACAGGTTAGTGCAACTGTGAGGAATGGGGAGGAAGCCATTAGGGAGTCCTCTATCGAAGATGAGACCAGCTGCAGTGACGAGGATGAAAAATATTAGTTATTTGTCTTTTTCTCTTTGTTTATAATCGATGTTACTGCTCTCTCGGGATGATGACTGTGATGCAGCTATATTTGGTTAAAGCCCGTAGTTCCAGAACATAGTGTCCAGTTTTGACGTCCCATTGTAGAAACAATATTGAAGCCACAGAGGACACAATGTAAATTCTCTCGAATGAGGCCAGGGAAGGGAAACTTTAACAGAACAGATTTGAAACACCGGGATTATTTCTACGGAAATAGTAAAGAGGAGACTTAATTTTTAAATGATGGAGGCTTTTGATCGAGTAATAGAGAATTACTGCATCCTCTGGTTGTGAGGATCAGTGATAGAGTAATCGAGAATTACTGTATCCTCCGGTTGTGAGGATCAGTGATAGAGTAATAGAGAATTACTGTATCCTCTGGTTGTTAGGATCTGTGATAGAGTAATAGAGAATCACTGTATCCTCTGGTTATGAGGATCATTGATAGAGTAATAGAGAATTACTGTATCCTCTGGTTTTGAGGATCAGTGATAGAGTAATAGAGAATTACTGTATCCTCTGGTTTTGAGGATCAGTGATAGAGTAATAGAGAGTTACTGCATCCTCTGGCTGTGAGGATCAGTGATACAGTGTTAGAGAATTACTGTATCCTCTGGTTTTGATGATCAGTGATAGAGTAATAGAGAATTACTGTATCCTCTGGTTTTGAGGATCAGTGATAGAGTAATAGAGAATCACTGTATCCTCTGGTTTTGAGGATCAGTGACATAGGAATTAATCTAGTGAACCTTCTCTTTGTCCGTGTCCGGTCAGCCACCTTACCTTTTCTTACCACACTTCCGTTTTAGAATTTGGGCACATATTTGTCTTCCACATTTTTTATCTTGTTTTGAAAAAACACATTTATATTCTACATCGTTTTCATCACTAGCCAGTAGTTTTAGCCAATTAACCTGTTCTAAATCTTGTGCCATTTTAGTGAACTTTGCCATAATGAAATCTGGAATGAGTTGTAAATTATCAGTACCTTTAGTTCTATCAACCTATTGGAACCTTATAATATCGTGGTCACTGTTGCCCAGGTTTTTCCCCACAACGAGGCCTGATACGAGCTCAGGCTCGGTATTCAACACTCGATTAAATATATGATTACCCCGTGAAGGATTTTGGACTTTCCAACATGAATATTTGACTTGCTAAATTAACAGAGTTTAGTTGAACACAGGATGGAACACAGAACGATTAGACTTGACTGTTCAAGACTGCATTCTGGGAAGATTGAGCAAGTTAGGAAGGTTTAATTTTTGCTTCAGATTTTTTCGAAGCTTAACTGAGATGATGTACGTTCGCCGAGATAAGGGATGAGGTTAAATTTAAGGCGGCTGCCGAGCTGGGCCTTGAAAGTCTGAGGGAAACTGTCGTAAACATCAAATGCTGCAGCATCAGTTTGTTTGAACCATGGAAAAGAGAGCGAGGGAAAGGAGGGAGAGTGAAAAGTTCCAGCAGCTTGTTTTTACCAGCGAGGATGGGAAAACATTTTTCCTCATTCTCCCTCGAGTTCTTTTGACAATTATTTCAATTCTCTGACCTCTGGTTGCCGACCCACTTGCCAGTTGAAACAGTTTATCACTATTTGCTCTACCAAAACCACTCATTGTTTTGACTACCCGTATTAGGTCTCGCCTTAACCCTCTCTGCTGTAAAGAGAACAATCCCAGATTCTCCAATCTCTCCACATAAATGAGTCCTCATCCCTGGTATCGTCCTGGTAAACCTCCTGTGTACCCTCTCCAAGGCCTTGACATCCTTCATAAAGTTTGGTGCCCAGAATTGCACACCATATTCCAGCTGAGGCCTAACCAGTGATTTGTAAAGGTTCAGGGTGAATTCCTTGCATTTTATTCAATGTTCCTATTTACAAAGCCAAGTGTCCCTTCAGCTTTCTTAACCGCCTCATCAACTTGCCCTGTCACCTTCAAAGATCCGTAAATATGCAGTTCCAGGTCCCTCAGCTCTTCCACCCCCTCAAAATAGTACCATTTAGATTCTACTGCCTCTACACGTAGTTCCTCCTAAAGTGCATCAATTCGCAGTCATCCGCATTAAGTTGCACCTGCCATGTCTCTGCCCTTTTTGTCAGTCTGTCTATGTCCTCCTGGAGGCTGCTACTCTCCTGCTCACTATTTATATTTCGAATTTTGGATGCAATTGTGAAAAGATCCTTTTGGATTCATCTCACCTTCAAACACAAGGAGAGGCAAGACTTCCGTTACGTCGAGGAAAACCTAATGCTCGGCACACGATAGCATTCAATGGAAGAGCGCACGCTCCGTATCAATGGTTCCGAACCCAGGGCTGGATTACGGAGCCAGTCAGAGATTATTCCACTTTGACAGATTGGGGAGGACCTGGGACAAGAGTTTGGACTGCGCAGAGATAGGAATAGGCTGGACGTTAGGCGGTTCATCTTTTCCCAGTGAGTAGTGAGCACCTGGAATGCGTTGCTGGCTGGTGCGGTCGATGCTGACTCTCTGTCTGCCTTCTCCAGGGAGCTGGACCGGTTTTTCGCTGGGGCAGAGGTCACAATATATAAAAGGTAAGAGGATTTACCTTTGTGTATGTACAATCCATGTGACCTCCTGGACTGGTTTCGATAAACTGATGGGGTCGGGGGGGGGGGGGGGAATTTTCCAGTATATTCTATCCCTTAAAGGACCTGGATTTTAGTCAGGATCTTTTTCTCTCCCAGGAGATGACAAGGGTGCGGTCGGGGAGAGGGAAGGAAATGTCAGTAATGATGCTCCAGCAATCACGAGTGAGGGGCAGGACTAATGGACCAGCTGGTCTTTTACTACCCGTCATTTCCGTTTGTTCGTCCACATCTCCACCTCGTCAAGTTGTTTTCAATGAAGCGATTTTCACACAAACACACAACTGGGGCATGCCCGACGTCTGTCTTTGGTGAAACGAGTCTCAATGTCTCTGTGTCTCACGTTATTCTCCTCTGAAGCTCAAGGGCTCGAAATATTCTTGCAGGCCTCTGCTACAAAGTTTCTGAGAATTTCTAGTTCCGCCCAGCCGTCCGCTGCAAGATTATGTGGCTGTTGTCTGCTTGAAGTACAAGAGGAGATGATTTTAAGCCCAGTTAATCATTGCGTGGTCTTAAGACAGTAAACACTCAGTCCTTCTACCCTTGGTTATATGTCTATTGAAATCGGGGTTGTAGCTCAGTCGTTTGCGTGTATATATTTCTGGGTTCACATACGTAAAACATCTAAAATTGTTTTTTCACCAGAATATCCCACAGAAAGACGAACCGTGCTTCGAGAAGAAAGCGAGTTACAACTTCTGAGACAAACATTCAATTGTTCCGGAGCAGGCCTTCATCTCACGGTCCCGTGAGCAGCTCAGCTCATAGCAGCCGCTGACTGACCGGATTAAGTGCTTGGGCATAGAACCTGAGACCTCAGACACGCGAAGCATACGGTCTATCACTGAGCAACATCAGCAGATAATAAGGACCCCTAACCAAGTGTAAAAGGACTGAGTGCCTCACTTTCCTAAGGGCACCCGAGGATTTATTGGGCTGAAAAGCATCTCCTTCTTTAATCATAGGCGACAACTATACCTGAGGTTTGCAGACCTGATTCAGATGTAGTTGAACAGAAGAAACCAGGTCTCCCCACTCAGATAAATGAGAAAGGGAGCATTGAGAAGAAAGTCTGGGAGAGGGGGGAGAGTCTCCTTGGACTGTGCTGACCATTATTTCTGTTTCAGGTTCCCGTTCTTCGGACTGCTCGCTGGACATTGTACCGTAACACATTCCGATCAGTCGGCGGCTGCTGTGAGCTGAGGTGCTGAGGAGACCGTGAGATGAAGTCCTGCTCAGGGGCAATTTAATGCTTGTGGAGCCTCAGAGGTTGGAATCCGCGGCACTCCGAAATCAAGATTCGCCTTTCTGTGGATAATTCTGGTGAAAAAATAGGTTTAGAAATGCTGGGAATTGAACCCAAGACCTCGGTCTACCACTGAACTACACCCCCATGTAGCAGCGATTGCCAACGCAGAACTGATTGCCTTCAATTTATGAGGGCACACAAGGTTTATCTGGGCTTCAATTCATCTCCTTTTCTGCTCCAACCAGACAATTAAACATGAAGTTTGCGGATCTGATATAATTGTGGGTGAACGGAAGAAACCAGGCCTCGGCACTCAGAACAATGAGAAAGGGGACGTTGAGAAGAAATGCTGGGAGAGAGGGAGAGTCTCCTTTGGCTGTGCTGTAAACATCCTTCCGATTTCAGGGCACATTTTTCGAACGCTTCCGTTATAAGTCACTTTGCTTACGGTTGGACGGGGCTAGAAATGCTCAGGGACATTGTAGCAGAGGCCTGCTAGAATATTTCGAGTCCCTGAGCTTCAGAGGAGGGCATGGTGAGACGCGGAGAGCATTTAGTCTCATTTCACTATAGACGGTCGCAGGAATTGCCCCAGGTGTGGTTTTGTGTTTAAAGATCACTTCACTGAAAAAACCATGACGAGCTGGCGTTACAGACGGACATGATGGTCAGGAAAAGACCAGTTGGTTCATCAATCCTGCCCCACATGCCTGGAGCATCGTGACCAGACACTTCCCACCTACACCACCCGCCCCTCCTCCGGGAAACTTGTAATCTCCTGGGAGCGGCGACAAATAGAAACAAATCCAGCGCCAATAAGGAGGGGGCATTCTGGGAAATTCCTCCCCGAATCCTTCAGGCGATCAAATCGAGTCCAGTGGATCACACTGACCATGTGCAGGTTAACTGTAAAACCACTCGATTTCTATATGATGCGATCTCTGCCTCAGTCAAGAACTGGTCCAGATGCATCCAGAAGGCAAAGAGAGAGAGTCAGCACCCACCACACCAGCCGGCAATGCATTCCAGAGACTCACTACTCTCTGGGAAAAGAAGAACCGCCGAACATCCAGCCTATTCCTACCTCTGTGTGGTATAAACGCCAGTCCGATGCTCTTCCCCAATCTGTGAAACTGGGAATAATCTATTTCTTCACTCAGACGGTGGAGGCCAAGTCACTGAATATATTTAAGAAATATAGATTTCCACACACGGAAGGCATCAAAGCGTATGGAGAGAGAGCGGGAATATGGTATAGAGATGGAGGATCAGCCATGATCATGTATAATGGCGGAGCAGGCTCGAAGGGCCGAATGGTGATCCCATTTTCTCTGTTATTATCACTGGGCACGCTTTCCAGCCGCGGGATGGTAGCCATTTCAAAGGCGTGTGCGTGCTTCCATTGCATTGTATCGTATCGTATGCAGAGCGTTCGGGTTTTCTCGAGGTGAAGAAACCCTTTCCTGTTTTTGTGTGCAAAGGTGAGGTGAGGACAAAAGGATCTTTTCAAAATTCGAAACATAAAGCGTTTGGAGATACCGGGGATTGAACCCGGGTCCTCTTACATGCAAAGCATGCGCTCTTCCACTGAGCTACATCCCCACAGCAAAGCCGCTTCAACTTTAGAATTAAAAAGTGGGCTTTCGTCTCTGTCTCTCCCGGACAACGAGATGCCCAGTTGTCACACGTGCTCCAAATGTTCAACCTCTGCTTCAGTTCACGGGGTTTCTGCTCCTCTTTACTTTGAACTTTCCAAGAAAAGTCAGCGGAAAAAAAAATACAATTGCCAATAGTCAGTGACGAGGCTGATATCCAACCTCTGAATCATAAAGTGAGATGGATGAATGAAAGAGTGTCAAACAAGAGCTGTGACTGCTCGCTCGACATTGCACTGTCACAAATACCGGTCAGTCGGCAGTTGCTATGAGCTGAGCTGCTGAGCGGACCGTAAGATGAAGTCCTGCTCCGGGACAATTTAATGCTTGTGGAGCCTCAGAAGTTGCAATTCGCTGCGCTCAGAAAGCGCGATTCGCCTTTCCTGTGGTTCATTCTATTGAAAAAAATATTTTTTGGAGATGCTGGGGATTGAACCCAGAACCTCATACATGCGAAGCATGCGCTCTACCACTGAGCTACATCCCCAGATAAAATAAATAGCTACCCAAGGAAAGAAGAACTGATTGTTCTCATTTTATGAGGCTACCCAAGTTGGGTATGACGCGTGATAGATTATTTCCAGTTTCAAAGATTGGGGAGGAGCAGGGAACAGGTGTTCAGACAACACAGAGGTAAGAATAGTCTGGATGTTAAGCGGTTCTTCATTTCCCAGGCAGTAGTGAGTCTCTGGAATGCATTGCCGGCTGGTGTTGTGGGTGCTGACACTTTGTATACTTGGCTTAAAATCATCTAATTTTCTGCTCCAACCAGACAATTAAAGATGATGTATGCGGACCTGATGCAACTGTGGGTGAATGAAATAAACTAGGCCTCGGCACTTAGTCTAATGAGAAAGGGGGAGTTGAGAAGAAAGGCTCGGAAAGGGGGGAGAGACTCCTTGAACTGTGCTGTAACCATCCCTCCTATTTCAGGGCGCATTTTTCGAACGCTCCCGTTATCAGTCACTTTGCTTTCGGTTGGACGGGACTAAAAATGCTCAGGCACATTATAGCAGAGGCCGGCAAGAATATTTTGAGTCCTCCAGCTTCAGAGGAGGGCAAGTTGAGGCACAGAGAGCATTGAGTCTCATTTCACGATAAAGGGCCAGGTGTGAGTTTGTGTTTTTAGATCACTTCACAAAAAAACACTTTGACGAGCTGTGGTTACTGACGGACATGATGGTCAGGAAAAGACCAGCTGGTTCATCAATCCTGTCCCACATGCCCGGAGCATCGTGACTGGACAATTCCTACCGACATCACCCGCCCCATCCACCGAAAACATGTAATCTCCTTGGAGCGATTACAAACCAGACAAAAATACCGTGCCAATTTCTATAAAATTCCTCCCCGACATCCTCAGGTGATCGAAACCAGTCCAGGACATGAGAGTGACCCTCCGTAGGTTAACTGTAAAACTACTTACCTTCTATATGATGCGATCTCTGTCCCAGTCAAGGACCGATTCAGATCCCTCGAGAAAGCAGGCAGACACTCAGCACCCACCACAGCAGTCGGCAATGCATTCCAGAGGCTCAACACTCTATGAGAAATGATGAACCGCCGAACATCCAGCCTATTCTTACCTCAGTGTAGTCTAAACGCAAGTCCTTTTAATTCCAGCCTCTGAATCATAAAGTGAGTTGTATGAATGACAGAGCGTCAAACAGGAACGAGAAATGAAAAATCCTCGCTCGACATTGCACCGTCACACATTCCGGTCAGTCGGGAGCTGCTGTCAGCTGAGCTGCTGAGGGGACCGTGAGATGAAATCCTGCTCCGGGCCAATTTAATGCTGTGGAGCCTCAGAAAATTCATCTTCCTGTGGGCGGCGGGTAGGAGAGGGGAAAGAGACGCCTTGGTGTGAGATTAGGCATTTTTAGCACAAAAAGCTTACATTTGGTTTCGGAGTTTTCTAAATATAAACCATAGAGACCACTCACGTTTACATTCGGCATCTTAATACATAAACAGCAACCGGTTATAAACGTAAGATCGCTGGGAATCGGAGGATAGTCGCTGAGGATCATGAAATGGCTGAGTTAAAAGTTACCCAGAATACGGAAGGTCAGACTGAGGGAGGTGATGCTGGAAGCTGTTTACACTGCAGGGTTGAAGCATTTTGCAGAAGATAATAGGCGACATTGAGAATGTGTTGTGAATATTTAGAGAATGTTTTGAGAATGTGTTGAGAATATTTAGACCTTGGACATGTCGAGATACAGGGGTCTTGGGTCCGCACTTAACATGAGCAGTTCTGACAGGGGAGAGTCAAGGAATGTGAATAACAAATAAAGATAAGGGAGAGTTTGCATGAAATGTGCAGTTTGAAGAATTCTAGTTTTACATTTGAATTTATAGAAGGACAGGATGGCGCGACAGAGAGGGAGAGAGAGAGAGACGGATAAGCAGCCACCCAAGGGTTATAGCTTCTATTGAAAGCAGGACTGACGGTTAGTATCGTGTCCTTCTTAGTAATACTGTGGCCTTAAACATTGTGTGTGCTGACACTTGCTTATATTCAATAAAGGATTAATCGCAACATATTGGGGTCGAGTCTGAATCGATCTTATAAACTAGCGAGTGCGGCGTCGGAACTAGACATGAGGTAATTTGGATTGAGTGAAACTCAGTGCCTCGGATGGACAAGGTGCTATACCCAGTCCGTTAAGGTCGGAAAACCGTTTGGGCAGGAGCATGAGCTTTTCCCTCCAATACTAACGGTATCCATGGATACTATCACGGAAGCTTTTTCAAAAGAATCTAAGCGTCGTGATGGGCAGAGAAGTCTGTTAAGAATTGTCCAGGAGGTAACAGGTTTGAGTGAGACAAAGACTGTGATCTTGAGACATTGACTCAGTACAAGATGGGGTTAAGTAGCGAACATCAGAATTAACAAATTGGTTTGGGAGAAAACAGGATAAATTAGTTTATCACATAATAAAGAAGGAGAGAGAGGAAGATCCAATCCCTTTTGTAGTTACAAGCTACAAAAGTTCTTTTGTTTGCAGCGCACTGTTTCTTTAAAAGCCTGTGTGAATGTTCCGGGCCACTGGCTGTGGCGAAACCTTCTTTTTCAGCCTGCAGTGTAAGAATGGTACAAAGATTTTGTTTAGCTGTAAAGGCTAACATTTCTTTAATTATGTTCAGTATTTGTTATGCTCAATTGCAAAGGCGACTGAAGAAGCAACAAAAAGAAATGTGAAGTAATTTATTGGGTTTTTGTAACCATGTGCTGTTTCTATAATATTATTTGTTTTGAATTATGTTAAGTTTAAGATATTGCTGAATTCAATTGGAGATATTGAGGTGAACAAATCTATTAAATAGTGAAAACGAGACTTTTATTTATGCCACGGTGAAATTCTGATTATTGTAAATTATGTGAGAGTCTTTACATCCCAACATGAGATTATCACATTAAAAGCAATTCGCATTTGTGAATTTCTCACAAATGCCAAGGAGTTAATGATTTGAGGTGGATAAGGAGTTAATGTTGAGTGTAATTAGTTGGCACAGGGGACGGCACAACCTACTCTTTTTAAAAAGAGATGTGTGAACGAAAATGCTGTCTTCCTTGACAGAAATGTGTTTAATGTTAATAGCGATGTTATTAATGATTTCTGCTTGTTTTAACAGATTTTCAAATCCTAAGGATAAAATATTTGCTGAAAAAACGTCTGTGCCTTCACGGCTCATGAATTGAAAATTGGAAATCAAAAATAAGCTGACATTTATTTTCCAGAATGTAATTGTATTAGGATCTTTGTCCAAGTTATTAATGCTTAACGGCACAAAGATATTTTGGGGGGTGAGGGAGTAAAATGGACCCCCGTGAAAGAGCCAAAGACCAGGAGGAGGACAAAGAGCCGCAAGGAAGTGTCGAGGAATCCAGCCAAACCCCAAAACTCAACCCCGAGACTATCCTTGAGCACAAAGAGCCAATGGAAAGTGAACCAGGGGTGTGTGGGGAGGAAGGATGGACCACGCAGGAAAAGAAAAAGTGGAAGTCCCGTAGGAGCAGAGGAATTGACGCCAAAGTTGTGATCGGCAGCAAGAGACGCTCAGAGTCCTCAACGGACAACAGCGGCTGCCCCTCGACTGACGAACAGGAAAAAGGGGAAAGATCCCGCCTTCATCAAAGGGAGCGGCAAAAGGAAACAGTGAGAAGTGACACAAGCAGCACGCTCCAGCGGCAGGGATACCGGAGCAGTAATTCCCCGCCCTGGGGCACCGGGAGAAGCGACACATACAGCACGCTCCAGCTCCAGAGATTCGGAAGCAGTAACACCCAGCTCTGGGGCACCGGGAGAAGTGACACAGACAGCGCGCTCCGGCTCCAGGCACGCGGGAGCAGTAACACCCAGCTCTGGGGCACCGGGACAAGTGACACAGACAGCACGCTCCAGCTCCAGGGATCCGGGAGCAGTAACACCGAGCTCTGGGACAACGGGTGAAGCGACACGGAGAACGAACAACCAGCGAGAGCGAAGGAGCCGGATCCGGTCGTGGATCTCACGGGCACATCGCCCCACGAGACCCCGCTGATGACTCCCGAGCACAGACGATCCCCCAAGGGAGGACAGACCTTGTACCTCAGTCTAAGAACGGTCCAGCAGTTTGTGCTCACCACGCGAATGCAGAATCTGGACCATGGGATGGAAACGTAGAACACGGACTGATGCAATTGGAAGACCTTAATTTTGTCACTTTAAAAATCGCATCAATCAACGTGCATCGTGTTAAATCGACGAGGCAATGTGCTGCAACGTTGAACTTACTGTCCAGGGTCAAGAGGAACCTGTTGTACTTGCAGGAGTGCGGGATGCTGAACCTCAGCAACTACCGGCAACGGTCAAACATGTGGACCCAGGGGCAGTCGATCTGGTCGGGAGGCAACGATAATCGTTCCTCGGGCCTGGAAATTCTGCTGCGAGGAGGCCAATTCGCCATCACCGAGGTTAAGGAGGTGGTAGGGGGCCATCTGCTCGTAGCAGACGTTATGTATAAGAACGCCCCGCTCCTACTGATCACTGTTTACGCCCCGGCCTTCAAGAGCAATAAGCTGGAGGTCGTTCAGCATCTTCATTGCAACTGGGCGATCCAGCAGGGGCGGCGCGATACTGGATTCCACGTCCAAACTCCTGTTACACGTGGTGAAAGACACAAAGCTACACGGCGTTTTCAGCATCCCTGCAGATGGACCTCCATGGAGATACACCTAGTCCAGGCCGGGTGGATCCGTCCGGTCCAGGATAGACATTCGATTTGTGTCCCCAACGGTCAAGGTTCGATCAATCAACGTCCAGCCGGTGTTCCTCTCTCACCACTGCCTCCTACTGGCCGACTGCCAATCGCAGGAGGGCCAGAGGGTGAGCAGGGTGATCTGGAAGCTGAACGTGAGACTGTTGACCCCAGAGAACATCGAGGATCTAAAGAGGGATTACACAGGCTGGAGCACCGTGAATCCGCTCATCGACTCCATGGTGCACCGGTGGGAAATGATCAAGGCCAACATCAAGAGGATCTTCATCCTCAAAGGTGTTCAGAAGGCGAGAGAGAGACAAAAGGAATTTACAAAAATTGGCAACCCATTCCTTTCCTAATTGTCGACTACAAGATTCTGTCCAAGGTCAACGCCAACAGGCTCGTGTTTGCTCTAGAACAGGTGAACAACCCGGATCAGACCTGTACTCCACCCGGCAGGAAGATCACTGACAGCCTTGCGCCGCCCAGGGATACGATCGTCTTCGTGCAGGAGAGGGGGTTGAACACCTGCCTCATCAGCCTGGACCAGGCGAAGGCCTTCGACAGAACATCCCAGATGTACATGATGGGTTTTGTGGAGGGAATCAGCAATTGGATACGACTGCTCTACGTGGACATAAATAGCGCAGTCCTAATCAACGGGTTGGAGACAGAAAGCTTTCTGATCAGATCGAGATTCAGGCAGGTTTGTCCTCTCTCCACGGATTTGTTCGTATATTGTATGAAGTCGTTTGCCACATCCATCAGGAAGGACACAGTTATCAGAGGGTTGACGATTCCAGCCAGTGGAGGCTCTCAGATTAAAGCTTCCCTGTACATGGAAGATGTCACCGTTTTCTGCTCCGATCAGCGGTCGGTACATAGGCTGATGGGCGTCTGCCATCGTTTTGAGCTGGTCTCGGGTGCCAGAGTGAACGAAGTAAGAGTGAGGCCATATTCTTTGGCAGGTGGGAGGCCCGGTCCCTTTTCCACTTCACCGTCAGGTCCGACTGCATGAAGATGCTGGGGCTCTGTTTCGAGGGACCCCTGGCCAGCACCTAGAACTGGGAGGAGCGGGTCACCAAGGCCAAATAGAAGCGTGGTATCTGGCTGGGGCGCTCCCTCTCCATAACTGGCAGGAACCTGGTGATATGGTGTGAGGTACTCGCAGTGTTGCTCTACATGGCCAGGGTCTGGCCCGTTCTGCGCTGATCCGCCGTCACAGTCAACAGAGCTATCCTCCACTTTGTCTGGAGGTCCAAGGTAGAACACGTCCGCAGGGAGCCCATGTACAAGGCCCCAGGCAAAGGGGGCAGGGTGTCCCCAACGCTGCTCTGATCCTGTTGGCCACTTCTGTGTGTGGCTGCCTCGGGATATGTGTAGATATCCAGTACGCAAATACCAAGTGACACTACGTGCTGAGTTCCTCCCAGTCCACCACACTGAGAATACTGGGTCCGGCCACGCTGGCCGAGCAGGCGCAGGGCGTTCCGTCCAGCTGGACCGTCCCCCATCACCTGCCCCAAGGCCGTCAGACAGTGGTCGGCATGGAACCTTCTAGGAGTCCTGCAGGTAAAGGAAAGGTTGAATTCAATCGGGCAGTTCCCCGACCAGACGGTCGAAGCCATTTGGCAGAAAGTCTCATCGCCATAACTGACCAACAGACACCAGGATATAGCATGGATGGTGGTGAGAAAGGCCCTCCCAGTGCAGTCCTTCTAACACGCACAGAATCTCAGCATCACCGCGAGCTGCCCTCGAAGCTGCAGCAGGGAAGAGACCATCGTCCATCTCCTGGTGGGTTGCCCTTTGGTGCAGAAGGTGTGGAGACATATGCGTTTGTATCTGTCCCGGTTCATCCCCAACAGCTGGGTAACACAGGGCGCTGTGCTCTATGGGCAGTTCCCCGGGACGCACATTGAGACAGATATCAACTGCTGCTAGAAGACCATCAGTTTGGTGAAGGAGGCCCTTTGGTCCGCCGAAAACGTGCTGGGTTTCCAGCTGAAGGAGCTGTCCACGACAGAGTGTTGCCGACAGGCACACTCCAAGGTCCAGGAGTATGTTCTGAGGGACGCACTGAAACGTGGTGCTGCCGACGTAAAGGTTCTACGGGGAAAGGCCACTGTGTAAGGCAATTTCACTTTGTATTCTACAGAATGTATTAGAAGATATGTACTGTGTTTTGAATTGTAATAATGAGGTTTTAGTGTGTGCGATCTGTATTGTATTGTTTTGAACAGTAATTGTGACATTTATATTGAAATGTGTGTATCCTTAAATTTTATGAAATAAAGCATATTTTGACATTTTAATAAAATCTTGGGGTACAAATACAGCAATCACTAAATGTAGAGACGCAGGTTTAAAAAAGGCGAGTCAAACACAGGGATTCAATTCTAGAGCGATAGAATTGATAAACAAAGAAGTTATGTTAAACTTGTGTGGAGCCTTGTTTCGGCTGCACTTGGATTATTGTCCACAGTCTAGTCTCCATATTATAGAAAGGATATACAGGGATTGGAGAGGGTGCAAAAAAGATTCACAAGGTTGATACCAGAACTGAGAGGATATCCTTATCAGGAATGGCTGAACTGTTGAAAAGAGAAGGTTGAGGGGTGATCTGATAGAGGTCTTTAAGATAATGATGGAGTTTGGTAGGATAGATGTCGAGAAAATGCTTCCACTTGGGAGGGAATGTAAAACGGGAGTTCATAAATATTAGACTGTCACTAATAAATCTAATAGGGAATTCAGGAGAAACTTATGTACCCAAAGAGTGGTAAGAATGTGTAATGCGCCTCCACAATGAGTAGTTGATGGAAATAACGTAGGGTAATAAATAATGCATTTGAGGGGAAGCTAGAGAAGCAAAAGAGGGATAATGGAATACCGTATGCTGATAGGGTGAGATGAAGTAGGGATGGAGAAGGATGGCATAAACAAGTTGAGCCGAATGGCCTGTTTCTGTGCTGTAGTTTCGATGCAAATCAATGTACTATTTTGAGGGTGGTGGAAGAGCAGAGGGACCTGGGAGCGCATATTCACAAATCTTTGAAGGTGGCAGGGCAAGTTGATAAAGCTGTTAACCAATAGTATGGGATATATGGGTTTTTAAAGAGGGGTGTTAAATACACAATTCGGGAAGTTATGTTAAACCTTTACAAAAGACTGGTTCGGCCACAGCTGGAGTATTGTGTACAACACAGGGCACCACACATTAAGAAGAATGTCAAGGCCTTGGAGAGGGTACAGAGGAGATTTACCAGGGTGATGCCAGGGATGAGGGACTTCAGTTATCTGGAGAGATTGGAGAAGCTGGGATTGTTGTCCTTAGATCAGAGAAGGTTAAGGGGAGACCGAATAGAGTTGTTCAAAATAATGAGGTTTTTTGATAGAGAAAATAGTGGAAACTGTTTACTCTGGCAATTGGGTTGTTAACGAGAGCTCATAGGGTTAAAATAATTGGCAAAACAACTAGAGGGGAAATGAAGAGAATATTTTTCACATAGATTGTTGTTCAGCACTGCCTGAAAGGATAGGATTCTTTTTAGAGGCTGTCTTCGTGTCAAAATTCTTATTTCAACTGGGAAACTGCAGGAACAGAGTGAAACGGGTTTGCTTGTGTCCCTGGATTCAATGTACAATGTGGAGAAATCGGTGAAATTTTAAATGAATCGGCAGGAGTGAACATGGTCATTGCAATTATAAGAAAACTGTAAATGGAGCCGCTCATTGTTGTTGGACCAGTCCTTTCTGAGCACAGCTTTTAACTTTATTCCTGAGAGAGGTCTCATTAAGACAAGGTTCTGAACTTTGAGATATTTGTGATATATCCACGTCATCATTTACATGGAGGCAAAGCTGCTGATGTAATGTGTTTGTTCAGGTGACTGTAACTAATAGCAATGTTCAGGGGTATAACCGTGTCAGTGGAGATTTATCCCCTGTAT
Source organism: Heptranchias perlo (assembly GCF_035084215.1). NCBI lineage: Eukaryota > Metazoa > Chordata > Chondrichthyes > Hexanchiformes > Hexanchidae > Heptranchias > Heptranchias perlo. The sequence continues at coordinate 3,387,162 of NW_027139442.1, read as the reverse complement.
AAATCAGGGATCGCTGTAATGAATCCACACAGACTGCCTGTCGGAGCTGCGGTTTCCAGGCCAACAGAAGTCACTGCTTCTCACAGAAATGGAATATTCAGTAATGTATCAGATAGAATGTATTTATTATCCTGTTCTTGCAGCCGTTGGAGTTCCACGTAAGCCATTATCTCAGCTGTTCATGGTGTCAATCGGTACTAACTCTGATGCTGTACTTGGCACTCTATTTTCTCCCATCACGTATTACACAGTGGATTGTTCTGTACTAAGTCTCTGCTTTTTTGGTCTTGTAGCAGTTGCATCACATGCGTTATGATCTTGTATTTCTAACCCTGGCATTGTTACTGGATTATTCTCTGTACTGAATGTATTGGAATCAAGTGTTTGGGCTAAGAACTGATACCAGACCAGTTTCATGTTATTGAATTAACCCGTCCTGGGATTTTTTTTCATAAATGTGTTTTCAGTGATTGATAATGAGACATCTCACGGTCACAGTGTTACAAGGAGGAAGGGCAATGTCCTCCCTCCACAGTAACGTTGTTCAGTTTAACTGGGATTTCAATGTATCTGTTGGTCATCACTGTTATGAAAGATTATTTATTTGTGCCGGCATCTGACGCCGCTTCAAATATCTGGTAACTGAACTGAGCTTGCTGCTGATTCTTTCACATCTCATTCTCTGATTCACTGTGGATGAATTCATTGTAAAATGTAATGTTTTGAGGTTATGTTGTATCAGTTTGCACTTTATCTGTTGGAATCAGGAGCCTTTCTATTTATCTGTAGATTATTAGCAGCAGCGGTGCTTTTGGCGTTTTGTTAATTGAAGAATGCCGCCATCTAACGCTGTACTTTATAATTACAGGAGAAGGAATTTCAATTGTTGTGAGGTGTGTCTGGAAGAAGCATTCGATTCTGTTCATTGCATGCATCGTAGATGAAGTGAACAGTGTCGTTGAACAGGTGGAGACTTGGATGATCTGGAGAAACATTAAACTGTTCACAGAGGCTTCACCATTAAACAAACTGACACTAAGAATAAGATCATTGGAACACAGCGCTGGTGAAGAGAAAGCAGGCGCAGAATGTTAGGATTTACTCGGATGAGAAAAGCGGCATAGAGAAAGAGTGTAAAGACAGTGCGGAGAGATAGAGAGGAGCGATAGAGAACGCGACTAAGAAGGAAAACGAGAGGGGGGAGAATGAAAGAGAAAAGAGGGAGAGACACATGCACACACATACTGAGAGAGAGACAGACAGACAGAGACGGAGAGAGACAGAAGGTGAGGGGGAGGGAGAGAGCGGCAGCGGGGTGAATAATTCATCGAATTGAACTGCTGAAACTTCCATTACAATTAGGAAGTGGAAATGTGACTTGAAGGTGTTATTAGGATGTTGTCAGATTGTGAGAGTTTTATTGTAATCACGCAGGATGTGTTTATCGCTATCAGGTCCTCAGTCTCTTTATGTGAATGTTCCTTTTACTTGTTTACTGACTGAATACATAAATATAATTGAAATATATTCAAAGAAAAAAGTCAGTGATTTCCTTGATCGCATTGAATTATTAGGATACTGTATTCTAGAAACTATATGTCAACCTAATTCTATAAAGAAGGAGGCTAATTCAATTCATGCAACGAGCTGTTCCCTGACACCAATAACCATAGAAATGAACTGTTGAATTTATGAATTGAGTTGTGTTATTGGGACCGAGAGATTAGATTGCCTCTGACAAACTGCGGCCGTCTCTCCCTGTGAATCCCAGCCTCTCCTCCCACTGCATTGACCCCTTTGTCTCCTCATCCATTGGTTCAGTTTATCCGCTTTCCCAAATAATCTGTTCTGCCTCCCCTCCAGCTCCAAATGTCCTTTTCCTTGGCTCCCTCCCTATCTCACCCACTGGTGCGGTCTTCAACTGCATTTTCGAATCCGATCCGAAGCCTCAAACACATCGCCGCGCATCTCGGTCTTTCCCGCCTTATGCAAGCCCTGTCGACTCTCTTCACATAGAACAACAAATCAGCAGCACCTCCCTCTGTTCCCTCATCTTCCCGGCCCTCGCTCACTTCTCCATCCATCAGGAGCCCAAATCCGGAACAAATCCGCTGGATTCCCGGTGTGTAAAACACCTTCTCCCTTCCCTGCCCGCACTGGGCCCTCACTCGACCCTTCCATTGGATCCAGTGTTCACTTTATTCACCTTCTGTATCAATTTCCCATTTCATTATTGATCATTGTGTTCAAAAACATTTCTCCGCCCGAAAGCGCAGCGAAGGTTAGTGAATCATTTACCACGTTTGATGCAGCATAAAAGCTGAAAAATTCACCCCAGATCCTGGCAAACTGCTGCGTTGGCGTCAAGCCTGATCAGTAATTTCTCTGCTTCCTTTTCTCTCTCTTACAGTTAACTTGGTGGCGATTGTAATCCTCTCACGAGGAAAGTGCGGACTCTCCAAATGTATCACTCGCTATCTGGTGGGAATGGCGGCGGCGGATCTCCTGGTCGTTATCAGTGCTGTCATAATGTGGCGCAATTTTAATATATATTTCCCAGTTTCATTCTTGACCATTACCCCCGTGTGCCGTCTCATTGTCATCCTGAGCTTTACAACCACAGCGGCCTCTGTCTGGTTCACAGTGCTTTTCACCTTTGATCGATTTGTGGCCATTTGTTGTCAAAAGCTGAAAACAAAATATTCCACCGGGAAAACGGCGGTTGTTGTTATCGGGGTGGTGAGTGCGCTGAGCTGTTTACTAAACATTCCCTGGTACTTTGCAATTGACCCGGAATATATAATGGACAATGTACCCCGGGGTTGTGTCTTGAAAACGACGTTTTTTACTTCGCCCCGATGGGCAGCGTTTGACTTGTGCAATCTTGTGTTAATACCTTGTCTCCCATTCATTCTGATGTTGCTGTTCAATGTTCTCACCGCCAGGCACATTTTGGCGGCCAATCGAGTCCGCAGGAGACTCCGGGGCAACAGCAATGGAGAGAATTACAAGGATCCAGAGATGGAGAACCGAAGGAAATCCATAATTTTACTCTTCAGTATATCATGCAGTTTTATATTGCTATGGAGCACATTCGTTATTTATTTTATCTATCTGCATATAGCAAACGTCCAGTACCATACGGTCAGTGATATTGAGTCAGCCGGATTCATGCTTCAACTTCTCAGTTCCTGCACCAACACGTGTATTTATGCTGTGACTCAGACTAAATTCAGAGAGGAGCTGAAGAACGGGGTGAAATACCCAGTGAATCTAATTGTTGCTTTCGTGAAATCATAAAAACATCTGAAGACTTTTCATCCGAAACTAGTGTAGATTTTCACATTTGCCGGTGGCATAAGATGGGCGGTAACGGATCTGGCGCCCTTTATTCACCGCGCCTGATTTTATTATCCATTGATATCAATGAGTTCACTGAAGTAATTGATATCAATCCAATACTTCAGATAAATTTGGAAATATCAGACAGGAATTATGTTTTACCCGACAAATATGGTGTTGTGAAATGATACAAGATGTGATTCTAACGTGAAATGGTTTGCTGTTATTTGCCTGGAAATAATATGATTTCAATATTAAATGTTTAATCCTGAAATGAATAAAATCAAATCCTCCTTTTCGGTTGACGATTACTTCCCATCACACACACTGCCCGGTGGGATGGACTGAGGGTGAGCTGTTAGGGTCAGACAGCGTCCTGTTCATTGGGACATTTGTTTTGACCAGAACAGAATAATAATGGACCAACACCCGGACCGTTACTAACTGGTAAAATATTAATGTAATTTCAAACTCCAGTGGGGAGTTCCTGAGATCGTTTCCTCTCTGAGCTGCTGTGCAGCAATGTTTACTCATAGCAGGGAATTTAATGGGACATGAAGCTGGACCTGCTAACACAGATCTATATGGAAACCTCCTGATACATTTCCGAGACGATCAGGGACCGGGAGATTTCTCACGGCCGCAGCAGGCCAACGGAAAGCTCTCCTGCTCCTCCTTGCTGCACAAAATATAAGTTAAAAAGGAACTTCTCAGTGTTCTGGACCACTCAATGCCCATCGAAAGGGCGGCTCCGCCACCCATTTGTGCCCAACATTAAATGGTGTGCCGTGTACGTCATAATACTCTCATTTACATATTACACGTGGCCTGACCGGAAACAGGAGGGTGTTGCTCCGGCCGCTCTTCTCAGGACCCTACCCACGATGGCGGAGGCAGGAACGCTAGTGTTAAAGGGGCGGTAACTGACCTGACACCATTTACTAGCCTCTACCACCCCATTTCCGCCAGGCCGAGATACATAAAATCGGCCACAGCTTTCCTGATCTACGCCCCAATATCAATCTTCGAACCCCACAAGTTGTGCATTGTCTCAAACTGCATCCGTTCACAACACGTGGAGGGAAATTTTCACCATCGCTGGGGGCTGAACTGGTAGAGCGGATCACCCGCCCCTTATAGAACCGGTCCGGTTTTAATTTCAGCTCCGTCAGTTTACCACCCAAGCACTGAAGGTGAAATTACCTCCTACGTCTCTTACCCCAAGGTCAGCCTTTCGATGTCCTCCTGAAATCTGCTACTGTCCTGCTCACTATTTAAGTTTCGAATTTTGGATACAATTGTGAAAAGATCCTCTTGGATTCGCCCTACCTTTAAACACAGGACAGGCAAGACTTTCGTTACCTCAAGAAAAGTCGAATGCTCGGCACAGGATAGCATTCAATGGAAGAGCGCACGCACCGTATCAGTGGTTCCGAACCCAGGTCTGGATTGCGGGCCCAGTGAGAGATTATTCCAATTTGACAGATTGGGGAGGACCTGGGACAAGAGTTTCGACTACGCGGAGGTAGGAATAGGCTGGATGTTAGGCTAGTCTTCTTTTTGCATTGAGTAGTGAGCCTCTGGAATGCGTTGCTGGCTGCTGCGGTGGGTGCTGACTCTCTGTCTGCCTTCTGTAGGGAGCTGGACCGGTTTTTGGCTGCCGCAGAGGTCACAACATATAAAAGGTAAGAGGATTTACAGGTGGTGTACGTACGATCCATGTGCTCCTGGACTGGTTTCGATCAACTCAGGGGTTCGGTGAAGAATCTTCCAGGGTATTCTATCCATTAAAGGCCCTGGATTTTTCTCAGGATCTTTGCCTCTCCCAGGAGAATCCATGGCTGCGTGTGTGGTGAGGGGGAGTAAGTGTCAGTAATGATGCTCCAGCCATCACGAGTGAAGAGCGGGCTTGATGGACCAGCTGGTCTTTTACTGCCCGTCATATTGGTAAGTTCGTCCACATGCCCAGCTCGTCAAGGTATTTTTCAATGAAGCGATCTTCACAGAAACCCATACCTTGGGCATGTCCTGCGTCTGTCATTGGTGAAACGAGACTCAATGTCTCTGTGTCTCACATTGTTCTCCTCTGAAGCTCAAGGAAACGAAATATTCTTGCAGGCCTCTACAACAATGTGTCTGAGGATTTCTAGTCCCGTCCACCCGTCCGCTAAGGGATTTTGTGGCTATTGTCTGCTTGGAGAACAAGAGGAGATGATTTTAAGCCCAGTAAATCATTGGCTGGTCTTAATACAGTAAGCACACAGTCTTTCTACACTCGGTTATAGGTCTTTTGGATTCGGGGTTGTAGCTCAGTGGTATAGCGCCCGCTTTGCATGTATATATTTCTGGGTTCAATATCTAACACCTCGAAATTGCTTTTTTCACCAGAATATCCCACAGAACGACGAATCGTGCGTTCAGAGGAAAGCGAGTTACAACTTATGAGACAAACATTCAATTGTTCCGGAGCAGGACTTCATCTCACGGTCCCGTCAGCAGCTCAGCTCATAGCAGCTGCTGACTGACCGGAATTCAAAACATCAAGTGGTTGTGGATAGAATTTGAGACCTCATACACGCGAAGCATGCGGTCTATCACTGAGCGAGATCACCAGATATTGAAGACCTCTGACAAAGTGCCTCCCTTTCCTAAGGCCACCCGAGGATTTACTGGGCTGAAAAGCATCTCCTTTTTTAATCACAGGAGACAACTATACCTGAGATATGCGGACCTGATACAGATGTATTTGAACAGAAGAAACCAAGTCTCGCCACTCATAGAAATGAAAAAGGGAGCGTTGAGAAGAATGTCTGGGAGAGGGGGAGAGTCTCTTCCGGCTATGCTGACCATTAATTCTGTTTCAGCTCGCCGTTCTTCGAACGGCTCACTGGACAACACACCGTCACACATTCCGATCAGTCGGCGGCTGCTATGAGCTGAGCTGCTGAGGAGACCGTGAAATGAAATCCTGCTCAGGGGCAATTTAATGCTTGTGGAGCCGCAGAACTCGCGGCACACCGAAATCAAGATTCGCCTTTCTAGGGGTAATTCTGGTGAAAAAATATTTTTGGAGATTGAACCCAGGACATCACGCTCTACCACTGAGCTACATCCCCAGATTTAAAAAAATCCATCGAAGAACTGATCGCCTTCAATTTATGAGGCCACGCAAGGTTTTTCTGGGCTTCAATTCATCTCCTTTACTGCTCCAAACTGACGATTAAACAGAAAATTTGCGGACCTGGTATAATTGTGGGTGAACGGAAGAAACCAGGCCTCGGCACTCAGAACAATGAGAACGGGGGCGCTGAGAAGAAAGGCTGGGAGAGGGGGAGAGTCTCCTTAGGCTGTGCTGCAACCATCCTTCCGATATCAGGGTACATTTTCGAACATATCAGTCGCTTTGCTTACGGTTGGACGGGACTATAAATACTTAGGGACATTGTAGCAGAGGCCGGCAAGAATATTTCGAGTGCCTGAGCTTCGGAAGTGGGAAAGGTGAGGCGCGGAGATCATTGAGTCTCATTTCACTATAGACGGAAGCAGGACTTCCCCAGGTGTGGGTTTGTGTTTACAGATCACTTCATCAAAAACACCTTGACGAGTTGGGGTTACAGACGGACATGACGGGCAGGAAAAGACCAGCTGGTTCATCAATCCTGCCCCACGTGCCCGGAGCATCGTGAGTGGACACGTCCGACCTACACCACCCGCCCCACCCACCGGAAACACGTAATCAACTGGGAGCGGCGACAAACTAGAAACAAATCCAGGGCCAATAAGGAGGGGAAATTCTGGGGAATTCCTCCTCGAATCCCTCAGGCGATCGAATCGAGTTCAGTGCATCACATTGGCCATGTGCAGGTCAACTGTAAAACCACTCACCTTCAAGATGATGCGATCTCTGTCCCAGTCAAGAACCGGTTCAGAGCCCTCTAAAAGGCCAAGAGAGAGTCAACACCCATCACACCAGCCGGGAATGCATGCTAGAGACTCACTACTCTCTGGGAAAAGAAGAAACGCTTAACATCCAGGCTATTCTTACCTCTGTGTGGTCGAAACGCCTGTCCGCTGCTTCTCCCCAATCTGTGAAACTGGAAATAATCTATTTCTTCACTCAGAAATGGTGGTGAACCTGTGGAATTCTCTTCCACAGAAGGCTGTGGGGGCCAAGTCACTGAATATATTTAAGAAGGAGATAGATAGATTTCTAGACACAGAAGGCATCAAGGGGTATTGGGAGAGAGCAGGAATATGGTATTGAGATAGAGGATCAGCCATGATCATATTGAATGGCGGAGCAGGCTCGAAGGGCCGAATGCTGCTCCAATTTTCTCTGTTTTTATCACTTTGCACGCGATCCGGGATGGGATGCATTCAAAAGGCGCTTGCGAACTTCTATTGAATTGTATCGTGTGCAGAGGGTTCGGTTTTTCTCCAGGTAAATAAATTATTGCTTGTCTTTGTGTGTGAAGGTGAGTTGAGAACAAGAGGATCTTTTCAAAATTCGAAACATAAAGCGTTTGGAGATACCGGGAATTGGACCCGGGACCTCATACACGCAAAGTATGCGCTCCACCACTGAGCTACATCCCCACAGTAAATTAGCTCCATTTTAGAATTAACAATTGGGTTTTCCGCTCCGTCTCTCCGGACAACGAGTTGCCCAGTCGTCACACGTGCTCCAAATGTAAAACCTCTGCTTCAGTTCACGGGGTGTCTGCTCCTCTTTACTTTGAACTTTCCAAAAAAATACTTCAGCGGAAATAAAAAAAGTACAATTGCCAATAGTCAGTGACGAGGCTGACATCCAACCTCTGAATCATAAAGTGAGATGGATGAATGACACAGCGTCAAACAAGAGCTGGGACTGCTTGCTCGACATTGCACTGTCAGACATTCCAGTCAGCCGGCGGTTGCTATGAGCTGAGCTGCTGAGGGGACCGTGAGATGAAGTCCTGCTCCCGGACAATTTAATGCTTGTGGAGCCTCAGAAGTTGGAACTCTGCACTCAGAAAGCGATATTCGCCTTTCCATGCATAATTCTGATGAAAAAATATTTTTGGAGATGCTGGGGATTGAACCCAGGACCTCATACATGCGAAGCATGCGCTCTACCACTGAACTACATCCCCAAACAAAGTTAACCGCTAGCCAAGGAAAGAAGAACTGATTGCCCTCATTTTTTGAGGCCACCCAAGGTGGGTTTGCCACGTAATAGATTATTTCCAGTTTCAAAGATTGGGGAGGAGCAGGGAACAGGCGTTTCGACGACGCAGAGGTAAGAATAGTCTGGATGTTCGTCGGTTCTTCATTTCGCAGAGAATAGTGAGTCTCTGGAATGCATTGCCGGCTGGTGTGGTGGGTGCTGACATTTTGTTTACTTGGCTTAAAATCGTTTAGTTTTCTGCTGGAACCAGACAATTAAAGGTGATGTATGCGGACCTGATGCAACTGTGGGTGAACGGAAGAAACCAGGCCTCGGCACTTAGTCTAATGAGAAAGGGGGAGTTGAGCAGAAAGGCTGGGAAAGGGGGGAGAGACTCCTTGAACTGTGCTGTAACCACCCTTCCTATTTCAGGGTGTATTTTTCGAACGCTCCCGTTTTCAGTCACTTTGCTGACGGTTGGACAGGACTTGAAATGCTCAGGCACATTGTAGCAGAGGCCGGCAAGAACATTTCGAGTCCTCCAGCTTCAGAGGGGTGCAAGGTGAGGCACGGAGAGCATCGAGTCTCATTTCACTCTTAAGGGCCAGGTGTGAGTTTGCATTTGAAGATCACTTCACAATAAAGACCTTGACGAGCTGAGGTTACAGACGGACATGATGGTCAGGAAAAGACCAGCTGGTTCATCAATCCTGTCCCACAAGCCTGGAGCATCGTGACTGGACACTTCCTACCGACACCACCCGCCCGAACCACCGGAAACATGTAAACTCCTGGGAGCGGTTACAAACCAGAAAAATATACAGGGCCAATTTCTGGAAAATTCATCCCGACACCTGAAGGCGATCGAAACCAATCCAAGACATCGTAGGTTACGTATAAAACCAGTAATTTTCGACATGATGTGATATCTGTCCCAGTCAATAACCGATCGAGATCCCTCGAGAAGGCAGAGAGACAATCAGCACCCACCCCACCAGCTGAGAATGCATTCCAGAGGCTCAACACTCTCTGGGATATGAAGAACCGCCTGACATCCAGCCTATTCTTACATCTGTGTAGTCTAAACGTCTGTCCGCTGAATTCCAGCCTCTGAATCACAAAGTGAGTTGTATGAATGACAGAGCGTCAAACAGGAACAAGAGCTGGGATTGCTCGCTCGAATTTGCACCATCACACGTTCTGGTCAGTCGGCGGCTGCTATGAGCTGAGCTGCTGAGGGAACCATGCGATGAAGTCCATCTCCGGATCAATTTAATGCTGTGGAGCCTCAGAAGATTCATCTTTCCGTGGGAGGCGGGTGGGAGTGGAGGAAGAGATTCCTTGGTGTAAGATGAGGCATTTTCAGCATATAGAGCGTACATTTAGATTTGGAATTTTCAAAACATTAACCATAGAAACCACTCACGTTTACATTCGGCATCTTAATACATAAACAGCACCCGCTTATTAAAGTAAGATTGCTGGGAATCGGAGGATAGTCGCTGACGATCATGAAATGGACGACTTAAAACTTACCCAGAATACAGAATGCCAGACTGAGTGAGGTGATGCTGGAAGCTGATTACATTGCAGAGTTCAAGCATTTTGCAGAAGATAAAAGGCGACATTGTGAATATTTTGCGACCATGTAGAGAATGTGTTGAGAATATGTTGAGAATATGTTGAGAATTTGTTGAGAATATTTAGAACTTGGGCATGTCGAGATATTGGGGCCTTGAGTCCGCACAGACCATGAGCAGTTCTGATAGGGGTTCGAGGAATATGAATAACAAATAAAGATAAGGGAGAGTTTGCATGAAATGAGAGGAATACAGAATTCTAGTTTTACATTTGAATTTATAGAAGGACAGAACGGCGAGAGAGAGAAAGAGACGGTTAAGCAGCCAACCGAGTGTTACAGCTTCTATCCATAGCAAGACTAATGGTTAGCATTATGTCCTTCTTAAAAACACTATGGCCTTCAAAATTGTGTGTGTTGATACTTGCTTATATTCAATAAACGATTAATCGCAACCTATTGGTGAAGATTCTGAATCGATCTTATAAACTGACGACTGCGGCGTTGGACCGTGACATGAGATAATGTGGATTGAGTGAAACTAAATGCCTCGGACGGACAAGGTGCTGAACCCAGTCCGTTAAGGTAGCAAAACCGTTTCGGCGGGAGCATGAGTTTTTGCCTCCAATACTAACAGTAACATTGGGGACAATCAGGGAAGCTTTTTGAAAAGAATCTGAGCATTGTGATGGGCAGAGAAGTCTGTTAAGAATTGTCTGGGAGGTAATAGGTCTGGGTGAGACAAAGACTGTGATCTTGAGACATTGACTCACTACAAAATGGGGTTAAGTCGCGAACAACAGAAATTGAAAATTGGTTTGGGAGAAAACAGGATACATTAGTATAACATACAAAAAAGAAGGAGGGAGGGGAAGATCCAATCCCTTTTGTAGTTACAAACTACAAAAGTTCTATTCTGTGCAGCGTACTGCTTCTTTAAAAGCCTGTGTGAATGTTTCGGTGCCACTAGCTGTGGTGAAACCCTCTATTTCAGCCTGCAGGGTGAGAATGTTACAAAGATTTTGTTTAGCTGCGAAACTTTTCTTCAATTATATTCAGTACTTTTTACGCTCAATTGGAAAGGCGACTGAAGAAACAACAAAAAGAAAGGTAAAGTAATTTATTGGGTTTTGTAAGCACGTGCTATTTCTATAATATTATCTGTTTTGAATTTTGTTAAGTTTAAAACATTGCTCAATTAAATTGGAGATATTGTGGTTAACTAATCTATCACATTGTGAAAACCAGACTATTATTGTGGCCACGGTGAAATTCTGATCATTGTAAATTATGTGAGAGTCTTTTGTACGCGACATCAGATTATCACATTAAACGCAATTTGCATTTGTGAATTTCTTACAAATGCCAAGGAGTTAATGATTTGAGGTGGATAATAGTTAATGTTGAGTGTTATTAGTAGGCACAAGGGCAGGTGCAATCTCATCTTTTTAAAAAGAGACGTATGAATGAAAATGCTGTCTTCCTTGAGAGGAATGTGTTTAATGTTCATAGTGATGTTATGAATGATTTCTGCTTGTTTTAACTGATTTTCAGTTCCTAAGGAAAAAAATGTTTGGATTAAAAAAAAGTCTGAGCTTTCACAGCTCATGTATTGAAAATTGGAAGTCAAAAAGAAGCTAACATTTATTTTCCAGAATTGAATTGTATTAGGATCTTTGTGCAAGTTATTATTGCTTAGCGGCAAAAAAACATGTTGGGGGTGGAAGTAAAATGGTTCTTTTTCATTCAGCTAAGATTTTTAAGTTGATATGAAAGCAGCGTGTACAAGCTGCGTGAGTCTGATGATATGTGGTTCGGCTCTCTTTTCGCTGCAGAGAAGTTAACCCCTTCCACAGGCAGCTGATTTAGATTTTTTTCTGGTATAAGATTAACTCTGCCTAAATATTCACTAAGCAGCAACTTTTCTATTGCAGAATATAAACATATATCAGGAATTATTACATTTTTAAGTTTCTTAATTTGAGTGGATATTTCCCCACGTTGATGGAAGGAAATCAGGAATTGACAAAAGCATGTTATGCAATTCACACCTTGGGTTGTCAAGATGAGCAACAGTGGATTTTCTGCTTTCTTCTTTTAAAACAGTTGAACATGGTTTTCGGCACCGAATGTGTGTTGATGATGCAGGATTATCAGAGTAATTCTTTGACATAAAAATGGCCTCACAGAGTTGCGGAGCTAGCTTTGCTGGAAAAACGTAGGTGCAGGAGGAGATCCAGGAGTGTTAAGAATTTAAGACCTCATCGGCAGACATCGGCAGATATCGAATGTCACAGCGTTGTGACGATTTGGTCCAAGACTTTGACCCTCAAAGGCTCGGCTTTAACCCTTTTAGGACTACGGGTTATCATCCGAGATAAAGTGTTCGAGGGGTTGGAGATATGAGAGTTATCTCCAAAAGTATTTGCAAGCACTGCTGGACTATAACCATCCTTCCTGTTTCAGGTCCCCGTTTTTCGAACACTGCCCTTATCAGTCAGGAAGCAGACAGTTGGATGGGATTAGAAATGCTCAGGCACATTGTAGCAGAGGCCTGCAAGAATATTTTGAGTTGTTGAATTTAAGAAGAGGGCAACATGAGACGAAGACAGAAGTGGGTCTCATTTCACTAAAGACGGACTTAGGACATGTCCCAAATATGGGTTTGTGTTTCAAGATCGTTTCACTGAAAACATCTTGACTAGCTGAGGTTGGGGACCATTGAAACGGCGCGTGCTCTCTTCTGTTGAATTGGATCATATGCGGAGCATTGGATTCTTCTCGAAAGTCTTGCCTGTCTTTGTGTGTAAAGGCGAAGCGAGTTGAAGAGGATCTTTCCAAAATTCGAAACATTTGTGAAGAGAAATGCCCGGAATAGAACGCAAACTTGTGCACATGCGCTTTGCCACTCAACTGCAGTCACATTCGAAAGCAAGCTCTCGTTGACGTTAACAAGTATGTTTTCCCCTTTGCTTCTCCCAGACAACCAGCTCTCACGGCTGCTTGTGGGTAACATAAGAAGCTCGATTTGCTTTTAATGACGCATTGGTGGTCCAGTGGACGAATTTTTGCTTTCCATGGGAGTGACCCGGGTTCGATTCCCAGTCGATGCAGCTTGAGTTTTATTTTGGATCTACAATTGGCCAACATCACTCAACCCCGCTTTTCGCTAAAATTCACAATTTATCCAGGGCTGCCTATAGTGATGCCACTATTCCCCGCAAGAATGGAGTTATTTGGGTAATTACTGCGTCAATCACTGCTGTAAGTGATCGGGATTGATTTTGCACACATAATTTGAATTATGTGACTATCCTCCTCTCATAGCATTTTAAAAACATGCAAACATAGGAACAATGACAGAAAGGAAAGGACCCTCTGGTCGATCCAGCCTGCCTCATGCAATTGTCATACTTTGTGTATCACACAATATGCACTCCCCACTCCACCCAAAACCATGCGATCTCCTGTGGTAGTGGTAAAAAAAAAACAGATCAAAGCCCAGGCCAATTTGGGTGAACCTAGCAATTTTCTCTTTGACCACTTAGGAGATCGAAACCAGACCAGGCGATCATTCTGCCCTTGATAATTGTATGCATTGTCTACCTTTTGCATGCGGTGAACTCCATCCTTGGCTGAAACAGGTCCAGCACTCGCTTGAAATATTGCTGAACAAATGATCAATTTATATTATGTAACTATCACCCACTCACTGCATTTTGCAGGTGAAACAATCAATCTGTATCATGTTACTATTCTCCACTCGTTACATTTTGCTAGAGAAATAATCAATTTGTGTTATATAACTATCCTCCACTCACTGCATTTGGTGGATAAATAATCAGTTTGTATCATATAATCATCCCCACTCTAAATTTTGCTGGAGAAATAATTATGTAACTATCCTCCATTCACATAATTTTGCTGGAGAAACAATCATTTTTTTATTCTGTAACTTACGTCCACTCAGAATCTTGCTGGATAAATAATCCTGCTTTGATTGGGAGACATTTCTGTAGTTTCGGTCATGAGTTCTGTTTGCTGAAGTGCGTAGAAACTCTGTTCAAATAGCAGGTTTGGTCTCGTGCTTAGTGCTTGCAGAGTAATTAGACTGTTTCTCATGTCGTGCGTATGTGTTGTACCAAGGGCAGCTCAGAGTGTGTCGCTCTTGCAGCAAACCTGGGCACGGGTCGGCCTCCTGCAAGGCAGTGATCTGCTGCATGGAGAGCCACCAGACACATGACTGTCAGGAGAACAAGTGCTGCAACTTGTGCGAAGAGGCTATTCACCTGCACAAGACCTGCCCAAACCGCAGACACAGCTGCGCACAGGCAGCGAGGTGCGAGGTGATGGAGGAGAAGAGAGCAGACATTGTGACTGTTCCAGATGAGGTCAGACCTCTCTCTCCACCGCCCCCTCCCTCCACCCTCTACTGTGGATTCCCGTGAAAGAGCCAAAGACCAATAGGAGGACAACGAGCAGCAAGGGAGCGTCGAGGAATCCAGCCAAACCCCGACACTCAACCCCGAGACTATCCACAAGCACACAGCGCCAATGGCAGGTGAACCAGGGGTATGTGGGGAGGAAGGATGAACCACGCAGGAAAAGAAAAAGAGGAAGTCCCGTAGGAGCAGAGGTACTGACGCCAAAGTTAGGAGCGGCAGCAAGAGGCAATTAACGGACAACAGCGGCTGCTCCTCGACTGACGAAAAGGAAAAAGGGGGAAGACCCCATCTTCATCAAAGGGAGCAGCAAAGCGCAACAGTGAGAAGTGACACAGACAGCACGCTCCAGCTCCAGGGACTCGGGAGCAGTAACACCCCGCTCTGGGGCACCGGGAGAAGCGACACGGTGAACGAACAACGAGTGAGAGCCAAGTAGCCGGCTCCGGTCGTGCATCTCAAGGGCACTTCGCCCCGCGAGTCCCCGCTGATGACCCCCGCTCGCAGACAAGCCCCCAACGGAGGAGAGACCTCGTACCTCAGACTAATGACGGTCCAGCAGTTCGTGCACACCACGCGAATGCAGAACCTGGACCAAGGGATTGAAACGGGGGGTAACGTGGAACACGGACTGCTGCAATTGTACGACCTTAATTTTGTCCCTTTTGTATTTTTAAAATGGTTTTACAAATCGCATCAATCAACGTGCATAGTGTTAATTCGACTCGGCAATGTGCTGCAACCCTGAACTAACTGTCCAGGTTAAGAGGGACCTGTTGTACTTCCAGGAGTGCGGGATTCCGAACCTCAGCAACTACCGGCAGTGGTCAGGCAAGTGGACCCAGGGGCTGTCGGTCTGGTCAGGAGGCAAAGATAATCGTTCCTCAGGCCTAGGAATTCTGCTGCGAAGAGGCAAATTCTCCATCACCGAGGTTAAGGAGGTGGTGGGGGGCCACCTGATCGTAGCAACGTTCTGTATAAACCCCGCACCACCACCACCACCCAACCCCCCTCCCCCACCCCAGCTCCTACTGATCAATGTTTACACCCTGGCCCTCAAGAGCCAGAGGCTGGAGGTCGTTCAGCATCTCCGTTGCAGCTGGGCGATCCAGGAGGGGTGGCACAATACTGGATTCCACGTCTAAACTCCTACTGCAGGTGGTGAAAGACACGAAGCTTCGCGACGTTTTCAGCATCCCTGCAGATGGACCACCACGGAGATACACTTGGTCCAGGCCAGGCGGATCCGTCCAGTCCAGGTTAGATTTCCTATTTGTGTCCCCAACGCTCAAGGTCAGATCCATCGACGTCCAGCCGGTGTTCCTCTCTCACCACTGCCTCCTACTGGCCGACTGCTGAACGTGAGACTGTTGACCCCGTAGAACATCGAGGAACGAAAGAGGGATTACACAGGTTGGAGGACCGTGAAACCCCTCTTCGACTCCATGGTGCACCGGTGGGAAATGATCAAGGTCAACATCAAGAGGTTCTTCATCATCAAAGGTGTTCTGAAGGCGAGAGAGAGACAAAGTGAGTTTACAAAAATTGGCAACCCATTCCCTTCCGAAATGTCGACTACAGGATTCTGTCCAAGGTGATCGCCAACAGTGCTCGAGTCTTCTCTGGAACAGGTGAACAACCCGGATCAGACATGTACTCTACCTGGCAGGGAGATCACTGATCTTGCGCCGAAGAGGGGTTTGAACACCTGCCTCATTCAGCCTGGACCAGGCGAAGGCCTTCGACAGAATATCCCAGACGTCCATGATGGGTTTTGGGGAGGGAATTCGCAATTGGATTTGACTGCTCTACGTGGACATCCATAGCACAGTCCTAATCAACGGGTGGGAGTCAGAGAGCTTCCTGATCAGATCGAGAGTCAGGCAGGGCTGTCCTCTCTCCACGGTCTTGTTCGTATATTGTATGAAACCGTTTGCCACATCCATCAGGAAGGGCACAGGTATCAGAGGGTTGACGATTCCAGCCAGCGGAGGCTCTCAGTTTAAGGCTTCCCTTTACATGGACGATGTCACCGTTTTGTGCTCCGATCAGCGGTCGTTCCACAAGCTTATGGGCGTCTGTCACCGTTTTGAGCTGGCCTCGGGGGCCAGAGTGAACGAAGTAAGAGCGAGGCCATGTTCTTTGGCAGGTATGATTCCCGATCCCTGTTCCACTTTACCGTCAGGACCGACTACCTTAATTTGCTGGGGCTCTGTTTCGAGGGGCCCCTGACATGCACCAAGAACTGGGAGCAGCGGATCGCCACGGCAAACAGAAGCTTGGCATGTGGGTGGTGCGATCCCTCTCTATAACTGGCAGGAACCTGGTGATAAGGTGTGAGGTACTCGTGGTTTTTCTCTACGTGGCCAGGGTCTGGCCCGTTCCCCGCTGATCAGCCGTCACAGTCAACAGAGCTATCCTCCAATTTGTCTGGAGGTCCAAGGTAGAACACGTCCGCAAGGAGCCCATGTACAAGACCCCAGGCAAAGAGGGCAGGGAGTCCCCAACGCAACTCTGATTCTGATAGCCACGTTTGTGTGTGGCTGCCTCGGGATATGTGTCGATCCCCAGTGCACAAATACCAAGTGTCACTACATGCTGAGTTTCTACCTGTCCAGCACACTGAGAAGATTGGGTCTGGCCACGCTGGCCGAGCAGACGCAGCTCGTCCCGTCCAGCTGGACCCCCCCACCCGCCCCTCCCCCCCCCCCCCCACCACCATGCCTGTCCCAGGTGGAGATGTTCCTGAAGATCACAAGGTCGTCAGACAATGGTCAGCACGAACATTCTGGGAGTCCTGCAAATAAAGGAGAAGGTGTACCGATCGGGCAGTTCCCCGACCAGACGGTCGATGGCATTTGGTAGAATTTCTCGTCGCCAGCACTGACCAACAGGCCCCAGGATGTAGCCTGGATGGCTGTGAGAAGGGCCTTCCAGTGCGGTCCTTCCAACACTCATGGAATCTCAGCGCCCACCGCGAGCTGCACTCGATGCTGCAGCGGGGAGGAGATCGTCGTTCATCTTCTCATGGACTGCCCCTTTGTGCAGAATGTGTGGAGAGAGCTGCGATGATGTCTGTCATGGTTCATCCCCAATACCTCAGTAACACGGGATGCTGTGCTCTATCGGCGGTTCCCCGGGACGCACGTCGAGACGAACATCAACTGCTGCTGGAAGACCATCAACTCGGTGAGTGAGGCCCTTTGGCCCGCCCGAAACCTACTGGTCTTCCAGCTGATGGATCCCTCCACGACCCAGTGTTGCCGACTGGAACATTCCAAGGTCCAGGAATACGTGCTAAGAAACGCACTGAAACGAGTTGCGGCCGAGGCAAAGGCTCTATGGGGAAAGGCGGCCATGTAAGGCCATTTCACTTTGTATTGTACTGCATGCATTAGAAGATATGTGCTGTGTTTTGAATTGTAATAATGAGGTCATACTGTGTCCGATCTGTATTGTATTGTTTTGAACGGTAATTGTGACATTTACATTGAAATGTGTGTATCCTTAAGTTTTATGAAATAAATCATATTTTGAAATGTTAATAAAAGCTTGGGCTACAGTTACACAAATCACTAAAAGTAGCCACGCAGATTTTTTAAAAAGGCGAATCAAGCACTGGGATTCAATTGTAGAGGGATAGAATTGATAAGCAAATAATTATGTTAAACTTGTGTGGAGCCTTGGTTAGGCCTCACTTGGATTATTGTAAATAGCCTGGTCTCCATAATATAGAAAGGATATCAGGGGAATGGAGAGGGCAAAAAAGTTTTACAAGGATGGTGCCAGAACTGAGAGGATATCCTTATCATGAAAGGCTGAACAGGCTGCGACTCTTTTCTCTGGAAAAGAGAAGACTAGTGGTGACCTCATATAGGTCTTTAAGATAATGATAGGGTGTGATAGGGTAGACATAGAGAACATATAACTTGTAGGGTAGTACAAAATGACAGTTCGTAAAAATAAGATAGTCAGTAATAAATCCAATAGGGAATTCAGGAAAAACGTATTTACCCAAAGAGTGGTAAGAATGTGGAATGCAGTGCCACAAGGAGTAGTTGAGGCAAATAACATAGATGCATTTACGGCGAAGCTAGATAAGCACAAGAGGGAGAAAGGAATAGGGTATCCTGATAGGGTTTGATAAAGTAAGGAGGGAGTAGTCTCGAGTGGACATTAAAGGCTGGCATAAACCAGTTGGGCAGAAAGACCAGTGATGTGCTGTAATTTCCCAGTAACTCGATGGAACTGAATGTAATATTTTGATGCTGGTGGAAGAGCAGAGGTACCTCGGGGGGTGGGGGGTGGCATATTAATAAATCTTTGAAGATGGCAGGGCAAGTTGATAAAGCGGTTAAGCAAGTCTATGGGATACACGGGTTTTTAAATAGGGACATTGAATACACAAATAGGGAAGTCATGTTAAACCTTTACAAAAGACAGGTTATTCCTCAGCTGGAGTATTGTGTACAACACTGGGCACCACACGTTAAGAAGGATATCAAGGCCTTGAACGCGGTACAGAGAAGATTTACGAGGGTAATGCCATGGGTGAGGGACTTCAGTTATGTGGAGGGATTGGAGAAACCGGGATTGTTCTCCTTAGATCAGAAATGTTTAGGGGGAGACCTAATAGAGGTGTTCGATATAATGAGGTGTTTTTATCGAGCAAATAGGGGGAACTGTTTACTCTGGCGACTGGATGGTGTGCCTTTTAAAAGCTGTCTTCGTGTCAGTGACTCAAAATCCATATCTCAACTGGGAAACTGCAGGAACAAGTGAAACGGGTTTTCTTGTGTCCCTGGATTCAATGCACAATGTGGAGAAATCGGTAAAATTTATAAATGAATCGGCAGGAGTGAACATGGTCAATACAATTATATGAAAACTGTAAATGGAGCCGCTGATTGTTGTTGGACCAGTCCTTTCTGAGCACATCTTTTAACTTTATTCCTGAGAGAGGTTTCATTAAGATAATTTCCTGGACGTTGAAATGTTTTTGATATATCCACGTCATCATTACATCGGAGAGAAAACTGCTGATGTAATGTGTTTGTTCAGGTGACTGTAACTAATAGCAATGATCAGGGGTATAACCGTGTCAGTGGAGATTTACCCTCTGTATAAATCAGGGATCGCTGTAATGAATCCACACAGACTGCCTGTCGGAGCTGCGGTTTCCAGGCCAACAGAAATCATTGCTTCTCACAGAAATGGGATATGCATTAATGTATCAGATAGAATGTATTTATTATCCTTTTCTTGCAGCCGTTGGAGTTCCAGGTAAGTCATTATCTCAGCTGTTCATGGTGTAAATCGATATTAACTCTGCTGCTGTACTTTGAACTCTTTTTTTCCCCATCATGTATTACACAGTGGACTGTTCTGTCCTCAGTCTCTGCTCTTTCGGTGTTGTAGCAGCTGCATTACATGCGTTACGATCTTGTATATCCAACCCTGGCATTGTTTATGTATTATTCTTTGCATTGAATGCATTGGAATCAGGTGTCTGAACTAAGAGCTGGCATCAGTCCTTCAGGAGCAGTTCACAGTTTCATGTTGTGAGACTAGCCTGCCCTGGAATATTTTTTCATCAATGTGTTTTCAGTGATTGATAATGAGACAGCTCACGGTCTCAGTGTTACAAGGAGGCAGCGCAATGTCCCCCCTCCACAATAGCAAGGTTCATTTTAATTGGGATTTCAAGGTGTTCATTGGTTATCACTGTTATGAAATATTATTTAATTGTGTGTGTATCTGACGCAGCTCCAGAGGTCTGGACACTGAGCTGAGTTTGCTGTTGATTCTTTCACATCTCATTCTTTGCTTCACTTTGGATGAATTCACTGTAAAATGCAATGTTTTGAGGTTGTGATGTATCAGTTTGCTCTTTATCTGTTCGAATCATGAGCCCTTCTATTTATCTACAGATTACAATCAGCGGCGATGATGTTGGTGTTTTGTTAATTGAACAATGCCGCCATCTAACGCTGTACTTTGTAATTACAGGAGAAGGAATTTCAATTATTGTGAGCTGTGTCTGGAAGAGGCATTCAATTCTGTTCATTCCATGGATTGTAGGTGAAGTGAACAGTGTAGGTGAACAGGTGGAGAAAGGGATGATCTGTAGAAACATTAAACTGTTCACAGAGACTTCACCATTCAACAAACTGACACGAAGAATAAGATTGTTGGAACACGGGGCTGGTGAAGAGAAAGCAGGCACAGGATGTTAGGATTTACTCGGATGTGAAAAGAGGCATTGAGAAAGAAAGTAGAGAGCGCGGAGAGATAGAGGGGAGCAACAGAGAACGCGACTGAGAAGGAAAATGAGAGAGAGGGGGCAGAAGAAACGAGAGACAGACAGACAGACACACACACACACACACACACACGCGCACAGAGTGAGAGCGAGAGGGGAAGACAGAGAGAGCAGCAACGGTGTGAATAATTCATCGGAATTAACTGCTGAAACTTGCAGTACAATGCTGCAGAGGAAATGTAACTTGTTATTAGGATGTTGACAGATTGTGAGAGTTTTATTGTACTCGCGCCGGGTGTGTTTATCGCTATCAGGTCCAAAGTCTGTTTGTGTGAATGTGCCTTTTACTTGTTTACTGACTGAATACATAGACATAAATGAAATGTATTTGAAGAATAAAATCAATGATTTTTTGATCGCAGTGAATTGTTAGAATACTGTATTCTAGGGAATGTATGTGTCAGCTTAATTCGACAAAGAACGAGGCAAATTTAATGTATGCATTTTAATTTCATTTTAGTTGCATGTACAAAATAAATTTGTTGTATATATTATGTAGCCAACGGACTGTTCACTGACACCAATAATCACAAAAAATAATGGTTGAATTTATTAATTGGATTTTGAGTAGGACCTATCGATAAGATTTCCTCCAACACACTGCGGCAGTCCCTCCCTGTGAACCCCATCCTCTCCACCCACTGCTTTGAATCCTTTGTCTCCTCGTCCGTTACTTCTGTTTATCCGCGTTCACAAAACCTCTGCTCCTGACTCCCCTCTAGCTCCAATATGTCCCTTTCATTGTCTCCCTCCCAATCTCACTCACTGGATCGGCCTCCAGCTGCCACTTCCAATCCGATCCGAAGTCTAAACCTTACCGTCGCGGATCTCGGTCTTTCCCGTTTTCTGCCGGCCCCTGTCGGCTCTCTTCATCCAGAGCAACAAACAAGCAGCACCTCTCCCTGTCCCCTCAACTTCTCGTCCATCAGTCATTTTCCTTTCTGTCTGCAAACCAAATCCGCATTTCATCGGATCAGGAAAGCACCTTCTCCCTTCCCCACCGGCACTGCACCCTCTCTCGGCCCTTCCAGTGGATCCGCTGCTCACTTTATTCATTTTCTGTATCAATTTCCCAATTCATTATTGATCATTGTGTTTAAAAAAATTTATCCGCCCAAAAGCGCAGAAATGCTTAAGAGAGAAATCAGGAGGGCAAAAAGGGGACATGAGATTGCTTTGGCAGATAAGGCAAAGGAGAATCCAAAGAGCTTCTACAAAAACATAAAGAGCAAAAGAGTAACTCGGGAGAGAGTAGGGTCTCTTAAGGATCAACAAGGTAATCTATGTGCGGAACCACAAGAGATGGGTGAGATCCTGAATGAATATTTCACATCGGTATTTACGGTTGAGAAAGGCATGGATGTTAGGGAACTTGGGGAAATAAATAGCGATGTCTTGAGGAGTGTACATATTACAGAGAGGGAGGTGCTGGAAGTCTTAACGCGCATCAAGGTAGATAAATCTCCGGGACCTGATGAAATGTATCCCAGGACGTTATGGGAGGTTAGGGAGGAAATTGCGGGTCCCCTAGCAGAGATATTTGAATCATCCACCGCTACAGGTGAGGTGCCTGAAGATTGGAGGGTAGCAAATGTTGTGCCTTTGTTTAAGAAGGGCGGCAGGGAAAAGCCTGGGAACTACAGACCGGTGAGCCTGACATCTGTAGTGGGTAAGTTATTAGAGGTATTCTGAGGGACAGGATCTGCAGGCATTTGGAGAGGCAGGGACTAATTATGAACAGTCAGCATGGTTTTGTGAGAGGAAAATCATGTCTCATGAATTTGATTGAATTTTTTGAAGGGGTAACCAAGAAGATAGATGAGGGCTGTGCAGTAGACGTGGTCTACATGGACTTCAGCAAAGCCTTTGACAAGGTACCGCATGGTAGGTTGCTACAGAAGGTTAAATCTCATGGGATCCAAGGTGAGGTAGCCAATTGGATACAAAATTGGCTTGACGACAGAAGACAGAGGGTGGTTGTAGAGGGTTGTTTTTCAAACTGGAGGCCTGTGTCCAGCGGTGTGCCTCAGGGATCGGTGCTGGGTCCGCTGTTATTTGTTATTTATATTAATGATTTGGATGAGAATTTAGGAGGCATGATTAGTAAGTTTGCAGGTGACACCAAGATTGGTGGCATTGTGGACAGTGAAGAAGGTTATCTAGGATTGCAACGGGATCTTGATAAATTGAGCCAGTGGGCCGATGAATGGCAGATGGAGTTTAATTCAGATCAATGTGAGGTGATGCATTTTGGTAGATCGAATCGGGCCAGGACCTACTCCGTTAATGGTAGGGCGTTGGGGAGAGTTATAGAACAAAGAGATCTAGGAGTACAGGTTCATAGCTCCTTGAAAGTGGATAGAGTGGTGAAGAAGGCATTCTGCATGCTTGGTTTCATTGGTCAGAACATTGAATGCAGGAGTTGGGATGTCTTGTTGAAGTTTTACAGGGCATTTGTGAGGCCACACTTCGAATACTGTGTACAGTTCTGGTCACCCTATTATAGAAAGGATATTATTAAACTAGAAATAGTGCAGAAAAGATTTACTAGGATGCTACCGGGACTTGATGGTTTGACTTATAGGGAGAGGTTAGATAGACTGGGACTTTTATCCCTGGAGAGTAGGAGGTTAAGGGGTGATCTTATAGAAGTCTATAAAATAATGAGGGGCATAGATAAGGTAGATAGTCAAAATCTTTTCCCAAATGTAGGGGAGTCTATAACGAGGGGGCATAGATTTAAGGTGAGAGGGGAGAGATACAAAAGGGTCCAGAGGGGCAGTTTTTTCACTCAAAGGGTGGTGAGTGCCTGGAACGAGCTGCCAGAGGCAGTCTTAGAGGCGGGTACAATTTTGTCTTTTAAAAAGCATTTGGACATTTACATGGGTAAGATGGGTATAGAGGGATATGGACCAAGTGCAGGAAATTGGGACGAGCTTCGTGGTATAAATTGGGCGACATGGACATGTTGGGCTGAAGGGCCTGTTTCCATGTTGTAACTTCTATGATTCTATGATTCTATGAAAGCGCTGCCCAGGTCAGTTCATCATTTTCCATCGTTTGACGCAGCAACAATGCTGGAAATTTCACCCCAGGTCCTCTGAAACTGCTGCTTTGTCTCCAGGTGTGATCAGTAATTTCTCTTCCTCATTTTCTCTCTCTTACAGTTAACTTGGTGGCGATTGTGATCCTGTCCCGAGGAAAGTGCGGACTCTCCAAATGTATCACTCGCTACCTGGTGGGAATGGCGGCGGCCGATCTCCTGGTCGTTATCACTGATGTCATAATGTGGCGCATTGTTGTTCTTTCTCTCAAAGTTTCATTCTTGACCATTACCCCCGTGTGCCGTCTCATTGCCAGCCTGAGTGTAGCAGCCACAGCGGCCTCTGTCTGGTTCACAGTGTTTTTCACCTTTGATCGATTTGTGGCCATTAGTTGTCAGAAGCTGAAAACAAAATATTGCACCGAGAAAACGGCGGCTGCTGTTATCGGGGTGGTGAGTGCGCTGAGCTGTTTACTAAACATTCCCTGGTACTTTGTATTTGACCCGGAATATATAATGGACAATGTACCCCGGGGTTGTGTCTGGAAACCGACCTTTTTCATTTCACCAACATGGGCAGCGTTTGACTTGCTTAATCTTGTGTTAACTCCTTGTCTCCCATTCATTCTGATTTTGCAGTTCAATGTTCTCACCGCCAGGCACATTTTAGCGGCCAGTAGAGTCCGCAGGGGATTCCGGTGCCGCAGCGAAGGAGAGAATCACAATGATCCAGAGATGGAGAACCGAAGGAAATCCATCATTTTACTCTTCAGTATATCAGGCAGTTTTATATTGTTATGGAGCGCAGAAGTTGTTTATTTTATCTCTCTGCAAGCAACCTACGCCCAGTCCTATACGGTCAGTGAGATTGAATCTGCCGGACACATGCTTCAACTTCTCAGTTCCTGCACCAACACGAGTATTTATGCTGTGACCCAGACTAAATTTAGACAGGAGCTGAAGAACGGGGCGAAATACCCATTTAATCTAATTGTTAGATTACTTAAATTATAGAAACATCTGAATACATTTCCTCAAAAATTAAAGTCTATTAGAGTAGATTTTCACGTTTGTCGGTGGCATAAGACGGGCGGTAGCCGATCGGGCGCCCGTTATTCACCACGCCTGATTCTACGATCCATTGACGTCAATGAGTTCACGAAAGTAACTGATATCAATCCAATACCAATTTGGAAATACCAGACAGGAATTATATTTTACCCGACAAATACCGTGTTGTGAAATGATACAAGATGTGATTCTAACATGAAATGATTTGCTGTTATTAGTCTGGAAATAATATAATTTCAATATTAAATGTTTAATCCTGAAATGAATAAAATCAAATCCTCCTTTTCGGTTGATGATTATTCCCCATCACACACACTTCCCGGTGAGATGGACTGAGGGTGAACTGCCAGGGTCAGTTCATTGGGACATTTGTTTTGACCAGAACAGAATAATAATGGACCAACACCGGACCGTCACTAACTGGTAAAATATTAATGTAATTTCAAACTCCAGTGGGGAGTTCCGGAGATCGTTTCCTCTCTGAGCTGCTGTGCAGCAATGTTTACTCACTGCAGGGAGTTTAATGTGATATGAGACTGGGCCTGGTTACACAGATCTATAAGGAAACCTCCTGACACATTTCCGATACGAACAGGTGTCGCGATATTTCTCATGGTCATAGCAGGACAAGGGAAAGCTCTCCTTCTCCTCCTCGCCCAGCAAAATATAAGTTAAAAAGAAACCTCTCAGTGTTCTGCACCATTCAATGCCCATCGAAAGGGCGGCTCCTTCACCCATTTGTAAATAACATTAAATGGTGTCCCCTGTACGTCATAATACTCTGATTTACATATTACACGTGGCCTGACCGGAAACAGGTTGGCGTTGATCCGGCCGCTCTTCTCAGGACCCTACCCACGATGGTGGAGGCAGGAGCGCCAGCGTTAAAGGGGCGGTAAGTGACCTGACACCATTTACTAGTCTCTTTCACGCCATTTCCGCCAGGCGGGGATACAAAAAAACGGCTACATCTTTCCTGACCTCCGCCCTGGTATCAATCTTCGAAGCCCACAAACTGGTCCATTTTCTCAAACTGCACCTGTTTGCAACACGTGGAGGGAAAATTTCACCATCGCTGGGGGCTGAACTGGGAGAGCGGATCACCCGCCCCTTACAGAACCGGCCCAATTTTAATTTCTGTTCCGTCAGTTTATCGACCAAGCAGTGAAGGTGAAATTACCCCCTATATCCCTGACCCCAAGGTTCGACAGATGTGTGAAAGACATCAGATAATGTTTGCCAAACACTGACATGAATGTGGGCAAATGGATCCTTGTATTCAGGTAAAAGGTGAAATCCTCCCTCCATAGAGACAGGGCCCCTATACCGTGGAGTCGAAGTGGGGTTCACCCCCAACTGTTCGGTAACACAGGATGCAGTGCTCTGCGGGCAGTTCCCTGGGACGCACCTCAAGATAGATGTCAACTGCTGCTGGAAGGCCATCAACTCGCTGAAGGAGGTCCGATGGTCTTCCTAAAACCAGATGGTCTTCTTGCTGAAGGAGCTGTTCACGACCGAGTATTGTCACCTGGCACACTCCAAGGTCCAGGAATCCCTGCTGTGGGACGCACTGAAGTAAGATGCGGCCTGCTCAAAGGCTCTATGGGGAAAGACCACCGTGTAAGGCCATTTCACCTTGTATTGTACAGCATGTATTTGAAAATATGTTCCATGTTTTCAATTGTAATAATGGAATCGTAGCGTGTACGATATCTATTCTATTGTTTTGAATTGCAATTGTGGTATTTACATTGAACTGTGTGTATCCATAAATTTTATGAAATAAAGTATATCTTGAAATATTTTTTTAAAGTTCCAGTCTCACCGTTTGTGCAGTTATTGGACAGTGAACAGTGGAAACACAGCCGGACACTAAAGATGTTGGGAGTTATGAAGAGAGCATCTATTGCAGGCACCAGGTGAGAAATAGGATTACTTTCTTAATGATGAGAAACTAGGGGCTGTGGAGGAGCAAAGGGATTTGGGTGTCAAGGTACACCACTCACGAAAAGCTACTGCACATGTCCAAAATTTAAAGGTCCCAAATTCTATTCTGTCATATCCCAAGGTACTGCTGTCAGGTATTTCGCCAACTCTCTGGAATTTGCTGATATAATTAGGCCCCGCTGGCTCCCTTGCTGGTCCATTCCATACATCCAGCGCCCTCTGCATTAAAAAGGTTACATTCAATCATTCTGCGCCTCCTGTGCCCCAGGTCGAGAAGACTAATAGTGGCGGGAGGACCCAGACCATCAGCCTGATATGAGTTTGGACGTTTCCGTTTTGAATTCAGATTATTTTATTTGCAATTATTTCCCTTTTTTGTACCTTTATATTTTAATTTCATTATTGCAGATTTAGCATTTTTAAACAAATTCTCCAAACCCTGTGCGCAGTGAGTGCTGACTCCGGGCCCTTTGATTGACAGCTCTCACCACCTGCACTCCCACCCCCAACTCGCCCGGGCTGACTCCTCCCAACACGTAACACGCATCACGCATCAGCGTCACTCACCTTAGCGCGCTGACGTCAAGACGCGGTCCTTGCTCCCCGTTGCCTTAGCAACAGGCCGGCGCCCGGAGGATGATGATGGCAGCAGAGGCCGGCGGGCGGGCGGTCGCTGCAGTGCGCGGGGGCGAGGTAGACAGAGGGAAGGCCCGCACCCGGGAGTGGCCTGAGAGGGGAGAGCGGGGGTAGGGAGGGAGGCCCCGTGAATCTCCACTCTGGCAGCGCCCGCTTTGGAGCTGGGCTGGGGGTGGGGGGTGGTAGTCACTCTGCCGCCTCCCAGTCAAACGGGCCCTGGGTCGGAGCCCAAAAGTGGGAGAGAATCAAACAGCACAGAAAGAGTCCGCTCGGCCCATCGCGCCTGTGCCAACACTGAGAAAGAAACCGCTCGGCCCATCGCGCCTGTCTCCCGCTCTGTGAAAGAGGCCGCTCGGCCCATCGCGCCTGTGCCGGCCCTGTGAAAGAGCGATCCCATTATTCCCACTCCCATGCTCTTTCCCCACAGTCCCGCAAATTTCCCCCCTTCAAGGATTGACCCGATTCCCTTTGAAAGTTATTGTTGAATCTGCTCCCACCGCCCTTTCAGGAAGTGAATTCCAGATCAGAACAACTCGCTGCCTAAAAACATTCTCCTCATCTCTCTCTGGCTCTAATCCCAATTCCCTTCAATCTGTGCCCTTTGGTTACCGACCCTTCCGCCAGTGACAACAGTTTACAAGGGAGGGAGGTGGTCTTTGAGACCGTCCGTGCTCTGTTGTAAGATCTCTGTGTGTGTGTCTTGTTCCAGCCGTTCCCATTTGTACCTGTGACCTGACTGGCGGATTCTGAGAACTCGACTGCTGCTGTGACCCTGACTGTTACTCCGCGGACATCAATGTCTTCTCCACCTGTCTGCCGGGCAGTGAACCGTAAGTTTCTGTTCGTGTGTTACGACATTGGCTCCCGATCCGGCAATGCCTCAATTTTAAGATCCTCATCCTCGTGTTCAAGTCCCACCATGGTCCTCGCCCCCTCCCTATCACTGTAACCTCTTCCAACCGATTAAATCTCCACCAACAACCCCATGTCACTCCACCTTATCTTGGATTGTAACCCACCCATTTATCTCCGCCCACAGCCCATGTACAATCCACGCACGATCATTGCTGGGACACTCAGTAATGTCATACACACAGTCAGTGCTGGGACAGTCTGTCCTGTTGTACACACAGACAGTACTGGGACACTCAGTCCTGTTCTACACACAGTCAGTGCTGGGACACTCCTTCCTGTTATACACACAATCCGTACTGGGACATTCAGTCTTGTTTTATACACAGTCAGTGCTGGGACACTCTGTCCTCTCGTACACACAGTCAGTTCTGGGACACTCTGTCCTGTCAGACTTGGACGACTTGTATATCCATCTTTGAAAAGGTATAGGAACTCAGTTCTAAGATAGATTCCACTCACTTCATAATAATCCTCAATCAGCTTGTCTTATCATCAAGATGCCAAGCACTGGACACATTGTCTTTAAAGGAAAGCTGATCTATTTGTCTCTTGTACAGAATACTAAACAACAGCACAGTAAAATGGGTTATTAACATCCCCAACTGTCAGAATGAACATGGTTCAGTCCTGGATGTGATTAACAGCAGCAATAACAGCAAAATCCAATCCCTGCAGTCACTTGTGAACTCGCTGGTGACTGAGCAGGTGTGATGTTTGAGTGAATCCCATCCATCACCCAGAGCAGGTGAACGGCCTCTCCCCAGTGTGAATACGTTCGTGTGTGAGCAGATTCCACTTTCTTTTAAAGCTCTTCTCACAAATAGATCATTTCCGGGGCCTATTATCAGTGTGAACAAGTTGATGTTCAATGAGGCTGGATAACTGAGTGAATCCTTTCCCACACAGCAAGCAGGTGAACGGCCTCTCCCCAGTGTGAGTCCGTTGGGGTGTCAGCAGATCCTTTTTTCTTTTAAAGCTCTTCTCACAGTCGGAACATTTAAAAAGTCTCTTATCAGTGTGAACAAGTTGATGTTCAATGAGGTTGGATGAGTGAGTGAATCCATTCCCACACACGGAGCAGGTGAACGGCCTCTCCCCATTGTGAACACGCTGGTGACTCAGCAGGTGGGATGAACGAGTGATTCCCTTCCCACACACGGAGCAGGTGAACGGACCCTCCCCAGTGTGAATTTGCTGGTGTGTCAGCAGATCCCTTATTATTTTAAAGCTCTTCTCACAGTCAGAACATTTAAAAGGTCTCTTATCAATGTGAACAAGTTGGTGTTCAATGAGGCTGGATGAAATAGTGAAACCCGTCCCACGCACGGAGCAGGTGAATGGCCTCTCCCCAGTGTGAACTCGCTGCTGTGTAAGCAGATGGGATGACTGGGTGAATCTCTTCCCACACTCAGTGCAGGTGAACGGTCTTTCCCCAATGTGAGTGCGTTGGTGTGCCAGTAGATCCTTTTTACTTTTAAAGCTCTTCTCACAGTGATGTGTTCTGTCACATCAACTTGTTCACAATGAACAAGTTGATGTGTCAGAAGATTGGATGAATGAGTGAATCCTTTCTCACACACGGAGCAGTTGAACGTCCTCTCCCAGTATGACTGCGTCGATGACTTTCCAGCCGGGACGGGGAACCGAATCCTTTCCCACAGTCGCCACATTGCCATGGTTTCTCCATGGTGCGGGTGTACTTGTGTCTCTCCAGGTTGGACAATTAGTTGAAGCCTCATCCACACACAGAACACGTGTATGGTTTCTCCATGCTGTGAATGGTGCAATGTTTTTTCAGGCTGTGTAACTGGTTAAAGCCCTTTAACAGTCAGTGCACTGGAACACTCTCACTCTGGTGTATGTTTCTCGGTGCTTGTCAAGTTACACTGATTTTTAAAATCTTTTCACACAGACAGAACAGACAAACATTTCTACTTTTAGATTCAAAGGCCGATGATCTTGAGGTACTGGTGGATCGAGTTACTGTCAGGTCTCCATGTGATATTTGGTTTGAGTTTCTCATCTGCAAATCCTCCCCTTGTAAAACGCTGTAAAAGGAGTTTCCAAAGGTCCTCACTGTGAAAAAAGGATAGAAATTCAGAACAGGCAATTCTAGTTTCTATGGAACATTCTTCCCACCCATTTCCACAGACTGTAAATCCACGTCCCATACACTCACCCTCCTCCCTCTGCTGAAATCCAAGCCCATCGCACCACCTCCAACATTTTTCCTTCTATTTAAGTTTTCTATCTTCCATGAAGGTGTTGACTCTGACTGGGTTCATTTCCACACTCATTGGTTCCCCTCCCACTCCTCGGCTGAAGATGCTGACTCTGGTTATGTTCAGTTCTACACTCAATGGTTCCCCTCCCTCTTCTCCCCTCAAGGTGCTGACTCTGGTTGGGTTCAGTTCCACACTCATTGGTTTCCCTCCCTCTCCTCCCCTGAAGGTGCTGACTCTGGTTATGTTCAGTTCTACACTCAATGGTTCCCCTCCCTCTTCTCCCCTCAAGGTGCTGACTCTGGTTGGGTTCAGTTCCACACTCATTGGTTTCCCTCGCTCTCCTCCCCTGAAGGTGCTGACTCTGGTTAGGTTCAGTTCTACACAAAATGGTTCCCCTCATTCTTCTCCCCTCAAGGTGCTGACTCTGCTTGGGTTCAGTTCTACACTCACTGGTTCCCCTCCCTCTCCTCCCCTGAAGGTGCTGACTCTGGTTAGGTTGAGTTCTACACTCACTGGTTCCCCTCCCTCTCCTCCCCTTAAGGTGCTGACTCTGGTTAGGTTCAGTTCTACACTCACTGGTTCCCCTCCCGCTCCCCCCTGAAGCTGCTGACTCTGGTTAGGTTCAGTTCTACACTCACTGGTTCCCCTCCCTCTCCTCCCTTGAAGGTGCTGACTCTGGCTATGTGTTTCTGCTCTCGTCCTCTTTTCAACACAATGTCCCTCCCTATAGCTACCTGTAAGCTGTCCATCTTTAATAGCTCCCACATTTGGGATGTACGCTACCTGACCAGTCACCATTTCTCCTTCATTTACAGACACTCCCTGAGCAGTCACCATTTCTCCTTTGTTTACAGACACTCCCTGAACAATCACCATTTCTTCTTCATTTATAGACACTCCCTGACCAGTCATCATTTCTCCTTCATTTATAGACACTCCCTGACCAGTCACCATTTCTTCTTCATTTACAGACACTCCCTGACCAGTCATCATTTCTCCTTCATTTATAGACACTCCCTGACCAGTCACCATTCCTGCTATATTTATAGACACTCCCTGACGCGGCATCATTTATCCTTCATTTAGAGACACTCCCTGACCCGCAACCATTTCTACTTCATTTTCAGACACTCCCTGACCAGTCATAATTTCTCCTTCGTTTACAGACTCTCCCTGACCAGTCACCATTTCTCCTTCATTTACAGAATCTCCCTTACCAGTCACCATTTCTCCTTCATTTGCAGAATCTCCCTGACCTGTCACCATTTCACCTTCATTTACTGAATCTCTCTGACCTGTCACCATTTCTCCTTCATTTACAGAATCTCCGTGACCTGTCACCATTTCTCGTTCATTTACAGAATTTCCCTGACCTGTCACCATTTCTCCTTCATTTACAGACACTCCCTGACCAGTCACCACCGATTTCCACATCTCCCTCCAGATGTCCGTTCACTTCTGAACAAGGCCCTTGCCATCCACAACCTTATTACGGAAGACTGTATTTAGGAACATAGGACACGGAGTCGACCATTCAGCCCCACGAGCCTGTTCCGTCATTTATTTCGACCATGGCTGATCTGTATCTTAACTCCATCCAGCCGCCTTGATACCACAACCCTTAATACTCTGGCCAAACAAAAATCTATCAATCTCAGTTTTGAAATTATCAATTGACCCCCAGCCTCAACAGCTTTCAGGGGGAGAGAGTTCCTGATTTCCACTCCCCTTTGTGTGAAGAATTGTTTCCTGACTTCACCCCTGAATGGCCGAGCTCTAATTTTAAGGTGATTCCCCCTTGTTCTAGACACCCGCAATGGAGGAAATAGTTTCTATCTATCTACCCTAAAAAATCCATTAATCTTCTTAAACACCTCAATTAGATCACACCTTAATCTTGTATATTCAAGCGAATACAAACCTAGTCTATGCAATCTGTCCTCATAATTTACAAAAATCATCACTGTAAGTGCAGGTTAGAAATTCACAGACAGTTCTAGTTTCTCTGGAACATTCTTTCCGCTCTTGCCCGTCCTAAGCTGTAAATCCCCCGTCCCACACTCTCCTTCCTTGCCCCTATTAAGCTGTAAATCCCCCGTCCTATACTTTCCCTCCTTGCCCCGATTAAGAAGTAAATCCTCGTCCCAGAAATTCTCCCTCCTTGCCCCTATTAAGAAGTAAATCCCCCATCCCACACATTCTACCTCCTTCCCCCGATGAAGCTGTTAATCCCCCGTCCCACAAACTCTCCCTCCATGCCCCTACTAAGCTGTAAATCCCCCGTCCCAACAATCTCCCTCCTTGCCCCTATTCATCTGTAAATCCCCCGTCCAACACAACCTGCCTCCTTGCCTCTATTGAGCTGTAAATCCCCCGTCCCACACACGCGCCCTCCTTGCCCGTTTTAAGCTGTAAACGCCCCGTCCAACACACTCTCCATCCATGCCCCTATTAATCTGTAAATCCCCCTTCCCACACACTCTCCCTCCTTGCCCCTATTAATCTGTAAATCCCCCTTCCCACACACTCTCCCTCCTTGCCCCTATTAATCTGTAAATCCCCCGTCCCACGCATTCTCCCTCCTCGCCCCTATTAATCTGTAAATCCCCCTTCCCACACACTCTCCCTCCTTGCCCCTATTAATCTGTAAATCCCCCGTCCCACACACTCTCCTTCCTTGCCTCTATTAAGCTGTAAATCCCCCGTCCCACACACTCTCCCTCCTTGCCCGTTTTAAGCTGTAAATCCCCCGTCCAACACACTCTGCCTCCTTGACATATCCTCGCTGTTTGAAATCCAGATACATCGCAGGCTCGATTTTTTTTCTCCCTTTCTCTCCTGAAGGTGCTGCGTGATGTTGGGTTTCGGACCCAGTCACTGTTTGCTCTCCTGTACCCGACCAAGAGTTAATTCTGCACCTGTGAGCCTGTACAGCGAGTTGCCGGCATTTCGCCCTTGGCGAGCAGCACAGCCACCGTCCCTGGCTGATTCTGACCGGCAAAGCTGAGGCCAACGTTAGCAGATCAACAACAACCTGCATTTACATTGCGCCTTTAACGTAGTAAAACGTTCCAAGGCACTTCACAAGAGCGTAATCAGAAAAAAACAATTGACTCTGAGCCAAAGAAGGAGGCATTAGGACTGAGCTTGGTCAAAGAGCTCAGGGCCTTGTCAACTGAAGGCACGGCCGCCAATGGTGGACCGAGGGAATTTGGGGATGAACAAGAGAGCAGAGTTGGAACAACGCAGAGTTCTCGGAGGCGACATGGAAAGAGGGAACTGAATGACATTTAATACTTGATCCACTTGTCACTGAAGTGTCTGAAACTAATAATAGGAACTCCAGGTAAACAAAATACTGACAAATGGTAAAACTACTTTCTTGACAAAAGAAATCTCGAATGAGCTTTTAAAAGATAAATTATTAACAGGGGTTCCCACTGACTCACCTGACTCGCCGACCAAGGTTCCACACCTCAAGCACCGCGATTGGTGCAGAACACACTGCTCCCGTGGCCCTCCGGCCTGGGCTCTCTTCCTGTTGGTTCCCGGGGCAATCAATCACCGCTCGCCAACATTACGCTGCCGGGTGAAGTTGAGGGGCTCAGAGGAAGAAAATAAAATGAGGCCTTGAATCTGAGTTGGGAAATTAGAGAAATGTGATTCAGTTCATAAACTTAGCTATTTAAAATCAAATCAAATGAAAAGCTGCAATTTTTGTTGGGGAGTCTTTGGCTCTCTGCTCCAAATGCACTTCTTTCGGTTCACGATATCATTTACACATCGAGCTGACTTTAAAGCTCCTCAAGACACATCTTTTGTTTCTAAATTTGACCCATTACCACACTCATTCCTTTGCACCATTATCCCTTTTATCATTACACACCGTGCTGTCATTAAAGCTCCTCTAGACCCATCTTTTGTTTCTTTATTTGTCCCATTACCTGCATCCTCCCCTTGCACCATTATCTCCTTTGTCGCTTTATCACTCCTGCACCCTATCATACACCTTCCCTTTTGTTCTTCCTCCACCCCGCCTTTTTCCTGGCTCTGTACCTGCTTTAAAAACTATTAAATCTTTAATTTTTTCCAGTTCTGAGGAAACCTTAACTCTGACCTGAAATGTTAACTCTGTTTCATTCTCCACGGATGCTGCCTCACTTGCTGAGCCTTTCCAGCATTTTCTGTTTTTATTTCACGTTTCCAGCATCCGCAGTATTTTGCTTTTGATGAACAAACCTCGCCCATCTGAATCCATCACTAAAATATCAGCAAGAGCGGCTTACAATGGTGGTTGACCTTAGCCAGAATGCTCCGCGCGATAGACTACGGTCGAGCTCCATGAGGAGTGAAGCACGCAGGCGCGGAAAGGGCTGGTGGCCGGAGCATGCGTGTTCCGGACACTGAGCGGGGCCGAGCGGACAATCAGAAAAACGAGTGCGGATCAGGCCCCGAATCAGACCCGGGGGGCCCAGCGAGGGGGGGGGGGGGTAGGGGCGAACACCATTAAACCCATCATGCAGCGCCTACCCCGTCCTACCCGACACTTCCCGGTTTCTTCTCCCGTTTCCAACGATTCCGACTCGCAACAAACCACAGGACAGAAGCGCTCCCAGAATACAGAGCGGGCTTGGGGAGCATGCGCAGTCTGAGCAGGAATCTTCGTCTTGCAGAGATAGAGGGGTTTCTGGGTCGCGGAGGATTGTGGGGCCTTTCGCCGCCATTAGTCACCGTGTGTCGATCAGAGTTTGATTGCCCGCGTCGCTCACAGAACCTTGTCCAGAAATACGGAATGAGGAATACAGAGCCGGTTTGCGAAACAGGCACTGACCGTACAATGTAGAACAGTTTTTCTCAAACTTGTTTTCTCGTGGCCCAGTGGAAGAAAAACACTTCCCCCAGGGACCCAAAACAATAATATCTTCTGACTGGAGTTTTCATCAAATCCAAATAAAGGTCAATACATGCTCGCTCTTCACGTCCTTTGAAGTAATAATTAAAATTAAACATCGACGTTGTTTGAAAAACATTTTAACTACAGTATAAATACAGTAACAAAGGTCAGGTTGAGTTTCACATACTTAAAGTGACTGTTGTTCATGATCTCGTTCCAATCTGCATCACAAGATGAAAGCGCTTCACGCATATTAGTGCGCTGTTGAGTCGGTTTCTTTCACTTGTTTTTAACCTTCTCACGTTCGATACTCCCATTTCGCACATGTAGGTTGTTGTGAACGGCAGCAACAACAGAACACTAATCTTACTCAAAAGAGGATATTCTTTGAAAGCACTGATCCAGAAAGATGACAAACTGAATGACTTGTGTTGTGTTTGTCGTGTGCTGTCAGAGGTGAGTCGCACCAGCTCGTTGTCTTGCTCAGTCATCAAGTTTAGCTTCATTATTGATTCAGGATTTTCGAAAGCAAAAAGACCTTTTACCCAACGCTTTTCCTTCAAATTGACAAACCCCTCTGCAGGGAAGTAGCGATCAAAATTGTCAGACAGAGCAGCGGAGATGTAACTGGTTGAAAGATTTCATTTCATTCCCTTTATCTTCATTGATGCTGTTCTCCTCAATGTGTTGTAACAGTGTTGGGATCATGGGTGATTACTTTTCAGTCCGGCTTGCCACCGTTCTAATGACTTTTGGAATGCTTGTATCTGTTCACAATGTCGAAACAAATCATTGCCTCTTCCTTGTAACTTCAAATTCAGATCGTTTAAAATTGAGAACATGTCAGCCAGGTATGACAACGTCATTAACCAACTGTCATCGTAAAATAAATTTGCCAAGTTAGACTGTTTCTCTATCAGAAAAATGTGAATCTCTTTCCTGAGGTGGTACACCCTTGTAAGCATCCTGCCCCGTGACAGCCATCGTACTTCAGTGTGAAACAGTAATTGAGTAAGCTCCGCTCCCATTTCTGAGCATAACGCTTCAAAAAGCCTGCAGGTCAGTGAGCTTCGTGAAATGAAATTAACATTGTACACTATTTACTTCAGTACTGCCATAAGATCGGGGGAATACCCTTGAACACCAAACCTTGGTGGTGAATGAAACAGTGATTCTAAACATCATTACCAGCTGCCTCAGATATTCTTCTCACAAATCCGCTTTATCTACCTCTCATATTTGCTGCTCCATCAGTTGGAATTCCTTTGCAATTAGTCCAGTCCAATTTGTATGTTCCATCTACACAGGCATGCAGTGCTTTGAATATCTGTGCTCCTGTATTTGTTGGTAAAGTTGGACAACACAGCAAACCTTCCATCAAGTCATCTTGCCCGACATATCTCAAAGAAACTAACAGTGCTGCACAATTTGAAATATCAGCACTCTCGTCAAGTTGGATAGCAAAATCCCAGGCTGAATGTAACCGAGTAATAAGCTTGGCTACTAAATGGTCAGCAATAGAACATGTTCGCCGAGACATTGTGTTATCACTGAGAGGAATGCTTCTCAATTTTTCTGCAGGCTTCTCGTCGACGATTGTACGCACCATATCCAGAGAAGCTGGAAGAATAAATTTTTCGACAACTGTATGGGCCATTATCTCTTTGACACACGGTATGCGACCAAATATGACACCAGTTGTGCCTTATCATTCAGAGCAGTTGACCGACTGAGAACTTGCCCTGACAAATTTAATCCCCGTTGCTTCCTCTGAAAATATTCAAGCGGGTGATCAACGAGTTCCCAATGTTCTGTTTCGAAATGTCTTTTTAATGTTGACGGTTTTAAACTCTTGTTTCCCAGCTGCTCGCTACAAAGAACACATTGGGGCTTTGGATCGTCCTTCTTAGACGGTGGTTCAGACCAGGTCGACATGGCAGAAGTAAGTCCGTCATTACTTGAACTTTCTGTTGCAGATGACGTACTGACACGTTTTTCTTTTCATTTTCGGATGTGGATGGGTTTATTAACTGTGTTTCCGAACTTTCTCTTCTTACAAAACGATCCATTTTTGGTGATTAAAGTTTGAAGATTAAGCCGCTCCTGACTCCTTTCCCCTTGATACTGGGCCGAGACCAGCACCACTCACTGTGGCTTTGGTGGCGATGAAGAGCACGTCACAGTTGATGCTCGGAAAAAGTAAACATAACAGGATGACTATTCCACTGGAACAAGGCCATCGCTCCACAGAATGAAATGACTGCCTGTCATCTGCCCAACGGAAATTACCTATTAAAAACGTTAATGTGAACTTCAGTCCAACATTCAACCAATCAATGTCACGCAATCACAAATTCTGACGACAAAACTCCCTGTGACATATCAACTCTTTATGAAATAAATGTTTGCCCGTTTCTTGTTTGATGTCCAGTTATGCGTCATTTGATTTTCCTGGGTTTGTATTGTGGCCGTACCCACTTAATGACAGTGAGCTGATATTACCAATCGGACTCAGCATTCTCTGTTGAGCAGTTACCTGCACTATAAGCTTAGGTGGTAACCTGATATCTGACGAATTTCCTTTCCATGTTCCACTACAATTATACTTTTCTTTTAAGGTTCAAACGAGGGTGCACAAATTTAAACACAAAGCAATTTGGTAACTTGCAGGTCTCCCCAGTTAACGCAAGAGCACGCAGAAGGAATCCCAATGGAACAAACCCCTTCTCATTCATTCC
This sequence comes from Heptranchias perlo, assembly GCF_035084215.1. Lineage (NCBI taxonomy): Eukaryota > Metazoa > Chordata > Chondrichthyes > Hexanchiformes > Hexanchidae > Heptranchias > Heptranchias perlo. The sequence continues at coordinate 3,348,859 of NW_027139442.1, read as the reverse complement.
CACTGGAAAAACTCCTTAAAGACCAAATCCTATTCCCTTCCATTTCATAGAATCCCAAAGAGAAAAAAAAAATTCTCATTCCAAGCCATTATAGAGAGTGCGGTGCCCAGAACTGAACACAGTACTCTAAATGAGGTCTAACCAGAGCTCTGTATAAATGTGACAAAACTTCCACTCCTTTTTATTTCAGTTCCCTTGAGATAAAGATCAAAATTTCATCTCCATTTTAAATTTTTATTAGTGATTTAGTTATCACTGTACTTGGACCCCTAAATTTCTCTCCTCCCCCACAGTTCCGAGCTTCTTGCCATTTAGAAAATATTCTGATCTATCTTTTTAAGTTCCAAACTGGATAACCTCACGCTTTCTCACCTTGACCTCCCTCTGACACAGTTTTGCCCACTCACTTAATCTATCAATGTCCCTTTGCAACTTTCTGCTCCCATCTATAACGCTTACTGTGCCACCTAACCGAGTGTCGTCAGCACACTGGGATATAAGGTTCTGGACATAAGAACAGGAGAAATAGGAGCAGGAGTCGGCCATACGGGCCCTCGAGCCTGCTCCACCATTCAATGGATCATGTCTGATCTTCGACCTCAACTCCACTTTCCCGCCCCATCCCCATATCCCTTGATTCCCCTGGAGTCCAAAAATCTATCGATCTCAGCTTTGAATATAACTCAACGACTGAGTATCCACTGTCCTCTGGGGTAGAGAATTCCAAAGATTCTCAACCGTTTGAGTTCAGAAATGTTTCCTCATATCGGTCCGAAATGTCCGACCCCTTATCTTGAGACTATGAACTCTAGTTCTTGACTCTCCAGCCAGGGGAATCAGCCTATCAGCTTTTAGCCTGTCAAGCCGTCTAAGAATTTTATACGTTTCAATGCGATCTTCTAAATTCCACAGAATATAGTCCAATTTTACACAATTTCTTCTCATCGTACAATTGCACAAAGACCTCCTTACCCATATATTCCGACACCCTTGCTATAAAGTCTAACATATCATTTGCATTCCTCACTCTCATTAGACTCTTGGTAACTCACTATTTCGAGTATGTTTTTCCTCTATTCGTTCTATAGGGAAAAGAAATGAACGTTGAAAACATTTTACTATAATTATACTTGTTTATGTTTTGGAAACATGCTCGGCACCATACCACCATTGGTGTAAATCAATAATCATAAAATAGTTCCCAAACATCAGACCTTGAACAGACACAGCAGGCTGTTGGATTTTGTTCCATTCCCCACCACTCAGACAATGAAGCAGTCCGTGCCCGCATGCAGCAAGGCCTGGACAACATCCAGACTTGGGCTGATAAATGGCACGCAGTATTCGCGCCAGAAAAGTGCCAGGCAATGACGATCACCACCAAGAAGGAGTGTAAACACCTCACCATGAAATTCAACGGCATTACCATCGCCGAATCCCCCACCATCAACATCCTGGATGTCATCATTGACCAGAAACCAAACTGGACCAGCCACATAAATACTGTAGCTACAAGAGCAGGTCAGAGGCTCGGCATTCAGAGGCGAGTGACTCACCTCTTGACTCCGCAAAGACATTCCACCATCAACAAGGCACAAGTCAGGAGTGTGATGTAATACTCTCCACTTGTTTGGATGAGTGCAGCTCCAACAACACTCAAGAAGCTCGACACCATCGAGGATAAAGCAGCCCGCTTGATTGGCACACCATCCACCCCCCGAAACATTCACTCCCTTCACCACCGGCGCACTGTGGCTGCAGTGTGTACCATCCACAGGATGCACTGCAGCAACTCGCCAAGGCTTCTTCGACAGCATCTCCCAAACCCGCAAACTCTGCCATCGAGAAGGATGAGGGCAGCAGGCACATGGGAACAACACCACCTGCACGTTCCCCTCCAAGTCACACACCATCCCGACTGGGAACTTATCGCCGTTCCAGCTTCGTCGCTGAGTCTAAATCCTGCAACTCCCTTCCTAACAGCACTGTGGGACATCCTTCACCACAGATGGCAGCTCACCACCACCTTCTCGAGGGCAAGTGGAGATGGGCAATAAATGCTGGCCTCGCCAGTGACACCCACCTCCCATGAACGAATTAAAAATAATCCGTAGAAATTCCCTTCTCCTCTACATTAGTCACTTCTTCGAAAAATTCGATCAGTTTCATCAGGCAAATCCTTTACCCTTTAGTAATCCACGCTGACTCTCTCTGATCAGCTGGAAATGTTAACGGTGTTGAGACACTCGATTCTTAATTGCAGACTCCAGTAAATTCCCGACAACTGATGCTGATAGCCCCTTTCCCGATGTAGTGACATTATAAGCCTTCTCCCTATTTAGTTCCAATTTAGCCCCTCCCCCCACTTATGTAGTTCAAACGCAGTCCCTCTGCCAATGTAATTCCTATGTAGCCACTCCCCTGATGTCGGTCCACTGTAGCTCCTCTCCCAATGTAATTCTACTGTAGCTCCTCTCCCTATGTAATTGCACTGTATCTCCTCTCCCTATGTTATTCCACTGGAGCTCCTCTCCCTATGTATTTCCACTGTAGTCCCTCTCCCTATGTATTTCCACTGTAGTCCCTCTCCCTTTGTATTTCCACTGTAGCCCCTCTCCCTTTTTAGTTCCACTGAAACCCCTCTCCCTATGTAATCCCACTGTAGTCCCTCCCCTTATGTAGTTTCACTGTATCCCCTCTGTCTATGTAGATCCACTGTAGCCCCTCTCCATATGTAATTCCTCTGTAATCCCTCTCCATATGTTTTTCGCCTGTAGCCCCTCACCCTAAGTAGTTCCTATGTACACCGTCTCGCTAAATAGTTCAACTGTAACCCCTCTCTCGATGTAGTGCCACAGTCGCCCCTCGCCTTATGTCGTTCCGCTGTAACCTCTCTCTCTATGTAATTCCACGGTAGCTCCTCTCCATATGTAGTTCCACTGTACCCCCTCTCCATGTGCAGTTCCACTGTAGCCCCTCACCATATGTAGTTTCAGTGCAGCCCCTCTTCCTGTGTAGTTCATATGTAGCCAGAGCTGAAGACTTCCTCTTTAGTATCTCATTTTGCCTTCTGTTCGCAGCAGCATTTGCATCTGGCACACGGGGCTAGGAAGCCCAGTTACTGTTGTACAGCAACCGATACATCCATAGGACTCTCTGACCCTGGACTGAAGCAGTGCTACATCAGGGACAATGTTACTCAAGTGCGGGATGTATCTCAAGGACGTGCGTTGAAACACGTCATTCGAAGCTTTGATAAATCTGACGAAGCATTTGGAACATTGTCTCCAGTTCCGGCCACTGGTATTTCCAATGACGCAATGGACAAGGTTGAGGAGGAGTCCAAGAATGAATCCATGTTTTAGGGCACTAAGTTATGATGAGCAGGAAAACAGGAGCTGAACTGATTGTCACTGAAAAGTAAAGACTCGATGGAACAGACTCCCACACAAATTACCCGAGTATCTCCTTCAAAAAAACGAGTAAAGTTCGAGTGAGTTGATGAGGTAATGAAGGAGACACGGATGTTACTGAGCTGCAGAGAGGTCGCAAAGCACCACCTATGGATGGGATGGCCAGGGATGATCGCTGATGGAGTTTTTTTATATATAATAAGGGGAGATCAGAGCTGATAACAACTGCCCCCAATGAGCAGATATACAAGAAGTGACTATTGATGGAATGGAACACCGCCACTGAGCCATCTCAACCCAGGATAGCACAGGAAGTACTGGATGTCCCAGTGCAGGACACCAAGTGAATGGAGGTCACCATCCCAAGCAATCCTCCTAACCCGCAGACCAGCTGATACATCTCATCCCAATGTCACAGTAGGAGGGAACATGTCAGGGTGTTGCAATCTGACGAGACTGTGACCAGTTAAAACGGGAGGCAATGCTCAGTGGGAGCTACTGGCGAGAATTTTTTGGCAGCCTCAGGTAATAATTACTGAAAAAGGTTCAACATCACTGAGGAGAACTGAGAATTTGTGAAGTAAGTTTTTTAGCTCCATTTGTATATTTGTCGGTCGCAGTAGCCTTTGCTGCTTCCGATCACTGTATTGCTTTCTCCTTAGAGCTGATACATTGGCTCTCCAAAGGCCGAGGTTGAATTTTCTGCTCGTCGTGAAGCAGTTTACTTTAGAAATATGAACGATTATAATGCAGAATTTGAAGGCAAAATTCTGTTTAATTTTAAATCAATTTCTTGTTCAGTTACAGAATTTGGGCTGCTGCGTGTTACAAATGGCAAATCTGAGTTTGAACCACACCCTCAGAGCTGCTTTAACTCCGTCGCTGTAACTGCCAAAAGTGCACTTATATTTACACAGGTAAATGGGGTTTTGGCCGCTCTTCCGCTGAAGTTACGGTGGTGAGAGCGGGAGCAGCGCCGAGGAAACGATAGGTTCACTCATGTTCATTCCCTCTTTATGATTGCATGGCCGTCTCCTATTCTCTCTCCGTCTCCTTTATCACTCGGTTCTCCTTTCATTCTTTCTCACTCCCCTTTATCACTCGGTTTTCCTTTCATTCTCTCTCTCCGTTATCCCTCGGTTCGACTCTTATTCTCTCTCTCCCCTTTATTCTTCTCGACCTCCTCTCCCATTCTCCCTCTCACTTTTATATGCCTAGTTCCCCTCTTTCATTCTCTCTATCATTCTTTCTCTCCCCATTATCCTCCTGTACTCCTCTGGTATTCTCCCTCTCCCCTTCATCCATCTAGTTCCCCTCTCGTCTTTCCTCTCTCGCCTTTATCTTTCCGGTTCCCCTCTCTAATTCTCTACCTCCCTTTTATATGGCTAGTTCCCGTCTCTCATTCTCTCTCTCTCTCTCTCATCCTCCCGGTTCTCTTCTCTCAATCTCATTCTCTTCATAATCCACCACTTCTCCCTCTAATGCCCCTCTCTCCTCCTCTATCCTCTAGTTTTCATTCTCGTTGGCTCTCTCCTTTATTACTCTCTTCCCTATCTCTCCCTCTCTCTGTTCCTTCCAGGTAGAAAATTTCTTGAGAGTGTTCAGGACAGCTTTCTGCAACAATATCTCCGAGAACCAACAAGGGGGCAGGCCATATTAGCTTTAATAATGAGTCATGAGCTAGGTTTATTTAAATGCCGAATAATGTGTGAATATTTCGGTAATAACGATCATAACATGATGGAGTTCAACGTTGTGTTTGAAAGGGAGAAACCCTTATGAGCTGCTAGGATTCTAAATTTCGGTAAGGACGACTTCAACGGGATGAGTCAGAGATTGTCCACAGTAAACTGGGTAAATCTGTTAATGAGTAAAACGACAGAAGATCAGTGGGAGGTGTTAAAAAAGAATTTAAAGTGACACAGAACCAGTTCATGCCTCCAAAGGGCGAGAGCTCTACATGCCAAAAAGAAAAACAGCCATGGGCAAAAAAAGAGGGAAGGGACAACATAAAACTAAAAGATAAAGCATACAAAAATGCAAATATAGCATAGATCCTGGCGAATGGGAGAGATACAAAGAACGGCAAAGGGCGAAAAAACAGATCGTTGGAGCTACAAAAAGGGAGTATGAGAAGAAACTTGCAACAGATATCAAAACGAACACAATTTTTCTTACAATTGTACAAGGAAAAAAAGGTTGATCAAGAGCAATTTGGGCCCCTTAAAAACTGATAATGATGATATTGTAATTGAAAATAAAGAAATCGCAGAAATGTTAAATATTTTCTTTGCATCAGTATTTACAGTAGAGGGAGAGGATCGCATGCCGGACGTTCCAAGGAAACTAATTGTGAATCAGGGACGGGACTTCTTATAATTAACACAAGCAAATTAACAGTAATAAAGAAAATAATGGCACTAGGGAGTAACAAATCCCCAGAACCAGATGGTTTCCACTTCAGGGCTTTAAAGAAAGTAGTTGAGAACATTGCAGAAGCACAAACTATTATCTTTCCAAGTTTGCTCCATTCAGGAACTGTTCCTTTCGATTAGAAAGTTGCACATGCAACTCCGCTATTTAAGAAAGGTGAGAGAGGGAAACCAGGGCATTCTGGACCACTTAGCCTAATATCTGTTGTCGGGAAATTACTAGAGTCTATAATTAAGGATAGAGTGACAGAACACCTTGAAAATTTTCAACTGATCAGGGAGAGCCAACGGTGATTTGTGAAGGGCAGGTCGTGCCTGACGAACCTGATTGAATTTTTTGAAGAGGTTACTAAAGTAGAGGACAGCGGAATGTCTATGGTTGTAGATTAAATGGACTTGCAGAAGGCATGAGATAAAGTCGCTCATAAGAGACTATTAACTAAACTTGAAGCTCATGGAATTGAAGGCAAATTATTGACATGGTTAGGAAATTGGCTGAGCGGGACGAAACAGAGAGTAGGGATAATGGCTCAAATTGGCAGGAAGTGTCAAATGGTTTCCCATAGGGATCTATTTTTGGGCCTCAACTATTCACTAGATTTATTAATGACTTAGATAAACGGGATAGAGGGATCCATATATCCAAGTTTGCCAATGACAAAAAAGATAGGCAGCATTTTAAGCAGTGTAGATGGAAACATAACATTCCAGAAAGATAGTAATGGACTAAGTGAATGGGCAAAACTGTGGCAAGTGGATTTCATTGTAGGCATGTGTGAGCTCATCCACTTTGGACCAAAACAGGGTACATCAGTGTACTTTCTAAATGGTGAAAAGCTCGAAACAGTGGAGATCCAAAAAAACTTAGGGGTCCATGCACATAGATCATTAAAATGTCATGGACAGGTACAGAAAATAATCAAAAAGTCTAATGGAATGCTGGCCTTTATATCGAGAGCAATAGAATACAAGGGGGTAGAATTATGTTGTAGCTATGAAAAAAACGCTGATTAGACCGCACCTGGAGTACTGTGTTCAGTTCTGGGCACCAAACCTCAGGAAGGATATATTGGCCTTCGAGGGAGTGCAGCGCAGATTTGCTAGAATGAGTTCGGGCGAAAGGTCTTCGACCTGAAACGTTAACAATTTTTCTTTCTCCACAGCTATGGCCTGATTTGCTGAGCTTCTCCAGCAATTTTTGTTTCGATTTCAGATTTCCAGCTTTCGAAGTATTTTGCATTTGATTTACTGGAATAATATCTGGACTCCAAGTGTTATATTACGAGGATACATTACACAAACGAGGGTTGCATTCCCTTGAATTTCGAAGTGTAAGGGGTGACCTAATCGAAGTTTTCAAGATATTAATGGGAACTGATAGGGTCGACAGAGAGAAACGATTTCCGCTGGGTGGGTTAGGGTTAGACATAGCCTAAAATTGAAGCCAAAACTTCCAGGAGTGTGATCAGGAAGCACTTCTGCACACAAAGGGTGGTAGAAGTTTGGAACTCTCTTCAACAAAGGCAGTAGATGGAAGCTCAATTGTTAATTTTATTTCTATAATTGATAGATTTTTGTTAACCAAGAGTATTAAGGCATATGGGGCTAAGGCGCGTATGTGGAGTTTGGTTACAGACCAGCCATGATCTCATTGAATGGCAGAACAGGCTCGAGGGGCTAAATGGCCTCCTCCTGCTCTAATGTGCCTTCAGTCTGTGCATTGCCACTTCTCAATCCAAGAATGAATCTTTTCAATTGCTGAATTACCTGATATTTAGGGATCTTCTTACTAAATAAATGAGGGTAACGATCGACAGGCTTCCGAAGCACAAAGAAGCATTGCCCCATCCTCCAGGTAGTGCTTTGTTAAACCAGGGATTTCCAAGCACTCCGACAGGGCACAGTTTGGAAACAGTTTTCCGGTTGGTAGAAAGTAACCCGAAGGCGGATAATTGAATATTTGCAGTTAGTTGTTGGCAAATAAATTGATTTCCATGTTCATTTTAAAATAAAAAAATAATTCAACCGTCCGGGTCAAAGGCATCAGTTTTAGGTGCTCTGTGCTGATGATAATTTGAAATGTTGCTGACCTAAAAACAGTGCAGCGTTTGGGCCGTGCAATTACACGGAGCCCTGAGCAGATCCAGTTACGTTCATTTGCTGATCACTGAGGGCTTGCCGGTACCTGAGCTGGAAACATAATAAACTTCAATTAATTAGTCTCCCTTCTCTCGCCTCTTCACCAACAAATTTGATAATAACACATTAACACAATACTCAAAAGTGTTTTGAATCTAGGCTGTTCCCAATCGATTCGTTGTAACTCGAGTCAGATAAGAAATGAATAAAGACACTGCGCAACAAAGCGCCGAGAGTCAGCGGCCGATCACACAGTCCCGCTGGCAGTGAGCAGCATGGAGCAGTGACTGTCATCACCACAGTGGGAAAAGGCAGTTACTGATCGGTGCAGCTGGTGAGACAGGTGAAGAACATGAAACTGGTAAAGAGTGGGCGGCAGAGAAAGGCTGCTCACCAACCCGGCCGAGGTTGGTGAGATGATACCACGGTTCGCAACAAAAGCTCTTCTGCTCGGTTTGTCAGCTGAGCAGCTCTGGATCGAAGGGAGTAACTTCACTAAAACAACAGTCGCATGGTAAGGCAAACACCGTCCCTGCCTTCAGATAAAGGCCCACAGTTTCGGCTCTCTGCATACTGACTTTATTGGTTCACTTTCTTAATGATAACCTTTCAGAAACTTTTGAATATTGTGTTAATGTGTTATTATCAAATTTGTTGGGGAAGAGTTGAGAGATGGGAGACTAATTAATTAAAGTTTATTGTGTTTCCAGATCAGAGTTTGTGTTGTTTCATCCACTGTCGGACAAGCGGACTGCACGCACCGAAAGCTGAAACCGAGTCAGGCTCACATCCAGACCCCTGGACAAAACATACCTGGAGACTGCAGTGGCTCAACAAGGATCAAAGCAGTACAGAGTGAGCTCAGAGAGGATAATGGAAACACAGCAGGAAAAGAAGCATTTCTGCAGCAGCGACTCCAAGGAGGACAGCAACAAACTCGAAAGTCGCTATCAGTTTTGCGGGCACACTTTGAGAATCACTCGGGACTCCAGCAATAAATTAGTGGTACCATCAATAATCTGGGAAGCTGTAAGTCCAATGTTTGGAGTAAATGCTTGGATCTGATAGAGAGAAACCAAACTCAGAGATTCTTCCTTCCACGACAGCAACCGCCAACACCCCCACCCCCGCCATGTTGAGGAAGCCCGACTTGATGAATTGGTTTTGCAGACGAACATGCATAAGAACATCGGAATTGCTAGAAGAAAGATTATTGTTCGCCGTCTCCTTTCCTGGTAGTCACATGACACAGTGAGAACCGAGTTGCAGACAAATAATAGCAATCAAACCGAATGAATTAGTCTCCAACAGACCCAGACATGAGGCGAGGAAAACCCTCCAGTGGTGGAGAGCTTTGGGAACCATAGGTCCAAAGTCACCTGTTCCTCCCAAACCTGCTCCACTCACCACATGTCATGTCTCCAATTAATTATCTGCCTGCCCACTCACTTACCCTGTCTACAACCCTGAGCAGACTCTTTGGATCCTCGTCACAGTTTACTTTCCCACGTATCTTTGTATCGTCAGCAAACTTGGATACATTACACTCGGTCCTCTCAACTAATTCATTAATATAGAGTGTAAAAAGCTGAGGCCCAAGCAGGGATCCTTGCGGCACCGCACTAGTTACAGCCTGCCAACCTGAATATGACCCGTTTATCACGACTCTCTGTTTTCTGTCCGTTAACCTATCCTCTATCTATGCTAATATATAACCCCCAACCGCATGAACCCCTTTTTACACTTTTACTCTATCAATACCGTTCGTGAATTTGAACACATCTTTTAAATCTCATCTTAAACTTCTCTGGTCTAATAGAACAACCCCAGCTTCTCCAGTCTCCCCACTTAACTGAAGTCCCGCACCCCTGGTACCATTCTACCAAATCTACACTGCACTGTCCCTAAAGCCTTGACATTCTCCCTAACGTGGTGCTCACGATGAGACACAATACTCCTGCTGCGGCCTCACCAATGATTTATAAAGGTTTAGCGTCACTTCCTTCCTTTTGTATTCTGTGCCTATTTTATAAATCAAGGGTCCCGTATGCTTTTTTAACAGCCTTCCCAACTTGTCTTGCCACCTTCAAATATTTGTGTACGTACAACCCGAGTTCGTTCTGTTCCTGTACCCCCTTCAAAATGGTAACATTTTGTTTATAATGTCTCTTATTATTCCGATCAAAATGTATCATTTCACAGTCAGTTCTCTGCGTTAAATTTCATCTTCCATTTGTCTGCCCATTTCCCTTGTGTGTCTGGTCTCCTGAAGTCTGTTCTTAGCCTCCACATTGTTTACTACATTTCCGAGTTTCGTGTCATCTGCAAACTTTGAAATTATACCCTCTATACACAAGTCCAGTTCATTAATGCATATCAAAAAGATCAATGGTGTAAATACCGACCCCTGGAGAATACATCCAGCCTGAGAAATAACCGTTCACAACTACACTCTGCTTTCTGTCTCTTTGCCAATTTCATATCCACGCTGCCCCTGTCCTGTTAATCCCATGGGCATCAATGTTGCTAACTCATCTGCAACGTGGTACTTTGAAAATTCATGTCAACAAACACAACTGCACGAAAACCATCAACCCTATTAGTTACTTCATCAAATAACTCAATCAAGTTTATCAAATACGATTTGCCTTTAAGAAATCCGTGCAGACCGTTATTTATTAAAACATGTTTTTCCATGTGACAATTAATTTTGTCCAAGATTATTGTCTCTAAAAGTTTCCCCACCACCGACGTTAGGCTGGCTGGCCTGTCGTTACCAGGTTTATCCTTCTCCCCTTTTTTGAACAGGAGAATAACATTTGCAACCAGTCAGTCCTCTGGCACCATCCCCATATCCAAGGAGGATTGAAAGATTGTGGCTATAACCTTTGCTATTTTCACCCTTACTACCCACAACAACCTAGGATGCAACCCACCTGGACCGCGTGGCTTTTCTACTTTGAGTCCTGCCAACCTTTTTAGTGCATCCTCTACTATCTCTTCCTTTACTGGGACATTGGCAGCATCCTCTTTTTTTGTGAATGTAGATGCAATGTTTTCATTTCGTACCCAAGCCGCGACTCCACAATGAGTTCGTTCTTTTGTCGCTAATTGGCCCCACCCTTCCTTTGACTCTCCTTTTGGTAATTGTCTGTTTATAAAAGACTTTACTGTTCCCTTTTATGTTATCTGCCACTATTTTCTCGTACACTCTCTTCGCCCGTATTATTTCCTTTTTCAGTTCTCCTCTGTACTTTCTGTATTCTGCTTCATTTTCTAATGTATTATGGTCCTGACATTGGTCATAAGCCTCCTTTCTCTGTTTCGTTTTACTCTCTATATTTTCAATTATTCAGTGAGCTCCAGCACTGGATGCCCTTCCTAACTCCCTCATAGGAATGTGTTTCGTTTGCGCCCGAACTAGCTTCTCCTTGAAGGCCTCGCATTGCTTATTTACTGTTTTTACAGCCAGTCTTTGTTTGCATTCAACATGGGCCGGATCCCTTTTCAACTCACTGGAATTACCCCTCAGCAACTTCACCTTTGATTGATCAATGTCTCTTTCCATAACTACTCTACACCTAATATATAACATCCATGTCACCATGTTCTGTCTTCATACCATCCATGGCAACATGTTCTGTCTTCATACCATCCATGGCACCATTAAATTGTTTTTACCCTCCAGGCCATATTTACCGGGTTTTCCTCCTCCCTCACACAATGTAATGGGTATATAACCTTCTTGTATCATGTCTTGGGTTTATACGTTCCAATTCACCATACCCTGGGTTTATGCCGTCGTTATCGTCATGTACTCGGTTTATACCCTATCTGGCACAAAGTACTGAATGATGTATCCTCCATGCAATCGATATGGGGTTAATACTCCACCAGCACCATGTATTATGTTTAAACCCTCCTTGATCCCCTGCACTGGGAATCCACCATCCTTGACACTCTACACTGGGTATCCACCATCCCTGATCCCCTACACTGGGTATCCACCATCCTTGATCACCTACACTGGGTATCCATCATCCTTGATCCCCTACACTGGGTATCCACCATCATTGACACCCTACACTGGGTATCCACCATCCTTGACACCCTACACTGGGTATCCACCATCCTTGACACCCTATACTGGTTATCCACGATACTTGATCCCCTACACTGGGTATCCTCCATCCTTGATCCCCTGCACTTGGTATCCACCATCCCTGATCCCCTGCATTGGGTATCCACCATCCTTGACACCCTACAATGGGTATCCACCATCCCTGATCCCCGACGCTGGGTATCCATCATCCTTGATCCCCTACACTGGGTATCCACCATCCTTGACACCCTACACTGGGTATCCACCATCCTTGACACCCTACACTGGGTATCCACCATCCTTGACACCCTATACTGGTTATCCACGATACTTGATCCCCTACACTGGGTATCCTCCATCCTTGATCCCCTGCACTTGGTATCCACCATCCCTGATCCCCTGCATTGGGTATCCACCATCCTTGACACCCTACAATGGGTATCCACCATCCCTGATCCCCTACGCTGGGTATCCATCATCCTTGATCCCCTACACTGGGTATCCACCATCCTTTACACCCTACATTGGGTATCCACCATCCTTGACACCCTACACTGGGTATCCACCATCCTTGGTACCCGACACTGGGTATCCACCATCCTTGATACCCTACACTGTGTATCCACCATCCTTGGCACCTTGTGCGGTATATACACGATTGTTAGCACCGTGCACGAGGTATTTTTTTTATTTCTTCATGGGATGTGGGCGTCGCTGACCAGCCCAGTATTTATTGCCCATCCCCAATTGCCCTTGAGTATACACAATCCTTAGCACCATGCGCGGTGTATCCACCATCTTTGACACCATTCCCGGTGTATACACCATCATTGACACCATGTGCATGGTATGCGCCATTCTTGACATCAAATATTGAGTTTATACCCATCACAACACGATGTTCAGATTTTTATATCTTCCTTGGAACTAAGTACTAGATTTATATCTTCCTAAGAATTACTTACTAGCTTGCACCCTCCCTTGCTCCCTCCCTTGCTCCCTCCCTTGCACCTTCCCTTGCACCTTCCCTTGCACTGATCCCTGCACCCTCCCATGCTCGCACCCTTGCACCTTCCCTTGCACTGATCCCTGCACCCTCCCATGATCGCACCCTTGCATCCACGCTTGCTCTCTCCCTTGCACCCTCCCATGCTCCCACCCTTGTATCCACGCTTGCTCTCTCCCTTGCACCCTCCCTTGTTCACTATCTTGCACCTTGCCTTGCACCTATCCTTGCACTCTCCCTTGCTCCGACACATGCTCCCTCCCTTGCACCCTCTCTTGCAACCTCCCTTGTAGTGTGAACTTGGATTCAGAAAGTTGCAGGTGAACGAATTCTAACGTTAATGCCATATTTTGTTTCAGGGCCTCGTTCTCTGCCGGTTCTTTGAGAAAGAGAAAATCAGTTTTTCTGGGAAGAAGATGATTGAATTGGGGTCGGGCACTGGGATCGTGGGGATTCTTGCAATCCTGCTGGGTGAGTTAAACTTTCCAAGCGATAGCACATTGCATGTGTGAGGTTGAGCGATGAACTGTAATGGAATAGGACGGCTATATAATGAGAAGGACCATGACAGTGACTGGTCATTGGGGTGATTAAACCCCCAGTAATATGCACGTTTTGTGAACGCTGCAGTCTGTTCTTCTTTTGAGGTCTTTACTGTTAGGAACATAGGAACAGGAGTAGGCCATGCAGCCCCTCGTGCCTGCTCCGCCATTTGATAAGATCATGGCTGATCTGTGATCTAACTCCATATACCTGCCTTTGGCCCATATCCCTTAATACCTTTGGTTGCCAAAAAGCTATCTAACTCAGATTTAAATATAGCAATTGAGCTGGTATCAATTGCCGTTTGCGGAAGAGAGTTCCAAACTTCTACATCCCTTTGTGTGTAGAAATGTTTTCTAATCTCGCTCCTGAAAGGTCTGGCTCTAATTTTTAAACTGCGCCTCCGACTCCTAAAATCCCCAACCAGCGGAAATAGTTTCTCTCTATCCACCCTATCTGTTCCCCTTAATATCTTATAAACTTCGATCAGATTACCCCTTAACCTTCGAAACTCGAGAGAACACAACCCCAATTTGTGTAATCTCTCCTCGTAACTTAACCCTTGAAGTCCGGGTATCATTCTCGTAAACCTACGCTGCACTCCCACCAAGGCCAATATGTCCTTTCGAAGGTGCGGTGCCCAGAACTGCTCACAGAACTCCAGGTGCGGCCTAACCAGGGTTGACAGTTCTTCACCTCCAGTTTTGTTCTGTTTGATAGAGAATGCTTTCAAAGCACAGGACCCTCACCTCAGGCAATAAGAATGATGCCTCAGAAAATTCGCAGCTTTCTAGACTCAGCCGCTCCACCTGCCATAATGGAGAAAGTCCCTCCTCCCATCGGGGAGCGGGATCTCAATTGAACTGCTGTTGATCTGTGAAAATCGAGTAAGCGTAAAATTCCAGAAAATGACAAAGTGAAACATTTGATCACATTTCTCCTTGAGCTGATGAGCTGAGAACTAGATACCGATCAGAAATGGCCTGGTTATATTCAATGTAATATTTGCACAACATCCTGAACATCTCGACTCTGATCAGATATTAAACGGGGAAGCTGCAGCTTTTGATCATGTTTTTGAGTCCTTGTGAGCTCCAGTCACGTGCCCAGCACCCAACTGATGGCCAAATTATATTCCAAAAAACACTAAGCATGCTTTGGAATAAAATAATGAAGCAGTCCGTGCCCGCATACAGCACAACCTGGACAATATGCAGGCTTGGCTGTTATGTAGCAAGTAACATTCGTGCCAGACAAGAGCCAGGCAATAACGATCTCCAACAAGATAGAATCTAACCAATTCCCATTTACATCAAACGACATTACCATCGCCGAATCCCCCACCATCATCATCCTGGGGGTTACCATTGACCAGAAACTTAACTGGACCAGCCACATAAATAGTGTGGCTGCAAGAGCAGGTCGGAGGCCGTGTATTCTGCGGCATTGCCTGAGGAATTACTGAAGGAAATAAACATTGTGTCCCTATCATTATCATTAGCGAACAGCCCCACTTGTGACCTTGTGATGGAGGGAAGGTCATTAATGTAGCAGCTGAAGATCGTTGGGGCTTGATCACTGCCCAGCGATGTCCTGCGGCTGAGATGATTGGCCTCCAACAAACACTCTCATGTACCTTAGCACCAGGTATGACTCCAGCCACTTGAGAGTTTCCCCACTGATTACAATTGACGGCAGTTTTACGAGGGCTCCTTCGTGCCACACTCGGACAAATGCTGCCTTGATGTCAAGGGCAGTCAGTCTCATCTCACCTCTGGAATTCAGGATTCTTTTCCATATATGGACCAAGGTTGTCATGAGGTCTGGAGCCGAGTGGTCCTGGCGGATCCCAAACTGAGCATCGGTGAGCAGGTTATTGGTTAGTAAGTGCCGCTTGATAGCACTGTCGACATCTTCCATCACTTTGGCGATGATTGAGAGTAGGCTGATGGAGCGGTAATTGGCCGGATTGGATTTGTCCCGCTTTTTGTAGACAGTTCATACCTGGGCAATTTTCCATTTTTTAGTCGGATAGATGACAGTTCCGACTGGTACAGCTCAGGTCGGGGCACAGCTTATTCTGGAGCACAGGTCTTCAACACTGCAGCCGTGAGCCTTTGCCATGTCCATGAACTCAGCCATTTATTGTTATCACGTGGAGTGAATGGAATTGGCTGAAGACTGGTATCTGTGAGGATGGGGACCTCAGGAAGAGGCTGAGAATGATCATCCACTTGGCACTTCTGGCTGCAGATTGTTGCAAGCGCATCAAACTTTTTTTTGCATTCAGGGAATCAAGGGATATTGGAATCGGGCGGGAAAGTGGAGTGGAGTTCGAAGAGCAGCCGTGATCTTATCGAATGAGGGAGCAGGCTCGAGGGGCCGTATGGCCTACTCCTGCTCCTATTTCTTATGTTCTCATGTTCCCATGTGCTGGGCTGCGCTCTTGTTGAGGATGAGAATGTTCACTGAGCCTCCTTCTCCTGTTAGTTGCTTAATTTGCGACCACCATTCGCGACTTGATGTGACCGGATTTCGGAGCTTTAACCTGGTTGTTTGGTTTGGGGATTGCTGAACTCTGTGCACAGCATGGTGCTCCCTCTGTTTATAATGCATGGTGCTCCCTCTGTTTATAATGCATGGTGCTTTCACTGTTTATAATGCATGGTGCTCTCACTGTTTATAATACATGGTGCTCCCACTTTTAATAATGCCTGGTGCTCTCACTCTTTATAATGCATGGTGCTCTCACTGTTTATAATGCATGGTGCTCTCGCTGTTTATAATGCATGCTGCTCTCGCTGTTTATAATGCATGCTCCTCTCGCTGCATAGAAATCATGGTGCTCTCACTGTTCATAATGTATGGTGCTCTAACTGTTTATAATGCATGGTAATCCTTTGCTGCAGCTTCACCAAGTTGGCAGCTGATTTTCAAATACGCTCGGTGCCGCTCCAGGCATGCTCTTCTACATTCCTCATTGAAACAGATTTGGTCACCCAGCTTGATGGTGATGGAGAAGTGAGGGATATGTCGGGCCCTGCGATGACAAGATTGTTGTGGCATTCCATTATGCTGCTGCTTAGTGCCCATGGCGCCTCATAAGTGCCCGGTTTTGAGCTGCGAGATTTGTTATTAATCTATCCCACTCAGCAGGGCGGAGGTGCCACACGACACGATGGAGGGTTTCCTCAGAGTGAGAACAGGTCTGATTCTTTGAGTATGTCAGACCGTTGCTTGACTAGTTTGTGAGGCAGCTCTCCCGACTTTGACAACAGTCCCCAATTGATAGTGAGGAGGAACTTGCAAGGTCAGCTGGGCTTGGTGTGCCTTTTTCTGTCCCAATTCGATGCCTGGATCGCAGCTTTATCCTTATTTTGATACCGCGGCGTGGCTCACGGCCACACGAGAGGGCAGTAAAGCATCAACCACATTGGTGTTGGACTGGAGTCACACACAAACCAGATTGGTGAAGGACGGCAGGTTTCCTTCACTAAAGGACGTTAGTTAACCTATTGTTTTTTTGCGACAATCGGATAGATTCATTGTCACTTTGGGGCGGATGTTGACTTCGAGCGGCAGTTTAAAACGTGTGATAGCTAAAAATAGAAATCGGGAGGAATGTTCAACGGGCGACAAACTCGTTGTCACCGGTTTTACGCGATGGCAGAAAGTCAATATCGCCCCTTTTACTGATACCAGCTTTTTATATTGATATTTATGAATTGAAAATCAAAATCTCAAACTGCCGTGGTTGGATTTGAACTCAGGTTACTGGATTTTTATTCCGCAGTTTTGGATTACTAAACCAGTGAAATAACCGCTGTGCTAATGGAATCGCTGAGCAATGCTGTGACACTGCACAAGTTCATCATTATCGTTCACAGCCTTTGCTGTGTTAATCTGCTTTGCCCCGAATCCCTTTTGCCCAAATTTACCATTTACATGTTGGGGTCATAGGGAAGCAATAAGTGAAGATACGTCATTGCTCTTTTACATTCTTCTGGCAGGTGGAGATGTGACCTTGACAGACAAACCAGAAGTTCTGAATCAAATAGAACGAAACGTGGCCAACAATGTCCCATCTTCAATTATCCAGCGGTCAAAAGTCTCTGCTCTCTCGTGGGGTGTAAACCATGATCAATTTCCAACAGACTACGACATCATCCTGGGATCCGATATCGTCTACAAGAAACGTGAATACCACTTACTGCTCAAGACCCTACAACATCTGAGCAACCAAAACACTATCATTTACATCTGCTCGAGGATGCGTGAGGTCATGGGAGCCATGAATTTTCACGAGGAGCTCATTCCACAGCATTTTAACTCCGAAATTGTTCACAGTGTTCCAGAAATAGAAATCAACCTGTACAAAGTGATCAAAAAAGTTCCTGTCGCTTATTAAGGAGGAAATTCCATAGAATCGGGTGGAGGCAGTTGAAGGTCTCATAATGGGAAGAAGCGAGGGGGAGAAGGGCACAACAGGCAAGAGTCAGAGGACTGAATGATTTTTAAGGAGGTTGCAGAGATAGAGGAATTGGGATTTCCATTTACTCTAACACCCTAACCCTGACACTCTTACCCTAAACCCTAACCCTAAACCAGACACCCGAACCCTAATCCTGACTTTATAGCCCGAGCCAAACCCTAACCCTATACTAGTCCCAGCCCTAACCAAAACCCGAATCCTATTAATGCCACTGTAATCTGACGAGAGGTTGTCAGGGAGGGTTGGAGTTTAGGGTTAGGAACCCTCTATAGAGTCAGCTTCACCCTGTATCTAACTTCAGTCAAGCACTGCAGAACACAGAACAAGACCTACACTTTCCCCCTCCTGAAGTGTTGCTCTCCCACCACATACACGTTTGTGGAATGATTGCATCAACGTAAGCTCCTTTGAATTGACCCAGTTGAAGACTGCGGTGATGTTGTGCAGCAGAGAATATATTACGAGATGAATACTTCGGCACTCCCTACCTAACAGCTTAGTGGGATACACGGACTTCAGCCGTTCAAGAAGAAGGCTCACCACCACTTTCCCAAGGGCAACTAGGAAGGGGCAACAGATTCTGGCCTTGTCAGCGACGCCCACACCCTGATAATGAATATATAAAAAGAGAAAACTTGTGATGTTCTCTGGTTCGAATTATTCCCTTTGGCGCATTTTGCAGTGAACTTAAAAAAATAAAGAACAAACACTTTTACAAAAAGATTCATTCACGGGGACTTAGCTCAGTTTTTGCGGAATACCAGCTCGACACACGGAACTGACATAGCTCCCGACCTCCAACCGATTTCAACCCTGGTGCGGGAGGGTATCTGACACACTGTGACAACTGGTCCTCCTTTGGCTGGAGGCAAGATATTACAGCTGGAGGCAGTACAGCTAGATACAGGATAGTAAAGCTGGGGGCAGTGCAGCTAGGTACAGAACAGTACATCTGGGGGAAGTACAGCTAGGTACAGGATAGTACAGCTGGGGCAGTACAGCTAGGTACAGGATAGTACAGCTGGGGCAGTACAGCTAGGTACAGGATAGTACAGCTGGGGCAGTACAGCTCGGTACAGGATAGTATATCTGGGGGAAGTACAGCTAGGTAGAGGATAGTACAGCTGGAGGCAGACGCTACAAAAGCAAGGAAGTTATCCTAATCCGTTATAACTCATTGGTTAGGCCTCAGCTTGAATATTGTGTTCAATTCGGGGCACGGTACCTCAGAAAGGATGTCAAGGCCTTAGAGAGGTTGCGGAAGAGGTTTACTGGAATTGTACCAGGAATGAGGGAGTCCCGTTATGTGGAGAGACTGGAGAAGCTGGGATTGTTCTCCTTCGAACTGACAAGGTCGAGTGGAGATTTGTTAGAAGTGTTCAAGATCATGCATGGTTATGATGAAGTAAATAAGGAGAAACTCCTTCCAGTGGTAGACGGGTCGGTCATCAGAGGACAAAGATTTAAGGCGATCGGCAAAAGAGCCAGGGGCGACATGAGGAAACATTTTTTATGCAGCGAGTTGTTACGATCTGGAATGCACTTTCTGTAAATGTGGTGGGTGCATATTCAATATTAACTTTTTAAAGGGACTTAGATAAATACTTGAGGCCAAAAAATTACAGGGCTATGGGGGAAGAGCAGGGGAATTGGACTAATTTGATAGCTCTTTCAAAAAGCCGCACAGGCACGTTGGGCCAAATAGCTTCCTCCTGTGCTGTACCTATTATGATACTGTGATACTATGTGAAAGAGTCAGCAGGAATCTCAGTTCAGTGGCCAGACATCTAAAGCTGTGGCAGGAACACACACAATGAAATAATATTTCATAACAGTGATAACCAATAAATACTTTGAAATCCCAGTTCAACTGAACCATGTTATTTGGGAGAAAGGACACTGCACTGACTCCTTGTAAAACTGAGACCGTGAACTGTCTCGGTATCAATCACTGAAAACACATTCATGAAAATATATTCCAGGACGGGTTAGTTCCACAACATGAAACTGTTAACAGCTCCTCGTGGTATGATGCCACGCCTTAGCCCAATTATCTGATTTCAATACATTTGGTACAGATAATTAGCCAGTAACATTCTCAGGGCTGGATACATCGTTTATTGCAGATATAATGCAGCTGCCACAAGGCCAAAAGCGTACCATGTTTACACACGATATCAACCGGTAGAACACAACAGGTGGCTCTGTAAAAGATGATGGGAGAAAAAAATTGTAAATTTCAGCAGCAGAGTTAAAACTGATTTACACCATGAACGGATGAGATAATTGCTTATCCGGAACACCAACGGATGCAAGAACAGGGTATTTAATGCGTTTTACCCAAAACATTAATGAATATTGGGTCAAGTGGATCAAGCATCATTCGGGGAACATTTAGGGAATAGTGATCATAATATCATAGGGTTTAGATTAGTTACGGAAAAGGACGAGGAGCAATCCAGAATAAAAATACTAAATTGGAGGTAGGCCAAATTCAGTGTGTTGAGAACGGATATGGCCCGTGTAAATTGGAATCAAAGATTGGCAGTCAAAACTGTAATCGAACAATGGGGGGCCTTTAGGGAGGATATGGTTCGGGTATTTTCTAGGTTCATTCTCACGCGGGGAAAGGTAGGGCAACAAATGCCAGAGCTCCCTGGATGACGAAAGATATAGAGATTAAGATGAAGCAGCAAAATGGGGTGTATGACAGATGTCTGGTTGATGACACAAGTGAGAACTGGGCTGAATCGAGAAAGTAGAGAGGGAAAGTGAAAAAGGAAATAAAAGTGGTAAAGAGAGAGAATGAGAATAGACTGGTGGCCAACGTAAAAGGGAATCCAAAAGTCTTCGATGGGCAGATAAATAGTAAACGGGTAGGAAGAGGAGAGGTGGGGCCGATTAAAGACAAAAAGAAGATCTATGCATGGAGGCAGAGTGCAAGGCTGAGACACGAAATGAGTACTTTGCATCTGTCTGTAACAAGGAAGAAGATGCAACAAAAGTCAGAGTAAAAGAGGAGGTCGTTGAGATACTGGATGGGCTAAAAATTGATGAAGAGAAAGTACTAGAAAGGCAGGCTGTACTTAGAGTAGAAAAGACACCCGGTTTTTATCAAATTTTTATGTCTCCTCTTTGGATCTAATTTTTTTTTGTCAGCCACGGTTGAGCCACCTTTCTTGTTTTATTTTTGCGCCAGACATGGATGAATAATTGTTGTAATTCCTGCACATGTTCTTTAAATATTGTCCACTGTCATCCCTTTTCGTAAAGCTCCCCAATCTATCATAGCCAACTCGCACCTCATTCTTTCGTAATTTCCTCTATTTAGATTCAGGATCCTAGTTACGGATTCAACTACTTCACTCTCCATCTTAATGAGGAATTGTATCATGTTATGGTCGCTCTTCCCTAAGGGACCCCGCACAACATGATTGTTAGTTAATCCTTTCTCATTGCACAATGCCCAGTCTAGGATCACCTGTTCTCCAGTTGGTTCCTCAACGTATTGGTCTGGAAAACCATCACGTGCACACTCCAGGAATTCCTCCCCGACAGTATTAATGCTAATTTGGTTTGACCAATCTATATATAGATTAATGTCACCCATGATTATAGTTGTACCCTTCTTGCATATGTCTCTAATTTCCTGTTTAATGTCCTCCTCTACATCTCCACTACTGTTTGGGGACAGATAGACACCCCCCACCAACGTTTTCTGCCCCCTGGTGTTTCTTCGCTCCATCCATACAGATTCGACATCGTGATTTTCCGAGCCAATATCCTTCCTCAATATTGCATTGATTTCCTCCTTTACTAACAACGCAACCCCACCTCCTTTCCCTTTTTGACTGTCCTTCCTAAATATTGAATACACCTGGATGTTCAGTTCCCATCCTTGGTCACCCTGCAGCAATGTCTCTGTAATCACAACTATATCATAACCGTTAATTTCTATCTGAGCTGTTAATTCATCTCCCTTATTGTGAATGCTCCGCGCAGTAAGACGCAATGCCTTTAGACTTGTCCTTTTATGATTACTAGTCATTTTAATTTTATTTTGCTCTATGGCCCCATTTGTTTATCGCCCTTGTTTTCTCTGCCTTCCAATATTGCTTCTTCCCTTTCTGCCTTTTGTTTCTATCCTTGTTTCCCACTCCTCTGTCTCCCTGCTCAGGTTCCCATCCCCCGGCCATTCTAGTTTAAACCTTCCCCAACAACACTAGTAAACACCCCCGCGAGCACATCGGTCCCGGTACTGCTCGGGTGTAACCCGTCCCACTTGTACAGGTCCCACCTTCCCCAGAACCGGTCCCAAAGTCCCAGGAATCTAAGTCCCACCTTCCTACACCCCATCACTGCAGCCACGCATTCATCTGGTCTATTCTCCTGTTCTTATACTCACTAGCACGTGGCACTTGTAGTAGTTCTGAGATAACTACCTTTGAGGTCCTGCTTTTTAATTCATCTCCTAACTCCTTAAATTTACCTTGCAGGACCTCATCTTTTTTTTTTGCCTATGTCGTTGGTACCGATATGGACCACGACTACTGGCTGTTCACCCTCCCCCTCCAGAATGCCCTGCCGCTGCTCCGTGACATCCTTGACCTTAGCAACAGGGAGGCAACATACCATACTGGAGTCACGTTTGCGGCAGCAGAAAAGCCTATCTGTTCCCCTTACAATTGAATCCCCTATCATTATAGCCCTGCCACTTTTATTCCGCCCCTCCTGTGCAGCAGAGCCACCCGTGCTGCCACGAACTTGGCTCTTGCTGCTTTCCCCTTATAAGCAATCTCACCCAACAGTATCCAAAGCGATATATCTGTTTGAGAGGGTGACGGCCCAAGGTGAATCCTGCGCTACCTACCTATTCCTTCTGCTCTTCCTGGCAGTCACCCATTTATTTCCTTCCCGCATAATCTTTTCCTGCGGTGTGACCACCTCACTGAACGTGCTATCCACGATAATCTCAGCATCGCGGATGCTCCACAGTGAATCCACCAGCAGCTCCAGCTCCAAAATACGGTTAATCAGTATCACCCTCTCTCACTGTCACTCATTCTCTCCGTCTCTCTCTATCATCCTTTCTCAGTCTCTCTCACTCTATTTACTTCTAACGAGGTATATAGATGCAAAATTGTGAAGCTCTGGAGCAAACTGAATTGAATTTGATATTTTAATTAAATATTCATTTGTGGCACAGTGCAGCTCAATTCAACATCATTGTTTTTACAAGGGACACGTATCTCATAACTGTGCATTCCGTGTGTGTTTGTGTGTGTCTCAGTTTCACTGGTCCAATAATGTAACCAATCCCCCTCGAAGACAGTCATCACCTCCCTCTGTGCCCCATGTCTCTCAGTGTCTCCTGGTCCAATAACATAACCCATTCACCCCCTTGTCAACCTGTATCCACCTTCACCTCTGCGATATATGTCTCATGCTCTCCTGGACCAATAACGTCACCCAAGGACCCCCTCCCCTGACAGTCTTAATCACTCTCCCCCTTTGCCAGTGTGTCTTAGGCTCTCCTGGAACAACAACATAACCCAGGGACCACCCGCTCAGTCTGTGTCACCCTCCCCTCTTGCCCCGTGCGCCTTTGGCTCTCCAGGTCCAATAAGGTAACCCAGGAACCCCCCCCCCCACCACCACAGTCTATCACCCCCTCCCCCTGTGCCCCGTCTGTCTCAGGCTCTGCTGGACCAATAACGTAATCCAGGGACCACCCTCACAATCTGTCTCCCCAGCCCCCCCTTTGCCCGGTGTGTCTCCTGTTCCCATGATGAAAACCCTGTCAGCTGTCACTCTGTCTGTCTATCTCACACATTCTGTCTCTCCGTTTATATCGAGTTCACCCATTCTGATCCGGCCCACAGCAGTGACTGTGATTGCCAGTTTTGCCCATTTCCTGTCGGTGCAGGGCGGCCATTTAGTTGAAGTCCAGCTGAGCTCTTTAGTGCCGCCTTTTTGAGTAACAATTCATGCGTCACCTGCAGAGCGAGCCCTGCCTCAATCGGTCAGATTATCAATAAAATATATCAGAATCAGATTTGCGATAATTTCCGGGCTCGGTGCTGCTAATATAAAATGTACTTACCGTCCAATGGGAAGTGTAGGGGATAGAATATGAAATGGGATTTAGTTCTAGTGTTTGAAACCCTTCAGCACTTTCTATAATTTAACTAATTTAACAATTAGAATCAGTGGGTATTTCACCGCGTTCTTCAGCTCCTCTCTGAATTTACTCTGGGTCAGGACATAAATACACGTGTTTGTGCAGGAACTGAGAAGTTGCAGCATTCCTGCTGTGCGTTCTGTGATATAAAGAGGGTCAGTGGGGGAGAAGTAATCATCATAACTGTTTGTAATTCGCTGATAGAAGTAAAATACAACCTGTGTCACCCATAACAATATAAAACTGCCCGATATACTGAAGAGTAAAATTATGGATATTTTTCGCTTCTCCATCTCTGGATCCATGTGATTCTCTCCATTGATTCTGCCCCGGAGTCCCCTGCGGACTCGGCTGGACACTAAAATATGTCTGACCGTCAAACCATTGAACATCAAAATCAGACAGAACGGGACACAAGGGGTTAAAATGCGGTGAAACAACTCAAATGCGACCCATGCGGGAGAAGTATTGAAGCTCGGTTTAAAAATACAAAACCAGGGAACATTATTATTTATAAATGCAGGTTCAAGTGTAAAATACCAGGGGAGACTCTCGAAACAGCCGAGCACACTCACTGTTCCAAGAACCACAGCCGCCGTTTTCTCTGTGCAATATTTTGTTTTCAGCTTCTCACTACAAATGGTCACAAAACGATCAAAGGTGAAAGCGACTGTGAACCAGACAGAGGCCGTTGTGGTTGCAAAAATCAGGACGGTAACGAGACAACACACGGGAGTAATTTCGAGGAATGAAAGTGGGAAATAAATCGCATGAATCCGCCTCAATATCACATCAGTGATAACGACCAGGAGATCGGCCACAGCCATTCTCACCAGGTAGCGACTGATACATTTGGAGAGACCGCACTTTCCTCGGGACAGGATAACAATCGCCAACAAGTTAACTATAGGAGAGAGAAAAGGAAGCAGAGAAATTACTGATCAGACCTGGAGTCAAACCAGCAGTTTGAGAGGATCTGGGGTGAAATTTCCAGCTTTGTTGCTGCATCGAAGGGTGGAAAGTGATTCATTGACCTGGGCAGCGCTTTCGGGCAGAGAGATGTTTTCAAACACAATGATCAATAATTAATAGGGAAATCGATACACAAAGTGAATAAACTGAGCACCGGATCCTCTGGAAGTTCTAAGTGAAGGCACGCTGCTGGTGAGGAAGGAGAAGGGCTTTTACCCAGCAGGAATCCAGCGGATTAAAGCCGGATTTGGGCTCCAGATGGACGTGGCAAGAGAGGGAACGGTACGAAGGTGAGGGGACAGCGGGAGGTGCAGCTGGTTTGTTGCTCGGAGTTAGAAGAGCCGACAGGGGCTGGCACGACACGGGGAAGGGCAGCTGGAGACCGAGCCTGTGAGTGAGATTGGGAGGGAGAGAAGGAAAAAGATATGTGGGAGCTGGAGGGGAGTCAGGAGCAGCTGGTTTAGGAAAGCCGATAAACTGAAGCAACGGATGAGGAGAAAGAGGATTCAATGCAGGTGGAGGAGGGGCTGGAATTCACAGGGAGAGACTGCAGCAGAGTGTTGGAGGGAATCTAATCTATAGGTCCCGCTAACACAATCCAATCAATAAATTCAACCAATGATTTATGTGGTTATTTTTGTCAATGAACAGCTCGTTTGGCATCAAATGTTTTCGATTTATTTACTTTGCACATTGAATTAAAATTAAATTAAAATGCATTAGTTAAATCAGCCTCGTTCTTTATTGAATTAAGCTGACACACAGCTTTTAGAATACAATATCCGAATAATTCATAACGGTCAAGAAATGACTGAGTCTATTCCTTAAATACATTTCAATTATGTTTATTTATTCAGTCAGTAAATAAGTAAAATGAACATTTAATTAACCAGACTGAGGACCTGATGGTGATAAACACACCCGGCGTGAAAACTCTCACAATCTGACAACATCCTAATATCACCTTCAAGTCCGATTTCTTCTGAATATTTGTACTGAAAGTTTCAGCAGTTCATTCCGATGAATTGTTCATCCCGGTGCTGCTTTCTCCCTCTGTCTCTGTGTCTCCCTCTTTTTGTGCGTATCTCTCTGTCTCTGTCTCTCTCTCCCAGTGTATCTCTCTTTCTCTAGCGCTCTTTCTCTCTCTGCCTCTCTGTGTGTCTCTCTGCGTGTCTCTCTGTCATTCTCCCTTCCATTCTGGCGTTAATTTTCTCTAACCCTCTCGTTTTCCTCTTCAGTCTCTTTCTCTATCGTTCTTTTCTGTCTCTCTGCACTCCCTACTCTATTTCTCAATGCCCCTTTTCACATCCGATTCAATCCGAACATCCTGCGCCTGCTTTCAATTCACCAGCCCCGTGTTCCAACGATCATATTCTTAGTGTCAGTTTGTTAAATGGTGAAGCCTCTCTCAACAGTTTAATGTTTCTACAGATCATTCAAATCTCCACCTGTTCACCTACACTGTTTACTTCATCTGTGATGCATGGAACAAACAGAATCGAATCCCTCTTCCAGACACACCTCATAATAATTGAAATTCCTTCTCCTGTAATTATAAAGTACAGCGTTAGATGGCGGCATTGTTCAATTAACAAAACGGCAACATCACCGCTGCGACTGAAAATCTACAGAAAAATCGAAGGGCTCATGATTCCAACAGAAACAGTACAAACTGATACAACATAACCTCAAAACTTTGCATTTTACAGTGAATTCTTCCACAGTGAATCAGAGAAAGAGATGTGAAAGTATCAGCAGCAAACTCAGTTCAGTAGGCAGACATCTGATTCGGCGTCAGATACACAAATAATTACAGAATATTTCGTAACAATGACAACCAATATTTCGTAACAATGACAACCAGTTAAACTGAACCATGTTGTCGGGGAGGGATGACATTGCGCTGCCTCCTTTTAACACTGAGACCGTGAGCTGTCTCATTGACAATCACTGAAAACACATTGATGAAAAAATATTCCAGGACAGGTTCGTTCCACAATATGAAACTGTCAACAGCTCCTCATGGTCTGATACCAGCTCTTAGCCCAGATCCCTGATTCCCATACGTTCAGTACAGAGAATAATCCAGTCACAATACCAGGGTTGGATATGAAAAGTACATTACAGATATAATGCAATTGCTGCAAGACCGAATGTTTAGAAGTTAAGGACATACCATTATTCAACAGTACATTCAGTGCACAGAATAATCCAGCAGCACTGACAGGGTTGCATTAAAAAGATGATAGCGGATATAATGCAGCTGCTAAAAGACTGAAAGAGCCGAGACAGGACATTCCATCAACGGATAGAACAGAACAGGCAGCTGTGTAAAGCCTGATGGGATAAATAAAATACCAACAACAGTAGCACAACTAACATCGATTTACACCATCAACAGCTGAGGTAATGGCTTACCAGAAATTCCAACGGCTGCAAGAACCGGATAATGAATGTCTTCTATCTGGTAGATTACTGGATATCCCATTTCTGTGAGAAGCGCTGACTGCTGTTGACCTGGAAACCACAGCTCCAACAGGCACTGAGAGCTCATTCATTTCAACGAGCCCTAATTTATACAGGGGCTGAGTCTCCACTGACACGGTTATATCCCTGATCATTGTTTTTATTTACAATCATTGAACAAACACATTATATCAGCAGCTTTGCCTCCTTTGCAAAGAATGACGTGGATATATCAGAAACATCTCAAAGTCCAGGACATTATCTTAATCAGACTTCTCTCAGGAATAAAGTTATAAACTGTGCTCATACAGGACTGATCCAACAATAATGAGCGGATTCATTTACAGTTTTCATCTAATTGTATTAACCATGTTCACTCCTGCTGATTCCTTTATAATTTATAGCGATTTCTCCGCAGTGTACACTGAATTCACCGACACAAACAAATCCTCGTCTCGCTGCTTCTGCAGTATTCCAGTTAAAATATGAATTTTGAGTCTCTTACAGAAGGACAGTTAAAGGGCAGGTTCAGGATTCTAGCTGAGAAATGGGGTGATATCAGGGGTCTCCTTTATTTTACTGCAGATGTTTCCCGTTTATTTTACGTTTGATTCATGGCTCCAGTAAAATTAGCCCCGTGCAACTGAGCTGAGCTCGTGAACCGACTTGACCTCCGTCATAAAGATCCCGTGCTTCCCTCACCCGCCTTCATTCCTTCCTCAGCCCATTGGCATTGAAACCCACGTCCATGCCTTTGTCCCCTCCAGCCACCATTGCTGCAGTTCACTCCAGGCCGGCCATCCATCCTCCACCTTTCGACCCGCACCAGGTCCTGCTCGGCCTCACTGACCCTCACTGATTCATACTTCCCCATCATCTTACGTTTAAAATTCTCAATCTTGGGTTTAATTCCCACCAAGGCCCAACGCTCCATCACCCCCCCAAACCCGCCGCTACACACATAAAATCATAGAATCCTATCGAACAGAAGGAGACCATTCTACCCATCGTGCCTGTGCTGGCTCTTTAAAAGAACTATCCAATTAGCCGCGATACCCAGCTCTTTCCCGATTGCCCTGCAGATTTCCCCATACACCGACCGCAAACCCACCCATGACCTACTCATTCATCTGACCTTGGCCTCTTTTGGTGGGACTACCCTCACTATGTCCCACACTCTTATCTGATCATTGCCAGGATAAACGTCTCTTCTCACCCTATCACCGTTATCTCTGATGTCTCAAAAGTTCAATCCTTGTCTACCTCCTCTTCCTCATCTACATGTTGTGCTTTGGTGACGTTGTCCACAGACATGGACCAGCGTTAGATGTACGCTGACAAAACCACGGCCTCTCTTGACCCTTCCAATGTCTTTGTGTTGTCAGACTCATCTGCTAGAAACATAGAAAATAGGAGCAGGAGTAGACCATTCGGCACTTCGAGCCTGCTAAGCCATTCAATATAATCATGGCTGATCCTCTATCTCAATACCATATTCCCGGTCTCTTCCCATACCGCTTGATGCCTTTCGTATCTAGAAATCTATCTAGCTCATATATTCAGTGATATGGCCTCCACCGACTTCCATGGTAGAGAATTGCACAGGTTCACCACTCTCTGAGTGCAGAAATTTCTCCCCATCTCAGTCCTAAATACCTACCCCGTAGCCAGTGATTGTGAATCCTCGTTCGGGACCTTCCAGCCATGAGAAACTTCCTCCCTGCATCCAGTCTGTTTCGCCCTGTCAGAATGTTATATGTTTCAATGATATCCCCTCTCATTCTTCTAAACTCGAGTGAATACAGGCCGAGTCGACCCAATCTCTCCTCATGTGATAGTCCTTCCATCCCAGGGATCAGTCTGGTGAACCTTCGCTGCACTCCCTCCATGGCAACTATATCCTTCCCGAGGAAAGGAGTCTAAAACTGCACACAATGCTCCAGGTGTGGTCTCACCGAGGCCCTGTAAAACTGCACTAAGACATCCTTGCTCCTGTACTCACATCCTCTTGCATTGAAGGCCAACATACCATTTGACCTCCGAACTGCATGCCACAGCTGTATGTTTGCTTGCAGTTACTCGTGTACAAGATCACCCAGGTCCCTTTGTACATCATCATTCCCCAATCTATCACCATTTAATTAATACTCCACCTTTCTGTTTTTCCTTCCGAAGTGGATAACTTGAAATTTATCCAAATTATACTGCATGTGCATGCATTTGCCCATTCACTCAACTTGTCTAAATCGTCTTGAAGCCTCTTTGCATTCTCCTCACAAATCACGATCCCACCTAGCTTTGTTTCGTCAGCAAACCTGGAAATATTACATTTCGTTCACTCATCCAAGTCCATATATATTGTGAATAGCCGGTGCCCAAGCACCGATCCCTGAGGTACCCCACTAGTCACAGCCTGCCACCCCGAATGAGATCCACTTATTAGTACTCTCTGTTTCCTGTCTGTTAACCAATTTTCAATCCATGCCAGTATATTACCACCAATCCCATGTGCTTTAATATTGCACACTGACCTCTGATGTGGGACTTTAACCAAAGGCATTCTGAAAATACAAATAAACCATTTCCACTGTTTCTCCCTTATCTATTCCACCAGTTACAGCCACAAAAAACTCCAGTAGGTTTGTCAGACATGATTTCCATTTCATAAATCTATGTTTACTTTGTCTAATCCCGTTGATATTTTCTAAATGTCCTGTTATCACATATTTTATAATGGACGCTAGCACTTTCCCTGCTACTGATGTGAGGTTAACTTGTCTGGAGTTCCCTGTTTTCTCTCTCCCTTCATTTTGAAATAGTGGGGTTACATTTGCCACTCTCAAATCTGCAGGAACTGTTCCATATTCTTTGAATTTTGGAAGATGGCAACGAATGCATCCACTCTTTCCATGGCTACCTCTTCTGATAGTCTGGGATGCAGATTATCAGATCGTGGGGATTTATCGGCCTTCAGTCCCATTTATTTCTCCAGCACTACTTTTTTACTAATACTAATAACCTTTCATTTCTCCTTCTCACTAGACCATTGGTTCCCTAGCATTTCTGGGAAGTTATGTGTGTCCTCTTCCATCAAGCAGAACCAAAGTATTTGTTTAATTGCTCTGCCATTTCCCTGTTCCCCATTATAAATTCTCCCGTTCCTGACTGTAAGAGACCTACATTTGTCTTCACTAATCTTTTTCTTTTTACATACTTTTAAATTCCACTTTAATGTTCCTTGCAAGTTTACTCTCATACTCAATCCCCCCCCCCCGCCTTAATCAATCTCTTGGTCCTTTTTTGCTAAATTCTAAACTGCTCCCTATCTTCAGGCTTGCTACTTTTTCTGGCAAATTTATATGACTGCTCTTTGGATTTAATACTATCCTTAATTTCTTTTGTTAGCTGTGGTTGGGCCGCATTTAGAGTGCTTTTGCGCCAGAAAGGAAAGTATAATTGTTGCAATTCATGCATTCGTTCCTTAAATGTTAAGTCATTGCCTTTCCGCCATCATGCCTTTTAATAAATCTTCCCAATCTATCATAGCAACTCACAACTCATATCTTCGTAGTTTCCTTTGTATAGATTTAGGACCCTAGTTTCGGATTGGACTACTTCACTTTCCATCTTAATGAAGAATTCCATCATGTTATGGTCACTCTTCCCTAAAGGACCCCGCACAACAAGATTATTAATTAACCCCTTCTTATTGCACAATACCAAATCTAGGATAGCCTATTCCCTGGATAACCTGTCTTAGATGAGCCACAATTTCTTCCAGTTAAAAATTGGGAACTCATGATCTTTGGTCCCACAATCTCTACATCCTTGCCGCTGATTGCATCCCTATCCTGGGCTTTTGTTTGAGGCTAATCCAGGCTGTTCGTAACTTCGACATCCTATTCAACAACCAGCTGAGCTTCAGACTTCCTATCCTCTCCATTGCAAAGACCGTCTTCTCCCGTGTCCGTAATAATAGCCGTCCCACCCTTCCGTTCCTCCCTGCCCTGCCGTCTGTTACTGACAACCTCAGACATGCCTTTGTAACAGCTCTGGAAACACACCCGGGCCGTACAGTACCAGACTGGAGTCAGTCGTTCTCTTTCACCTAATCTATACTGTACATGTACAGGAGTTGACACTGAGACACACACGGACTATACATTATCAGACGCGAGACTCATTCTCATTTACTTTCTGTGTACTGTACGTCTACAGGAGCTGACAGTGAGATACACGAAGCGTACAGTACCAGACGGGAGTGAATCATTCCCTTTTACCCACTGTGTACTGTACATGTGCAGGAGCAGCCACCGAAGCACACAGGGGCCGTACAGTACCAGAAAGTAGTGAATCCTTCCCTTTTACAATCTTTGTGCTGTACATGTGGAGGAGCTGACACTGGGGCACGCACTAGTCGTACCGTAAAGGAAGAATGAATCGTTCTCATTTACTTTTACATAGAATCACATAAAATATACAGCACAGAAACAGGCCATTCCGCCCAACAG
The DNA here is from genome assembly GCF_035084215.1 of Heptranchias perlo. Taxonomy (NCBI): domain Eukaryota; kingdom Metazoa; phylum Chordata; class Chondrichthyes; order Hexanchiformes; family Hexanchidae; genus Heptranchias; species Heptranchias perlo. Next base: position 3,316,602 of record NW_027139442.1, on the reverse strand, counting down.
GTCCATACCGGTGTTTATGCTCCACATGAAATTCCTCCCTCCTCACTTCATCTAACCCTATCAACATATCCTTCCATTCCTTTCTCCCTGATGTGTTTATCCAGCTTCCACTTGAATGCATCTATGCGAGACGACTCAATTGCTCCTTGTGGTAGTGAATTCCACATTCAAACCACTTTCTGGTTAAAAAAGTTTCTCTTGAACTCCCTAATGAGCGCTGATCTCCCAGGCAAGTGGAAACATTTTATCTAAGTCTACCCGATCAAAACGTTTCATCATCTTAAAGACCTCTTTTAGTTCACCCCTCAGTTTTCTCTTTTCGAGAGAAAAGAGCCTCAGCCTGCTCAATCTTTCCTGATAAATGTACATGGACAGTGAGACACACAGGGGCCATACAGTACCAGGCGGGAGTGAATCGTTCCTTTTGCACGCTGTGTATACTGTATGTGCACTGGAAATGACATTGGGACACACATGAGCGGTACAGTACCAGACGGGAGTGAATGGTTCCATTTTACATGCTTTGTACTGTACATGTTCAGGAGCTGATACTGAGACACACGGGCCAGACGGGAATGAATCGCTCCCATTTTACCCACTCTGTGCTGCGCATATACAGGAGCTGGCAGTGAAACACACATGGGCCGCACATTACCAGACAGGAGTGAATCGTTCCCTTTTACAAGCTTTGTACTGTACATATATAAGAGCCGACAATCAGTCACCGTTTGTCTCCCTCGCTCACTCTCTCCTCTCCCTTTCTCCCGAATCCCTACCGCTGGCTCCTGTCTCTGCTCCCATATCTCAACTTGTCTCTCTCCCTCTCTCAATTGTTTTTTCGTTCTCTCTGTTATCTCTCCTAATAATTCTTGATTGAAACGTACCCTGAAATATTTCAGTCTCATTATTTAAAATAACAACAACACATCACTTTTCTACGGCATTTTAACATGTTAAACATTCCAGCACTTTGGAACTCCTGTTAACTATACAGAGAAAGGGAATGGGATTGTTCAATGGAGATTGGCGATTTGTTCAATTCAGTAGGGTGAGAATTAGATTGTGTCCCTCACATCTACACAGGCTTGAAGCTGTTTACAGTAAACAGGCTGAGATACTGAAATGGTTAAACAAAGTCAGCGAAACTTCAAACTGACAAAATACATAAAAGAACAGGAGTTGGGAGAATATACAAAACCTGAGGCTCCGACCAGAGCGGAAGGAAGGTGTGAGCACCCTTCCAGTTCTACATCAATTGTGCCTTTGGAGCAGATTCTGTTTAACTTTAGTTATTTAAATGTCGTCGTCGGGCAATGTGGGATGCGCCGGGGTCCCTGGGATGCTTGGGCCACAGGAGGAGGCGAGATGGGCTGCGAGGGGAACCCGTGTGCTTGTGCTCCAGGGGGGAGTGAGCGACAGGCTGCGAGGGGACCCCGGGTGCCTCGGCCTCAAGGGGAGGAGAGATAGGCTGTGAGGGTTCCCTGAGGTGCTTGTGCCACAGTGGGAGGTGGAGACAGGCTCTGAGAGGCCTCTTGGGTGCTTGGGCCAGAGCGGGAGGGAGAGACAGGCTGAGAGAGGAACCCGGGGTGTTTGGGGCCACACGGGGTGGGGAATCAGGCTGCGAGGGGACAACGGGTGATTGGGCCACAAGGGGAGAGGAGACAGGCTGCGACGGTTCCTTGGGTGTTTGGGCCAGATGGGGAAGGGAAGACAGGCTGTGAGATGAGCCAGGTTTGATGGGCCACAGTGAAAATGGGAGACAGGCTGAGAAATGACCCCGGGGTGCTTTGGCCACAAGGGGAGGGGAGGCAAGCTTTGAGAGGACCCCGGGTTCTTGGGCCACAGGGGGAATGGAGACAGGCTGCGAGAGGCCCCTGGGTTACATTATGCGCTCAGTGACACTGAGACACACACACACGTTGATAATCAGTCACACATGTCCCGTGTATGTGCTGACCCATTTGTGACACTTTTATTCTATCAAATCATACATTCCTAAATATGACAGCGAGTCCCTGCATATCATTCTCTTTTAATCCACGGTGTACTGTACATGTACAGGACCTGACACTGAGACACACACGGGCCGTACTGTGCCGGACAGGAGTGAATCGTTCCATTTTACCCACTGTGTACTGCACATATACAGGAATTGACATTGAGACACACACGAGCTGTGCAGTAGCAGACAGGAGTGAATCGTTCCCTTTTACCCATTGTGTACTGTACATGTACAGGAGCTGACACTGAGACACACACGGGCCATACAGTACCAGGCAGGAGTGAATCATTCCCTTTTACCCACTGTGTACTGTACAATGTACAGGAGCTGACACTGAGACACACACGGGCCGTACAGTGCCAGACAGGAGTGAATCGTTCCCTTCTATCCACGGTGTACTGTAGATGTACATGAGCTGACACTGACACACACAGTATCAGACAGGAGTGATACTTTTTGTATTTTACTGTGGGATTACTGGTTCACTGTGAGGTTATTGGGTCCCTCTGGAGTAACTGGGTCACTACGGGGTTACTGGGTCACTGTAGGGTTACTGTGTCACTGTGGGGTTTCTGTAACACTGTGGGGTTACTGAATCACTGCGTGGTTATTGGGTCACTGTGGGGTTACTGTAGCACTGTGGAGTTACTGAATCACTTTGGGGTTATTGGGTCACTGTGGGGTTATTGTACCACTGTGGGGTTACTGAATCACTGCGGGGTTATTGGGTCACTGTGGGGTTATTGTACCACTGTGGGGTTACTGAATCACTGCGGGGTTATTGGGTCACTTTGAGGTTGTTGTATCACTGTGGGGTTATCGGGTCACTTTGAAGTTACTTTGTCACTGCGGTATTATTGGGTCACTCTGTGGTTACTGGGTCACTCTGGGGTGACTGTGTCACTGTGGGGTTATCGGGTCACTTTGAGGTTGCTGTATCACTGTGGAGTTATTGCGTCACTTTGAAGTTACTTTGTCACTGCGGGGTTATTGGGTCACTGTGGGGTTACTGAGTCACTGTGGTGTTATTGGGTCACTTTGAGGATACTATGTCACTTCAGGTTGATTGGGTCATTGTGGGGTAATTGAGTCACTGAGTCACTCTGGGGTGATTGTGTCACTGTGGTGTTGCTGGGTCATTCTGGGGTGACTGGGTCGCCGAGGGGTGACTGGGTTAATCTGGGGTTACTTGGTCACTGTGGGGTTACTGAGTCACTGTTGGCTTACTGGTTCATTGTGGGGTTACTGTGTCACTGTTGGGTTACTGGGTCACTGTGCGATTACTGGGTCACTGTGGGGTTACTGGGTCACAGTAGTGTACGGTGTCCTGTTGGGTTACTGGGTCATTTTGGGGTTACCGAGTCACTGTGGGGTTAATGGGTCACTTTAGGATTACTGAGTCATTGTGGGGTTACTCGGTCATGATAAACTGTTCCCTTTAGATTTGCGGTCCTTGAGTTTTCTGCTGATCGCCCATTATAACTTGTGTATCTCTCTCTGCACTTCTCCCTCCGTCTCAATCGACATCTCCATCACTCTCCATGAACCTCTCCCTCCATCTCTCTCAACATCTCCATCACTCTCCATGTACCTCTCCCTCCATCTCTCTCAACATCTCCATCGCTCTCCATGTACCTCTCCCTCCATCTCTCTCAACATCTCCATCGCTCTCGATGTAGCTCTGCCTCCACCTCGCATTACATCTCCATCACTCTCCCTGCACCTCTCCCTCCATCTCTCTCAACATCTCCATCACTCTCTATGTAGCTCTGCCTCCATCTCTCTCTACATCTCCATCTCTCTCTCTGCACCTCTCCCTCCTTCACTCTATATCTCCGTTTTCCTCCCTGTGCCTCTCCCTGTTTATCTTTATTTCTCCACCTCTCGCTCTGTGCACTTCATTATTTTTATTTCTTTCTGCAAATTTGTCGCTCTGTATTTTTAAATCTCTGTCTCTCTCTCTCTCGCTCTCTCTCTATCTCGGTAGCGTTCTCTCTCTCTCTCTCTCTCTCTCTCTGTATCTCTCTCTCTCTGTGCCTCTCCCTTTCTGCACCCCTCTCTCTGCCTATCCCTCTCTGTTTCTGTCTCTCTCTCTTTCTGTATCTTTCTCTCTTTCTATATCTCCCTCTCTCTGTTTCTGTATCTCTCTCTCTTTCTGTATCTCTCTCTCCCTGTCTTTTTTTCTCTCACGCCCTGTTTCTGTATCTCTCTCTGCCTGCCTCTGCAGCTCTCTCTTGCTCTTTGTTTCTCTCCATCTGTATCTATCAATATCTATCAGCATCTATTCTCTCTCTCTCTCTCTCTCTCTCTCTCTCCCCCTCTCTATTTCAGTCTCCCAGTTTCTGTATCTCTGGTATCTGGTCCTCAGTTTCTCTCTCTGGTTCTCTGGGGATCTGGGAGAGATGAGATTGGAGAATTGAAGATTTTTTATTGAAATGGGGGAGACAGGCAGTGAGGGAGGAGCATGTGTTATATTCTAGTAACAATGACACTGAGACGCACAAAATCTATATATTTAGAGACATGTGTCCTGTGTGTATACATTGGGGTTACATTTCCACTGGGATTCTCCCGGTAGTCCAAAGCAACCTGTATGTTTCTCCCTCTACAGCTCCATCTCTCTCTCTACATTTCCATTTCTTCCAGTCTCTACCTCTTCTTGCATCTCTCCACCTTTCCATCTCTGTCTCTGCATCTTTATATTTAATTCTGCATCTATCTCTATTCATATCTCCGTATTTCTACAATTCTTTACATCTATTTATCTCCCTATTTCTTCATATCTCTGTATCTATCCTGTCTCTCTGCATCGCTGCACCACTCTCTTTATATGTATCTCTATCTTCATGTTGCTGTACCTCTCTCTATAAATGCAGCTCTCTTTTTATGTTTCTCTCTTTCTAATAATGTCTACCTCTCTTTATTTCTCTGTACCTCTCTCTTTTTATGTATTTCTCCCTTTGTATCTCTGTATCTCTCTCTCTATATGTAACTCTCTTTTTTATGTTTCTCTCTTTCTAATATTTTCTATCTCTCTTTGTATTTCTGTACTTCTCTACTTATATGTATTTCTCTCTTTATATCTCTGTACCTCTGTCGTAATGTATAGCTCTCTCTTTAATTCTATCTGTCCATATCTCTGTATCTTCTCTATATTACTTTATAACTCTCTACATCTCTTTGTATTTTTACTCTCTGCATTTTTATCCGTCTCGCTTTGTATTTCTTTCTGCCCTTTTTAAATCTATTTCTGTCTGCACATCTCTCTCTCTGTTTCTGAATATCTCTGTCTTCTGGATTCAGTCTCTCTCTCTCTCTCTCTCTCTCTCTGTGTGGTGATCTCCCTTGTTGTTATTCTCTCTCTATCTCTGCCTTTCTGTCCCTCTGTTTTCTGTTTCTCAATCCCTCTCACTGTGGGCAGATGTGGACTGTGTGCGATAGTGTAAAGTGGGTGGCAGCAAATCAGGAGCCTCCTTTACAACTCTCCTGAGATTTTTCCCATTAATGTAAAAATGGGGAGAGATGTAAACTCTTGCTATCACCCAGTTTACACTATCGCATGAAATCACAATATAAACCAGTGTTTATTCCAATCACTACAAATCTGCTCCCCTCACTGTCTCTGCCTCTCTCTCTGTACCTCCACCTCTTCTGGATGAGTTGAGGTACAGATCAACTGTGATGTAAATGATTGACGGAACAAGCTCGAGAGACTGAATGGCCTCCTCCTGTTACAATGTCAGCCACATTTCTGTCTCTCTGCCCTTCTCTCTGTTCATGGAATCATTGAAATTTAAGGTGCAGAAGTAGGCCATTCAGTCCATCGTGTACTTGCCGGTCGAAAATGTGTTATCCAACCAAATCCCACTTTCCAGCTCTTGGTCCGTAGCCCGGTAGGTTATGGCACATCAAGTTCACATCCAAGTCCCCTTTCAATCCCATCAGGGTTTTTCAACTACCACCCTTTCAGGCAGTGAGTTCCAGACACCCACCACCCTCTGGGTGAAAACAATTCTCCTCAACTCCCCTCTAATCATTCTACCCATCACTTTAAATCTATGGCCCCTGGTATTGACCTCTCTGCTAAGGGAAATAGGTCCTTCCTATCAACTATATCTAGATCCCTCATAAACTTATACACCTCAATCAAATCTCTCCTCAGCCTCCTCTATTCCAAAGGAAACAACCCCAGCTAATCCAATCTTTCCTCAAAGCTATTATTCTTCTGTTCTTTCAACATCCTCATAAATCTCCTCTGTACCCTTTCCATTGCAAACATATATTTCCTGTAATGTGGTGACCAGAACTGTACGCAGTACTGTAACTGTGGCCGAATTAGTGTTTTATACAAATTCACAATAACCTCCCTGCTCTTATATTCTATGCCTCGGCTAATAAAGGAAAGTATCCTGTATGACATCGTAACCACCTTATCTACCTGTCCTGCTACCTTAGGGATCTGTGGACATGCACTCCAAGTTCCTTCTGTTCCTCTACAACTCTCAGCATCCCATCATGTATTGTTTATTCCATTGCCTTGTTTGCCCTCCCCAAATGCATTATCTCACACTTCTCCAGTTTGAATTCCATTTGCCACTTTTCTGCCCACCCGACCAGTCCATGGATATCTTTCTGCAAACTACAGCTTCCTTCCTCGCTATCAACCACACGGCCAATTTTTGTATTATCCGCAAATTTCTTAATCATGCTGCCTACATTTAAGTCTAAATCATTTGATATATGCCACCAAAAGCAAGGGAACTATTACTGAGCGCTGCGGAACCCCACTGGAACCAGCCTTCCATTGATAAAAACACCTTTTGCTTCCTGCCATTCAGCCGATTTTGGATCCAACTTGCCACTTTCCCTTGAATCCCATGGGCTTTTACTTTTCTCATCAATCTGCGATGTGCGACCTTGTAAATAGCATTGCTAAATTCCATGTAAACTCCATCCAGCGCGCCAACCTCATCGACCCTCCTTGTTACCTCCTCAAAAGAAAGATCAGACACGTTAGTGAGACACGACCGTCCCTTAATAAATCCATGCTGACTCTCCCCGATTAATCCGTGCCTTTCTAAATGACGATTAACACTGCCTCTCAGAAATTTTTTCAGTAATTTGCGCACCACCGACATCAGACTGACGTGCCTGTAATTACTTGGTCCAACCCTTTCTCCCTTCCTAAAGAATGGAACAACGTTAGCAGTCCTCCAGTCATCCGGCACCTCGTCTGTAGCTAGAGAGGATTGGAATATGATGGTCAGAGTCTTCACTATTTCGTCCCTTGCTTCCCTTAACAGCTTAGGATACATTTCAACCTGACCTGCGGTTTATCTACTTGCAAAGATGCTAAATCCCTTAATATTTAATCTCTCACTATGTTTATCCCATCCAATGATTCGCACTCCTCCTCCTAAACTACAATGTCTGCATCGCCTCCTTCTTCTGTGGAGACAGACGCAAATATTCATTAAGATCTATACCCACGTCTCCCGCCTCCAAACACACGTCGTCTTTTTGTTCTAATAGGCCATACTCTTTCCTTAATTATCTTCTTGCTCTTTATGTATTTAGAAAACATCGTTGGATTTTCCTTGATTTTACTTGCCAATATTTTTTTCAGCTTGGCTTCGAAATGCTCAGCAATCGAACATATTCGCCTAGACATTGTATTATCACTGAGAGAAATGCTTCACAATTTTTCGGCAGATTTCTCGTCAGAGATTGTTCGCACCATATTCAGAGATGCTGGATAGAATAAGTTTTTCGGCAACTGTATGGGCCATTTTTTCTTTTGCCACACGGTATGAGACCAAATATTATGCCAGTTGTGCCTTATCATTCAGAGCAGTTGACCGACTAAGAACTTGTGCTGATAACTTTAATCCCCGTTGCTTCCTTTGAAAATATTCAAGCGGGTGATCAACGAGTTCCCCATGTTTTGTTTCTAAATGTCTTTTTGAATTTGACGAGTTTTAAACTCTTGTTTGCAAACACCTCGCTAAAATTAACACACTGGGGCTTTGGATCTTGGTTTGCGTTTGCACAATTGATCAAAACACATTTCAAAAAGCCTCACTGTACTGCTTCGTCCTTGATCTGATGGATGTTTCGTAGCAGAAGAACTTCTTTCTCTTATTAGAAAACGATCCATTTTTGGGAATTAAAATTTAATGATTAAGCGGCCCTCGACTCCTTTCCCCTTGATACTGGGCCGAGACCAGCACCACACACTGTGGCTTTGGTGGCGAGGAAGAGCGAGTCCTGGTTGATGCTCGGAAACACTAAACATAACAGGAATACGACTCGACTGGAACAAGGCCATCGATCCACAGAATGAAATGACCGCCTGTCATCTGCCCAACGGAAATTACCTGTCAAATGATTGCCTGACATCTGCATAACGGAAATTGCCTGTGAAATGACTGCCTCTCATCTGCCCAACGGAAATTACCTGTGAAACGACTGCCTGCCATCTGCCGAACCGGAAATTACCTGTGAAATGATTGCCTGTCATCTGCACAACGGAAATTACGTAATAAAGACGTGAATCTAAACTTCAGTCCAACATTCAACCAATCAATGTCACGCAATCACAAGTTCTGACTACAAAACTCCCTGTGACATATCATCTCTTTATGAAATAAATGTTTGCCCTGTTCTTATTTGATGTCCAGTTATGTTTCATTTGATTTTCCTGGGTTTGTATTGTGGCCGTACCCATTTAATAGCAGTGAGCTGATATTGCCTTCGGGCTCAGCATTCTCTCGCGAACAAGTACCGACCCTATAAGCTCCGCTGATAACGTGATAGCTGAAGAATTTCGTTTTCATGTTCCATTTCATTTATTCTTTTCTTTTTCGGGTTCAAACGAGGGTGCACAAAGCTAAACACAAAGCAATTTGGCAACGCACAGGTTTCCCTAGTAAACGCAAGAGCACGCAGAAGGAATCCCAATGGATCAAACCCCTTCTCATTCTCTCCCACTGAAAAAAATCCGAAAAGACCAAACCCTTTCCCATTCCATTGCATAGAATCCCAAAGAGAAAAAAAACCCTTCTCATTCCAAGCTATGATAGAGAGTGCGGTGCCCAGAACTGAACACAGTACTCTAAATGAGGTCTAACCAGAGCTCTGTATAACTGTGACATAACTTGCACTCCTTTTTATTCCAGTTCCCTTGAGATAAAGAATAAAATTTCATCTCCATTTTAATTTTTTATATGATTTCGTGATTTCTGTTCTTGGACCCCTAAATCTCTCTCCTCCCCCACAGTTCCTACCTTCTTGCTATTTAGAAAATACTCTGATCTATCTTTTTAAGGTCCAAAGTGGATGACCGTTCACTTCCCCACGTTAAACTCCATCTGCCATAGTTTTGCCCGCTCACTTAATCTATCAATGTCCCTTTTCAACTTTCTGCTCCCATCTATAATGTTTACAGTCCCACCTAACAGTGTCGTCAGCACACACTCTACATAAGAACATAAGACATAGGAGCAGGATTCGGCCATACGGCCCCTCGTGCCCTCCCTGCCATTCAATCAGATCATGGCTGATCTTCGACCTCAACTCCACATTCCCGCCCGATCCCCATATCCCTTGATTCCCCGAGAGTCCAAAAGTCTATCGATCTCAGCCATGAATATACTCAACGACTGAGCATCCACAGCCCTCTGGAGCAGAGAATTCCAAAGATTCGCAACCCTTTGATTGAAGGCATTTTTCCTCATGTCGGTCCTAAATGGCCGACCCCTTATCTTGATGCGATTACCTCTAGTTCTTGACTCTCCAGCCAGGGGAATCAACCTCTCAGCATCTACCCTGTCAAGGCGTTCACGAATTTTATACGTTTCAATGCAATCACCTCTTATTCTTCTAAACTCCAGTGAATATAGGCCGATTTTACACCGTATCTCCTCATAGTACAATTACAGCAAGACCTCCTTACTCTTATATTCCAACACACTTGCAATAAAGGCTAACATATCATTTGCCTTCCTCACTCTCATGACACCCTTGATAGCTCATTATTTCCAGTATGTTTTTTCTCTATTCCTTCTATCTGGAAAATAACTGAACGTTGAAAACATTTTACTATAATTATACTAGTTAATGTTTTGGAAACAATATCCAGCTGAACTGCAAGGAATCCGATTGCAAACTAAGTTTTTCTCAATGCAATAAATTAATCAGAACACTAAATTGCGATAGCCGGGAAGCGAAGCTGGCTCAACTACTTGGAAGGCAGCTATGCTCACCACTATACCACCATCACTGGCAAGGAGTCACACCAAAATAGTTCCCAAACATCAGACCCTGAACAGACACTGCAGGCTGTTGGATTTTGTTCTTTATTTAAACTGGTTTCTGACAGAACCTTTCTCGCTCTGTTGAAGTTCCCCTTTCCAGCCAGTAGATGTCGCCAACTCCTAATCAATGGAAATTACACAACAGCCAGTAATTCTTCACCTTTTATCGGACTGAAGAGACAGTCGATACCTGCAATACTTGACCAGCTGCAAATACGTTTTGCCGCAGTTCACATCAGGCATTGAGTAAAGTTAAATAATTGCATTAAATGATTACGGAGACCTGACTACCAGCTGGGCACTAATGGCAGCTTAATATTCAAGTCGACAAGACCTTTAGAAAGGACAGAGAAGTAGGGAAAGGAGGGAGTGCAGCAATATTACTAAAGGACAATATTGCAGCAGTTGAAAGAAATTATATCAGTGAAGGTGAGCGGGCAGTGTAAACACTCTGAGAGAGAGCCATCACAACTGCCCCCACTGTACTCCCCCAGAAGGTATAGGAAGGGCGAGTGCGGGTGGATTTCTTCATTCTTTGTGAAAGTGCTTGTGAGATTGTGGAAATGTCTGGAAGGGGAAAAACCGGCGGTAAAGCTCGAGCCAAAGCCAAGTCTCGCTCATCCCGGGCCGAACCGCAGTTCCCTGTCAGCCGTTTTCACAGGCTCCTGCGAAAGGGGAACTCTGCTGAACGTGTGGGTGCCGGAGCCCCGGTCTACCTGACGGCTGTGCTCGAGTATCTGACGGCTGAAATCCTCGAGCTGGCCGACAACGCGGCCCACAACAAGAAGACCCGCATCATCCCCAGACACCTGCAGCTGGCCATCCGCAACGACGAGGAGCTCAATAAGCTGCTGGGACGGGTGACCATCGCTCAGTGAGGGGTGCTGCCTAATATCCAGGCCGTGCTGCTCCCGAAGAAAAGCCGCGGGAGCATCAAGAACAAGTGAAGCGGCCCAGATTTAACCTAATAACAGGACAAGGACAGGACCAAACTTAATAAATCAGTTGAAGAAGGAACAGAAAGATAGACAAAGTTCATTTCGTAGATGTGATATATTTGGATTTTCCGAAGGCCCTCGATAATGTACCGCATTCTAGACTCATGGGTAAGTTCAGAGTACGTGGAGTCAGAGGACAGGTGGGGAGAATGGATAGCAAGTTGGCTACAAAACAGAAAACCGAGAATAGAGGTTAAGGGTAGCTACTCAGATTGGTAAAAGGTGGGAAGTGATGTTCCACAGGGATCGGTGCTGGGACCACTGTTTTTCACAATTTACAATAATGATTTGGATTCTGGAATCGGAAGTACAATTTCACAAGTTTCTGATGACATCAAATTGGGGGATGTATTTAATACAAAGGAAGAATGTGTCAAAACGCAAGAGGACATTAATAAACTTGCAGAATGAAGAATAAGGATATCACACACTGCTTGGATAATAAAAGTCGAAACGGGATTGAGGAGCAAATGGATCTCGTGGTACAGATATACAAATTACAAAAAGTAGCGACGCTGGTGAATAAGTTCATAAAAAGGCAAATCAGACACTAGGATTCATTTCTAGAGGGGTAGAATTGAAAAGCAAAGAAGTTATGTTAAACTTGTATGGAATCTTGGTTAGACCACATTTGGAATACTGAGAACAGTTCTGGCCTCCAAATTATAGACATAGGGTCATTGGGGAAGATGCAAACAAGATTCACAAGGATGATACCAGAAATCGGAGGATATTCTTATCAGGAAATGCTGAACAGACTGGATGTCGTTTCACGAGAAAAGAGAAGGCTGAGGGTTAACCTGATAGAGGTCTTTAAGATAATGTTAGGGTTTTTTTGGATGGACGCAGAGAAAATGTTTCCACTTGTGGGGAGTTCAAAACTTCAGGTAATAAATATAAAATAGTCGCTAATAAATCAAATGGGGAATTCAGGAGCAACTGCTTTACCTGGAGAGTGGTTAGAATGTGAAATTCGAACTACAAGGAGTAGTTGAGGCAAATAACATAGGGGCATTTAAGGGGAAGATAGATCAGCACATGAGGGAGAAAGGAATAGAAGGATATGCCGATAGGGTTAGGTGAAGTAAGGAAGGGGGAGGCTCGTGAGCAGCATAAACGCCGGCATAGACTAGTTGGGTGGAATGGCCTGTTTTAATGCCGTAGTTTCAATGTAACTCGATGTAAAGGCTCTTTTCAGAGCCACCCAGTGTATCTAAGAAAGGGCTGGTTACTTTCTGAAGGGTGACGCTGATATCATTCTACCAGTGTTGCGTTGAACTATTTTTGTCTCGTTGTGGACGAGATGAGGTATTAATGGGACTGGAGTCGGGGCACCGACCACAGTCCGGTACTTTAAACGGTGACTTATGAACCCCAGTCCACACATCACCAGATTTCTTGTATTTATTTAAACTACTTGCCATGCTGGACTCGTGAAGAATCACCAGAACTGATCGACTAACCTTTCTACACCTGTGGAATTCAGCGCTTCACTCCGTTTCTGTTCGATCTTTTTTTTTGGATTATTTACATAACGCATCAAACACACCGGGGAATCACTGAAATGTAACTTTGCTCATAAACAATTAACAGTGAATTGCCTGGTGCCCAGGAGATCGGAAATATTACTCGCCTTTCGTCCTGTTAACAAGTAAACCGTGTTTACAGTCCACCTACCCGCTTTGGTTCCATATGGGGGATTAAACAGAGAAAGCGGGAGAGGAGGTGTGACAGACAGAGCAGAGAGCGGACTCTGATCTTCCAGCTCCACCTCCGGCTTTCTCCACCCGCAAGTTTCAACGCGTTTATCGATAATAGAACCGAAACACAGCGGCCCGCACAAACCCTTACAGACTCGGGCTTCATATTCAAGGATTCCCCGAAACTCGGAGCTTTTAAATAAGCCCCGTTACAATTAACAGTCAGTAATATTCCTGCCTAAATACAATCCCTTCAATAACAAGTCAACCCGCCTCCTTCCAATTCAGTCCCAGACCCGATTCGATCTCCCCACACCTCCCCTCCCAGACGGGTTCAGCATTTTACAAACAATTTATTCCAGCTGATTTGGAGAATCTCAGGTGCTGGGGTTTGAGTTGTGACGCGAATTTTCACCGCCAGTTTTACCGCCTCGCAGAGACTCTCGCCCTGAATCTGGGAAACGAAAATGACCGTGAACTGGGACTGGGGCCGAGCACATCCCCAGTTACAGTGAGGCCCGGACACTTCATTCTCTCTGTTTTAAATCAGACAGTCTCCCACCTTCATGTCCAGCACTCGAGAGAGAGAGCGAGACACACACTGTCAGTCTTACACTTCCTATCAGTGTGTTCATGTCACGCTCAATTGCAGTATCCCTCCTTCATATACAGCACCAGAGAGTTAGAGAGAAAGGGAGACAGATACGGTGACAGAGCGAGCGGAGATGCACAGTGCCGCAGTATCAGTTGCAGACTGACCTGTGAAGTTCCGCTTCATCCAGAAAATCCAGGTGGAGAGACAGAAGATGCAATCTCATCTCTCACTTTTATACCAGAGACAGACACACTATTAATCCCAAACTCAGGGACAGTGCAGAGAGCGACAAAAACAATGTGGGCCGAATTTAACCCTCCCTTGCCTGTTGTACTATATTCGGTTTTGCAGATCACGGCCGTTCGCTATTACTCGCAGTGACCGAGAGTTTCACTCTGAATATATTAATTTTGGACGGTTGCTTTCAGATATTAATGCAAATACACGGACTTCGACTTTCCTCCCATGTTTCTCCAGGATTGGTTTGAGAAATCCTGCCTCCAGTTTCGGAGTCACACGTTGCTTAATCGGTAAAGGGGCCAAGAATGAACAGAACCATTTGGCTCATTTCAAAACGTCACACGATATCTCTGAATCCCCCACAGTCAACATCCTGGGGGTCAATATTGACCAGAAACTTTACTGGACCAGCCAGGTAAATACTGTGGCTACAAAAGCAGGTCAGAGGCTGGGTATTCTGCGGCGAGTGACTCACCTCCTGACTCCCCAAAGCCTTTCCACTATCTAGAAGGCACAAGTCAGGACTGTGATGGAATACTCTCCACTTGCCTGGATGACTGCAGCTCCAACAACACTCAAGAAACTCGACACCATCCAGGACAACGCAGCCCGCTTGATTGGCACCCCATCCACCACCCTAAACATTCACTCCCTTCACCACCGGCGCACTGTGGCTGCAGTGTGCACCATCCACGGGATGCACTGAAGTAACTCGCCACGACATCTTCGACAGCACCTCCCAAACCCGCGACCTCAACCACCAAGAAGGACAAGGGCAGCAGGCGCATGGGAACAACACCACCTGCAAGTTCCCCTCCAAGTCACACACCATCCCGACTTGGAAATATATCGCCGTTCCTTCATCGTCGCTGGGTCAAAATCCTGGAACTCCCTTCCGAACAGCACTGTGGGAGAACCTTCACCACACGGACTGCAGCGGTTCAAGAAGGCGGCTCAACACCACATTTTTTAAAGGCAATTAGGGATGGGCAATAAATGCTGGCCTCGCCAGCGACGCCCACATCCCAGGAACGAATCAATAAAAAGTCCTGGTTTCCTTCCATCAACGTGGGGAAATATCCACTCAAATTAGAAACTTAAAAACTTTATGATATTTGCATTCAGCAATATAAAATCGTCCCTTAGTGAATATTGAAGCAAAATTAATGTTATACTCGAAAAAAACCATTTTAGCTGCCTGAGGAAGGGGTTAACTTCTCTGCAGTGTAAAGAAGGCGGACCCGGATATCGTCAGACTCACGCTGCTTGCGTCACGCAGATTTCATATCAACTGAAAAAATGTTGCGGAATGAAAAAGAATCAAACTCAATTTTGTTTCTCCTCCCCCCACACTCTTTGTGCTGTGAAGCAATAATAACTTGCACAAATATCCTAATAAAACTAAATGGTGGAAAATAAATTTCAGCTTCTTTTCGACTTCCAATTTTTAAAACATGAGCCGTGAAAGCACAGAATTTATGTTTTTTACCCAACTTTTGTTCCTTTTGGAATTGAAAGTCTGTTAAAACATTCCTTGAACGCCTATCAGAACTGCTGATGGTCTCTGCGGACCTGAGACGCCTATATCTCGACATGATCATCTCTACATATTCTCAACACATTCTCTACATATTCTCAAAATATTCTCAACATATTCTCAACTCATTCTCGACATATGCTCAAAATATTCGCAACAGATCCTCGACATATTCTCAACACATTCACAATTTCGCCTATTATCTCCTACAAAATGTTTGAATCCTGCTATGTAAGCAGCTCCCAGCATCACCTCGCTCAGTCTGACCTTCTGGGGAAGTTTTCACTCGGCCATTTCATGATCCTCAGCGAATATCCTCCGATTCCCAGCGATCTGATGTTTTGAAGCGGGTGCTGTTTATGCATTAAGATGCCTAATGTAAACGTGAGTGGTTTCTATGGTTTATATGTTGAAAACTCCGAATCTGAATGTACGCTTTATGTGTTGAAAATACCTAATCTTATACAAAGGTATCTTGCCCATTTCCCAGCCGTTTCCCACGGAAAGGTGAACCTTCTGAGGCTTCACAGGCGTTAGATTGTCCCGGAGCAGGATTAATCTCACGGTCCCCTCAACAACTCAGCTCATAGCAGCAGCCGACTGACGGAATGTGTGACGGTCCATTGTCGAGCGAACAATCGCAGCTCTTGTTCCTGTTTGACGTTCTCTCATTCATACAACTCACTTTATAATTTAGAGGCTGGAATTCAGCGGACAGGCTTTTAGACGAATCAGAGGTAAGAATAGGCTGGATGTTAGTCAGATCTTCTTATCCCATAGAGTAGTGAGCCCCTGGAATGCATTGCCGGTCGGTGCGGTGGGTGCTGACTCTTTGCCTTCTCGAGGGATCTGAACCGGTGCATGACTGGGAAAGTGATCGCATCATATAGAAGGTGAGCGGTTTTACAGTTAACCTACACATGGCCAAAGTCATGTACTGGACTGGTTTCCATCGCCTGAGGGGGTCGGGGGAATTTTCCTGAAATTCCCCTCCTTATCGCCCTTTGATTGTTTTTGTGGTTTATCACCGCTCCCACGAGATTACACTTCCGATGGTTTCGGGCGGGGGGGAGGGGCGGATTTTATTCGTTCATGGAATGTGGGTGTCGCTGGCAAGGCCAGGATTTATTGCCCATCCTCAATTGCCCTTGAGAAGGTGGTGCTGAACCGGCATTTTGAACCGCATCAGTCCGTGTGGTGAAGGTTCTCCCACAGTAAAATGGTGATGTAGGTAGGAAGGGTCCAGTCTCGATGCTGCAGTCATGTGGGGCAGGATTAATGAACCAACTGGTCTTTTCCTGCCCGTCATGTCCGTCTGTAACCTCAGCTCGTCAAGGTGTTTTTCGTGAAGCGATCTTTACACACAAAACCGCACATGGGGCAGGGCTTGCGTCCGTCTGTAGTGAAATGTGACTCAATTCTCTCTGTGCCTCACCTTGGCCTCCTCTGAAGCTCAGGGACTCGAAATATTCTTGCTGGCCTCTGCTAAAATGCGCCTGAGCATTTCTAGTCCCGTCCAACCGCAAGCAAATTGACTGAATACGGAAGCGTTCGAAAAATGCTCCCTGAAATCGGAAGGTTTGTTGCAGCACAGCGCAAGGAGTCTCTCCCCTTCTCCGATTCTTTCTTCTCAACGCGCCCTTTCTCATTACTCTGAGTGCGGAGGCCTGGAATCATCCGTTCACCCACAGTTGCATCAGGTCCGCATACTCCACGTTTATTTGTCTGGTTGGAGCAGAAAAGGAGATGATTTTAAGTCCAGTATACAGAGAGTCAGCACCCACCACATCAGCCGGCAATGCATTCCAGAGACTCACTGCTCTCTGGGAAATGAAGAACCGCCAAACATCCAGACTCTTCTTACCTCTGTGCGGTCCAAACGCCTGTTCCCTGCTCCTCCCCAATCAATGAAACTGGATGCAATCTGAAACTGTGCACACCCACCATGGGTTGCCTCATAAAATGAGGACACTCAGTTCTTCTTTACTTGGTTAGAGGTTTGCCTCATTTGGGGGTGTAGCTCAGTGGAAGAGCGCATGTTTTGCAAGTATGAGGTGCCGGGTTCAATCCCCGGCATCTCCAAATAAATTGAATATGAATTTTTGGATTCAATTGTGAAAATATCCTCTGAGACTCCCCTCACCTTTAAACACAAGGACAGGCAAGAGTTTCTCAACCTCGCGAAAAAATGAACGCTCCGCACAGAACAAGTTTCAATCATAACCCGCACACAACGTGGAAATGGCTCCCATCTCAGGGTTGGACTGCCTGCCCAGTTATGGATTATTTCCAGTTTCACAGATTTGGGGGAAGCGGCGGACAGGCGTTCAGAGCACAATGAGGTCAAAATAGACTGAATGTTCGGCGTCAATGTGCTTCAGTGAAGTGATCTTCGAACACAAAACCATACCTGGGGCAAGTCCTGCGTCCGTCGATAGTGAAATGAGACTCAATACTCTCTCTGCCTCAGCTTACCCTCCTCTGAAGTTCAAGACCACAAATGTTCTTTCCGGCCCCTGCTACAATGTGCCTGACCATTTCTAGTCCCGTCCAACCGTAAGCAAAGTCATTGATAACGGGAGCGTTCGAAGAATGTGGACCTGAAACAGAAATGATGGTCAGCAGAGCCCGAGAAGACTCTCCCCCTCTCCCAGACTTTCTTCTCAACGCTCCCTTTCTCATTGCTCTGAGTGCCGAGTCCTGGTTTCTTCCGTTCACCCACAGTGATATCCGGTCCGAATACTTCATGTTTTATTGTCTGGTTGTAACAGAAAAGGAGATGATTTTAAACCCAGTATACAGTCAGCACCCACCACACCAGTTGGCAATGCAATCCACAGACTCACCACTCTCTGGGAAATGAAGAACCGCCGAACATCCAGACTATTCTTACCTCTGTGTAGTCTAAACGCCTGTTTCCTGCTCCTGCCCAATCTGTGAAACTGGAAATAATCGATCTCTGGGCAGAACCACCTTGGGTGGCCTCATAAAATGAGAACAATCAGTTCTTCTTTCCTTGGGGGGCGGGCTGTGTCATCTGCGGGTGTAGCTCAGTGGTAGAGCGCATGCTCCGCAAATATGAGGTCCTGGGTTGCATCTCCAGAAATATTTTTTTCACCAGAATTCCTGCGAGCGCTGCGAGTTCCAACATCTGAGGCTCCACAAGCATTAAATTGTCCCCGAGCAGGACTTCATCACACGGTCCCCTCAGCAGCTCAGCTCATCGCAGCCGCTGAATGACCGGAATGTGTGACGGTGCAATGTCGAGCGAGCAGCCCCAGCTGTTGTTCCTATTCGACGCCCTGTCATTCTTCCATCTCACTTTATGATTCAGAGGTTGGATTTCAGCACAGTAACTGACCACTAGCAATTGTATTTATTTTATTTCCTCGGACTTTTTTTTGGAAAGTTCAAAGTAAAGAGGAGCAGAAACCCCGTGAACTGAAGCAGAGGTTGAACACTGTGAGCACGTGGGACCGCTGGGCATCTCGATTTCCTGGAGAGAAGGAGCAGAAAGCTTACGTCCTTACTTCTAAAGTGCCCGCTTCTTAATTTTTCAAGCATATTTAACGGCGTGGGGGTATAGCTCAGTGGAAGAGCGCATGCTTTGCATGTATGAGGTCCCGGGTTCAATCCCCGGCATCTCCAAACTAGTTAAATTTCTAATTTTGGATTCAACTGTGAAAATAGCCGCTGAGACTCGCCTCACCTTTTAACACAAGGACAGGCAATAGTTTCTTTCCCTCGCGAAAAGATGAACTCTCCGCACAGAATATAATTTAATGGTAGCGCGCCTATAACGTTTAAATGGCTCCCATCTCAGGGTTGGGCAGCGTGCCCAGTGATAGATTATTTCCAGTTTCACAGACTGGGCCGAAGCAGCGGACAGGCGTTTGGAGCACACAGAGGTAAGAATAGTCTTGATGTTGGGAGGTTCTTCTTTTCCCAGAGAGTACTGAGCACCTGGAATGCATTCCCGGCTGGTGCAGTGGGTGCTGACTCTCCCTCCGTCTTCTCGAGGGATCTGGACCGGTTCTTGAATGGGGCAGAGATCGCATCATATAGAAGGTGAGTGGTTTTACAGTTAACCTACACATGGTCAATGTCATCCATTGAACATCGAGTCGATCACCTGAGGGAGTCGAGGAGGAATTTCCCAGAATTTCACCTCCTTATTGGCCCTGGATTATTTTTCTAGTTTGTAACCGCTCCCAGGAGATTACATGTTTCCGGTGGGTGGGTCGGATGGTGTAGGGAGGACGTGTCACGATGGTCCAGTCATGTGGAGCAGGATTAATGAACCAACTGATCTTTTCCTGCCCGTCATGTCCGTCTGTAACCCCAGCTCGTCAAGGTGTTTTTAGTGAATCGATCTTTACACACAAAACCGCACCTGGGGCAGAGCTTGCGTCCGTCTATAGTGAAATGAGACTCAATTCTCTTTGTGCCTCACCTTGCCCTCCTCTGAAGCTCAGGGACTCGCAATATTCTTGCCGGCCTCTGCTACAATGCGCCTGAGCATTTCTAGTCCCGTCCAACCGCAAGCAAAGTGACTGAATACGGAAGCGTTCGAAAAATGCTCCCTGAAATCGGAAGGTTTGTTACAGCACAGCCCAAGGAGTCTCTCCCCTTCTCCGATTCTTTCTTCTCAACGCGCCCTTTCTCATTACTCTGAGTGCGGAGGCCTGGTTTCTTCCGTTCACCCACAGCTGCAACAGGTCCGCATACTCCATGTTTAATTGTCTGGTTGGAGAAGAAAAGGAGATGATTTTAAGCCCAGTGTACAGAGAGTCAGCACCCACCACACCAGCCGGCAATGCATTCCAGAGACTCACTACTCTCTGGGAAATGAAGAACCGCCGAACATCCAGACTCTTCTTACCTCTGTGTGGTCCAAACGCCTGTTCCCTGCTCCTCCCCAATCATTGAAACTGGAAATAATCTGAAACTGTGCAAAACTCCAATATCTTGCCTCATGAAATGAGGACATTCAGTTCATCTTTACTTGGTTAGGGCTTTAAATTTCATCTGCCATGTTGTGTCTGTCCATTTCGCCAGTATGTCTATGTCCTCCTGAAGTCTGTTACCATCCTTAAATTGTTCACTGCCTGTCCTAGTTTCGTGCCATTGAAAACTTTGAAATTATACCATGTATACTCACGTCCAGGTCATTAATATATATCAAAAAGAGAAGTGCTCCTCATACTGAGCCCTGGGAAATGCCACTGAACAATTCTCTCCAGTCTGAAAAACAACCGTTCACCAATGCTCCCTGCTTTCTGTCCCATAACCGATTTTGTATCCACTCTGCCACTGTCTCTTTAATCACATGGGCTTTAATTTTGCTAACAAGTCTATTATGTGATATTTCATTCAAATGCCTTTTGAAAGTCCATATACACGACATCAACCGCACTGCCCTCATCAACCCTCTCCGTTACTTCATCAAAGAGTTCAATCAAGTTTGTCAAACACGATTTTCCTTTAACGAATTCGTGCTCACTTTCATTTATTGTGTGTGTCGATGCTTAGTTACGTTCAATAAAGGAATAATCGCAACCTATTGGTGTCAAGTCCAAATCGATGATGCAAATTGGTGACTTTAGCATTGGACCTTGACATGCGATAATCTGGTTTGAGTGAAACTAAATTCCTCGGATGGGCAAGGTGCTAAATCCAGCTCGTTAAAGTAGGAAACACGTTTCGGCGAGAGCATGAGTCTCCCCTCCGATACTGACAGTAAACCTGGAGACTATCAGGCATTTCTTTGTGATTTATTTCGCTGCCCTCCCCATTCCATGGAATTATATATTTGAGTACTTTTAATCTTTCTTTTATTCCACATCCTCCAGCGTCTTTTCATTAAGGGTGTATTAAAATTCGTTGTTTTCTACCAATGTCTGTCACTTTACATTAAATGCAGCTACCTCGTGTCAAGTTGCCTGTATCATTCTTGAATTTCTTTTATCATTTTCCTCACAGTTTACTAAACCTTGCTTAGTTTTGGAGCATATTTGGAGAATGGGCTTCTTTACCCTAAGTTCAAATCATCTCAACTAACTGGTTGTAAGAGTTTCTCCACAACTGAATATAGAGCCACTAGTCTATAAGTGTGCAATGGATGCCCCTCTCCCTCCCACGGAAAAAAAACAAAATACTGATTTCATTCCAGGACACCATAATGTCTGATCACAGGGGCTCTTTATCAATCAGCCCCAGGGAACAGACATATCACAGACCGGATGGCAAAAGGTGAAACAAGCCCTAGCCAAAGATAATATCTAATAAACCTTCATTCTAGTCATTAGCCTCAGAGAACAGTAAAACTGATTATAATCAAAGAGATAAAAGTGAAATAACAATAAAGCGTGTCATAATCACTGTTGCTGGTCTCATCTTAGAGACTGGCTAATGACTGCCTCACACTTGAACAAATCTATTTCAACGTCTGTAAATAAACCGACCAACGTTGTTCCAACGAAAAAGATTTCCAAGAATAGTTGCCAGGTCTGTCTATTATATAATTCTCTTTCTGGTACAAGAATATTCGCCAAGAAATTACTTTTGCTCATTCAGTGGACCACTAATGAAAGCATTCCAATGAAAGTCAATAACAACTCGCATTCGCAGACCGCCTTTAATGTAATAAACATTGCTAGGTGGCGTCACAGAGGCGTAAGGAACAATGGGCTTAAAACGAATAAGAAGATATCAGGAGAAGTGATGACAACCTCGTTCAAAGAGTGGGTTTAAGGAGGCTGTAAGAAATGGAAATGGAGAAATAGAAGGGATACAGAAGGGCTTTCGAGAGTACAGTATACTTATCTGAAGGAATGGCCACCAATGGTGGGATGGAGAGAGTGGAGGATGGTAAAATATAACAATAACTACTTGTATTCATGTAGCGGATTTAACATAGATAAATATCCTAAGGCGTTTCACAGAAGTAGTCACAGACAAACATGGGCCCTCGGCCAAAGATGGGGCTATTAGGAGGGAGGAGAAAAGGATGGAGCAAGAGATGGGTTTCATGGAATGTCTAAAATAAAGAAATAACTTGCATTTACATAGCGCCTCTTAGGACTTCAGGACGTTCCAAAGCGCTATACAGGCACTGAAGTACTTTTTGAAGTGTCGCCATTGTTGTAATGTCGGACACGTGACAATTTACACACAGAAAGCTCCCACCAACAGGAATGATACAATGACAAGATAATCTGTTTTAGTGATGTTGGTTGAGGAATAGGTATTGGCCAGCACACGGAGGCGTACTCTCCTGCTCTTCTTCAGATATTGCCCTGGGATCTTTTACATCCACCTGAGAAGGCAGAATTGTTCTGGGTTTAACATCTCATTGGAAAGACGGCATCTCCGACAGTACAGCGCTTGCTCACTACTTCTCCGCATTATCAGCCTGGATTATATGTTCAAGTCTGATAATGTAACTCAAACTCACATGTTTCCTCGTCAGAGTCGAGACTGCTACCATTGAACCACGTCTGACACCTGAAAGAGGGAGAGGGAGATGGAGGGGCTTAGGGAGGGCATTCTGGAGCGTGGTTATGGCTGTCAAAATTAGGGCACAAGCGGCCAAAGGTGGAGAATCTGAGTATTTGGTAAGGGCCGTCAGGCTAGAAGAGGTTACAGAGATAGGGAGGGGTGAGGCCCTGAGGATTTAGTGTAAGAAAGAATAAACATAAAGTGCATGCTTCGGAGACTGGAAGCCAATGCAGATCACTAAGGACTTGGGTGATTGGTGAGTGCTTAATTTATCAAAAAGAGAGGGTGCGGATGAAATCCGTTTGAAGGATGTGGAGATTGTGGGGTCAAAATCATGACTTCCCAGTTTTTAACTCGATGATATCGTGGCTCATCTAAAACAGATTATTGCTCTGACAACACAAAGACATTGGAAGGGTCAAGAGAGGCGATGGTTTTGTCAGCGTACATCTGAAAGCCGGTCCATATCTGCGGACAATGTCACCAAAGGGCAGTTGAGAATGAGGAAGAGGAGGGAACCAAGGATTGAACCTTTAGAGACATCAGATACAACGGTGATAGGGTGGGAAGAGAAGCTCCTCCTGGCTATGATCAGATAGGTGAGTGGAACCAAGCGAGGGTACACAAAAGGCCAATGATCGATGAAAGATGAGATCACGGGTGGATTTCCTGCACATATGGAGGAGAGGGCGGAGATGGGGAGGGGTGGACCACGGTGGGATTTAAACTCCAAATAAAAAAAATCAAATGTTAGGCGATCGGGAACTGGGAGTCAGTGAGGGTCAGTGGGCTGAGCAGGACGTGTTGCTGGTTGGAAGGTGAAGGTTGCGTAGCCAGCCAGGAGTGAACTGGAGGAATGGAGTCTGGAGAGAACGGAGGCATTGATGACGGTTTCAAAGGCAATGGACTGAGGAAGGAATGAAGGCGAGTGAGGGAAGCACGGGGCCTTTGTGATGGAGGTCAAATAAGGTGTGAGCTAAGCTTGGGGTTACATGGGAGCAATTTTACTGGAGCCGTCAATCAATATGAAATAAACGGGTGAGCATCTGCAGTAAAATAACGGAGATAGGAATGGCAATGAAACTCGTTCAGTGTCCGACACCAAATATCACCCACAGTCATTTCTCTTCTGCAATCATAAGCGTGGCCTTTAACTGTCTCAGTGTCAGAGACTCAACGTTATATATTAACTGGGAAACTACAGGAACAGAGTGAAACGGGTCTGCTTGTGTCCCTGGATTCATTGTACATCTGGTGAAATCTGTAAAATTTTTTAATGGATCGGCAGGAGTGAACATGGTCAATACAATTAAAATAAACTGTAAATGAAGCCGCTCATTGTTGTTGGACCAGTCCTTTCTGAGCCCAGCTTTTAACTTTACTCCTGAGAGAGGTCTCATTAAGATAATGTCCTGGATTTTGAGATGTTTGTGATGTACCCACGTCATCATTTACATTGGAGACAAAGCTACTGATGTAATGTGTTTGTTCAAATGACTGTAACTAATAGCAATGATCAGGGGTATAATCGTGTCAGTGGAGATTTATCCCCTCTATAAATCAGGGCTCGTTGAAATATATCAGCTCAGAGTGTCTGCCGGAGCTGCGGTTTTCAGATCAGCAGAAGTCGCCGTTTCTGAAAGAAATGGGATATCCAGTGATGTTTCAGATAGAACGCATTTACTATCCTGTTCTTGCAGCCATTGGAGTTCCGGGTAAGTCGTTATCTTATCAATGAATGTTGTAGATCGGTGTTAACTGTGCTGCTGTACTTTTTAAATTATATTTTCTCCCACCGTGTTTTACGCAGCGGCTTGTTCTGTTCTAACTGTTAGACCCTGGTTAGACCGCACCTGGATTACTGTGAACAGTTCTGGGCACCGCACCTTCGGAAGGACATCTTGGCCTTGGAGGGAGTGCAGCGTAGGTTTACTAGAATGATACCCGTACTTCAAGGGTTAAGTTACGAGGAGAGATTACACAAATTGGGGTTGTATTCTCTGGAGCTTCGAAGGTTAGGGGGTGATCTGATCGAAGTTTATCAGATATTAAGGGGAACGGATAGGGTGGATAGAGAGAAACTATTTCCGCTGGTTGGGGAATTTAGGAATCGGGGGCAGAGTCTAAAAATTAGAGCCAGACCTTTCAGGAGCGAGATTGGAAAACATTTCGACACACAAAGGGTTTTTGAATTTGGAACTCTCTTCCGCAAATGGCAATTGATACCAGCTCGATTGCTAAATTTAAATCAGAGATAGATAGCTTTTTGGCAACCAAAGGTATTAAGGGATATGGGCCAAAGGCAGGTATATGGAGTTCGATCACAGATCAGCCATGATCATATCAAATGGCGGAGCAGGCACAAGGGGCTGAATGGCCTACTCCTGTTCCTATGTTCCTAACAGTTGAATGATGGAATGTTTAATTTCTCTGCTCCTTCAGTCTTTTAGGAGCTGCATTATATCTTTCACATCTCATTCTCTGCTTCACTGTGGATTAATTCACTGTAAAATGTAATGTTTTGAGGTAATGGTGTCTCAGTTTGCACTTTATCTGTTGGAATCATGAGCCCTTCAATTTATCTGTAGATTTTTAGCAGCAGCGGTGATGTTGGCGTTTTGTTAATTGAACAATGCCGCCATCTAACGCTGTAATTTATAATTACAGGAGGAGGAATATCAATTAGTGTGAGGTGTGTCTGGAAGAGGCATTCGATTCTGTTTATTCCATGCATTTTAGATGAAGTGGACAGTGGAGACGAACAGGTGGAGACTTGGATGATCCGTAGAAACATTAAACTATTCACAGAGGATTCACCATTTAACCAACTAACACTGAGAATAGAATCGTTGGAACACGGGGCTGGTGAAGAGAAAACAGGCGCAGGATGTTAGGATTTACTCGGATATGAAAAGGGCCATTGAGAAGGAGAGTAGAGCGAGCGCGGAGAGATAGAGAGGAGCGATAGAGAATGTGGCTGCGAAGGAAAACGAGAGGAAGGGGGAATAGGATCGAGAGGAAGTCATAGGGAAATCGAGAGAATGCGAGAGGGAGAGAGAGAGAGCAGTAGAGGTGTGAATAATTCATCGGAATGATTTACTGAAACTTCCGGTACAATTATGAGGAGGAAATGTGACTTCAAGGCATTATTAGGATGTTGTCAGTTTGTAAGAGTTTTATTGTACTCGCGCCGGGTGTGTTTATCGCTATCAGGTCCTCAGTCTGTTTATGTGAATATGCCGTTTACTTCATTACTGACTGAATACATAAAAATAATTGAACTGCATTTAAAGAATAAAATCATTGATTTCTTGATCGCATTGTATTATTAGGATACGATATTCTAGAAACGACACGTCAACTTAATTCAATAAAGAGCGAGGCTAATTCAGTTGATGTATTTTCATTTAGCTTTAATTGAATGTGCAAAGTAAATTCATTAAAAACATTCCTGAACCAACGATGTGTTCCCTGACATCAATAACCCATGAAATTAAAGGTTGCATTCATTAACTGCGTTGTGTTACTGGGATCTATAGATTCAATTTCCTCCGATACTCTGCTGCAGAATCTCCCTGTGAATCTTCGTCTCTCATCCCACTGCATTGAATCCTGTCTCCTCCTCCATTGCTTCAGTTTCTCCACTTTCCCAAATCATCTGCTACAGACTCCCCTCCACCTCCTACATGGCATTTTTCTTGTCCCCCTGCAAATCTCACACACTGACTCGGCCTCCAGCTGCATCTTCCAATCCGATCCGAAGCCACAAAAACATCGCCGCGGATCTCGGTGTTTCCCGTGTTGTCCCGGCCCCTTTAGGCTCTGTTAACCCAGAGCAACAAACCAGAAGCACCCACCACCGCCAACCCCACCCCACCCCCGACCCAACCCGCCCGCTCACATTATCGGCCTTCGCTTAGTTTCTTGTCCATCTGGAGCCAAAATCCAGATTTTATCCGTTGGATCCCCAGTCCGTAAAACCTCTTCTCCCTTCCCCACCGGCACTGCACCCTCACTGGACCCTTCCAGTGGATCGGGTGCTCACTTTATTCACTTTCTGTATCAATTCCACAATTCATGATTGTAATTAAAACATTTCGCTGCCCGAAAGCGCTGCCCAGGTCCGTGAATCAGTTTCCAACGTTTGATACAACAAAAAAGCTACAAATTTCACGCTACATGTTGTCAAAGTGCTGCTTTGGCTCCAGGTCTCATCAGTAATTTCTCTGCTTCATTTTCTCTCTCTTACAGTTAACTTGGTGGCGATTGTGATCCTGTCCCGAGGAAAGTGCGGACTGTCCAAATGTATCACTCGCTACCTGGTGGCCATGGCAGTGGGAGATCTACTGGTTGTTCTTACAGACGTCACAATGACGCGCATTATTCATATTCATTTCCCAGTTTCATTCTTGACCATTACCCCCGTGTGCCGTCTCATTGCCATCCTGAGTTTTGCAGTCACAGCGGCCTCTGTCTGGTTCACAGTCGCTTTCACCTTTGATCGATTTGTGGCCATTTGTTGTCAGAAGCTGAAAACAAAATATTGCACCGAGAAAACAGCGGCTGTGGTTCTGGGAACAGTGAGTGTGCTGAGCTTTTCACTAAACATTCCCTGGTACTTTGTATTTGACCCGGAATATATAATGGAAAATGTTGCCCGGGGTTGTGTCTTGAAACCGACATTTTTCACTTCACCCGCATGGGCAGCGTTTGACTTGTTTAATCTTGTGTTAACTCTTTGTCTCCCATTCATTCTGATTTTGCTGTTCAATGTTCTCACCGCCAGGCACATTTTAGCGGTTAGTAGAGTTCGCAGGGGACTCCGGGGCCGCAGCAATGGAGATAATCACAAGGATCCAGAGATGGAGAACCGAAGGAAATCAATCATTTTACTCTTCAGTATTTCAGGCAGTTTTATATTGTTACTGAGTACAATCGTTTTTTATGTTATCTCTCTGCATATAACAAATGCCCAGTACTATACGGCCAGTGACATTGAATCGGCTGGATTCATGCTTCAACTTCTCAGTTCCTGCACCAACACGTGTATTTATGCTGTGACCCAGACTAAATTTAGAGAGGAGCTACGAACGGGATGAAATACCCACTGAATCTAATTGTTAGATTCGTTAAATCATAGAAATACCTGAAGACTTTTCATCTTAAATTAACAAAAATTCGCCTATTAGAGTAGATTTTCACATTTGGTGGTGGCATATGACGGGCGGTAACGGATTGGGCGCCCATTATTCGCCGCGTCTGATTTTACCATCCATTGACATCAATGAGTTCACTAAAATAATTGATATCAATCCAATACTTTAAATAAATTTGGAAATACCAGACAGGAATTATATTTTACCCGACAAATGCAGTGTTGTGAAATGATACAAAATATGATTCTAACATGAAATTGTTTGCTGTTATTAGTCTGGAAATAATTTGATTTCAATATTAAATGTTTAATCCTGAAATTAATAAAATCAAATCCTCCTTTTCGGTTGATGATTATTTCCCATCACACACACTGCCCGGTGGGATGGACTGAGGGTGAGCTGTCAGGGTCTGAAAGCGTCCTGTTCATTGGGACATTTGTTTTGACCAGAACATAATAATAATGGACCAACACCCGGACCGTTACTAACTGGTAAAATATTAATGTAATTTGAAACTCCAGTGGGGAGTTCCGGAGATCGTTCCCTCTCTGAGCTGCTGTGCCGCAATGTTTACTCAGTGGAACTGGTTCTGGAATCTCAGATCAAGTTCCTTGGTGTCATCCTAGAGGCAGGGTATGGTCTGTGGACCAGGATAAAGTCAAGGTTATCATCTCCTTACTACGGACCACAGATGAGACCTCCCTGCACTTTTTTTCTGGGTATGACAGGTTGTGTGGGGATTTTATCTGTGACGAAATGGAAATTGCCGCTCCCCTGTATGGGCTACTTCGAGCGGGAGTTGAACGGCAGTGGACACAGAGCCACCTCAACATTATCCCCACCCTTAATGCTAGACTTCTTATTGGTCCGATGCTTGCCGCCCCCATTATACAAAGGACTGTGCCCTTTATCCCCGTTCCCGATCTGAGAGTTCCGTCGCCATGCTTAGGTGGGTCCATCATGCTTATACCAATCCCATTAATTTTACATCGACTCCTTTCCATGGAGCTGAGCTAAACTACACAGAATGAACGAACAGGCACCAGAATTTAGCTTCCATGATGGTGAAAAGGCCCATCCCAATACAGTCTTGCCTGCACACTGCAATTCATCACCACCGTGAACTGCCCTCGAGGCTCAGCAGAGACAAAGCCATCCTCCATCTCCTGGTGGACTTCCCCTTCGCGCAGAAGATGTGGAAAGAGATGCGTTGGTATCTGTCCCAGTTCATCCCCAACAGATAGGTAACACAGGACCCTGTGCTCTATGAGTTGTTCCCCGGGACGCGCACCAAAACGGATATCAACTGCTGCTGGAAGACCATCAACTCGGTGAAGGAGGCCGTTTTGTCGGCTCGAAACTTGCTGGTCTTACAACTGCAGGAGCTATCCACGACCGAGTGTTGCCGACTGGCATGCTCCACGGTCCATGAGTACAAGCTGTGGGACGCACTGAGCCACGCTCCTGGCTACACAAAGGCTCCATGGGGAAAGGCCACCGTGTAAGGCCATTTCACCTTGTATCGTACAGCACGTATTTGAAGCTATGTCCTGTGTTTTGGATTGTAATGGCCAGATCATAGTGTGTAAGTTTTGTATTGTATTGTTTTGAATTGTAATAATAGAATGGTACTGTGTATGATCTGTATTGTATTGTTTTGAATTGTAATAATGGAATGGAAGTGTGCATGATCTGTATTGTATTGTTTTGAATTGTAATAATGGAATGGTCGTGTGTACGATCTGTATTGTATTGTGTTGAATTGTAATGATGGAATGGTCGTGTGTACGATCTGTATTGTATTGTGTTGAATTGTAATGATGGAATGGTCGTGTGTACGATCTGTATTGTATTGTGTTGAATTGTAATGATGGAATGGTAGTGTGTATGATATGTATTGTATAGTTTTGAGGTGTAACTGTGATATTTACATTGAACTGTGTGCATCCATAAATTTTAAGCAATAAATATTATTTTGAAATATCAAAATATCCAGTTTGTACTGGACAGTGAACAGTGGAAATACAGCCTGACAGTAAAGATGTGGGGAGTTATACAAAGAGCATCTATTGCACGCACCAGGTGAGAAATAGGAATATTTTCTCAATGGTGAGAAACTAGTGACCGTAGAAGAGTAAAGGGATTTGGGTGCCCAGGTACTACAATCAATAAAAACTGGTGAACATGTTCAAAAAAAAAAATGATCCCAATTTCTGGGCTGTCATATCCCAAAGTACCGCTATCAGGCACTTAGCCAACTCTCTGGAATTTGCTGATACAATCAGGCCCCACTGCCTCCCTCGCTGGTCCATTCCATACATCCAGAACCCTCTGCATTAAAAAGGTTACATTCAAACATTCTGCTCATCCTATGCCCCAGGTAGAGAAGACTAACAGTGGCAGCAGGACCATTTGTGAGTTTGGACATTTCTGCTTTAAATTCAAATTGCTGTGTTTGCAATTCTTCCTTCTTTTTGTACATTTCTGTTCAGATTTAATTTTGCAGATTTTGCATTTTAAATAAATTCTCCAAACCCTGTGGGCAGTGAGTGCTGATTTTGGGCCCTTTGATTGACAGCTCTCTCCCCCACCCCCGCCGCTCCCCCCCCCCGACGACCCTCCCCATGGCGGACTCCTCCCATTACGTGGCAGCCGGAAGCGTCACCCACCTTTGCGCGCTAACGTCATGACGCGTACGTGCTGCTCGGGTCGGTGGGCTGCCGCGCATGTGCCGCGCGATAACCAGTGCCACGTTCCCTTCGCAACAGACCTGTCGCGGGAGGATGATGTTGGCGGCCTCGGACCGGCGGGCGGGCACTGCTGTATGCGGGGCGAGGCCGACAGAGGGAGGGCCCACTCCCGGTGCTGGGACACTCAGTCCTGTTAAACATACAGTCATTGCTGGGACACTCTGTCCTGTTATACACACAGTCAGTGCTGGTACACTCAGTCCTGTCATACACACAGTCAGTGCTGGGACACTCAGTCCTGTTATACACACAGTCAGTGCTGGGACACTCAGCCCTGTTATACACACAGTCAGTGCTGGGACACTCAGTCCTGTTATACACACAGTCAGTGCTCTGACACTCAGTCCTGTTAAACACACAGTCAGTGCTGGGACACTCAGTCCTCTTATACACACAGTCAGTGCTGGGACACTCTGTCCTGTTATACACACAGTCATTGCTGGGACACACAGTCCTGTAAAACACACAGTCAGTGCTCTGACACTCAGTCCTGTTATACACACTGTTAATGCTGGGATACTCTGTCCTGTTATACACACAGTCGGTGCTGGGAAAATCAGTCCTGTTATCCAGTCAGTGCTGGGGCACTCAGTCCTGCTATACCTACACTCAGCGCTGAAACCCTCAGTCCTGTTATACACACAATCAGCGCTGAAGCACTCAGTCCTGTTATACACAGTCATCTTCAGCCAGAAGTGCCGAGTGGATGATCCATCTCTGCCTCCTCCCGATATCCCCATCATCACGGAAGCCAGTCTTCGGCCAATTCGATTCACTCCACGTGATATCAAGAAACGGCTGAGTGCAGTGGATACAGCAAAGGCTATGGGGCCCGACAACATCCCAGCTGCAGTGCTGAAGGCTTGTGCTCCAGAACTAGCTGCGCCTCTAGCCAAGCTGTTCCAGTACAGCTACAACACTGGCATCTACCCGACAATGTGCAAAATTGCCCAGGTATGTCCTGTCCACAAAAAGAAAAGACAAATCCAATCCGGTCAATTACCCCCCCATCAGTCTGCTCTCAATCATCAGCAAAGTGATGGAAGGTGTCGTCGACAGTGCTATCAAGCGGCACTTACTCACCAATAACCTGCTCAACGATGCTCAGTTTGGGTACCGCCAGGACCACTCTGCTCCAGAGCTTATTACAGCCGTGGTCCAAACATGGACAAAAGAGCTGAATTCCAGAGGTGAGGTGAGAGTGACTGCCCTTGACATCAAGGCAGCATTTGACCGAGTGTGGTACCAAGGAGCCCGAGTAAAATTGAAGTCAATGGGAATCAGGGGGAAAACTCTCCAGTGGCTGGAGTCATACCTGACACAAAGGAAGATGGTAGTGGTTGTTGGAGGCCAATCATCTCAGCCCCAGGACATTGCTGCAGGAGTTCCTCAGGGCAGTGTCTTAGGCCCAACCATCTTCAGCTGCTTCATCAATGACCTTCCCTCCATCATAAGGTCAGAAATGGGGATGTTTGCTGATGACTGCACAGTGTTCAGTTCCATTCGCAACCCCTCAAATAATGAAGCATTCCGAGCCCGCATGCAGCAAGACCTGGACAACATCCAGGCTTGGGCTCATAAGTGGCAAGTAACATTCGCGCCAGATAAGTGCCAGACAATGACCATCTCCAACAAGAGAGAGTCTAACCATCTCCCCTTGACATTCAACGGCAATACCATCGCCGAATCCCCAAACATCAACACCCTGGGGGTCACCATTGACCAGAAGCTTAACTGGACCAGCCATATAAATACTGTGGCTACGAGAGCAGGTCAGAGGCTGGGTATTCAGCGGCGAGTGACTCACCTCCTGACTCCCGAAAGCCTTTCCACCATCTACAAGGCACAAGTCAGGACTGTGATGGAATACTCTCCACATACTTGGATGAGCGCAGCTCCAACAACACTCAAGAAGCTCGACACCGTTCAAGATAAAGCAGCCCGCTTCATTGGCACCCTATCCACCACCCTAAACATTCAATCCCTTCACCAACGGCGCACTGTGGCTGCAGTGTTTCCCATCCACAGGATGCACTGCAGCAACTCGCCAAGGCTTCTTCGACAGCACCTCCCAAACACGCGACCTCTACCACCTCGAAGGACAAGAGCAGCAGGCACATGGGAACAACACCACCTGTTCGTTCCCCTCCAAGTCACACATCATCCCGACTTGGAAATATATCGCCGTTCCTTCAGGGCCTAATTCGGAACAGTCAGCATGGTTTTGTGAGAGGAAAATCATGTCTCACGAATTTGATTGAGTTTTTTGAAGGGGTAACCAAGAAGATAGATGAGGGCTGTGCAGTAGACGTGGTCTACATGGACTTTAGCAAAACGTTTGACAAGGTACCGCATGGCAGGTTGTTACATAAGGTTAAATCTCACGGGATCCAAGGTGAGGTAGCCAATTGGATACAAAATTGGTTGACGACAGAAGACAGATGGTGGTTGTAGATGGTTGTCTTTCAAACTGGAGGCCTGTGACCAGCGGCGTGCCTCAGGGATCGGTGCTGGGTCCGCTGTTGTTTGTCATTTATATTAATGATTTGGATGAGAATTTAAGAGGCATGGTTCGTAAGTTTGCTGATGACACCAAGATTGGTGGCATTGTGGACAGTGAAGAAGGTTATCTAAGACTGCAACGGGATCTTGATAAATTGGGCCAGTGGGCTGATGAATGTCAGATGGAGTTTAATTTTGATAAATGTGAGGTGATACATTTTGGTAGATCAAATCGGGCCAGGACCTACTCCGTTAATGGTAGGGCGTTGGGGAGAGAACAAAGAGATCCAGGAGTACAGGTTCATAGCTCCTTGAAAGTGGAGTCAAAGGTGGATAGGGTGGTGAAGAAGGCATTCGGCATGCTTGGTTCCATTGGTCAGAACATTGAATACAGGAGTTAGGATGTTTTGTTGAAGTTGTACAGGACATTCGTAAGGCCACACTTGGAATACTGTGTACAATTCTGGTCACCCTATTATAGAAAGGATATTATTAAACTAGAAAGAGTGTAGAAAAAAATTACTAGGATGCTCCCGGGACTTGATGGTTTGACTTATCGGGAGAGGTTGGATAGACTGGGACTTCTTTCCCTGGAGAGTAGGAAGTTAAGGGGTGATCTTATAGCAGTCTGTAAAATAATGAGGGGCATAGATAAGGTAGATAGTCAAAATCTTTTCCCAAAGTTAGCGGATTCTATAACGAGGGGACATAGATTTAAGGTGAGAGGGGAGAGATACAAAAAGGTCCAGAGGGGCAATTTTTTCACTCAAATGGTGGTGAGTGTCTGGAACGAGCTGTCAGAGGCAGCAGGAGAGGCGGGTACAATTTTGTCTTTTAAAACGCATTTGGATAGTTACATGGGTAAGAAGGGTACAGAGGGATATGGGCCAAGTTCAGGCAATTGGGACTAGCTTAGTGGTATAAACTGGGCGGCATGGACATGTTGGGCCGAAGGGCCTGTTTCCATGTTGTAAACTTCTCTGACTCTGTGACTCTATTGTCGCTGGGTCAAAATCCTGGAACTCCCTTCCTAATAGCACTGTGAGAGAACCGTCACCACACGGACGGCAGCGGTTCAAGAAGGCGGCTCACCACCACCTTCTCGAGGGCAATTAGGGATGGGCAATACATGCTGGCCTCGCCAGCGACGCCCACACCCCATGAACGAATAAAAAAAAAATTGAAAAAAACTAAATAAATAACTGGAAATAAAGAATGAAATCTACGGGACCTAATGTTTTCCACCCCAGGGTATTAATGGAAACGGATGGGGAAATTGCAGATGCATTTGTCATAATTTCCCATCGCTCACTCGACTGAGGAATTGCGCTTTTGGATGTGAAATTTGAAAATGTCACTCCGTCATTTAAGAAAGGAGGGAGGGAGAAACCAACAAAATATCGACCTGTCAGTTTAACGTCGGTTGTTGGGAAATTACTAAAATCTATCATCAGGCAGCTCGCTGCATAGGCTCACAAGTGCAGAATTACCAATTGGCCGGGAACTGGAGGAAAATCAGTGACTGGGGCCGAATCCCAAAATCACGCAGCACCTTCAGGATAGAAAGGGAGAAAAAATAGAGGCTGTGATGAATCTGGATTTCAAACAGCGAGGATATGTCAAGGAGAGAGAGTGTGGGACGGGGGATTTACAGATTAATAGGGGGAAGGAGGGAGAGTGTGGGACGGGGGATTTACAGATTAATAGGGGCAAGGAGGGAGAGTGTGTGGGACGGAGCATTTACAGCTAAAAGGGGCAAGGAGGGAGAGTGTGTGGGAAGGGGGATTTACATCTTAATAGGGGCAAGGAGGGAGAGTGTGTGGGACGGGGGATTCACAGCTTAATAGGGGCAAGGAGGGTGAGTGTGTGGGACGGGGCATTTACAGCTAAAAGGGGCAAGGAGGGAGAGTGTGTGGGACGGGGGATTTACATTTTAATAGGGGCAAGGAGGGAGAGTGTGGGACGGGGGATTTACAGATTAATAGGGGCAAGGAGGGAGAGTGTGTGGGACGGGGCATTTACAGCTAAAAGGGGCAAGGAGGGAGAGTGTGTGGGACGGGGGATTTACATCTTAATAGGGGCAAGGAGGGAGAGTGTGTGGGACGAGGGATTTACAGATTAATAGGGGCAAGGAGGGAGAGTGTGTGGGACGGGGGATTTGCAGCTCAATAGGGGGAAGGGAGAAAATAATGTTACTGAGAAACTAGAACTGTCTTGTGAATTTCTATCCTCTACTTACAGTGATCACTTATGTAAATGATGAGGACAGACGCATAGACAAGGCTTGTATTCTCTTGAATATACAAGATTAAGGGGTGATCTAATTGAGGTGATTAAGAAGATAATAGGGTTTGATAGGGTAGACAGAGATAAATTATTTCCTCTGGTGGGAGAGTCTAGAACAAGGGGACATCAGCTTAAAATAAGAGCTGGGCCGTTGAGGGGTGATGTCAGGAAGCAATTCTTCACACCAAGGGTAGTGGAAATTTGGAACTCTCTCCCCCGGAAAGCTGGGGGTCAATTGATAATTTCAAAACTGAGATTGATAGATTTTTGTCAGGCAAGCGTATTAAGTGTTATGGTGCCAAGGCGAGTAGTTGGAGTTGAGATACAGATCAGCCATGACCTAATTGAATGATGGAACAGGCTCGAGAGGCTGAATGGCCTACTCCTGTTGCTATGTTCCTAAATGCAGCCATCCGCAATAAGGTTGTGGATGGAAAGGGCCGTGTTCACAAGTGAAAGGAATCTGGAGAGAGATGTGGAGAGAGGACGTGACTGGTCAGGGAGAGTCTGAAAATGAAGGAGAAACCGTGACTGGTCAGGGAGTGTCTGTAAATGAAAGAGAAATGGTGACGAGTCAGTGAGTGTCCGTAAATGAAGGAGCAATGGTTATATAAGATACAGATATACAGATATAAGTGTATATAAATATAGCAGAAATGGTAACTGGTCAGGCAGCGTCTCTAAATGAACAAGAATGGTGACGGGTCAGGGAGTGTCTGATAATGAAGCAGAAATGGTGACTGAACAGGAAGGGTCTGGAAATGAAGGAGAAATGGTTACGGGTCAGGGAGAGTTTGCAAATGAGGAAGAAAGGCTGACTGGTCAGGGAGCTAACATCACCAAAAGTGGGAGATATCACAGATGGACAGCTTACAGGCAGCTTCAGGGAGGGACATGGTGTCGAAAAGAGGACGAGAGCATAAACACCCAGCCAGAGTCAGCACCTTCAGGGGAGTGAGAATACTTAAATAGAAAGAAAAATGTTGGAGATAGTGCGATGGGTTTGAATTTCAGCAGAGGGAGGAGGGTGAGTGAGTGGGACAGGGATTTACAGTCTGGGGGAATGAGCAGGAAGAATTTTCCATAGAAACTAAAATTGCCTGTTGTGAATTTCTATCCTCCATTCACAGTGTAAACTCCTTTCACAGGGTATTCGAAGGGGACGTGTTGCAGACGGGAAACTCAAGATCTGACAGCCACTCTATTCACCAGCATCCGAAGATCATCGTGCTTTGAATATAGAAGGAGGAATGTTTGTGTGTTCTGTCTGTGGGAAAACATTTCAAACATCACTGTGACTGGAATAGCACCAAGAGACACACACACCCGAGTGAGTGTTCCAGTTCACTGACTGTGGAAAGAGCTTTAACCAGTTACACAGCCGGAAAAGAAACATTGCAAAGCAGGGAGAAATCATACACGTGTTCTGTGTGTGGACGAGGCTTCAACAGATTATCCAACCTGGAGAGACACAAGGACACCCGCACCATGGAGAAACCGTGGAAATGTGGGGGCTGTGGGAGGGGATTCAGTTACTCGTCCCGGCTTGAAACTCATCGACCCAGTCACAACTGGGAGAGGCCGTTCACCTGCTCCGTGCGTGGGAAGGGATTCACTCTGTCATCCAGCCTCACTGAACACCAACTTGTTCACATTGATGAGAGACCCTTTAAGTGTTCTGACTGTGAGAAGAGCTTTAAAAGAAAAAAGTATCTGCTGACACACCAACGCACTCACACTGGGGAGGCGCCGTTCACCTGCACTAAGTGTGAGAAAGGATTCATTCGATCATCCCACCTGCTGAGTCACCAGCCAGTTCACACTGGGGAGAGGCCATTCACTTGCTCCATATGTGGGAAAAGATTCACTTGTTCATCCAACCTTCTGAGACACCAAATTGCTCACACTGATAAGACACTATTTAAATGTTCTGTCTGTGAGAGGAGCTTCAAAAGAACGGGGGGTCTGCTGACACACCAGCGAGTTCACACCGGGAGAGGCCGTTCACCTGCTCCTTGTGTTGGATGGGATTCATTCGTACGTCCCACCAACTGAGTCACCAGCGAGTTCACCTGTGACTGCAGGTTTTGGATTCTGATGTTGTTGCTGCTGTTAATCACATCCAGGACTCAACCATGTTCATTCTGACAGTTGGGGTTTGTTTCTGATGTTAATAACCCCTTTAACTGGGTTGGAGTTTACAATTCTGTACAAGTGTCAAATAAATCAGCTTTCTTTTAAACACAGTGCGCCTAGTCCTTGATATCTCTATGATAAGACAAACTGATTGAGGATTTATTATGAAGTGAGGAGAATCGATCTTAGAACTGAGATCCTATACCTTTTAAAAAGATGGATGTGCAAGACGTCCATTCTGACAGGACTGAGTGTCCCTGCACTGATTGTGTGCATGACAGGACTGAGTGTCCCGAAACTGACTGTGTGTATAACAGGGCTGAGTGCCCCGGCAATGACTGTGTGTATAACAGGACTGAGTGTCCCTGCACTGACTGTGTGTATGACAGGACTGAGTGTCCCGAAACTGACTGTGTGAATAACAGGGCTGAGTGCCCCGAAACTGACTGTGTGTATAACAGGGCTGAGTGTCCCTGCACTGACTGTGTGTATGACAGGACTGAGTGTCCCGAAACTGACTGTGTGTATAACAGGGCTGAGTGCCCCGAAACTGACTGTGTGTATGACAGGACTGAGTGTCCCTGCACTGACTGTGTGTATGACAGGACTGAGTGTCCCTGCACTGACTGTGTGTATGACAGGACTGAGTGTCCCGAAACTGACTGTGTGTATAACAGGGCTGAGTGCCCCGAAACTGACTGTGTGTATGACAGGACTGAGTGTCCCTGCACTGACTGTGTGTATGACAGGACTGAGTGTCCCGAAACTGACTGTGTGTATAACAGGGCTGAGTGCCCCGAAACTGACTGTGTGTATAACAGGACTGAGTGTCCCGAAACTGACTGTGTGTATAACAGGGCTGAGTGTCCCGAAACTGACTGTGTGTATAACAGGGCTGAGTGTCCCGAAACTGACTGTGTGTATAACAGGGCTGAGTGCCCCGGCAGTGACTGTGTGAACAACAGAACTGAGTGAACCGGCACTGAAAGCGTAGAGTGCACATGTGGTGTGGGATGAGCTTAAATGGATAAGTAGAGTCCGTGATAGGGGAGAGTGTACATGGCCTGTTGGAGGAGATAAATGTGTGGGGTAGAATCTATGATAGGGTTTGGCCACAGCGGGAGGATTGTGTCCAATTCTGGGCACCGCACTTTGTGAAGGATGTCATGGCCTTGGAGAGGTTGTAGAGGAGATTGACCAGAATGTTTCGGGGGATGATTGACTTCAGTTACGGGGAGAGACTGGAGGAGGTGGGATTGTTCTCCGCAGCGCATAGACGGTTAATAGAGGGGAGAGAAATAAGGAGAAACTGTTCGCAGTGACCAGAGGGACACAGATTGAAAAATATCCCCCCACCGCGCCATTCCCAGGCCCGGGGCCCAGGCCACTCCCGCGTGTGGGCCCTCCCTCTGTCGGCCTCGCCCCCGCCCAAAACAGCGCCCGCCCACCCGCCCGAGACCGCCATCATCATCCTCCTGGCGCCGGTCTGTTGCTAAGGGAACGCTGCACGGGGACCGCGCAGCGCATGCGCGGCGTCTCTCGAGCCTGAGGTGCATGTCCGCGACGTGAGCTCATCGCGCAAAGAATGGTGACGCTCCCGCGTGTCACGTGGTGGGAGAAGTCAACCCAGGAGGCGGGTTGGGGGTGGGGGACGAGATAGCTGTCAATCAAACGGCCCGGAGTCAGCACTCACTGCTCACAGGGTGTGGAGAATTGGTTTTAAATACAAAATCTGCAAGAATGATTCAAAATACAAAAATGAGAAAACATTGCAAATACAATAATCTGAATTTAAAACAGAAATCATAGAATAATAGAAAGTTACGGGACAGAAGGAGGAAATTCGGCCCATCGTGTCAGTGCTGGCAGAAAAAGAGCTATCCAGCTTCATCCCACTTTCCTGCTCTCGGTACGTAGCCGTGCAGGTTACGGCACTTCAAAAGCACATAAAAGTACTTTTTAAATTAGTTGTGGGTTTTTGCCTCTACCACCCTTTCAGGCAGTGAGTTCCAGACCCCTACTACCCTCTGGGTGAAAACATTTTCCTAAGCTCCCCTCTAATCCTTCCACCAATTACTTTAAATCTATGCCCCCTGGTTATTGACCTCTCTGCTAAGGGAAATAGGTCATCCCTATCCACTCTATCTAGGCCCTTCATAGTTTTATACACCTCAATTAAATCACTCCTCAGCCTCCCTTGTTCCAATGAAAACAACCCCAGCCTATCCAATCTTTTCTCATAGCTAAAATTCTCCAGCCCTTGGAACATCCTCATAAAACTCCTCTCTACCGTCTCGAGTGCAATCACATCTTTCCTGTAATGTAGTGACCAGAACTGTATGCAGCACTCAATGTGTGGCCTAACTAGTGTTTAATACAGTTCGGGCATAACGTCCCTGCTCTTATGTTCTATGCATTGGCAAACAAAGGAAAACATCCGTTTTTACACCTTATCAATCTGTCCTGCTACC
Source organism: Heptranchias perlo (assembly GCF_035084215.1). NCBI lineage: Eukaryota > Metazoa > Chordata > Chondrichthyes > Hexanchiformes > Hexanchidae > Heptranchias > Heptranchias perlo. The sequence continues at coordinate 3,276,414 of NW_027139442.1, read as the reverse complement.
TTCAAGGATCTGTGGTCATGCACTCCAAGATTTCTCTCTTCCTTTACACCTCTCAGCATCCTCATATTTATTGTGTGTTCCATTGCCTTGTTTGCTCTCCCCAAATGCATTTGCTCACACTTCTCTGGATTGAATTCCATTTGCCACTTTTCTGCCCAACTGACCATTGATATCTTCCTGCAATCTACAGCTTTCCTCCTCACTGTCAATCACACGCCATTTTTTGTATCATCTGCAAATTTCTCAATGATGCCCCTTACATTTGGGTCTAAATCATGAATATATACCACAAAAGAGAAGGGACCTTGTACTGAGAACGCGGAACTCCGAGTGAAACAGCCTTCCAGTCACAAAACACCCATCGACCATTACCATTTACTTCCTGCCAGTGAGCCAATTTTGGATCCAACGAGACACTTTCCATTGGATCCCATGGGCTTTTACTTTTTTGACCAGTCTGCCATGTGGGTTCTTGTCAAAAGCTTTGCTAAACACAATGTAGACTACAACAAACGTACTACCTTCATCGACCCTCCTCGTTATCTCCTCAAAAAATTCAACCAAGTTAGTCAGACATGACCTTCCCTTAATAAACCCATGCTGACGATCCTTGATTCATCCGTGCCTTTCTAAGGGCAATTATGGATAAATATAATTTAATATGACAAATTCAGCATGGCTTTACAAAGGGGAAGTCATGTCTGATAAATTTGCTTGAATTCTTTGAGGATATAACGTACAGGGTGGATAAAGGGGAACCAGTGGGCGTAGTGTATTTGGACTTCCAGAAGGCATTCGACAAGGTGCCACATAAAAGGTTATTGCTCAAGATAAAGAATCACTGGATTGGGGGTAATATTCTGGCATGGGTGGAGGATTGGTTATCTAACAGGAAGCAGAGAGTTGGGATAAATGGTACATTCTCGGACTGGCAACCTGTCGCCAGTGGTGTTCCGTAGGGGTCGGTGCTGGGTCCCCAACTCTTTACAATCTATATTAACGATTTGGAGGAGGGGACCGAGTGTAACACATCAAAGTTTGCAGATGATACAAAGATGGGAGGGAAAGTAGAGAGTGAGGAGGACATAAAAAACCTACAAGGGGATATAGACAGGCTGGGTGAGTGGGCGGAGAGTTGGCAGATGCAATACAATATTGGAAAATGTGAGGTTATGCACTTTGGCAGGAAAAATCGGAGAGCAAGTTATTATCTTAATGGAGAGAAACTGGAAAGTACTGCAGTACAAAGGGATCTGGGTGTCCTCGTGCAAGAAAATCAAAAAGTTAGTTTGCAGGTGCAGCAGGTGATCAAGAAGGCCAACGGAATGTTGGCTTTTATTTCTAGGGGGATAGAATATAAAAACAGGGAGGTATTGCTGCAGTTATATAAGTTATTGGTGAGACCGCACCTGGAATACTGCATACAGTTTCTCCATACTTAAGAAAAGACATACTTGCTCTCGAGGCAGTACAAAGAAGGTTCACTCGGTTAATCCCAGGGATGAGGGGGCGGACATATGAGGAGAGGTTGAGTAGATTGGGACTCTACTCATTGGACTTCAGAAGAATGAGAGGCGATCTTATTGAAACATAGAAGATTGTGAAGGGGCTTGATCGGGTGGATGCGGTAAGGATGTTCCAAAGGATGGCTTAAACTAGAACTAGGGGACATAATCTTAGAATAAGGGGCTGCTCTTTCAAAACTGAGATGAGGAGAAACTTCTTCACTCAGAGGGTAGTAGATCTGTGGAATTTGCTGCCCCAGGAAGCTGTGGAAGCTATATCATTAAATACATTTAAAACAGAAATAGACAGTTTCCTAGAAATAAAGGGAATTAGGGGTTACGGGGAGCGGGCAGGAAATTGGACATGAATTTAGATTTTAGGTTAGGATCAGATCAGCCATGATCTTATTGAATGGCGGAGCAGTCTCGAGGAGCCGATTGGCCTACTCCTGCTCCTATTTCTTATGTTCTTATGTTAATACTGTCCCTCAGAATTTATTCCAATAATTTGCCCACTGCCGAGGTTAGCCTGTAATTACTCGGTTGATCCTTTTCTCACTTTTTAAACAATGGTACAATGTTAGGAGTTCTCCAGTTCTCCGACACCATGCCGATAGCCAGATAGGATTGGAAAATGATGGTCAGAGCCTCCGCTATTTCCTCCCTTGTCTCTCTTAACAGCTTGTGATACATTTCATCAAGGCCTGGTGATTAATCTACTTACAGTGGTGTTCATCCCCTTCCTCACTATCCAATATTTCACACTCCTCCTCCTTAACTCCATTGCCTGCATCGTCCGCCTCCTTTGTGAAGACAGACGCAAAGTATTCATCAAGAACCATATCAACATCTTCCGCCTCCACACATCGGATAGCTGTTTGGTAAATGTACAAAAACAATGTAAAAGGAAATGGGAATGGAAATGGAATTGGGAAATGTACAAAAAGGGAAGAAAACTGCAAATGCAGGACTCTGAATTTAAAACAAAAATGTCGAGCTCACATAAGTCCGATGGTCTGGGTCCTCCCGCCACTATTTGTCATCTCTACCTGGGACATAGCATGAGCAGAATGATTGAATGTTAGTTTCTTAACGTAGAGGGTGGTGGATGTATGGAATGGACCAGATCAGAAGGAGTGGGACCTGATTGTACCAGCAAATTCCAAAGAGTTGGCTCAGTACCTGATAACGGTGAATTGGGAAATTGGGAATCTTCCCCTCTCTCCTTCATATCCCATCAAAAACTAAGATATCATTTTTCTCACAAATCATTTTCAATTTCTGTTGTTCGCTACTTAACCCCATTCTGTACTGATTCAAAGTCTGAAGCTCACAGCCTGTGTCTCAACCAAACCTGTTACCTCCTGGACAATTCTTAACAGACTTCTCTCCCCACCACAGCGCTCAGATTCATTTCAATAATCTTCCCTGCGAGTCCCCATGGTTACTGTTACTATTGGAGGGAAAACTCATGCTCCAGCCGAAACGGTTTTCCTATCTGGGTCTGGGTTTAGCACTTAGTCCGTCCGAGGCAATTATTGCAGGTCAAGGTCCGACGTCACAGTCGCCAGTTTAAAGATCGATTCAGACTCGACACCAATTGGTTGCGATTAATCCTTTATTGAATATAAGCAAGTATCAACACACACAATGTTTAAGGCCATAGTATTACAAAGAAGGACACGACACTAACTGTCGTCTTGCTTTGGATAGAAGCTGTAACCCTCGGGTGGCTGCTTATCCGTCTCTCTCCCTCTCTCTTTCGCCATCCTGTGCTTCTATAAATTCAAGTGTAAAACTAGAACTCTTCATACCGCTCATTTCATGCAAGCTATCCTACTTCTGTATTTGTTATCTTTATCTTTAATGAACTCTCCCTTATCTTTATTTGTTATTCAGATTCCTTGACCCCCCCTATCGGAACTGCTCATGGTCTGTGCGGACCCAAACCCCCAATATTTGGACATGCCCAAGGTCTACATATTCTCAACACATTCTCAACGCCTTCTCTACATATTCTCAACGTCGCCTATTATCTTCTGATAAATATTTGAACCCTGCAATATAAGCAGCTTCCAGCATCACCTCGCTGAGTCTGACCTTCTGTATTCTAGGTAAGTTTTTAACTCGGACATATTATGATCCTCAGCGACTATCCTCCGATTCCCGGCGATCTTATGTTTATAAGCGGGTGTTGTTTTTGCATTAAGATGCCGAATGTAAACGTGAGTGGTTTCTATGGTTTATATTTTGAAAATACCCAATCTAAATGTACTCGTTTTATGTTAAAAATGTCTAATCTTACACCAAAATATCTCATCCCGCTATCCCAGCCATCGCCAACGGAAAGGTAAATCTTCTGAGGTACCACAGACATTAAATTGGCCCCGAGCAGGACTTCATCTCACGGTCCCCTCAACAGCTCAGCTCATAGCAGCCTCCGACTGACCGGAATGTGTGACGGTGCAATGTCGAGCGAGCAGTCACAGCTCTTGTTCCTGTTTGACGCTCTGTCATTCATACAACTCACTATATCATTCAGAGGTTGGAATTGAGGGGACAGGCGTTTAGACTACCCAGAGGTAAGCATAGTCTGGATGTTAGGCGGTTCTTCATTTCCCAGTGAGTTGTGAGTTTCCGGAATGCATTGCCGGCTGGTGTGGTGGGTGCTGACTGTCTCTCTGCCTTCTCGGGGGAACTGGATCGGTTATTGACTGGGACAGAGATCGCATCATATGGAAATTGAATGGTTTTACTGTTGATCTGCACATGGCCAATGTCATGTACTGGACTGGTTTCGATCTCCCGAGGGGATCGGGGGAATTTTCCAGAAATTCCCCACCTTATCGGCCTTTGATTGTTCTTAAGGTTTATTACCACTCCCACGAGATTACATTATCGATGGTTGCGGCGGGTTGTTTTTTCGTTCATGGGATGTGGGCGTCGCTGGCAACGCCGGCATTTATTGCCCATCCCAAAATGCCCTTGAGAAGGTAGCGGTGAGCAACATTCGATTAAAATTAAATTCAAATGTATTAACCCAATCAGCCTCGTTTTTTATTGGATTAAGCTGACACACAGCTTTTAGAATACAATATCCTAATAATTCATAACGGTGAAGAAATGACTGAGTCTATTCTTTAAACACATTTTAATCATGTTTATTTATTCAGTCAGTGAATTATTGAAAGAATCATTTACCTAAACAGACTGAAGACCTGATAGCGATAAACACACTCGGCGAGAGTACAATAAAACTCTCACAATCTGACAACATCCTAATAACACCTTCAAGTCACGTTTCCCCTTTATAATTGTATTGGAAGTTTCAGCAGCTCATTCCGATTAATTGTTCACACCGCTGCTGCTTTCTCTTCGTCTCTCCCCCCACCCGCTCTCTCCCTCTCTGTCTCTCAACTCTATTTCTCACTGCCCCTTTTCAAATCTGATTCAATCCTAACATCCTGCGCCTGCTTTCTCTTCACCAGCCCCGTGTTCCAACGATCCTATTCTCAGTGTCTGTTTATTAAATGGTGAAGCCTCTGTGAATATTTTAATGTTTCTACAGATCATCCAAGTATCCACCTGTTCACCCACACTGTTCACTTCATCTACAATGCAAGGATTAAACAGGATGTGGAGATGCCGGTGATGGACTGGGGTGGACAAATGTAAGGAGTCTTACAACACCAGGTTATAGTCCAACAATTTTATTTGAAATCACAAGCTTTCGGAGGAAGCCTCCGAAAGCTTGTAATTTCAAATACAACTGTTGGATTCAACAGAATCGAATGTCTGTCCCAGACGCACCTCACAATAATAACATTTCCTTCTCCTGTAATTATCAAGTACAGCGTTAGATGGCGGCATTGTTCAATTAAAAAAATGCCAAAACCACCGCTGCTGCTTATAATCTACGGATAAATAGAAGGGCTTTTGATTCCAACAGATAAAGTGCAAACTGATACACCATAACCTCAAAAAATTACATTTTACATTGAATTCGTTCACAGTCAATCGGAGAAGGAGATGTGAAAGAATCAGCAGCAAATTCTGTTCAGCAACCAGACCACTGGAGCTGCGTCAGGTAAACAATCAACGAAATAATATTTCACAACAGTGATAACCAATAATTGTGATAACCAACATTCAAATCCCAGTTCAATTGAACAGTGTTATTGGGGTGGGAAAATATGGCGCTGCCTCTTTGCAGCAATGAAACCGTGAACTGTCTCATTATCAATCACTGAAAACTCATTGATGAAAAAATATTCCAGGACAGGTTAGTTCCACAACATGAAACTGTTTAGAGTTCCTGATGGTCTGATACCAGCTCTTAGCCCAGACACATGATTCCCAAACATTCAGTACAGGGCATAATCCTGCAACAATGCAAGGCTTTGATTACAAAGCACATTACAGATATAATGCAGCTCCTACAAGACCAAACGTTCAGAAGTTAGGGACACACCATTATTCAACAGCACATTCAGTACAGAGAATAATCCAGTAACAATGCCAGGGTTAGATTGTAAAGATTATAAAGGATAAAATGCAGCTGCTACAAGACCAAAAGAGCAGAGACAGGACATTCCATCAACTGAAAGAATACAAGAACTGCCGGCGGTGTAAAGCATGATGGGAGAAATGAAATACCAAGTACAGCAGCACAGTCAACACCGACTTACCCGGAACTCCAACGGCTGCAAGAACAGGATAATAAATGTGTTGTATCTGAAGAATGACTGAATAATGCATTTATGTGAGAAGCACTGACTTCTTTTGGCTTGGAAACCACAGCTCCGGTAGGCACTGTGAGCTGATTCATTCCAACGAGCCCTAATTTATACAGGGGATAAGTCTCCACTGACACGGTTATATTCCTGATCATTATTATTAGTTACCGTCATTTGAACAACAATATTACATCAGCATCTTTGACTCCGATGTAAATAATGACATGGATATATCAGAAACACCTCAACGTCCAGGACGTTATGTTAATCAGATCTCTCCCAGGACTGATCCAACAAAAAAGATCGGCTTCATTTACAGTTTTCATATAATTGAATTGAACATGTTCACTCCTGCCAAATTATATCGATTTCTCCACATTGTACACTGAATCCAAGAAACAAACAAACATAGTTTCGTTCTGTTCCTCCAGTTTCCCAGTTAAAAGGAACAGAGTGTCTTGTGGACAAATTTGCTGATGATACAAAGATAGATGGAAAAGCAAGTTGAGATGAGGACACAAAGTGACTGCAAAGGGATATTGACAGGTTAAGTGAATGGGCAAAAATTTGGCAGATGGAATATAATGTGGGAAAATGTGAAGTCATCCACTTTGGGAGGAAAAATAAAAATGTAAAATATTATTTGAATAAAGAAATACTACAAAATGCTGCGGTACAGAGGGATCTGGGTGTCCTCGTACATGAAACACAAAAGGTCAACATACAGGTGCAGCAGGTAATCCGGAAGGCAAAGGGAATATTGGCCTTTATTTCCAGGGGGATGGAGTATAAAAGCAGGGAATCATGCTACAACTACAGGGTGTTGGTGAGACCACACCTGGAGTACTGCGTACAGTTTTGGTGCCCTTATTTAAGGAAGGACATACTTGCTTTGGAGGCAGTTCAGAGAAGGTTCACGAGGCTGATTCCGTGTATGGAACGGTTGTCTTATGAGAAAAGATTGAACAGGTTTGGTTATACTCATTGGAGTTGAGAAGAATGAGAAGAGATCTTATTGAAACATACCAGATTCTGAGGGGACTCAATAGGGTAGATGCTGAGAGGATGTTACACCTCATGGGGCAATCTAAAACTAGGGGGCATAGTCTCAGAATAAGGGGTGGCCCGTTTAAGATGGAAATGAGGAGGAATTTCTTCTCCAAGAGGGTCGTGAATGTTTGGAATTCTTTACCCCCAAAAGGTGTGGAGGCTGATTCATTGAATACATTCAAGGCTGAGTAGACAAATTTTTGATCAGCAAAGGAGTTATAGGATATGGGGAAAGGGCGGGAAAGTGGAGTTGAGGTAAGAATCAGATCAACCATCACCTCATTACATGGCGGAGCAGGCTCGACGGGCCGAATGGACTACTCCTGAACCTATCTCTTGTGGTCTTATGGTCTTATGGTCCAAAATATGAATTTTGTACCTCCATGTAGTGTATATCTAACCCTATGCCGTTGATCGATGTGACACGATTATGGTACAGAGGAGTTTTATTAAGTTTCTCACAAGGTTTATCACTATGCAAGCTTAAGCAGTAATTAGTAAATACAGAACTAGAGTTATTCACCCGTCCTGGGGAGTGGGTGTGCTCACTTCGCGCAGGAGTCTTGACGGTTTTCCCTCCACGGGTTGCCTCCGCTATTACCGTTGTCCTTACTCCGCCTCAGGGTTCCTCTGTCTCCCTTCATACCCAATCTGGGGTCGTCCGGTCCCTCGAGACAAGGTTCCTTGTCGGCCTCAGACTCGTTGACCTCTGACCCTTTTGGATCCGGAATCTTCCTTCCTTCGTGGTGCCTGCTTTCGCTCCAGGCTCAATGCTTACTCCCGTCCGTGTCCTCTGCAACCTGGCTATCGCAAGAGGTCTCTCTTCCATGTCACTTTTGAAGGTGGACTCTGGGCCTAGTATTGGCACAGGGGCTTCTACTATTGGCGTCTTTCAAAAGGGCGAGATGGCCAATAGGGCGTCGAGTATACTTTCAGACGAAGGAAGAAAAGCCGGCCTACTCCTTATCTCTTTCTGTGATGGACAGGAGTGATGGAATTGCCTCCCCCACCCATCCAATGCCATACTCCTTGGATTGACCAATCACCAGTTGCCACCATTCCCATGGGACTGGCCCCTCATTTTATCCTGTAGTGTTTCTCTAAAGGCCACATTCAGCACCTTCTAGGCATGTTATCTTCTACTGCGGTCTGAGCCCCAGGCTTGGAACTCTAAGACTCCATTGTCTCATATGGACAGTTAGGTTCTTACGTCGTGGGCATGTCTGCGTAGCTATGGTTACAGCTTATGTGCCGTGCTGGCGATTTCATACTTTTTACAAAGCTTGACAGATTCTAATTTGTGTGGTTAATTACCATATACTTGCTTATTTACAATAAAAGAGCTTTGTGTTCACACAAGGATAGAAGAAGGTTCAAGTCCCAAATACGTGGTACAATGAGTCGAGGTGCATGTGCGATTACGGCAATACATTGGTTAACAATCAGCAAATATATGATTAATTAATACAAAAGTTAAGTTGCCCAAACTACATGTTTGATACAGATTTCGCAGGTGACGGTATAATCTTACAAAAGGACAGTTAAAGGGCAGGTTAAGGATTGTAGCCGAGAAATGACTGTGGGTGATATTAGGGGTCGGAAACTGAACGCGCTTCATTGCCATTCCTCTCTCTCTTGTGTTACTGCAGATGTTTACTCGTTTTTCTTACATTTGATTCATGGCTCCAGTAAAATGGTCCTGTATAACTGAGCTGAGCTCATGACCCGATTTGACCTCCATCACAAAGGCCCCGTGCTTCCCTCACCCGCCTTCATTCCTTCCTCAGCCCATTGCCATTGAAATCCTCATCGATGCCTATGTCCCCTCCAGGCTCCATTCCTCCAGTTCAGTCCTGGCCGGTCATCCATCCTCCACCTTCCGACCCACACCAGACCTGCTCGGCCTCACTGACCCTCACTGGCTCCCAGTTCACCATCGCCTTATATTTAAACTTCTCATTCTTGGGTTTAAATAACATAGCAGCCCCCCCCCCACCCCCCACCCACCCCGCATCCCACTGCCCCCTCCCATCAACTCCATACATAAAATGATAGAATCTATAACACAGAGTCGGCAGTTCGACCCATCGTGCTTGTGCTGGCCCTTTGAAAATGCTATCCAATTCGTCGCTCTCCCCTGTTCTTGCCCCAGAGCCGTGAACATTTCCCCATGCAACTACAGGAAACCCACTCTTGACCTCCTCATTCATCTGACACGTGCTGTGTACTGTACATGTACAGGAGCTGACAATGAGACACACACGAGCCGCAGAGTAATAGTAAGGAGTGAATCGTTCCCTTTTACCCGCTGTGTGCTGTATATGTATATGAACTGACACTGTGACACACACGGGCCGTACAGTGCTAGACGGGAGTGAATCATTCCCTTTTACCCACTGTGTACTATGCACGTACAGGAGCTGACACTGAGACACATACGTGCCGTACAGTACCAGTAAGGAGTAAGTCGTTCCCTTTTACCCAAGGTATTCTGCAGATGTACAAGAGCTGACACTGAGACACACGCGGGCTGTACAGTACCAGGCGGGAGTGAAATTTTCCCTTTTTCAAGCTGTGTACCGTACATGTACAGGAGCCGACACTGAGACACACACAGTACCAGACGTGAGTGAATCGTTACCATTTTACTTTTATATAGAATTACATAGAATGTACAGCACAGAAACAGGCCATTCGGCCCAACAGGTCCATGCCTGTGTTTATGCTGCACATGTACCTCCTCCCTCCTTAATTTATCTAACCCTATCGGTATACCCTTCCCTTCCTTTCTCCCTGATGTGTTTATCTAGCTTCCCCTTAAATGCATCAATGCTCGAAGCCTCAATTCCTCCTTGTGGCGGCGCGTTTCACTTTCTAACCACCCTCCGTGTAAAAAAGTTTCTCCTGAATTAACTATTCGATTTATTAGTGACTATCTTATATTTATTGCCCCTGGTCTTCCACGCAAGTGGAAATATCTTCACTAAGTATACCCTTTCAAAACATTACAGAATCTTAAATACCTCCATTCGTTCACCCCTCAGTCTTCCCTTTTCTCGAGAAAAAAGCCCCAGCCTGCTCAATCTTTCCTGATGCAAGTACAGGAGCTGACCCACTGTAGCAAACATGGGCCGCACGTAACCAGGCAGGAATGAATGGTTCCCTTTTACCCAATGCGTACTGTACATGTATGGGAGCTGAAACTGAGATGCACACGGGCCTTACATTACCAGACAGGAGTGAATCATACATAGTCTCTTAGCCACTATGTGCTGTACCTGTACAAGAGCTTTTACCCCCATTCCCTATCTCTGGCTCCTCTCTCTGCTCCTATATCTCACCCCGTCTCTCTCCTTCTCTATTTCTTTCTTTCGCTCTCTGTTATCTCTCTCGTTTTTTCTTGGAAAGTAATCTGAAATATTTCAGATTCACTGCTTAAAATAACAACAATCACATTCCAGTAGCATTTTATATATTAACAGTTCGATTAAGTGATGGAAATCTGTCAAGTGAAACTAGTTCCTCAACCTGAAAGATTTGACTGTTTAAAATTGTGTTGGGACCTGAGATCAAAAGTTGTTTCCCATTCAGACATTGCTGTATTTTGGAACTGCCTGCCAAAATGCAATGTACAATGGACAATGATCTTGTCATTATCATGTTGCTGTTGTGGGATCTTACTGTGCGTAACTTGGCTGCCGCGTTTCCCAACATTACAGCAGTGATTACTTTCAAAAATCACTTCATTCGCTGTAAAGTGCTTTGGGACGTTTTGAGGTCGTGAAAGGTTACAGAGATAGAGAGACGGTGAGGGTAATGGAGGTATTTGAACAGGAGGATGAGGGTTGTACGGCTGGAGGAGGTTACAGAGGTAAGGAGGGGGCGAGGGCCATGGAGGGGTTTGAACAGGAGGATGAGGATTTTAAAATGGCGGCGGTGCCCGACCCCGCGAGAGGGGAGAGAGAGAGAGCTGTCAATCAAAGGAGGCCGGAGTCAGCACTCACTCAGCGGGAGCGATGTGTTTGTGGAATTTGATTCAAATGCAAAATTCGCAAGTCGGAAAAATGTACAAAAAAAAGGGAAAAAGTTAAACTGCAAATACAATGACCTGAAATAAAACCAGAAATGTTCAAACTCATCCAATGCTGATGGCCTGGGTCCTCCTGCCACTTTCAGTCTTCTCTCCCTGGTGCACACGTTGAGCAGAACGCTTGAATGGAACTTTTTTAATGCACGGGGTGCTGGATATTTGGAATGGACCAGCGAGGGAAGCAGTGGGGCCTGATTGTATCAGCAAATTCCAGAGAGTTGGTTAAGTACCTGAGAGCGGAACCTTGGGATATGGCAGCGGAGAAAATAGGATATTTCAAATTACTTTTGATGCGGGTGCATCAGCTTTAATTGATTAGTGCACCTGGACACTCAAAGCTCATTACTCCTTTCCAATCCCTGGTGTCTCATCATTAAGATAAGATTCCTATTTTTCACCTGATGCCTGCAATTTGTTTAACTTCCCACATCCTTTCTGTCCGGCTCTGTTTCCACTCTTCACTGTCCAATAACAACAAACAGGGTGAGATTGGAACTGAACCAGGAACATTCACTGCTGGTTTGGGGAGAGAAAGCAGCAATGATTTTAAATAGCAGGTTCTTCCCATTCTGTCTCTCTTACCCTGGACAGACCCTGGACACACACAGCCCGGAAACAGTTTCGCTCTATCAAATCCTCCAGCCCTTTTTATGTCAGTATCTCAGATCAATGTTTATTTATATCCCATCTGGAGATACAGTGTTCAGTTCTAGGCACTGCACTTCAGAAAGGATATATTGGCCTTGGAGGGGGTGCAGATCAGATTCACCAGAATGATACTGGGTCTTAAATGTTAAATTGTGAGGACAGGTTGCATAGACTAGGCTTGGAGTATAGAAAATTAATGAATAGAATTAAAAAGCGGGAAAATTATATTAAAAATATCTGGAGCCTTTGTCAGACCACACTTGGAGAACTGTCAACGGTTCTCGTTTCCATATTATAAAAAAAGATATAGAAACTCTGGAGAAGGTACCAAAAAGATTTACAAGGATTATAACAGAGCTGAATGTTTGCACCTCTCACATCCCACACACTTTTTTTCCGCTGATTTGAAACCTTTCCACTCTCTTAAATCCTTGTGGGGAATATTACTGCAGTTGTATATAGTACAAGCACTACACACACACACACACACACACACACACACACACACACACTCTGCACAATCAGGAGACACGTGTCCCTGTATGGAAAAGAGAACGATTCACTTTGGCCTGGTGCTGTGCAGTCCGTGTGTGTCTCAGTGTCAGCTCCTGTTCATGTAAAGAACACGGCGGGTAAAATGGAACGATTCACAGAGAGATTGCAATATTCAATGTAACAGCGATTTGAGGGATCAGTCACGAAACCGGCTGAGTTTTGACAGAAATGTTGTACAGTAAAGAGTTGAGTTTAGTTTAGGGAGGTGGGTACAATCCTTGCCCGGGACATACTCTCCCTGTGAAATACTGAATGTTGATCACAATATGGTTCGTTTGGATTAGTAGGGGACAAGGTTTAACTAACTTGGACTGGATTGTTTTTTTTAAAACAATCTTGCGCTGGATTATTCTTTCAGAGCAATATGGGAGCTGTTTCTCTCTCTCTCTCTCTCTCTCTGTAAACTCCCTGAGGCTGTGAAACTCTCTGACAATCTGTTGAACGAAACCAACACGTCAGACATGTGGAATATACAAAAACCTGAGCTTCAAATGAGCGAACCCCCCGCTCCCCCCACCCCGCTGACAGAGCAGAGAGAAGGAAGGAATCAACACACATTCAAGCTCTCGATCTGTTGTGTCTTTGTGACAAGTTCTGTTTAACTTTAGTTATTTAAATATAGTCGCCATTCAGTGTGGGATGTATCAGGAGACCCTGAGTTACGTTATGGGACCAGTGACACTGAGATACACACACACACACACACACACACTGACTTCAACAGCCAAGAGCCACGTGTCGTTTGTACAGACATTGGGGTTGAATTGAGCTGAGCTTTGCCACAAATGAAGATGCGATTAAAATATGAAATTCAAAGCAGTTCATTCCAGACCTTCCGCATGTGCCTGTGTGGTTTTATCAGAAAACAATTTCACATAAGGGCACAAAGTGGCTTTTGAATGAAGAGCTATTTCTTTCTGAGTTGTCGGTGCACCTTTTTAAAAGTCGAAATCAGGACAAAGTGACACAAACTTATTGATTCGATGAAATGGATATGTAGATTTCCAGTTGTGAGGGTCACTTTATGAAGCTTTCTGCTGGTCGACACTCAAGTTTACCAATAAATATTCTGCTCTCACTGCTGGTAATAAGTTGAAAATCTGTCGGAAATGCACTCAAATTCTGGACTTCTACCCCTCTCATTATCTCTCTCTCTCTCTCTCTCTCTGTCACTCTCGTTCTGTCTCTCTCGAGGACTGTCTCGGACGCATTGGGAATGATGGATTAATCTCTTGGACATTGCTGTAAAAATTCGGGAGAAAAATCACAGCAACTTAAAGAAAAATATGCTTTGAACACTTTTGTTTATTAGTGAATAAAATGTTGGTGAAAAAGGCTGTTTGACAGGGTGTTGGGTGAACGGGACTTGGTGGGAGTTATGATGTGGGCAGCAGGAGTTTCGGATGAGCTGTAGTTTACTGAGGCTGGAAGATGGGAGGCTGGCCAAGATAGCTTTGGAATTGTGGAGTCTGGAGGTGACAAAGGCATGGATGAGGATTTCAGCAGCATATGAGCTGAGGCAGGAGTGGAGACAGGCGATGTTACAGAGATGGAAGTAGGCAGTCTTGGTGATATAGCGGATATGATTTGGCTCTTTGTCTCTGTCTCTCTCCCTCTGTATGTCTGTCTGTCTCTCTCTCTCCCTCTCTGTCTTTCTCTCTCTTTATCAATGTCTCTGTCTGTCTCTCTCTGTATATATCTATCTCTCTTGACCTCTCTCTTTATCTCCATGTCCCTATCTCTCCCTCTGTTCCTCTCTCCATCTCTCTCTTTCTCTCTCTATCTCTCTGTCTTCACTCTGTCTACCTCTGTCTTCTCTTTTCTAGAGACAAGACCCTCAGCCTGTTCTATCTTTCGTGATAGGTATAAACTCTCAATTCTTGTATCACCCTAGTAAATCAGTTAAGAAACAAATGTAAAAAGTGGGGAAGATAAACACCAGGGAAATATAGAGAGAGAAATAAAGAAGAAAAAGAACCAATATTCTATTTAGCCTTTCATGACCTCAGGACGTCCCAATGAGCTTTACAGCCAATGAAGTGCTTTTGCAATGCAGTCACTGTTGTAATGAAGGGGAATGCGGCAGCCAAATTGCGCACAGTAAGATCCCACAAATAGCAATGATCAGGTCACCTGTTTTTTTTTAGAGCTGTTTGTCAAACCTAAAATTAAAATTAAAAAAAAACACGAATGGGAATTCATTGGTGGTGGAAACAATTCATTGGTGGTGGGAATAAATTAGAACAAAAACAAGGTACTAAATAAAAGAGAAAAGCACGAAGTAAAATGCATGCTCCACATCTGCTAATTCCAATCTCAGCCAATCCACGTTGCGGGAGCTGGGGCGGAACTGGAACAAAAGAGGCGATGAGGCGTATCCATACCTGACACTTAAAGCAGACGCCCCAGGATCAGTGGACGGACAGCCACTTCAATCTTCCCCCGGCAGTTTTCGGTCGGAGGCTGACCTCTGACGTGCCATTAGACATGTTTGGAGTGGGAGTGAAAGGTCAGCGTCTGAACCCAAGTTGCGGCAAGGGGAGCGATGGAGGTGGGAGGAGACCGAAAACAGGCAATAAAAATCAACATACACCATCAGATATCAAAATCAATGCATCTCCATCAATTTATATCAATTAATATATAAACTGGGTCAGTGAGTGAGAGAGGGGGAATAATCAGGGATTAATACAAATGTATTAACATGAATGTATCAAAGCTATAAATAAATCTGCTGAGACAGAGGCAGAGGGTGATTAATCAGGGATTAACATCAATGTATCTCCATCAATATATATCTGTCAATATATAAACTGGGACAGTGAGAGAGTGGAATGTACAGGCATTAATATAAATGTATATACGTGAACATATCTATATCCATAATCATATAAACTGGGGCAGTAAGATAGAGGGAATAATAAGGAATCAATATCAATGTGTATACATGAATATATATAAATCAATAAATATATTAACTGGGACAGTGTGAGAGAAAGAATCAGCGATTGATATAAATGTTCACACATGAATCTATCTCTAAATGTGTAAACTGGGACAGTGAGTGGGAGAGGGCAATAATCAGGGATTAATATCAATGTATATAGATGAATATATTTATATCTATGACTATATAAATTGGGACATGGAGTGAGAGACAGGAATAATCAGGTATTAATATCACTATATATACATGAGTTTTGTCATGGGACCAGGTGTCCCGTGTGTCTCAGGGCCTCCTGACACATCCCACACTGCCGGACGAATACATTTGAAGAACAAATTTAACGAGAACTTGCAACAAAAATGCAGCAGATCCAAATCGAGAATGTGTGTTGATTTCCTCCTTTTCCCTGCCCTGTGGGGGGAGCGAGGTTCATTTCCAGCCCAGTTTTTTTGTATATTCCCCATGTCTGATGTGTTTATTTCTTTGAAAACTTTGTCAAAGACAGTTTCACTGCCTCAGGGTGTTTGCACAGAGAGAGACAGAGTCAATGAGTGAGAGAAACAAACAATCCAGCCCAGTGTCGTTAAACCTTGTGCCCTATTAATTCAAAAGCACTTTATTATGATTAAAATTCAGTATTTCACAGGGCGAATATGTCCCTGACACGGATTGTACCCACCTCCCTAAACTGAACTAAACACTTTAACGTGAAAAGTGACTCTCAAAACGCAACCAGTTTAGGGACTGAACCTCTCAATAACCGTTACACTGAACATTGCAATCTGTCAGGGAATCGTTCCCTTTTATCCACTGTGTGCTGTCCATGAACAGGAGCTGACAGGAGGGGTGAATTGTTCCTTTTACATACACGGACACGTGTCTCCTGATTGTACATTCTGTGTCTGTGGAAGGAGTGTGTCCCATGTCCACACTTTGCTCGTTCCAGTCACTGTGTGTGTTTGTGTGTTAGGGGTGAGTTGTGTCTGGAATCGATCTCTCTCACTGGAGCCTGTTGTTTGCCCACGAGCCCTGTGAAAGGGGCTTGTGTGAATTGTTTCCGTGGCAGTGGGGCAAGTGGGATCAGTATTTATTACTATTTCAACCTGCAGTAATATTCTCCAAAAAGATTTAAGAGAGTGGAAAGGATTCAAATCAGCAAAAAGCAATGTGTTGGATTTGAGGGGCCCAACCTTGCAGTTCTGGTATCGGCCTTGTAAATCTTTTTGAACCTTCTCCAGAACATCTATCTACTTTTTATAATTTGGCGAATTAAACCATTCACAATGCTCCAACTGTAGTCCAACCAAGTCTCTATACAAGCTTAACACGATTTCCCTGCTTTTCAATTCAATTCCAATATAAATGAACCCCAGAGCTTTATTTGCTTTTTAAAATGACTTTGTTAACTTGTGTTGTTACTTTTATTGATTTCTGTATTTGTTCCCCTTGTTCCCATTGCTCCTCTTCCCCATTGACTCTTTCCTTCCAAGGAATATGTGGCCTTCTTATTCCTTCTACCAAGATGTACCGCCTCATACTTATTTATATTGAAATTCATTGGCCATTTACACAACCGTTCTGCAAGTTTATCCTGTATTTTGTCGCAGCGCTCCTCAGTGTTAACCACACCTGTCAATTTGGTGTCACCCGCAACGTTTTGAAATTATACATCTGATTCGGGAGTACAAATTGTGTCGGTCTCGTTGGACGCAAACTTTGTGTGGTGTTAGGAGTTAACCCATTGCATGCTGTTTCCAGCAATACAATAATATAAGTTAGAGAAGATGGTGGGCACGGCAGGATTGCTGTGGACCCAATCGCCACCAGCCGAGCAATGCCAGAAAATCATCATCTGATCGGGCTCAAGTTCCTCCATTAGTTCGTTGCAAGAGCAACTTTTCAAAAATAAAACAATGTATATCAAGCTATTTGTGGCTTATGTGTGGAGAGAACGTGACATTCAGATGAACGTGTGGAGCCATTGAGAGGTTGTAAACGAGGCCAAAGCATCATAAAGTGAACTTCACACTTGTCCTGATTTTGACTTGGGGTGAGTGAAAGGAAAGGAAGATTCACATTTATAGAGCGCCTTTCATGACCCCGGGATATTCCAAAGCGTTTTTCAGCCGATGAAGTAGTTTTGAAGTGTAGTCACTGTTGAAATGTAAGCAAGGCGGCAGCCAAATTGCGCACAGCAAGATCCCACAAACATCAATGTGGTGATGACCAGATAATCTGTGTAGATAACCATTAAATATTGGTTGTGGGATCAATATGGCCAGAAAAGCGGGAAGAACTGCCCCGCTCTTCTTAGCAATCGTACTGTGGAATATTTTACGTCCACCTGAGAGAGCAGACGGGGCCTCGCTTTAACACCTCATCTGAAGGACGGCGCCACCCTGAGTGCTGTACTGAGAGACATCGAGACAGAGAGACAGAGGCATAGAAGCATATCATATACGCTCCATCGCCAAGACCGCCTACTTCCACCTCCGTAACAACGCCCGTCTCTGCCCCTGCTTCATCTCATCTGCTGCTGAAACCCTCATCCATGCCTTTGTCACCTACAGACTCGACTATTCCAATGCTCTACTGGCCGGTCTCCCATCTGCCGCCTTCCATTAATTCCAGCTCAACCGAAATTCCTGTTGTCAGATCCCAACTCGCACCAAGTCCCCTTCACCCATCACCCAGTCAATCAGTCCTTTTTTCTCCAATATTTTTATCACTAATAAACAAAAGTGTTCAAATTATTTTTTAAAAAAACATTGATTTTAACGTTCCTATGATTTTTATCCCTGATTTGTTCACGCAGCATTGTCCAGGAGATTAAGTTTTCATTCCTGGATCCTCCGGGGCAGGCCTGGATGGCTGGGAACTCTAAAGGGTGGAGGAAGACGATCGGGGGCAGTAAGAATTGATTGAGTTTTTTGATGAGGTTGCAGAGAGTGTAGATGAGGGCAATGCAGTTAATGTGGTGCATATGGACTTCCAAAAGGCGTTTGATAAAATGCCGCATACTAAGCTTGTCATCAAAGTTGAAGCCCATGGAATAAAAGTGGCAGTTGCAGCATGGATATGAAATTGGCTAAGAAATAGGAAACAGAGAGAAGTGGTGAACGGTTGTTTTTTCCGACTGGAGGGAGGGAAACGTTGGTGTTCTCCAGGGATCGGTACTCGGACTGCTTCTTTTTTTGAGATATTTTAATGACTTGGACTTGGGTGCTCAAGGCACAATTTCGAAATTTGCAGATGACACAAAACTTGGAAGGGTGGTGAACAGTGAGGAGGATATTGATAGACTTCAAGAGGACGTAGACAGGTTGATGGAATGGGCGGGCATGTGGGAGATGAAATGTAACGCAGGAGTCTGTGAAGTGATCCATTTCAGAGGAAGAACGAAGGGAGACAATATAAATTCTATGGTACAATTCTAAAAGGGGTGTAGGAACGGAGAGATCTGTGGTGTATGTGCACAAAACATTGAAGATGGCAGGGCAGGTTCAGAAAGCGGTTAAGAAAACATACGGGATCCTGAGCTTTATAAATAGAGCTATAGAGTACAAAAGCAAGCAGTCTATGACGAAC
This sequence comes from Heptranchias perlo, assembly GCF_035084215.1. Lineage (NCBI taxonomy): Eukaryota > Metazoa > Chordata > Chondrichthyes > Hexanchiformes > Hexanchidae > Heptranchias > Heptranchias perlo. Next base: position 3,257,295 of record NW_027139442.1, on the reverse strand, counting down.
CTTTATAAAACACTGGTTCGGCCACAACTGGAGTATTGTGTCCAGTAATGGGCATCGCATTTTCGTAAAGCTGTGACGGCCTGAGAGAGGGTGCAGAAGAGATTTAGTGGAATGATTCCAGGAATGGGGGACTTCGGTTGCGTGGATAGACTGAAGAAACTGGGGTTGTTCTCCTTCGAGCAGAGAAGTTTGAGAGGAGATTTGATGGAGGTATTCAATATCATGAAGTGTCTAGGCAGAGTAGATAGAGTGAAACTGATCCCATTACCGGAAGGGTGAAGAACCAGACGACATAGATTTAAGGTGACTGGCAAAAGAACCAAAGGCGACATGAGAAAAAAAAATGCACCGAGAAATTATGATAAGGAAAGCACTGCATGAAATGTCGGTGGAAGCAGATTCAGTGGTGGATTTCAAAATGTAATTGGATAAATACTTGAAGGTGAAAATTAACAGAGCTACGGGGAAAGAGCGGTGGAGTGTGACTCACTTGATTTCCCACAAAAGAGCTGGCATTGGATTCGATCCGAGCTTTCAAAAGGGAATTGCATAAGTACTTGAAGGGCAAAATTTTCAGGGCTACGTGGATAGGGCGGGGGAGTGGGAGTATTTGGATTGCTCCTGCAGAGAGCCAGCAAGTACGCGAAGGGCCGAATGGTCTCCTTCCATGTTGTAACCATTCTATGATTCCATGATTCAAGAATTAAATGAAGGAGTGGGACAGAAATAAAGACTGAGAGAAACAGAGATAGGGAGACAGAGAGAGACGGAGGCAAAGGCAGAGACAGAGACAATGAGACAGAGAGAGAGACAGAGAGACAGAGAGACAGAGACAGAGGCATAGATAGACATACCGAGAGAGAGAGAGAGACAGTGAGAGAGAGAGACAGACAGACAGACAGAGAGAGAGAGGGAGAGAGAGAGAGAGAAAGGAAGAGAGAAAGACTCAGAGAGATTCGTGCCTTTATCCAGTAAACCATGAGGGAATCAGCACAGGCCAGGTATCAAGGCCTTCACCCTGTAAACTATCAGGGAATCAGCACAGACCAGAGATCAGGGCCTCTATCCAGTAATCCCTCAGGGAATCAGCAAAAAACAGGGATCAGGGCCTTTACCCAGTAAACTATCAGTGAATCAGCACAGACCAGAGATCAGGGCCTTTACCCAGTAAACCATCAGTGAATCAGCAAAGACCGGGGATCAGGGCCTTTACCCAGTAAACTATCAGGCGAATCAGCACAGACCGGGGATCAGGGCCTTTATCCAATAAACCATCAGTGAATCAGCACAGACCGGGGATCAGGGCCTTTATCCAGTAAACCATCAGTGAATCAGCACAGACCGGGGATCAGGGCCTTTACCCAGTAAACCATCAGTGAATCAGCACAGACCGGGGATCAGGGCCTTTACCCAGTAAACCATCAATGAATCAGCACAGACCGGGGATCAGGGCCTTTACTCAGTAAACCATCAGAGAATCAGCACAGACCGGGGATCAGGGGCTTTTACAATTTATTTGCATTTTCACAAACGTATAATCTTCAATCAACCAGCACAATCGGGCAGAGTAATAGAACTTAATTACATATTTTATTCTCTTTACATTAAAATTATTCCTTGATATAGTTAAGAGTGGTAACCTGTTCAGTTTTATGAATACAGCTAAAATTGTTTTTTTTTCACCAAAAATAAGCATTTCAATCAGAGTTTCCAGTCGTCCACCTGTGAGTAACCTGGTTTATAATCACTCAAAATGACTTTAAACAATCATTTTGAACAATTAATTTCTTTCGTTGATGTACACCAGTCAATTCCTTAGTAAATTAATATTTTTGATGGGAAGGACATTTTAAACCGTGCCCACTGATGCCTGAGTGCCTAAGAAAACGAACACAATGTGAAGCGCTTCCCGAACCAGCACAATCTTTTGGATCTCGCAATGTCGACCTGGAGAACTGGTCAGTTCGGTGGGCAGAACCTGATCCTGGACAATTGAATCTTCAACCAATGTAAAAGTTTGCTGAAAAAACAAACCTAACTGTTTTGGATGCAACTCACTGACGTTTAAAATTCCCCTGATCTTTTGCTCTGGTTCGGCCGATTCTGACCGGATCGAACCGATATTACTGGTGGAAATAAACACAAACTCGACCCTTATATATTACATTTTCCTTTTTAATCGACTCAACTACCCCTCTCTCTGCAGTAAACATCTCTCTCTGTCAGTATCTGTTTCATTCTATCTGTGCTTGATTCTCTGTTTCATTCTCTCTCTCTCTCTCTCTGTCTCGTTCTCTTTCTCTCTCATTCTCTCTGCCTCATTTTCATTCTGTATCTGTTTCTCTCTGTCTCTGTCTCATTCTCCCTCTGTCTCTCTCTCTATCACTCTCTTTCACTCTCTGTCTCATTCTCTGTCTCTCTATCAGCCTCTTTCATAGGCTCTCATTCTCTTTCTCTCTCTCTCTCTCTATCATGCTCTCTCACTCGCTCCCATTCTATCGACTTCTGACAAGCAAAATTTTGAAGCTCTGTAGCAAACTAATTTGAATTTAGTATTTTAATCCAATGTTCATTTGTGGCACAGCTCAGCTCAATTCAACATCAATGTGTATACAAGGGACACGTGACTGCTGACTGTACATTCTATGTGCGTGGGTGTGCGAGTTTGTTTGTGTGTGTGGTGTGTGTGTGTGTGTATGTATGCGAGTGTGTCAGTGTCACTGGTCCAAATACGTAACCAAGGGGTCATGCTCGCAGCCTGGCTCCCCCCAACTCTGTGCCCCGTGCGTCTCTGTGTCACCGGACCCATAACGTAACTCAGGGGTCCCCCCACAGCCTATCCTCCCTCCGCCTCCGCTCCATATGTCTCAGGCTCTCCTGGTCCAATAAGGTAACCCATGGACCGCCCCCATCAATTGTCTCACCCTTCCCCTGTGCTCTGCGTGTCTCAGGGTCTCCTGGTCCCATAAAGTAACCCTGTCATCTCTCTGTCCGTCTGTCTGTCTGTGTTTCTCTGTCATTCTGCTTCTCCATTTATGCAGACTGCACACATTCTGATCTGCCCCATAGCAGTGACTGTGATTGGCAGGTTTGCCCATTTTGCTGTCGTTGCAGGGCGGCCATTCATTTGAAGTCCAGCTGAGCTATTTAATGCTGCCTTTAAGCAACAATTCATGTATCGTCTGCAGAAAAATCCCGGCCTCAATAGGACAGATTATCAATTTAAAAAAATCAGAATCAAGATAATTTCCGGCTCGGTGCTGCTAATATAAAAAGTATTTTCCATCCAGTGGGAAGTGTAGGGGATAGAATATGAAATGGGATTTAGTTCTAGTGATTGAAACTCTTCAGCTCTTTCTATAATTTAACTAATTTAACAATTAGATTCAGTGGGTATTTCACCGCGTTCTTCAGCTCCTCTCTGAATTTAGTCTGGGTCAGGACATAAATACACGTGTTTGTGCAGGAACTGAGAAGCTGCAGCATTGCTGCTGTGTGTTCTGTGATATAAAGAGGGTCAGTGGGGGAGGAGTAAGATAGATAGAAAATACAACCTGTGTCACTCATAGTAATATAACACTGCCCGATATACTGAAGAGTAAAATGATGGATTTCTTTCTGTTCTCCATCTCTGGATCCTTGTGATTCTTTCCATTGCTGCGGAACCGGAGACCCTTCCGGACTCGGCTCGACAATATAATGCGTCTCACCGTCAGAAAATTGAGCAGCAAAATCAGACAGAACGGGACACAGGGGGTTAAGATGCGGTGAAACAATTCAAATGCGGCCCATGCGGGGGCAGTAAAGAAGCTCGGTTTAAGCGCACAATACCAGGGAACATTACCAATTATAAATGCAGGTTCATATGTAAAATACCGGGGGAGACTCTCTGAACAGCTCAACACACTCACTGTTCCCAGAACCACAACCGCCGTTTTCTCGGTGCAATATTTTGTTTTCAGCTTCTCACAACAAATGGCCACAAATCGATCAAAGGTTAAAGCGACTGTGAGCCAGACGGAAACCTCGGTGGTTGCAAAAAACAAGAAGTCAACGAGACTACATACGGGAGTAATGTCCAGGAATGAGCCTGGGAAATAAATCGCACTCATCCGCCTCAATATCGGATCAGAGATAACGACCAGAAGATCGGCCGCTGCCTTTCCCACCAGGGAGCGAGTGATACATTTGGAGAGTCCGCACTTTCCTCGGGACAGGATCACAATCGCCACCAAGTTAACTGGAAGAGAGAGAAAAAGAAGCAGAGGAATTACTGATTCGACCTGGAGCCAAAGCAGCAGTTTGAGAGGATCTGGGGTGAAATTTCCAGCTTTGTTGCTGCATCGAATGGTGGAAAGTGATTCATGGACCAGGGAACCGCTTTCGGGCAGAGAGATGTTTTTAAACACAATGATCAATAATGAATTGGGAAATCGATGTAGAAAGTGAATAAGGTGAGCGCCAGATTTGTTGGAAGGTCTGAGCGAGGGCGCAGCACCAGTGGGGAAAGAGAAGGGGTTTTACCGAGCGGGATTCAAGAGGATTAAAGTCGAATTTGGGCGCCAGACATACGTGGAATGAGAGCGAAGTGTCGGGAAGATGAGCGGACGGGCGAGGTGCAGCTGGTTTGTTCCTCTGGGTTAAGAGGGCCGACAGGGGTTGGCACTAAACGGGGAAAGGCAGCTGGAGACCGACCCAGTTAGTGAGATTGGGAGGGAGAGAAGGAAAAGGACATGTCGGAGCTGGAGGGGAGTCAGGAGCAGATGGTTTGTGAAAGCAGATCAACTGGTAACTAGTGGAGTCCGGCAGGGATCTGTCTTGGGGCCTCAATTATTCACAATATTTATTAGCGACTCAGATGAAGGCATAGAAAATCTCATATCTCAGGTTGCCGATGACACAAAAATTGGTGGCATTGTAAGCAGTGTAGACGAAAACATAAAATTCCAAAGCGATATTGATAGATTAGGAGAATGGGCAAAACTGTGGCAAATATAATTCAATGCAGACAAATGTGAGGTCATCCACTTTTGATCAAAAAAGGATAGAACAGGGTACTTTCTAAATGGTAAAAAAGTTAAAAACAGTGGATATCCAAAGGAACTTTGGGGTTCAGGTACATAGATCATTGAAGTGTCATGAACAGGTGCAGAAAACAATCAAGAAGGCTAATGGAATGCTGGCCTTTATATCTAGAGGACTATAGTATAAGGGGGCAGAAGTTATGCTGCAGCTATACAAAACCCTGGTTAGACCGCACCTGGAGGACTGTGAGCAGTTCTGGGCACCGCACCTTCGGAAGGACATATTGGCCTTGGAGGGAGTGCAGCGTAGGTTTACTAGAATGATTCCAGGACTTCAAGGGTTAAGTTACGAGGAGAGATTACACAAATTGGGGTTGTATCCTGTGGAGTTTCGAAGGTTAAGGGGTGATCTGATCGAAGTTTGGAACGCTCTTCCGCAAACGGCAATTGATACCAGCTCAATCGCTAAATTTAAATGTGAGATAGGTAGCTTTTTGGTAACCAAAGGTATGAAGGGAAATGGGCCGTAGGCGGGTATATGGAATTAGATCACAGATAAGCCGTTATCTTATCAAATGGCGGAGCAGGCACGAGGGGATGAATGGCCTATTCCTGTTCCAATGTTCCTAATACCAGTGAGACCGATGGACCGTTCGCGATTTTTCTCACTGAATACCAGTGAGACCGATGGACCGTTTGAAACATCTCTAATCGAATACCAGTGGGACCGATGGACCGTTCGAGATGTCTCTCACCGAATACCAGTGAGACCGATGGACCGTTCGAGATATCTCTCACTGAATACCAGTGGGACCGATGGACCGTTCGAGATATCTCTCACCGAATACCAGTGAGACCGATTGACCGTTCGAGACATTTCTAATCGAATACCAGTGAGACCGATGGACCATTCGAGATATCTCTCTGAATACCAGTGAGACCAATGGATAAGCTTGGCTAACATCTCTGGGTATGAGTCCACAATAGGACTCACAGTTGGAGTATATTTGTTTAACTGACTGTAATTTTACAGTGCTCACCAAAAGCCGTTTGATTTACATTCGAGCCGCAGAGCAGAGTTACCCTCTGACAGACCATAATTTTCCTGAACACCCCTGGTGCTCTAAACTTGTTATTATCGCTCATGAGCTCTCCCCGGCCTCTCTCAGATAGGGGGTCCTGTCTCTATGGAGGGGGGTTATCACCTTTTACCCGAATGCACGGATCCATTCGCCCACATTCATGTTAGTGTTTGGCAAACACTGACTGATGTCTTTCACACACCTGTCGAACCTTGGTGTCAGAGACGTAGTGGGTAATTTCACCTCCACTGCTTGGGCGGTAAACTAACGGAGCAGAAATTAAAACCGGGCCGGTTCTATAAGGGGCGGGTGATCCGTTCTACCAGTTCAGCTCCCAGCGGAGGTGAAAATTTCCCTCCACGTGTTGAGAACCGGTGCAGTTTGAGACAATGGACCAGCTGGTGGGCTTCGAAGATTGATACTAGGGCGTAGGTCAGGAAAGTTGTGGCCGATTTCAAGTATCCCCGCCTGGCGGAAATAGGGCGGTAGAGCCTTGTAAATGGTGTCAGGTCACTTACCGCCGCTTCAACGCTGGCGCTGCTGCCTCTGCCATCGTGGGTAGGGTCCTGAGAAGATCGGCCGGAGCAACACCCACCTATTTCCGGTCAGGCCACGTGTAATATGTAAATTGGAGTATTATGATGTGCACGAGACAGCATTTAATATTGGCTACAAATGGGTGGAGGAGCCATCCTTTCGATGGGCATTGAGTGGTCCACAACACTGAGAAGTTTCTTTTAACTTTTATTTTGTGCGGCGAGGTGGAGCAGGAGAGCTTTCCCTTGGCCTGCTGCGGCCCTGCGAAATCTCCCAGCCCCTAATCGTCTCAGAAATGTATCAGGAGGTTTCCTCATAGATCTGTGTAACCAGGCCCAGCCTCACATCCCATTAAACTCCCTGCAGTGAGTAAACATTGCTGCACAGCAGCTCAGAGAGGAAACGATCTCCGGAACTCCCCACTGGAGTTTGAAATTACTTTACTATTTTACCAGTTACTAACGGTCCGGGTGTTGGTCCATCAGTTTATGTTCTGGTCAAAACAATTATCTCAATGAACAGGACGCTGTCTGAGTCTGACAGCTCACCCTCAGACCATCCCACCGGGCAGTGTGTGTGATGGGAAATAATCATCAACCGAAAAGGAGGAATTGATTTTATTCATTTCAGGATTAAACATTTAATCTTGAAATCAAAGTATTTCCAGACGAATAGCAGAACACAATTTCATGTTAGAATCAAATATTGTATCTACTCTCAATCATCAGTGATTTCAGAGTTAAATATTAAAGCTTGATATCATGTTATTTCAAGACTTGAATGATTGTATCATTTCACAGCACCGCATTTGTCGGATAAAATAAATTCCTGTCTGGTATTTACAAATATATTTGAAGTATTGGATTGATATCAGTTACTTCAGTGAACTCATTGATGTCAATGGATAGTAAAATCAGACGCGATGAATAATCGCTGCCCGATTCGCTACCGCCCGTCATACGCCACCGCCAAACGAGAAAATCTCCTCTAATTGACTTTTTATTTAATTGCGGTTGGAAAGTCTTCAGAAGTTTCTATGGTTTAACGAATCTAACAATTAGATTCAGCGGGTATTTCACCCCGTTCTTCAGCTCCTCTCTGAATTTAGTCTGGGTCACAGCATAAATACACGTGTTGGTGCAGGAACTGAGCAGTTGAAGCATGAGTGCGGCTTTCTCAATTTCACTGGCCGGATAGAACTGGACATTCGTGACACGCAGAGAGATAACATAGAAAACGAATATGCTCCATAACAATATAAAACTGCCTGATATACTGAAGAGTAAAATGATGGATTTCCTTCGGTTCTCCATCTCTGGATCCTTGTGATTCTCTCCTTTGCTGCGGCCCCGGAGTCCCCGGCGGACTCTACTGGCCGCTAAAATGTGCCTGGCTGTGAGAACATTGAACAGCAAAATCAGAATGAATGGGAGACAAGGAGCTAACACAAGACTAAACAAGTCAAACGCTGCCCATGAGGGTGAAGTGAACAGGCTCATTTGCCAGACACAACCCCGGGGTACATTGTCCATTATATATTCCGAGTCAACCACAAAGTACCAGGGAATGTTGATTAAACAGCTCAGCGCACTCACCACCCCGATAACAGCAGCCGCCGTTTTCTCGGTGCAATATTTTGTTTTCAGCTTCTGACAACAAATGGCCACAAATCGATCAAAGGTGAAAACCACTGTAATCCAGACAGAAGCCACTGTGGCTGCCAAAATGAGGACCGTAATAAGACGGCACACGTGGGTAATGGTCAAGAATGAAACTGGGAAATATATGTCACCAATCCCCCTTAAGATAACATCGGTGATAACGACCATGAGATCGGCTGCCGCCATTCCCACCAGGTAGCGAGTGGTACATTTGGAGAGTCCGCACTTTCCTCGGGACAGAATCACAATCGCGACCAAGTTAACTGTACGAGAGAGAAAATGAAGCAGATAAATTTCTGATCAGACCTGGAGACAAAGCAGCAGTTTGAGAGGATCTGGGGTGAAATTTCCAGCTTTGTTGCTGCATCAAACGGTGGAAACTGATTCACTGACCTGGGCAGTGCGTTCGGGCAGAGAAATGTTTTTAAACACAATTTTCAATAATGAATTTGAAAATCGATACTGAAAGTGAATAAAGTCAGCACCGGATCCATTGGAAGGGCTGAGTGAGGGCGCAGTGCCGGTGAGGAAGGGAGAAGGGGTTTTAGTAAGTTGGAATGCAACAGGTTAAATCCGGATTTGTTCTCCAGAGGGACGGAGAAGTGAGCGCGGGCCGTGAAGATGAGTGGACAGGGGGAGGTGCTACTGGTTTGTTGCTCTGTGTTAAGAGAGCCGACAGAGGCCGGCACAAAACGTGAAAGACCCAGATCCGCGGCGGTGTGTTTGAGGCTTCGGATTGGATTGGAAGAGGCAGCTGGAGGCCGAACCAGTGAGTGAGAATTGGCGGGAGACAAAGGAAAGAACTTGCCGGAGCTGGAGAGGAGTCAGGATCAGATGGTTTGGTAAAGCGGATAAACTGAAGCAACGGATGAGGAGACGGTGTATTCAATACAGTTGGAGGAGAGGCTGGGATTGAAAGGGAGAGACTGCAGCAGAGCGTTCGATGAAATCTAATCTCTTGGTCACAGTAACACAAAGCAATTAATGAATTCAACTATTAATTTCAGTGGTTATTGGTGTCAGGGAGCATCTCGTTGTTTACATAATGTTTTAAATAAATTTACTTTACACATTCAATTAAAATTAAATTAAAATGCAATATTTAATTCGCCTCGTTCTTAATTGAATTATTTTGACACCGATTCCAGAATACAATATCAAAATAAATCAATGGAATCACGAAAATCACGGGTTTTTTTTCTTTAAATACACTTCAATTATGTTTATTTATTCAGCAGGTAAACAAGTAAAAGGAACATTCACATAAACGGACTGTGGACCTGATGGCGATAAACACACCCGGCGCGAGTACAATAAAACTCTCACAATCTGACAACATCCTCATAACACCTTCAAGTTACATTTCCTCTTCATAATTGTACTGGAAGTTTCAGCAGTTCATTCCAATGAATTAGTACAGGGCTGCCGCTTTCCCTCTCTACCCTTCCCTCTCATTCTGTGTCTCTCATTGTCTCTTGTCTTGTTCCTTCTTCCCCTCCTTTTCGTTTTCCTTCTCAGTCGCGTTCTCTATCGCTCCTCTCTATCTATCCGCACTCTCTCGTCTCTCTTTCTCAATGCCCCTTTTCACATCCGAATAAATCCTAACATCCTGCGCCTGCTTTCTCTTCACCAGCCCCGTGCTCCAACGAACCTCTTCTTTGCGTCAGTTTGTTAGATGTTGAAGCCTCTGTGAACAGTTTAATGCTTTTACACATCATCCAAGTCTCCACCTGATCACCTGCACTGTTCACTTCATCTACAATTCATGGAATAAACAGAATCGAATGCCTCTTCCAGACACACTTCAATATAATACAAATTCCTTCTCCTGTAATTTTCAAGCACAGCGTTAGATGGCGGCATTTTTCAATTCACATTACGCCAACATCACCGCTGCTGCTTGTCATCTGCAGATAAATAGAAGGGCTCATGATTACAACAGATAAAGTGCAAACTGATACAACATAACCTCATAACATTGCATTTTACACTGAATTCATCCACAGCGAAGCAGGGAATGAGATGTGAAAGAATCAGCTGCAAACTCAGTTCAGTAGCCAAACATCTGAAGCGGCGTCAGATACAAACACAATGAAATAATATTCCATAATAGTGATAGAAAATAAATACATTGAAATCCCAGTTAAACTGAACCATGTTATTGTGGAGGGAGGACATTGCGCTGCCTACTTGTAACACTGAGACCGTGAGCTGCCTCATGTTTAATCACTGAAAACACATCTATGAAAAAATATTCCAGGACAGGTTAGTTCCAAAACATGAAACTGTTATCAGCTCCTGACGGTCTGATACCAGCTGTGAGCCCAGACACCTGATTCCAATACATTCAGTACAGAGAATAATCCAATAACAATGACAGGGTTGGATAAACAAAGTTCACTACAGATATAATGCAGCCGCTACAAGGCTGAACGATTGAACTTAAGGACACACCATGATTTAACAATACATTCAGTGCACAGAATAATCCAGTTGCAATAGCAGGGTAGGATATATAAAGTTCATTACAGCTATAATGCAGATCCTACAAGGCTGAAAGGGAAGAGACTTTAAATATTACATCATCAGGTCCACAGTCCGTTTATTTGAATGTTCCTTTTACTTGTTTACCTGCTGAATAAATAAACATAATTGAAGTGCATTTAAAGAAAAAAACCCGTGATTTTCGTTATTCCATTGATTTATTAGGATATTGTATTCTGGAATCTGTCTCAAAATAATTCAATTAAAAACGAGGCGAATTAAAGATTGCATTTTAATTTAATATTAATTGAATGTGTAAAGTAAATTTATTGAAAACATTATGTAAACAACGAGATGCTCCCTAATAGTTGAACGAACAGAACAGGCGGATGTGAAAAACATTCTGGGAGAAAAATAATTTGCCAAGTACAGCAGCACAGTTAACACCAAATTACAATATTCAGAGTTGAGATAATGGCTTACCCGGAACTCCAATGGCTGCAAGGACAGGATAGTAAATGCGTTCTACCTGAATTATTAATGAATTTCTCATTCCTGTGAGAAGCAGTGACTTCTGATGATCTGAAAACTGCAGCTCCGGGAGTCACTCTGAGCCGATATATTTGAACGAGCCTGATTTATAGAGGGGATAAATCTCCCCTGACACGGCTATACCCCTGATCATTGCTATTAGTTACAATCACTTCAACAAACACATTACATCAGCATCTTTTTCTCCAATGGAAATAATGACGTGGATATATCGCAAACATCTCAAAGTCCAGGACACCATCTTACTGAGACCTCTCTCAGGAATAAAGTTAAAAGCTGTGCTCAGAAAGGACTGGTCCAACAACAATGAGCGGCTTCATTTACAGTTTTCATACAATTATATTGACTATGTTCACTCCTGCCGATTCATTGATAAATTTTACCGATTTCTCCGCGTGTACTCTGAATCCAGGAACTGTCCCTGCAGTTAAAATATGAATATTGTCTCTTTTACACGTGGACAGTTAAAGGCCATGTTGAGGATTGCAGCCCCAAAACGACTGTGGGTGATATTACGGGACGGACACTGAACGAGCTTCATTGCTCTTCATCTCTCCGTTATTTTACTGCAGATATTGACCCGTTTATTTTCCATCAGTTGGCGGCTCCAGTAAAATTGCTCCCTGTAACCCCGAGCTGAGCTCATGACCCCTTTTGACCTCGCTCACAAAGGCCTCGTGCTTCCCTCACCCGCCTTCATTCCTTCCTCAGCTCATTGCCATTGAAACCCAATGAATGCCTCTGTCCCCAACAGACTCCAATCCTCCAATGCATTCCTGGTCGGCCACCCAACCTCCAACTTCCAAACAGCACCAGGTCCTGCTTGGCCTCACTGACCCTCACTGACACCCAGTTCCCGATCGCCAATATTACAATTTTTCATCCTGGAGTTTAAATCCCTCCAATGGCCCACCCCTCCCAATCTCCGACCTCTCCTCCACACTGACGGGAAAGCTACCCGTGACCTCTTCATTCATCGATCATTGGCCTCTTTTGGTGGGACTGCCCTTGCATGGTTCCACTCACCAATGTGATCACAGCCAGGAAAAGCTTCTCTTCCCATCCTATCACTGTTATATCCGATGTATCGAAAGGTTCAATCCTTGGCTCCCTCCTCTTCCTCATCTACATGCTGCTCTTTGGTGACAATGTCCGCAGCTTTCAGATGGACGCTGACAAACCACCGCCTCCCTTGACCCTTCCAATTTCTTTGTGTTGTCAGAGCGACATTCTGTTTTAGATGAGCCACGATTTCATCAACTAAAAAATTGGGAAGTCCTGACCTGATCTTTGACCCCACAATCTCCACATCCTGGCCAATGAATCGATCCCCAACCCTCTCTTTTTGATTGGTGAGTCCCTCGCCAATCACCCAAGTCCCTTTTGACCTGCAGTGACTTGCAGCCTCCAAAGTATTTAGTTTATTTTTATTCTTTCTTATACTAAAATCCACCAGGGCCTCATCCCTCCCTCTCTCTGTAAACTCCTCCAGCCCCGCAGCCCCTGCCAAAAACTCCGCTCCTCCACCTCTGACCGCTTCTGCCTCCCCAGTACATTTGCCCTACTTTTGACAGCCGCGCCATCAGCCATATCCACGCTCCAGAATTCCCTGCCGATGTCCCTCCATCTCCCTCTCCCCCTTTCAGGTGTCAGCCGTGGCCCTGTGGTAGCAGTCTCGCTACTGATTTAGAAGGTAGTGAGTTCAAGAGACTTGAGCACATATCCAGGCTGGCATTAAAGTTCAGTGCTGATCGAGCACTGGACTGTCGGAGATACCGACTATCGTAGGACATGTTAAACGGAGAGCCCATCTGCCCTCTCTAATAGATGTGAAAAATCCCACGGCAGTATTCGACAAAGAGCAGGGGAGTTTGCCCTGGTGTGCTGGGCAATATTTATCCCTCAACCAAAGGTTGTAATCTCTGGATTACTCCCAGTGCCACGGGCGAGTGAGTATAGAAATAGGAGGATAGAACAGATGAATGCGTGGCTAAAGAGTTGGTGCAGGAGGGCGGGTTTCATTTTCCTGGATCACTGGGCCTGCTTCTGGGGAAGGTGGGACTTGTACAAGTCGGACGGGTTGCACCTGAACCAGAGCGGGACAAATATCCTTGCGGGGAGGTTTGCTAGCACTGTTGGGGGGGGGGTTTAAACTAACTTGGCAGGGGGATGGGATACAGAGTGGAGCTACAATAGGGGGTGATGTGCAGCCAAATATAGAGAAAAAAAAACAAGTCAGCTTGGAAGACAGGGCAAATATGTGAGGGCAAGGCTGGATGGCATCTATTTTAATGCAAGGAGTCTTGCGAATAAGGTGGATGAACTGAAGGTGTTGATAAACACATGGGAGTATGATATTGTTGCTGTCACAGAGACATGGTTGAGGGAGGGGCAAGACTGGCAGCTCAATATTCCGGGGTACAAAATCTTCAGGCGAGACAGAGGGGGAGGTATAAGAGGAGGGGGGGTCGCAATATTAATTAAAGAATCAATTACTGCCATAAGGAGGGATGATATATTAGCAGGTTCCTCTAATGAGGCCATATGGGTGGAGCTTAAAAACAAAAAGGGGGCAAGCACTTTGATGGGAGTGTACGATAGGCCCCCAAACAGTCAGGGGGAGATAGAGGAACAGATATGTAGGCAAATCTCAGAAAATTGTGCAAATAACAGGGTAATAATAGTGGGGGATTTCAACTTCCCCAATATTAACTGGGATACTCAGAGTGTAAAAGGCTTAGAGGGTACAAAATTCTTAACGTGCATCCAGGAGAGCTTTTTGAGCCAGCATGTAGAAAGTCCTACAAGAGAGGGGGCGGTACTGGACCTAATTCTAGGGAATGTGGCCGGCCAAGTGGAAGAAGTGCTAGTAGGTGAGCACTTTGGTGACAGTGACCATAATTCGGTGAGATTTAAGGTGGTCATGGAAAAGGACAGGGAGGGGCCGGAAATAAAGGTTCTAAATTGGGGGAAGGCCGATTTTAATAGGATAAGGCAGGATCTGGCCAAAATGGACTGGGATCAGCTGCTTGTCGGAAAATCCGCATCGGAGCAATGGGAGTCTTTCAGAAGGGAGATTGAGACCATACAATGGCAACATGTTCCCGTAAAGGTCAAGGGTGGTTCCAAGAACTCCAGGGAACCTTGGATGTCAGGGGATATACGAGAATGGATTTGGAAAAAAAGGAGGGCTTTTGGCAGATACAAAAGGCTAAAGACGGAGGAAGCCCTAGAGGAGTACATAAAGTGCAGGGGGATACTTAAAAAAGAAATTAGGAGATCAAGGAGGGGCCATGAAATAACACTGGCGAGCAAAATAAAGGAAAATCCTAAGATGTTTTATAAGTATATTAAGGGTAAGAGGATGACTAGGGAAAAAATAGGGCCCATTAGGGACGAAAATGGCATTCTGTGTGTGGAGCCGGCAGATGTAGGAGGGGTTCTAAATGAATTTTTTGCATCTGTTTTCACTATGGAGAAGGACGATGTAGACATATAAATACGGCAGGGGGACTGTGATATACTCGAACATATTAACAACAAGCGGGAGGAGGTATTGGCGGTTTTAGCAGGCCTAAAAATGGATAAATCCCCAGGCCCGGACGAAATGTATCCCAGGCTACTGTGTGAGGCAAAGGAGGAGATTGCGGGGGCTCTGACACATATATTCAGAACCTCTCTGGCCACAGGGGATGTGCCAGAGGACTGGAGAACCGCTAATGTAATACCATTATTCAAGAAGGGGAGTAGGGAAAAACCGGGGAACGACAGGTCCAGACCTTCAAAGCATCCTACGCACTCTCATTCCACGTACTCCCCGCGTGGGAGACTTCTACTGCCTCCCAAAGATACACAAAGCCAACACACCCGGACGTTCTATCGTATCAGGCAACGGAACCCTGTGTGAGAACCTCTCTGGATACATCGAGGGCATCCTGAAACCCATCGTACAGGGAACCCCCAACTTCTGTCGCGACACTCCAGACTTCCTACAAAAACTCAGTACCCACGGACCAGTTGAACCAGGAACACTTCTCACCACGATGGATGTCTCGGCACTCTACACTAGTATCCCCCACGATGACGGCATCGCTGCGACAGCATCAATACTCAACACCAACAACAGCCAATCTCCAGACGCCATCCTACAACTCATCCGCTTCATCCTGGATCACAATGTCTTCACCTTCGATAACCAGTTCTTTACCCAAACACACGGAACAGCCATGGGGACCAAATTCGCACCTCAATACGCCAACATTTCCATGCACAAGTTCGAGCAGGACTTCTTCACTGCACAGGACCTCCAACCAACACTGTACACCAGATACATCGACGACATTTTCTTTCTATGGACCCACGGCGAGGAATCACTAAAGAGACTACACGATAACATCAACAAGTTCCATCCCACCATCAAGCTCACCATGGACTACTCCTCAGAATCAGTTTCTTTCTTGGACATACGATTCTCCATCAAAGACGGGCACCTCAGCACCTCACTCTACCGCAAGCCCACGGACAACCTCACGATGCTCCACTTTTCCAGCTTCCACCCTAACCACGTCAAAGAGGCCATCCCCTATGGACAGGCCCTGCGAATACATATTTGAATTTGATGTCGATAAAAGGCATTTGGAAGAAAGTTTGCCAAGGTATACGTTTTGAATTGCTTTAACCATGAACTGACACTGACACGATGTTCCAAATGGTCTTCCCTTTTTCTCTAAACATCTACGCTTCACCTATCTCTTAGATTGACATTAGTGACTGCTTGAATGTTCCTGGAGGACGGTGTGTAGTACTGCGCAAAATCCAAAATTGCAACAGTGTAACCCAGGGATGTAACAAGAATTCACCCTTAAAACCTGAGCTGGATATTCATGTTTATGCACTGTCCAACATCTCACAATACTACAGTGTAGCCCAGGGATAAAACAATAGTTCCGCCGTATAATCTGAACAGGATATTGATGGTTCTGCCCTGCTGCACAACTAACAATACAATACTGTAACCCAGAAAAAGAAAGAGAGACTTGCATTGATATAGCGCATTTCATGATCTCCGGACGATCCAAAGCGCATTACACCCAATGAAGTAATCTTAAAGTGTAGTCGCTGTTGTAATGTAGGAAACGCGGCTTCCGATTTTCACAGGGCAAGGTCCCACAAACAGCATTGTAATAGTGACCAAATCAATTGTTTTTTTGGATTTGGTTGAGGGATAAATATGGGCCAGGAAACCAGAACTCCCCATGTCTTCTTCGAAATAGTGCCATGGGACCTTTTACGTCCACCTGAGAGGGCAGAGAGGGCCACGGTTTAACGATTCACACAAAAGGCGGTACCTTCGACAGTGCAGCACACCCTCAGTACTGCACTGCAGTGTCAGCTTGCATTTTGTACTCACGTCTCCAGAGTGGGACTTAAAGCCACAAAATTCTGATTCAGAGGCGAGAGTGCTACCAACGGAGCCACGGCTGATACCGGGGATGTGACAAAAGTTCCACTTATAAACAGAACTGGATATTCGTGTTGCTGCACTGTCCAATATCTAAAAATTCGATAGTGTAACTCAACGATGTAACAGGAACTGGATATTCGTATTTCTGTACATGTGTCACAAGCCTCACCAATCTTTCAATATTCGGACGCAGGAAACACTTGTTAAGATGAAGCTGATCGCAATCGATAAACTGTTTCATTTCACACCAAGCAAACTCACAAACCAATCGGTATTATTAGCTTTACAAATTCAATCAGTTCGACATAACTGCACCTAATAATATAAAATAAAGTATATGCAGTATTTCCCCACATCAGCGGGTCGCTTTGATTGACCTAAACAAAATGTCTTCTGCCTGTCCTCCTTTTATCTAACCTTCTGAGTCGATGAAAGCTTGTCCTCCCCGGAGATCACTCTGGCCCTGAGAATTCTATGCGGTACCCAACTTTTGGACGAGGTGATTTCTGTCCCAGCCAGAAACAGGTCCAGCTCTCGCTTGAAGGAATTTGGCGAATCGGCGTCCACTGCACCAGCCGACAGTCTGTTCCAGAGGTTCACTATTATCTGGGAAAAGAATCATTTCCTGACATCAAACCTCGATCTGGCTTTGTGCAACTTAAAATTATGACCCTGGGCCTCCCTAACCTATTTAGTTGGCACAAACTGTCGACTCGAGCACAATCAATTCCCTTCTTCATCTTATACACCTCGATCAAATCACCCCTAAGTCTACGCTTCTCTAAAGTGTAGAGTCCCAGCTCTTTTAGCCTATCGTGACAAATAAGATGCTTCAAACTTGGAATTAATCTAATGGCCCTCTCTGCATCCTTTCCAAAGCCTCAATATCACCCACCATGTGGGGAGACCAAAACTGTACGAAATATTCAAACGGAGTCCTGACCATGGTCTTGTACAAGGACAAAATAGTAGGTGTTGTTTTATGATCAATTGGTGTTCAATGTGGGAATGTGTGAGGTCATGCATTTTGTACATAAGAGAGATTGATCAGAGTAATTTCTAAATGAAGCTAGGAAGTGTGGATGAGCAGAGAGATTTAGGGGTCCATGTATATAAACAATTAAAAGCAAATGGAAAGGTACAGTAGATAATTAAAAAGGCTAATGGAATGTTGGTATTCATCTCAAGGGGCGAGGATACAAGGGATGGAATTTATGTTCCAGCTATACAGAGCTCTGGTGAGACACCATCTGGAATACTTTTTCAGTATTAAGCACCCATCCTCAAGAGGGTTATATTGGCCTTGGACGGGGTTCAGCGCAGATTAACCAGAATGATACCGGGGCTAAAAAGGGTTAAATGATGAGGACAGATTGTATAGACCAGGCTTCTATTCCCTTGAATATAGATGGTTAAGAGGAGATTTAATTGAGGTGATTAAGATGATTAAAGTATGTGATGGGGTAGGAAGAGAGAAACTATTTCCTCAGGGCGGGAGGGAGTCCAGAACAAGGAGTGCGAGAATGCGAGAGTGCGAAGTGCGAGAATGAGACTGTGCGAGAGTGCAGATTACGGACAGTGAGAGTGCGAGAGAGCGGACTGCGAGAGTGCAGAGTGCGAGAGTGCAGAGTGCAAGAGTGCGAAGTGCGGAGTGAAAGTGTGTGGAGTGCGGTGTGCTAGAGTGCGAGAGTGCAGAGTGCCAGATTGCGAGAGTGCGGAGTGAAGGAGTGCAAAGTGTGAGAGTGCAAGAGTGCGGAGCGCGAGTGTTCGAAGTGCGAGTGTGCGAAATGCGGAGTGTGAGAGTGCAAGCGTGCGGAGTGCGAGAGTGAAAGAGTGCGATATGCGGAGTTTGAGAGTGCGAGAGTGCGAAATGCGAGGCTGCAAGAGTGCGAGAGTGGGGAGTGCGAGAGTGCGGAATGCGGTAGTGCAAGAGTGCGAGACTGCGAGAGTGCGAAGTGTGAGAGTGCAAAGTGCTAGTGTGCGAGAGTGCGAGAGTGAGAGAATGTGGAGTGCGAGAGTGCAAAATGCGTGAGTGTGGATTACGGAGAGTGAGTGTGTGAGAGTGCGGAGTGCGGGAGTGTGAGAGTGAGGAGGGCGAGAGTGCAAAGTGCAAGAGTGCTAAATGCGGACTGTGAGAATGCCAGAGTGTGACAGTGCGAGTGTGCGAAGTGCCAGAGTGTGAAAAGCGGGAGTACGAGATTTCGTTGCGCAAGAGTGCGGAGTGCGAGAGTGCGATGTGCGAGCGTGTGAGAGTGCGAAATGCGGAGTGTGAGAGTGCGAGTGTGCGAAGTGCCACAGTGCGGAGTGCAGAGTGCAAAGAGCGAAAGTTGGAGAGTGTGAAATGTGGAGTGTGAGATTGTGAGAGTGCAAGAGGTCGACGTGCAGAGTGCGAGAGTGAGAGAGTGCAGAGTGTGGAGTGCGAGAGGCAAGACTTTTGTTACCTCGAGAAAAACCGAATGCTCCGCACAGGATAGCATTCAGTGGAACAGCGCACGCACCGTATCAATGGTTCCGAACCCAGGGCTGGATTGCGGGCCCAGTGAGAGATCATTCCACTTTGACAGATTGGGGAGGACCTGCAACAAGAATTTAGACTACACAGAGGTAGGAATAGTCTGGATGTTTGGCGGTTCTTCTTTTCCCAGTGAGTAGTGAACCTCTGGAATGCGTTGCTGGCTGGTGTGGTGGGGGCTGACTCTCTGTCTGCCTTCTCCAGGGAGCTGGACCGGTTTTTCGCTGGGGCAGAGGTAAGAGGATTTACAGTTAACGTACGTACGATACATGTGATCTCCTGAACTGGTTTCGATCACCGGAGGGGGTCGGTGAGGAATTTTCCAAGGTATTCTATTCCTTGAAGGCCCTGGATTTTTGCCTTTCCCAGGAAATGACATGGATGCGGGTGGGGGGAGGGGGTGCAAGCGTCCGTAATGATGCTGCAGCCATCACGATTGAGGGGCAGGCCTGATGGACCAGCTGGTCTTTTACTGCCCGTCATTTCCGTTTGTTCGTCCACATCCCCAGCTCGTCAAGGTGTTTTCAATGAAGCGATCGTCACACAAACACACACCTGGGACATGTCCTGTGTCTGTCTTTCGTAAAACGAGATTCAATGACTCTGCGTCTCGCGTTATCCTCCTCTGAAGCTCAAGGGCTCGAAATATTCTTGCAGGCCTCTGCCTCAATGCGCCTGAGAATTTCTCGTCCGCTACGGGACGACGTGGCTGTTGTCTGCTTGAAGCATAAGAGGAGATGATTTTAAGCCCAGTAATCATCGGATCGTCTTAAGACAGTAAACACTCAGTCCTTCTACCCTTGGTTATAGGTCTATTGGATCCGGGGTTGTAACTCAGTGATATAGTGCCTGCTTTGCGTGTATATATTTCTGGGTTCAATATCTAACCCTCCAACATTGATTTTTTTTTTCACCAGAATGACCCACAGATTGACGAATCGTGTTTTCAGAGGGAAGCGAGTTTCAACTTTTGAGACAAGCATTCAATTGTTCCGGAGCAGGACTTCATCTCACGGTCCCCTCAGCAGCTCAGCTCAAAGTAGCCGCCGACTGATTGGAATTCAAAAGATAAAGTTCTTGGGGATAGACCTGAGACCTCATACACGCGAAACATCCGGTCTATCACTGAGCTGCAGCACCAGATAATAACGATCTCTAACTAAGTGTAAAAGGACTGAGTGCCTCATTTTCCTAAGTCTACCCGAGGATTTACTGTGCTGAAAAACTTCTCCTTTTGTAATCGTTGGAGACAACCATACCTGAGGTTTGCGGACGTGATACAGATGTAGTTGAACAGAAGAAACCTTGTCTGGCGACTTCGAAAATGAGAATGGGAGCGTTGTGAAGAAAGTCTCAGAGAGGGGGGGAGTCTCCTGGGGCTGTGCTGACCATTATTTCTGTTTCAGGTCGCCGTTCTTCGAACGCCTCGCTGGACATTGCACCGTCATACATTCCGATCAGTCAGCGGCTGTTATGAGCTGAACTGCTGAGGAGACCGTGAGATGAAATCCAGCTCGGGGTAATTTAATGCTTGTCGAGCCTCAGAGGTTGGAATTCGCGACACTCCGAAACCAAGATTCGCCTTTCTGTGGATAATTCTGGTGAAAAATTATCTTTGGAGATGCTGGGAATTGAACCCAGAACCGCCAATTCGCTCTACCACTGAGCTGCATACCCAGATAAAAGCGAATTCCAACGAAGAACTGATCGCCTTCAATTTATGAGGCCACACAAGGTTTTTCTGGGCTTCAGTTCATCTCCTTTTCTGCTCCAACCAGACAATTAAACATGACGTTTGTGGACGTGATATAACTGTGGGCGAACGGAAGAAACCAGACCTCGGCACTCAGAACAATGAGAAAAGGGGCGTTGAGATGAAATGCTGGGAGAGGGGGAGAGTCTCCTTTGTCTATGCCGTAACCATCCTTCCGATTTCAGGGCACATTTTTCGAACGCTCCCGTTATCAGTCACTTTGATTACGATTGGACGGGGCTAGAAACGCTCAGGGAGATTGTAGCAGAGGCCGGCAAGAATATTTCGAGTCCCTGAGCTTCAGAGGAGGGCATGGTGAGGCGCAGAGAGCATTGAGTCTCATTTCACTATAGACAGAAGCAGGAATTCCCCAGGCGTGGGTTAGTGTTTAAAGATCACTTCACAAAAAAACAGCTTGACGAGCTGGGGTTACAGACGGACATGTCGGGCAGGAAAAAGCCAGCTGGTTCATCAATCCTGTCCCACTTGCCTGCTGCATCGTGACTGGACACTTCCTACCTGCACCACCCGCCCCACACACCGGAAACATGTAATCAACTGGGAGCGGTTGGAAACCAGAAAAAAATACAGGGCCAATAAGGAGGGGAAATTCTGGGAAATTCCTCCCCGAATCCCTCAGGCGATCGATTCGAGTTCAGTGGATCGCACTGACCATGTGTAGGTGAACTGTAAAACCACTCACCTTCTATATGATGCGATCTCTTCCTCAGTCAAGAACTGGTCCAGATCCCTCGAGAAGGCCAAGAGAGAGTCAGCACCCACCACACCAGCCGTGAATGCATTCCACATACTCAGTATTCTCTGGAAAAAGAAGAACTGCCAAACACCCAGACTATTACCTCTGTATGGTCTGATCGCATGTCCGCTGCTCCGCCTCAATCTGTGAAATTGGAAATAATCTATTTCTTCACTCAGAGGGTGGTGAACCTGTGGAATTCTCTACCACAGAAGGCTGTGGAGGCCAAGTCACTGAATATATTTAAGAAAGACATATTTCTACACACAGAAGGCATCAAAGCGTATGGAGAGAGAGCGGGGATATGGTATTGAGATAGAGGATCAGCCATGGTCATATATAATAGCGGAGCAGGCTCGGAGGTCCGAATAGCCGACTCCTGCTCCTATTTTCTCTGTTATTATTACTGGGAACGCTCTCCAGCCCCGGGATGGGAGCCATTTCAAAGGCGCCTGCGTGCTTCAATTGAATTGTATCGTGTGCAGAGCGTTCGGTTTTTCTCGAGTTGAAGAAACCCTTTCCTGTCCTTGTGTGTGAAGGTGAGGTGAGGACAAGAGGGTCTTTTCAAAATTCGATACATAAAGCGTTTGGAGATGCCGGGGATTGAACCCGGGACCTCATACATGCAAAGGACGCACTCTTCCACTGAGTTACATCCCCTTAGTAAAAGCCCTTCCACTTTAGAATAAAAAAGTGGGCTTCCCGCTCTGACTCTCCCGGACAACGAAATGCCCAGTCGTTCCACGTGCTCACAATGTTCAACCTCTGCTTCAGTTCACGGGGTTTCTGCTCCATTTTACTTTGAACTTTCCAAAAAAAAGTCAGCGGAAATAAAAAAAATACAATTGCCAATAATCAGTGACGAGGCTGACATCCAAACTCTGAATCATAACGTGAGATTAATGAATGACACAGCGTCAAACAAGAGCTGGGATTGCTCGCTCGACAATGCTCTGTCACACATTCTAGTCAGTCGGCGGCGGCGATGAGCTGAGCTCCTGAGGGGACCGTGAGATGAAGTCCTGCTCCGGGACAATTTAATGCTTGTCGAGCACTCAGAAGATGGAACTCGCTGCGCTCAGAAAGCGAGATTCGCCTTTCCGTGCCGAATTTTGATGAAAGCTATTTGTGCAGATGCTGCGGATTGAACCCAGAGACCTCGTACATGCGAAGCATGCGCTCTACCACTGAGCTACATCCCCAAGTAAAATAAATAGCTACCCAAGGAAAGAAGAACTGATTGTTCTCATTTTATGAGACCACCCATGGTGGGTCTGCCACGTGATAGATTATTTCCAGTTTCAAAGATTGGGGAGGAGCAGGGAACAGGCGTTTGGACCACACAGAGATAAGAATAGTCTGGATGTTGGACGGTTCTTCATTTTCCAGAGTAGTGAGTCTCTGGAATGCATTGCCGGCTGGTGTGGTGAGTGCTGACACTTTGTATATTTGGCTTAAAATCGTCTAGTTTTCTGCTGCAACCAGACAATTAAAGGTGAAGTATGCGGACCTGATCCGACTGTGGGTGAACGGCCTCGGCACTTAGTCTAATGAGACAGCGGGAGTTGAGAAGAATGGCCTGGAAAGGGGGGAAAGAGTCTTTGAACTGTGCTGTAACCATCCCTCCTATTTCAGGGCGCATTTTTCGAACGGTCCCGTTATCAGTCACTTTGCTTACGGTTGGACGGGACTAGAAATGCTCAGGCACATTGTAGCAGAGGCCGGCAAGAATATTTCGAGTCCTCCAGCTTCCGAGGAGGGCAAGGTGAGGCATAGACAGCATTGAGTCTCATTTCACTATCAAAGGCCAGGTGTGAGTTTGTGTTTAAAGATCAATTCACAAAAAAACACCTTGACGAGCTGTGGTTACTGACGGACATGATGATCAGGAAAAGACCAGCTGGTTCATCAATCCTGTCCCACATGCCCGGAGCATCGTGACTGGACACTTCCTACCGACACCATCCGCCCCATCCACCGGAAACATGTAATCGACTGGGAGCTGTGACAAACCAGAAACAAATACAGGGCCAATTTCTGGAAAATTCCTCCCCGACATCTTCAGGTGATCGAAACCAGTCCAGGACATGACACTGAGCAGGCGGAGGTTAACTGTAAAACCACTCACCTTCCATAGGATGCGATCTCTGTCCCATTCAAAAAACAATCCCGATCCGTCGAGAAGGCAGATAAAGACTCAGTATCCACCACATCAGCCGGCAATGCATTCCAGAGGCTCACTGCTCTCTGGGAAATGAAGAACCTACTAACATCCAGCCTATTCTTACCTCTATGCAGCCTAAACGCATTTCCGCTGAATTCCAGCATCTGAATCATAAAGTGAGTTGCATGAATGACAGAGCGTCAAACAGGAACGAGAACTGGGATTGCTCGCTCGACATTGCACCGTCACACATTCCGGTCAGTCGGCGGCTGCTATGAGCTGAGCTGCTGAGGGAACCATGCGATGAAGTCCTTCTCCGGGCCAATTTAATGCTGTGGAGCCTCAGAAGATTCATCTTTCCGTGGGCGGCGGGTGGGAGAGGGGGAAGAGGCTCCTTGGTGTAAGATTAGGCATTTCCAGCATATGGAGCGTACATTTCGATTCGGAGTTTTTAAAATAGAAACCATAGAAACCAATCACGTTTACATTCGGCATCTTAATGCATAAACAGCACCCGCTTATAAACATAAGCTCGCTGGGAATCGGAGGATAGTCGCTGAGGTTCATGCAATGGACGACTTAAAACTTACCCAGAATACGGAATGCCAGACTGAGCGAGGTGATGCTGGATCTGATTATATTGCAGGGTTCCAGCATTTTGCAGAAGATAAAAGGCGACACTGTGAATGTGTTGCGACTATGTAGAGAATGTGTTGAGAATATGTTGAGAATTTGTTGAGAATTTGGTGAGAATATTTAGACCTTGGGTATGTCGAGATGTAGTGGTATTTTGTCCGCACAGACCATGAGCAGTTCTGATAGGGGTGTCAAGGAATGTGAATAACAAATAAAGATAAGGGAGAGTTTGCATGAAATGAGCGGTATAAAGAATTCTAGTTTTACATTTGAATTTATAGAAGGACAAGACGGCGAGAGAGAGAGAGAGAGACGGATAAGCAGCCAACCAAGTGTTCCAGCTTCTATCCAAAGCAAGACTAAAGGTCAGTATTATGTCCTTCTTAGTAATACTATGTCCATCAACATTGTGTGTGTTGATACTTGCTTATATTCAATAAACGATTAATCGCAACATATTGGTGAAGAGTCTGAATCGATCTTATAAACTGGCGACTGCGACGTCGGACCTTGACATGAGATAATGTGGATTGAGTGAAACTAAATGCCTCCGACGGACAAGGTGCTGAACCCAGTCCGTTCAGGTGGGAAAACCGTTTCGGCGGGAACATGAGTTTTTCCCTCCAATACTAACAGTAACATTGGGGACAATCAGGGAAGCTTTTGGAAAAGAATCTCGGCATAGAAGTCTGTTAAGAATTATCTAAGAGACAATAGGTCTGGGTGAGACAAAGACTGTGAGCTTGAGACTTTGACTCACTACAAAATGGGGTTAAGGAGCAAACAACAGAAATTGAAAATTGGTTTGGGAGAAAACAGGATAAATTAGTTTATCATACAATAAAGAAGGAGAGAGGGGAAGATCCAATCCCTTTTGTAGTTACAAGCTACAAAAGTTCTTTTGTTTGCAGCGCACTGTTTCTTTAAAAGCCTGTGTGAATGTTCCGGGCCACTGGCTGTGGCGACACGTTCTTTTTCAGCCTGCAGTGTAAGAATGGTACAAAGATTTTGTTCAGCTGCTAAGGCTAACTTTTCTTCAATTATATTCACTACTTTTTATGCTCAATTGGAAAGGCGATCTTGGGTTCATGTCACGCTACACGTTACCCCACCAGCGAACAAATGTTATCTGTTTTTAATATAATGGGTCATTTGCTGGCTCTCTCTGCCTCCCGGATGTTTCTGCCTCTCTCTGTTTTTTTTCTCTGTTTTTTTTCCCTGTTTGTTTTTTTGTTGAATGTGTATTCGGGGGTTCTGCAGGTGACACCTCTCTGTCTGAACACGGTGATTGCCTTGGCAACGGGCAGTTGCAGGGGCAGTCTGTAAACACCATGTATTGTTCTATATGTATAAATGCGTAGGCTTCAAGGAGCTCTTGAAACATTTGCCTGAGGAAGGAGGAAATCTCCGACAGCTTGTGAATTTAAAATAAAATTGCTGGACTATAACTTGGTGTTGTAAAATTGTTTACAATTGTCAACCCCAGTCCATCACCGGCATCTCCACATCATAAGGAATATGAGCAGGAGGAGGCCATACGGCCCCTCGAGCCTGCTCCGCCATTCAATAGTTCATGGCTGATCTTGTAGCTGATCTCCACTTTACCGCCCTATCCCCATATCCCTTGATTGCCTGGTCCAAAAATCCATCAAACTCAATCTTGAATACACTAAACGACTGAGCATCCACAGCCCTCTGGGGTGGAGAGAACAGCATCAATGAAGATAAAGGGAATGAAATGAATTGTATCATACAGTTACATCTCGCTGCTCTGTCTGAACATTTTGATCACGACTCCCCTGCAGAGGGATTTGAAAATTTGATGGAAAAGCGTTGGGTGAAAGATCCTTTTTGCTTTTGAAAATCCTGAATTAATAATGAAGCTAAACTTGATTCCTGAGCAAGAAAACGAGCTGATGCGACTCACCTGTGAGCACTGTGAAAACACGCCACAAGTCATTCAGTTTGTCATCTTTTTCGATCAGTGCTTTCAAAGAATATCCTCTGTTGAGTAAGATAATTGTTCTGTTATTGCGTTCGTTCACAACAACCTACATGTGCGAACTGGGATTTTCGACTTTGAGAACAAGAGAAAGAAACCGGCTTAACAGCGCACCTGATGTGCGTGTGGCGCTTTCATCTTGTGATCCAGATTGGAACGAGATCATGACCAACAGGCAGACCCACCCCTCACATTAAGTAATGAAACTCAACCATACTTTTGTTTTACTGTATTTATACTGTATTTAAAAAAAAATTCAAGCAACGTCGATGTTTAATTTAAGTTGTGACTTGAAGTTGAATCAAGTGAAGTGAAGAGCGAGCATGGATTCACCTTTATTGGGATTTGATGAAAACTCCAGTCAGAAGATATTATTGTTTTGGGTCCCTGGGGGAAGTGTTTTTCTTCCACTGGCTCGCGAGGAAACCAGTTTGAAAAACACTGTTCTACATTGTACGGTCAGTGTATGTATAGCAAACCCGTTCTGACTTCCTCAGTCTGTATTTCTCGACACTGTTCTGTGGGAGTCGCGGGTAATAAAACACTGACCAACACCCGGCGAGTAATGGCGGCCGCAGGCCCCACAATCCCCCGCACCCCAGAAACCCCTCTGTCTCTAAAAAGGTGCTCATTTCCTGATCAGACTGCGCATGCTCCCAGGCCCGCCTTGCATTCCACAGCGCCTCCGCCCTGTCGCTTGTCGCGAGTCGGACTCGGTGGAAACGGGAGAAGAAACCGGGAAGCGGCGGATAGGACGGGGGAGGGGCTGGAAGAGGGGTTTGATGGAGCCCGGGGACGCCCGCCCGTCCGCCGTGCACCCCGGCGCTGATTCGGGGCCTGAGCCGCACTCGGTCTTGCTGAGACTCCAACCAGTGTAAATGCAGGTTGTTGTTGATCTCCTCCCGTTGGCCTCAGCTTTGCAGAACAGAATCAGACAGGGACGGTGCCTGTGCTGCTGCCCATGGTAGAAATACCGACAGCTCGCCGTAAAGGCTCACAGGTGCAGAATTACCACTTGGCCGGGTACTGGAGGGCAAACAGTTACTGGGCCCGAACCCGACCATCACGCAGCACCTTCAGGAGAGAAAGGGCGAAAAATAGAGGCTGCAATGAATCTGGATTTCAAATAGCGAGGACGTGTCAAAGAGGGAGAGTGCGGGACGTGGGATTTACATCTTAACAGGGGCAAGGAGGGAGAGTGTGGGACGGGGGATTTACATCTTAACAGAGGCAAGGAGGGAGAGTGTGGGACGGGGCATTTACAGCTTAACAGGGGCAAGGAGGGAGAGTGTGTGGGACGGAGGATTTACAGCTTAACAGGGGCAAGGAGAGAGAGTGTGGGAGGGGGCATTTACAGCTTAATAGGGGCAAGGAGGGAGAGTGTGGGACGGGGGATTTACAGCTTAATAGGGGCAAGGAGGGAGAGTGTGGGACGTGGCATTTACAGCTTAATAGGGGCAAGGAGGGAGAGTGTGGGACGTGGGATTTACAGCTTAATAGGGGTAAGGAGGGAGAGTGTGGGACGGGGATTTACAGTTTAAAAGGGGCAAGGAGGGAGTGTGTGGGACGGGGGATTAACAGCTTAATGAGGGCAAGGAGGGAGTGTGTGGGACGGGGGATTAACAGCTTAATGAGGGCAAGGAGGGAGTGTGTGTGGGGTCGTGGATTTACAGATTAACAGGGGCAAGGAGGGAGAGTGTGTGGGACGGAGGATTTAAAGCTTAATAGGGGCAAGGGAGAAAATAATGTTCCACAGAAACTAAAACTTTCTGTTCAGAATTTCTGTCCTGCACTTGCAGAGATCACTTACGTAAAAGATGAGGACAGATTGCATAGACTCTTGAATATACAAGATTAAGGGGTGATCTAATTGAGGTATTTAACATGATTAAAGGATTGGATAGGGTAGTTTGAGAGAAACCACTTACTCTGGTGCGAGAGTCTGGAACAAGGTGGGGATCACCTTAAAATTAGAGCGAGGCCATTGAGGGGTGATGTCAGGAAGCAATTCTTCACACAAAGGGGAGTGGAAATCTGGAACTCTCTTCACTCCAAAAAGCTGTTGAAGCTGGGGGTCAATTGTAAATTTGAAATTGACACTTTTTTTTTGCCAGAGTATTAAGGGTTATGATACCAAGTAGGGTAGATAGAGTTAAGATACAGATCAGCCATGATTTAATTAAATGACGGAACAGGATCGTGGGGCTGAATGGCCGACTGCTGTTAATATGTTGCCAATAGCAGCCATCCGCAATAAGGCTGTGGAAGGCAAGGGACTTGTTCACAAGTGAACGGACGAGGGAGATGCTGAGAAAGGTGGTGACTCGTCAGGGAGTGTCTGTAAATGAAGGAGAAATGGAGATTGGCCAGGTAGTGTCTGTAAATGAAGGAGAAATGATGACTGGTCAGGGAGAATCTGCAAATGAAGGAGAAATAGTGACAGATCAGTGACCGTCTTTAAATGGAGGAGAAATGGTGACTGGTCAGAGAGAGTCCATCGCCAAAATTGGGAGATATCACAGATGGACTGCTTACAGGCAGCAATAGGGAGGGACATTGTATCGAAATGAGGGGTCGAGGATATACACCCAGCTCGAGTCAGCATCTTCAGGGGAGAAGAGGGAGGGAAACCAGTGAATGTAGAACTGAAACGAACCAGAATCAGCTCCTTCAGGGGAGGAGAGGGAAGTGAACCAGTGAGTGTCGAACTGAACCCAGTCAGAGTCAGCATCTTCAGGGGAACAGAGGGAGGGGAACCAGTGAATGTGGAATTGAACCCAACCAGAGTCAGCTCCTTCACGGGAGGAGACGAAGAGGAACCAGTGAGTGTAGAACTGAACCCAGTCAGAGCCAGCACCTTCAGGGGAACAGAGGGAGGGGAACCAGTGAATGTGGAAATGAACCCAACCAGAGTAAACTCTTTCAGGGGAGGAGAGGGAGAGAAACCAGTGAGTGTAGAACTGAACCCAGTCAGAGCCAGCACCTTCAGGGGAGGAGAGGGAGGAGAACCAGTGAGTGTAGAACTGAAACCAGCCGGAGTCAGCACCTTCAGGGGAGGAGAGGGAGGGGATCCTGTGAGTGCAGAACTGAACACAGCCAGAGACAGGACCTTCAGGGGAGGAGAGGGAGGGGATCCTGTGAGTGCAGAACTGAACACAGCCAGAGTCAACACCTTCAGGGGAGGAGAAGGAGGGGAACCAGTGAATGTAGAACTGAACCCAGTCAGAGACAGGACCATCAGGGCAGGAGAGAAAGGGGAACCGGTGAGTTTAGAATTGAACCCAGTCAGAGTCAAGGCTGTCAGAGTGGAGAAAAAAAAACTTAAATAGAAGAAAAAGTTTTGGAGATGGTAAGATGGGTTTGGATTTCTGCAGAGGGAGGAGGGTGAGTGTGTGGGACGGGGATTTACATTCTGGGGGAATGATCGGAAAGAATGTTCCATTGAAACTAGAATTGCCTGTTCTGAATTTCTATCCTCTGTTCACAGTGTAAACTCCTTTTACAGAGTATTAGAAGGCGAGTATTTGCAGACGGGAAACTCAATCCAAACATCACGTCAAGATCTGACAGTCACTCAATTCACCAGCACCTGAAGATCATCGGGCTTTGAATATAGAAGGAGAAATGTTTGTCTGTTCTGTCTGTGGGAAAAGATTTCAAATATCAGTTTAACTGGAAAAGCACCGAGAAACACACCCCCGAGTGAAAGTGTTCCAGTGCACTGACTGTGAAAAGAGCTTTAACCAGTTACACAGTCTGAAAAAAACATCACACCATTCACAGCAGGGCGAAACCATACATGTGTTGTGTGTGGACGAGGCTTCTACTGATCGTCCAATCTGGAAAGAGACAAGAACAGCCGCACCATGGAGAAACCGTGGAAATGTGGGGACTGTGGGAAGGGATTCAATTACCCGTCCCAGCTGGAAACTCATCGACGCAGACATACTGGGGCGAGGCCGTTCCCCGGCTCCGTTTGTGGGAAGGGATTGAATGCGTCATCCAGCCGACTGAAACACCATCGAGTTCACACTGGGGAGAGACCGTTCACCTGCACTGAGTGTGGGAAGGGATTCACTCGATCATCCCACCTGCTAACACACCAGTAAGTTCACACCGGGGAGAGGCCGTTTAATTGCACTGTGTGGGAAGGGATTCACTCAGTCATCCCACCTGCTCACACACCAACGAGTTCAGACTGGGGAGAGGCCGTTCACTTGCACTGTGTGTGGGAAGGTATTCACTCAGTCATCCCATCTGCTCACACACCAACGAGTTCACACTGGGGAGAGGCCGTTCACCTGCACTGAGTGCGGGATGAGATTCACTCAGTCATCCCATCTGCTTACACACCAGCGAGTTCACACTGGGGAGAGGCCATTCACCTGCTCCATGTGTGGGAAGAGATTCAGTCGTTCATCCCACCTCATTGAACATCAACTTGTTCACACTGGTAAGAGACTTTTTAAATGTCCTGACTGTGAAATGAGCTTTAAAAGAATGGGGGATCTGCTGAGACACCAATGCACTCACACTGGGGAGAGGCCGTTTACCTGCTCTGTGTGTGGGAAGGAATTCACTCGGTCATCCAGCCTCATTGAACACCAAATTGCTCACACTGATAAGAGACGCTTTACATGTTCTGACTGTGAAATGAGCTTTAAATTAATGGGGGATCTGCTGAGACACAACGCACTCACACTGGGGAGAGGCCGTTTACCTGCTCTGTGTGTGGGAAGGGATTCATTCGATCATCCCACCTGCTGAGACACCAGAGAGTTCATGAGTGACTCCAGGGGTTGGACTCTGCTGTTAATCACATCCAGGACGTTCATTCTGACGGTTGGGGTTTGTTTCTGATGTTAATAATCCCTTTAACTGGGCTGGAATTTGGTATTCTGTAAAAGTGTCAAATAAATCAGCTTTCTTTTAAACACAATGGGCTAAAAAATGGGCGTGCAGCGCCCGTTGTTTCTGCGCTGCGTGACCTCTCGAAGTGCCAAGATAGCGTCTTGGCTGCGTGCGCACATTCCCTGCGTGACGTGTACCGGTCGCCATCTTGGACTAGGTATTAGCACGTGCGCAAATACCGAACGCCGGCAGCATGTAAAGTAAGAAGAAAATGGATACAATCCGTCTGCAACGCTGATTTAAAGTGATAGACACCATTTTGGAACTTAAGGTTCAACTCCATGCAATCGTACCCATGACCATCTGAACATGTCTTAGCGTGCCTGGAGGACCCCCGACCAGCGCTTTTTAAATGGACCATGCAGGATGTACAGGCTAGCGGCTGGATTATTGATTCTAGCTGCTGATGCATTTGTTACTGTTTTTGGAGATCTCCTATGCTTGAATACCACAATGCGGGGACATAGCCTAACATTTAGAGCCAGGATTTGCAGGAGTGAAGTTCGGAAACATTTCTTTACGCAAAGGTTCAGAGAAGTATGGAACACTCTTGTGCAAATGGCAGTTAATGCAGGCTCAATTGTGAATTCTAAATCTGAGATTGATAGATTTCTGTGAACCAAGGGTATTAAGGGATATGGGGCTCAGGCAGGTATATGGAGTTATGTCACAGGTCCACCATGATCTCATAAAATGGTGGAACAGGCTCGAGGGGCTAAATGACACTTCCACTTATTGCCTCCTTTTATGCGCCAACTTCTATTGCAAGAAAGCGGCACCTGTATCTGGGTGATGTGCCTGTCATGGTTGAATAGCTACCAGTGTGTATGTCCTGTCGCTTGCAACAGTGGTAATGTGTAAGGGTGAGAGGAAGCATCTGACTGGAAGGGTTGAGTACTGATTGAAATAGTTTGTTGGTATGTTGGTGATGATGGGTGCAGTGCCTGGTGCAGTTGGTAGGAGCCGTCACTTGACAGTTGACCTTACTCACCTTGACCACTCGTGTCAAAGTATTGAACTTCTTCCTGCATGTTCATTATTCTGTTCGCCTGGCATGGACTTCATCCCCTGCTGCCTCCCACTGACTTTTGGGCATTTGTCTGGAGGCCGTCTTGAACCCCGCACCCCCCTGCGGATATAGGATGTCCCTTCTTCTGCCTACCACCTGCACCAAGGTGCATCAGCAGAGAGCCTTGGTGCACGCACTCTTGCAGGCTCAGATTGGCAGATTGGAGAGGTCTGGCATACATATTGGAGGATGTGGGATTTAGTAGTGTGCAAGCTTTATTCAATGTTTTGACACAACTCGTCAGTTTGTAAACATAGGGTTAGGATAACATAGGGTAAAGCATCTGTGCTTTACATGTCTGATGTCTAATCTCCATGCAGACAGCAGACTTATTATTAGCAAGTAACAGGTACCGGCTACCTTCAAGATATTTTAAGAGACACCCGCCCTTGAAGAGATTGAAGCCCAACCCCCCCTCCCCCACCCGCCCCCCGCTGGTGAAAAATGTGCATTTCTATTTCTACTCTATCGAATCCCTTTATAATTTTAAATATCTGAATCAGATCACCCCTCAAACTTCTAAACTCAAGGGAATGCAATCCAATTTATGCAACCGGTCCTCATAATTGAACCATTCAAGCCCCAGTACCATTCTGGCGAATCTGCACTGTCCCCCCTCCAAGGCCAATATATCGTTGGTGTGGATCAGTACTCCAGATGGGCTCTGACCAAGGCTCTGTAGAACTGAAGCATCACTTCTTCCCCTTTGTATTCCAACACTGGAGATAAAGGCCAACATTCTATTAGTCTGTGATTATTTTTTGTATCTGTGCACTGGCTTTTAGTGATTTGCTCCTCCACCGTTCCCAGTCTCTCACTTTAAGAAAATACTCCAATGTTTCCCTTTTGCAACCAAAATGAATGATCTCACACTTCCCCACATTGAACTCCATCTGCCACAGTTTGTCCATTCACTTAAACTGTCCCTTTAAACCCCCTGCTCCCATCTACATCACTTACTGTGCCTCCTAACTGAGTGTTACCTGTAAACTTGGATCTACAACTCTCTATTCCTTCATCCAAGTTATTGATAAATATGGTGAAAAGCTAAGGCACCAGTACAGATCCATGGGGACCCCACTTGTCACATCCCGCCAATCAAAGAACTTTCCCTTTATTCCTACTCTCTTCTCCGACCTCCCAACCTAAGTCACAAGGTCACTTTCAATTCTGTGCCTTTTATTTATTCTATTAATCTCTTGTGCTGAACGTTATCAAATGCCTTCTGGAAGTCCATTTGGACAACATCCATAGACACTCCCCTGTCCACCTTGTTCGTTACCTCAAAAAATCCAACTAGATTAGTCAGACATGACCGGCCCTTTACAAATCCATGTTGACTCTCTTTGATCAGCTCAGACTTGTTCAAGTGCTCAATCATTTTGCCTCTGATGATAAATTCCAGAAACTACCCCACAACTGACCTTAAACAGACAGGTCTGTATTTTCCTGGTTTCTTCCTCCCTCCTTTCTTACATAACGGAGTGACGTTTTCAATTTTCATCTCCAAAGGCACAATTCCTGAGTCGAGAGAGCTTTGGGAAATTATGACTAATGCATCTGCAATTTCCCCACCCGTTTCCTTTAATACCCTGGGGTGGAAACCATCAGGTCCTGGGGATTTCATTCTTTGTTTGCAGTTATTTATTCATCCGATTGTGTATAACAAGACTGAATGTCCCAGCACTGACTGTGTACACAACAGGACTCAATGTCCCAGCACTGACTGTGTACATAACATGAATGAATGTCCCAGCACTGACTGTGTGTATAACAAGACTGAGTGTCCCAGCGCTGACTGTGTACATAACAGGACTGAGTGTCCCAGCACTGACGGTGTGCATAACAGGACTGAGTATCCTAGCACTCACTGTGTACATAACAGGACTGAGTGTCCCAGCACTGACGGTGTATATAACAGCATTGAGTGTCCCAGCAGTGATTGTGTGAATAACAGGACTGACTGTCCCAGCACTGAAAGTGTGTATAACAGGACTGAGTGTCCAAGCAATGATTGTGCATATATATAGTGTACATGGGCTGTGGGCGGAGATAAATGGGTGGGTTAGAATCCATGATAGGGTGAAGTGACATGGGGTTGTCGGTGGAGATTAAATCGGTTGGAGGAAGTTACAGAGATAGGGAGGGGACAAGGACCATGGAGGGATTCGAACACAAGGATGAAGATTTTAAAATCGAGAAATTGTCGGATCGGGAGTCAACGTAGTAACACACGAACAGAAACTTACGGTTCACTTCCCGGCAGACAGATGGAGATGGCATTGATGTCCGCGGAGGAACAGTCAGGGTCACAGAAGCAGTCGAGTTCACAGACTCCGCCAGTCAGGTGACAGGTACAAATGGGAACTGCTGGAAGAAGACACACAGAGATCGTACAACAGAGCACGGATGGTCTCAAAGACCACCTCCCTCTCTTGTCTGAATCCACGATCGCCGTCTTCTCCATCTCCCAAAGTCAATCTTCAGGCTTATCATCCCACTGCTTTCGACTCACCGAATCACAGCTTCCAGATACCCAGCACAACACACTTAATAAATAATAATAATTATGTGGAGAGAATAGAGAAGCTGGCATTACTCTCTTTGGAGCAGAGAAGGTTCAGGGGAGATTCACCAGAATGGTATCGGGGATGAGGGACTTCAGTTATGTGGAGAGACTGGAGAAGCTGGGATTGTCCTCCTTAGAGCAGAGACGGTTAAGGGGAGATTTAATCGAGGTTTTCAAAATGGGGAAGGGTTTTGATGGAGTCGATGGGGAGAAACTGTTGCCTTTCGCTGGAGGGTCGGGAACCAGAGGACACAGATTGAAGGGAATTGGGAAAAGAGCCAGAGGGTGATGAGGAGAATGTTTTTAGGGAGCGAGTTGTTCTGATCTGGAATTCACTGCCTGAAATTGCGGTGGGAGCAGATTCAATAATAACTTTCAAAAGGGAATCGTGTCAATCCTTGAAGGGGGAAATTTGCTGGGCTGTGGGGAATGAGCAGGGGAGTGGGACTAATAGGATCGCTCTTTCACAGGGCCGGCACAGGCGCGATGGGCCGAGCTGCCTGTTTCACAGAGCAGGCAAAGGCGCGATGGGCCGAGCAGCCTCTCTCTGTTCTGTTTGATACTCGCTCACTTTTGCCAGAGTGGTGATTCACGGGAACCGCAGGAGGCTACGAGTAACTCCACCCGTCTCCCCCTCCCCCCGCCGCCCACCCCGCTCTCCCCTCTCAGGTCACTCCCTGGTCCGGGCCCATCCTCTGTCGGCCTCGCCCCCGCCCACAACTGTGACCGCCCGCCCGCCGGCCTCGGCCGCCATCTTCATCCTCCCCGCGCCAGCCTGTTGCTCAGGCAACGCGGCGCAAGAACCGCGTCTTGACGTCAGCACGCAATAATCTGCAAGAATGAAGTTAAAATATAAAGGTACAAAAAAAAGCAATAATTGCAAATAAAATAAGCTGAATTAAAAACAGAAACGTCCAAACTCATATAAGGCGAATGGTCTGTGTCCTCCCGCCAATAATAGTCTTCTCTACCTGGGGCATAGAAGGAGCAGAATGATTGAATGAACCTTTTTAATGCAGACGGCGCTGGATGTAAGGAATGGACCAGCAAGGGAGGCAGTGGGGCCCAATTATATAAGCAAATTCCAGAGAGTTGGCCAAATACCTGACAGCAGTACCTTGGGATATGACAAACTATGAATTGGGACCTTTATTTTTTTTGTACATGTGCAATAGCTTTTCGTGATTGGTGTACCTGGCCACCGATATCCCTTTGCTCCTCCAGAGCCCCTGGTTTCTCATCATTCAGAAATTAATCCTATTTCTCACCTGGTGCCTGCAATAGATGTTCTTTTTATAACTCCCCACATCTTTACTGTCCGGCTATGTTTCCACGGTTCACTGTCCAATACCAGCACAAACGGTGAGATTGGAACTTTTAAAAAATATTTCAAGATATACTTTATTTCATAAAATTTATGGATACACACAGTTCAATGTAAATACCACAATTGCAATTCAAAACAATAGAATGTATAACGTACACGCTACGATTCCGTTATTACAATTGAAAACACAGCACATATTTTCTAATAGATGCTGTACAAAATGGCCTTACACGGTGGTCTTTCCCCATAGAGCCTTTGGGCAGGCCGCACCTTACTTCAGTGCTTCCCACACCACGGACTACTGGACCTTGGAGTGTGGCAAGTGACAATACTCGGTCGTGATCAGCTCCTTCAGCTAGAACACCAGCTGAATTTAGGAAGACCAAAGGGCCTCCTTCAACGATTTGATGGCCTTCCAGCAGCAGTTGATATCTATCTCGAGGTGCGTCCCAGGTAATTGCCCTCAGAGCAATGCATCCTGTGTTACCGCACTGTTGGGGGTGAACCCCACTTCGACTCCACGGTATAGGGGTCCTGTCTCTATGGAGGGAGGATATCACCTTTTAACCGAATACCCGGATCCATTTGCCCACATTCCCGTCAGTGTTTGACAAACACTATATGATGTCATTCACACACCTGTCGAACCTTGGAGTCAGAGATGTAGGGGGTAATTTCACCTTCACTGCTTGGTCGATAAACTGACGGAACAGAAATTAAAATCGGGCCGGTTCTATAAGTGGCGGGTGATCCGCTCTACCAGTTCAGCCCCCAGCGATGGTGAAAATTTCCCTCCACGTGTTGTGAACCGGTGCAGTTTGAGACAATGGACCTGTTTGTGGGCTTCGAAGATTGATACTAGGGCGGACGTCAGGAAAGGTGTGGCGAATTTTAAGTATCCCCGGCTGGCGGCAATCGGGTGGTGGAAGATAGTAAATGGTGTCAGGTCAAGTAACTCCCCTTTAACGCTGGCGTTCCTGCCTCAACTATCGCAGGTAGAGTCCTGAGAAGAGCGGCCGCAGCAACAACCACCTGTTTCCGGTCAGGCCACGTATAATATTTAAATCAGAGCATTATCACGTACACGGGACACCATTTAATGCTGGTTATAAATGGATGGAGGAGCCGCCCTTTCGATGGGCATTGAGTGGTCCAGAACACTGAGAAGTTTCTTGTTAACTTATATTTTGTGGGTCGAGGAGGAGCAGGAGAGCTTTCCCTTGGCCTGCTGCGGCCGTGAGAAATCTCCCGGCCCATGATAATCTTGGAAATGTATCAGGAGGTTTCCATGTAGATCTGTGCAACCAGGTCCAGCATCATGTTCCATTAAACTCCCTGCAGTGAGTAAACATTGCTGCACAGCAGCTCAGAGAGGAAACGATCTCCGGAACTCCCCAATGGAGTTTGAAATTACATTAATATTTTACCAGTTCGTAACGGTCCGGGTGTTGGTCCATCATTTTTTTGTTCTGGTCAAAACAAATGTCCCAATGAACAGGATGCTGTCTGACCCTGACAGCTTACCCTCAGTCCATTCCACCGGGCAGTGTGTGTGATGGGAAATAATCATCAACCGAAAAGGAGGATTTGATTTTATTCATTTCAGGATTAAACATTTAATATTGAAATCATATTATTTCCAGACTAATAACAGCAAACCATTTCATGTTAGAATAACATCTTTTATCATTTCACAACATCTCATTTCTCGGGTAAAATATAGTTCCTGTCTGGTATTTTCAAATTTATTAAAAGTATTGGATTGATATTAGTTACTTCAGTGAACTCATTGATGATAATGGATAGTAAAATCAGGAGCGCTGAACAACAGGTGCCCGACCCGCGACCGCCCGTCTTAGGCCAGCGCCAAACGTGAAAATATACTCCAACTGACTTTTTATTTAAATTCGGATGAAAAGTCTTGAGATGTTTCTATGATTTAACTAATGTAACAATTAGATTCAGTGGGTATTTCACCCCGTTTATCAGCTCCTCTCTGAATTTAGTCTGGGTCACAGCATAAATACACGTGTTGGTGCAAGAACTGAGAAGTTGAAGCATGAGTCCGACTGACTCAATGTCATTGGCCGTATAGGACTGGGAGTTTGTTATAGGCAGAGAGACAACATAGAAAACAAGTGTGCTCCATAACAATATAAAACATCCTGATATACTGAAGAGTAAAATGATGGATTTCCTTCGGTTTTCCATCTCTGGATCCTTGTGACTCTCTCCATTG
This sequence comes from Heptranchias perlo, assembly GCF_035084215.1. Lineage (NCBI taxonomy): Eukaryota > Metazoa > Chordata > Chondrichthyes > Hexanchiformes > Hexanchidae > Heptranchias > Heptranchias perlo. Next base: position 3,218,552 of record NW_027139442.1, on the reverse strand, counting down.
CTGCGGCCCCGGAGTCCCCTGCGGACTCTACTGGCCGCTGAAATATGCCTGGCGGTGAGAACATTGAACATCAAAATCAGAATGAATGGGAGACAAGCAGTCAACACAAGACTGAACGATTCATACGCTACCCATGCGGGTGAAGTGAAAAAGGTCGGTTTCCAGACACAACCCTGGGGTACATTGTCCATTCTATATTCCGGGCCAAATACAAAGTACCAGGGAATGTTTAGTAAACAGCTCAGCGCACTCACCACCCCGATAACAACAGCCGCCGTTTTCTCGGTGCAATATTTTGTTTTCAGCTTCTGACAACAAATGGCCACAAATCGATCAAAGGTGAAAACCACTGTGAACCAGACAGAGGCCGCGGTGGCTGCAAAACTCAGGCTGGCAATGAGACGGCACACGGGGGTAATGGTCAAAAATGAAACTGGGAAATAAATCTCAACAATACGCTTCATTATGACATCAGTGATAACGACCAGGAGATCGGCCGCCGCCATTCCCACCAGGTAGCGAGTGATACATTTGGAGAGTCCGCACTTTCCTCGGGACAGGATCACAATCACCACCAAGTTAACTGTGTGAGAGAGAGACGGATGCAGATAAATTACTGATCAGACCTGGAGCAAAAGCAGCAATTTGAGAGAATCTGGGGTGAAATTTCCAGCTTTTTTGCTGCATCAAACGGTAGAAATTGATTTATTGACCCGGGCAGCGCTTTTGGGCAGAGAAATGTTTCTAAACACAATTATCAATAATGAATTTGGATATTGGTACAGGAAGTGAATAAAGTGTGCACCCGGGTACACCGGAAGGGCTGAGTGTGGGGACATTGCCGGTGGGGAAGGGAGGAGGGATTTTAAAGACCGTGAATCCAACAGGTTAAATCCGGATTTGGGCTCCAGATGGACGAGAAATTGAGCGAGGGCCGGAAATGTGAGGGGACAGAGTGAGGTGCTGCTGGTTTGTTGCTCTGGGTGGAGAGCGCCGACAGGGGCCGGCACAAAACGGGAAAGACCGAGATCCGTGGCGGTGGGTTTGAGGCTTCGCATCGGATTGGAAGAGGCAGCTGGAGGCCGAGCCAGTGAGTGAGATTGGTAGGGAGACCAAGGAAAAGGACATAGGAGGGGAGTCAGGAGCAGATGGTTTGTGAAAGCGAATAAACTGAAGCAACGGATGAGGAGACTGAGGATTCATTGCAGTTGGAGGAGATGCTGGGATTCACAGGGAGAGACTGCAGCAGAGTGTTAGAGGAAATCTAATCTATAGTCCCAACTCACACAATCCAATTAATGAATTCAACCATTAATTTCTTTGGTTATTGGTGTCAATGGACTGTTCTTTTGTGACATATTGTGTTCAATAAATTTACTTTGCACATTCAATTAAAATTACATTAAAATGCATTCATTGAATTAGCATCGTTCTTCATTGAATTAAGCTGACTCAAAGCTTCTCGAATAAAATATCCTAATAATTCAATGGGATAAATAAATCACTGACTTTATTGTTTAATTATGTTTATGTATTCAATCAATAAACAAATAAAAGCAACATTCACATAAACTGACTGAGGAACCGATAGTGATAAAAACACACGGCGGGAATACAATAAAACTCTCACAATCTGCAACATCCTAATAACACCTTCAAGTCACATCTCCTCTTCATAATCGTACTGGAACTTTCAGCAATTCAATCCGATGAATTATTCACACCGCTGCTGCTCTCTCTCTCCCCCTCTCTCTCGTTATCTGTGTGTGTATCTTTCTCTCTGTCTCTCTTTTTCTCTGGTTCCTTCTACCCCGAGCTCTCGTTTCCTTCTCAGTTTCTTTATCGCTACTCTCTATCTCTCCGAACTCTCTCTAATCTCTTTCTCAATTCCCCTTTTCACATCCCAGTAAATCCTAACATCCTGCGCCTGCTTTCTCTTCACCAGCCCCGTGTTCCAACGATCCTATTCTTAGTGTCAGTTTGTTAAATGGTGAAGCCTCTGTGAACATTTTAATGTTTCCACAGATCATCCAAGTCTCCACCTGTTCACCTACACTGTTCACTTCATCTACAATGCATGGAATAAACAGAATCGAATGCCTCTTCCAGACACACCTCACAATAATTGAAATTCCTTCTCCTGTGGTTACAAAGTACAGCGTTAGACGGCGGCATTGTTCAATTAACAAAACGCCAACATCACCGCTGCTGCTTTCAATCCACAGATAAACAGAAGGGCTCATGATTCAAACAGATAAATTGCAAACTGATACAACATAACCTCAAAACATTGCATTTTACAGTGAATTCATCCACAGTGACGCAAAGAATGAGATGTGAAAGAATCAGCAGCAAACTCAGTTCAGCAACGAAACATCAGAAGCTGCGTCAGATACAGACACAATGAAATAATATGTCATAACAGTGAAACCAAAAATACTTTAAAATCCCAGTTGAACTAAACAATTTTATTTGGAAGACATTGCGCTGCCTCCTTTTAACACCGAGACAGTGAGATGTCTCATTATCAATCACTGAAAACACACTGATGAAAAAATATTCCAGGACAGGTTAATTCCACAACGTGAAACTGTAAACAGCTCCTGATGGTCTGATACCAGTTCTTAGCCCAGACCCATGATTCCAATATATTCAGTACAGAGGATAATCCAGTAATAATTCCAGGGTTGGGTATAGAAGATCATAACGCATACAATGCAGCTGCGACAAGACAAAAAGAGCAGAGACTTAAACAGTGGATCAACTGATGGAACAGAACAGTCCACTGTGTAATACATTATGGGAGATAAAAGAGTGCCAATTCCAGCAGCAGAGTTAACACCGATTTACACCATGAACAGCTCAGATAACGGCTTACCTGGAACTCCAACGGCTGCAAGAACAGGATAATAAATACATTCTATCTGTTACATTACTGAATATCCCATTTCTGTGAGAAGCAATGACTTCTGTTGTCCTGGAAAGCGCAGCTCCGGAATGCAGTCCAAGCTGATACATTACAGCGATCCCTGATTTATACAGGGGATAAATCTCCACTGACACGGTTATACCACTGATCATTGCTATTAGTTACAGTCTTTTGAACAAACATATTTCATCAGCAGCTTTGCCTCCGATGTAAATGAAGACCTGGATACATCACAAACATCTCAAAGTTTAGAACCTTGTCTTAATGAGACCTCTCTCAGGAATAACGTTAAAAGCTGTGCTCAGAAAGGACTGGTCCAACAACAATGAGCGGCTTCATTTACAGTTTGCACATAATTGTATTGACCATGTTCACTCCTGCCGATTCATTTATAAATTTTACCGATGTCTCCACATTGTACATTGAATTCAGGGACACAAGCAGACCCGTTTCACTCTGTTCCTGCAGTTTCCCAGGTACAATATGAATTTTGAGTCTCTGACACGAATTTTGAGCCTCTAAGAGGCAAACCATCCTTTCAGACAGTGCTTAACAATCCTCGGTGTGAAAAATATTCTCATTTCCCATCTAGTTGTTTTGCCAATCATTTTAAACCTCTGACCTCTGGTTATCAATCACCTCGATTAGGCCTTCCCTTAACCTTCTCTGATCTAAGGAGAACATTCCCAGCTTTTCCAATCCCTCCACATAACAGAAGTCCCTCATCCCTGGCAGCAGCCTGGTAAGTCTTCTCTATACCCTGTCCAAGGCCTTGACATCCTTATTAAAGTGTGGTGCCCAGTGTTGTACACAATACTCCAGCTGAGGCCTAACCAGTCTTTTGTAAAGGTTTAACATGACTTCCCTATTTGTTTATTCAATGCCCTTATTTACAAATCAGTGTATCCCATACGCTTGCTTAACCACCTTATCAACTTGCCCTGCCACTTTCAAAGATTTGTGAATATGCACCCCCAGGTCCGGCTGCTCTTCCACCACCCTCAAAATAGTACATTGAGTTACATCGAAACTACAAAACAGAAACAGACCATTCGGCCTAATTGGTTTATGACAGTCTTTATGCTCCACACGAGCGTCCTCCCTCCCCACTTCATCTAACCCTATCAGAGTACTCTATTTATTTCTCCCTTTTGTGCTTATGTGGCTTCCCATTAAATGCATCTACGTTATTTGCCTCAACTATTCCCTGTGGTAGCACATTCCACATTCTAACCACTCTTTGGATAAAGACGTTTAACCTGAATTCCTGGATTTATTAGTGACTACCTTATATTTATGACCTCTAATTTTGGTCTCCCTCACAAATGGAAACATTTTCTCTACATCTACCGTACCAATCACTATCATTATCTTAAAGACCTCTGTCAGGTTACCCCTCAGTCTTCTCTTTTCTACAGAAAAGAGTTCCATCCTGTTCGGCCTTTCCTGATAAGGATATCCTCTCAGTTATGGTATTATCCTTGTGAATCTTTTTTTGTATCGTCTCCAATGCCTCTATATCCTTCCTATAATATAGAGACCAGAATGTGCACAATACTCCAAGTGTGGCCGAACCAAGGTTCCATACAAATTTAACGTGACTTCTTTGATTATCAATTCTATCCCTCTAGAAATGAACCCCACTGCTTGATTTGCCTTTTTAAAAACGGTATCGCTTCATTTAGTGATTTGTATCTGTGCCCCAAGATTCTATTAAAATTTCAAAATATACTTTATTTCATAAAATTTAAGGATACACACATTTCAATGTAAATGTCACAATTACTGTTTAAAATAATACAATAGAGATCTTAATCACAATGACCTCATTATTTTAATTCAAAACACAGTAAATATCTTCTAATACATGCTGGACAATACAATATGAAATGGCCTTAGACGGTGGCCTTTCCCCATAGAGCATTTATGTAGGCCGCACCTCATTTCATTACATCCCTCAACATGTACTCCTGGACCTTGGAGTGTGCCAGTCGGCAACACTCGATCATGGACAGCTCCTTCAGCTGGAAGGCCAGCAGGTTTCGGGAGGACCAAACGGCCAACTTCACCGACTTGATGGTTTTCCAGCAGCAGTTGATATCTGTCTTGTTGTGCGTCCTGGGGAACTGCCCATAGAGTACAATGTGCTGTCTTACTTAGGTGTTGGGGATGAACCCGGACAGATACAAACACATCTGTCTCCACAACTTCTGCACCAAGGGGCAGCCCACCAGGAGATGACCAATTGTCTCCTCCTTGCCGCAGCCTCGAGTGCAGCTCGCAGTGGTGCTGAGATTCCATGCATATTGAAAGTACCGCAATGGGAGGGCCCTTCTCAACATAATCCAGACTACATCCTGGCGCCTTTTGGTAACTTCTGGCAATGATTCATTCTGCCAAATTGCATCGACCGTCTGGTCGGGGAACTGCTGGATCAGATCCACCCTCTCCTTTACCTGCAGCACTCCCACTGTCTGGCGGCCTTGTGGTCGTCAGGATCCTCTCCACCTGGGACAGGTGAGATTGGGGGATTACGGTTCAGTTGGACGGGACGTCTTGCGTCTGCTCGGCCAGCGTGGCCAGACCCAGCCTTCTCAGTGTGGGGGACAGGTAAAAACTCAGCACGTCGCGACACTTGGTGTTTGCGTACTGGGGCTCTAAACATATCCCGAGGCAGCCGCACACAAAGGTGGCCATCAAGATCAGGGTAGTTTTGGGGACACTCTTCCCCCCTTTTTCTGGGGTCTTGTACGTGGTGTCCCTGTGGACACGTTCTGCCTTGGACCTCTGGACAAAGTGCAAGATAGCTCGGGTGACTGTGACAGCGGATCAGCTGGATATGGGCCAGACACTGGCCGCGTGGAGCAACACTGCGAGCACCTCACACCTTATCACCAGGTCCCTGCCGGTTATGGAGAGGGAGCGCCCCACCTACATACCAGGCTTCTGTTTGGCCTTGGTGACCCGCTCACCCCAGTAATTGGTGCAGGCCAGGGGCCCCCAGAACCAGATGTCCAGCACCTTCACGAAATCGAAACGAACGGTGAAGGGAAGAAGGGACTGTTCTTCCAACCTGCCAAAGAACATGGCCTCGCTTTTATTTCGGTTCACTCTGGCCCCCAAGGGCAGCTCGAAACGGTCGCAGATGCCCATCAGTCTGTGAACCGACCGCTGATCAGAGCAGAAGACGCTGAAGTCGTCCATGGAGAGGAAAGCTTTAACCTGAGAGCCTCCGCTGCCTGGGATCGTAACCACCCCCCATTCACACCCCCCCCCCCCCCGGTGCCTGCGACCATCCTGATGGATGCAGCCAACGGATCAATACAGCACACAAACAATACCACGGAGAGAAACAGCCCTGCCTGGCTCCAGGTCTGATTGGAAAGTCCTCCGGCTCCCACCCATTGATTAAGACTGTACTATAGATGTCAGTGTAGAGCGGTCGGATCCAATCGTGGATTCTCTCCTCAAACTACATTTTGAAGTGCACGTCCATCATGTACATGCGGGATATCCTGTTGAAGGCTTTCTCCCGGCCCAGGCTGATGAGACAGGTGTTCACCTGCCTCCGGATATCTGTAGAGCCCCAGGACGCAAACAACAAGTGTCCTGCACGTAGTTGTTCGTATCACTGAGCAGTGCAAGGATGGGAACATAGGAACAGGAGTAGGCCATTCAACCCCTCGTGTCTGCTCCGCCATTTGACAAGATAATGGCTGATCTGTGATCTAATTCCAAATACCGTTAATACCTCTGGTTGCCAAAAAACTATCTATCTCAGAATTAAATTTTGCGATTGAGCTAGCATCAATTGTCATTTGCGGAAGAGTGTTCCAAATCCTTTGTGTGTAGAAATGTTTTCTAATCTCACTCCTGAAAGGTCTGGCTCTAATTTTTAGACTGTGCCCCCTACTCCTAGTACTCCCAAGCAGCGGAAATAGTTTCTCTCTATCCACCCTATCTGTTCCCCTTAATATCTCATAAGCTTCGATCAGATCATCCCTTAACCTTCGAAACTCTAGAGAATACAACCCCAATTTGTGTAATCTCTCCTCATAACTTAACCCTTGAAGTCCGGGTTTCATTCTAGTAAACCTACGCTGCACTCCCTCCCTCCAAGGCCAATATATCCTTCCGAAGGTGCGGTGCCCAGAACTGCTCACAGTACTCCAGGTGTGGTCCAACCAGGGTTTTGTATTGCTGCAGCATAACTTCTGCTCCCTTATCAGACATCTTTCTGCCAGGTACATTACGGTGTGATCCGGGTGGATCTCCAGCTCCAGTTCAGAGCATGTTCGGATGGCCTTCGATAGAATCTTCTAGTCAACATTTAGTATGGAAATGGGTGCCAAATTTCTGATTTCTTCCCTCTTCCCCTTCTGCTTGTAGATGAGGCTGATGATGACTTTCCTCACGGACTCTGACATATTGCCTGTCAGAAGCATACCCCCGTACACTTCCAGTAGGTCTGGGCCTATCCAGTCCCACAGAGCCAAATACAACTCAACCAATAAACCATCACTCCCGGAAGTTCTACTCTTCTCGAAGGACTGGAGGGCCTTTGTCAGCTCCTCCAAGGTCAGTGGCCGAACAATGATCTCCCACCCGCTGTCCTCTAAAACCTCCATAATAAAGGACAGGAAGGACTGAGAAGCCGTGCAGTCTGTGGGCTTCACTTCATAAATCCCAATATAAAAGGACTTGTTGTTACTCAGTATGTTGGCTTGCCAGGACGTCAGCGAGCCGTCTTCCTCCTTCAGGCTGCTGATCACAGAGGTCTTCTGGAAGAAGCGCGATCACTTCTCTCCCTGCTCCACGGAGCGGACTCTGGACGGGAAGATGAACTTTGAAGACTCAGAGGTGTCGACCGAGGCTTCCTGGTCCTTCACCTCTCTGAGTTCCTCCGCAGTCGGAGATAAAAAGAGCGGGAGTTGGAGGCCCCAGTCGGTGGTCCCAGTCGGAAGCTCCAGTCGGAGGTAAAAAGAGCGAGAGTCGGAGCCCCAGTCGGAGGCATCAGTCTGTAGCCCCAGTCTTAGGCCCCAGTCGGTGGTCTCAGTCGGTGCTCCCAGTCGGTGGTCCCAGGCCACATTCGGTGAAATCAGAAACAAAACTAAAATCAAAGAGTGACGTCACAGGACAGCAGGTAGGTAATCGGTTGGTAACTATTGCTATTAGGGCATTGGGTTTCATTAAGAGATTACATGTATAAGTTAAAGTAGACAACCTTATTAGTTAATAAAACTAAGAATTAGAAGTGTACAAAAAATTCCAGTAAAGTAAATAAATAAAACACGGTTATATGGGGGTGGCAGGGCAGGCGATTCCGTAACTGCAGCATGTGGGAATTGGTGCAGAGCATGGAGATCCCCGGTAACCGCATCTTAGATTAGATAATAGTTTAGATTCGTTCAGTGACTGCGAGTCAGGCAGGTGTGGGAACCCAGGATATAGTGCAGGAGGAGCCTCGGTTCTTGAACTTGTCCAACAGATTCGAGGTACTTGCCACAGGGGAAAACACGCTTGTTTACTTCAAATGGAGCTGGCTTTCGAATGTGACGGTAGCTCAGTGGTAAAGCGCATGTGCGCAGGGTTGTGTTTTATTCTGAGCATCTCTCTTCACTTTTGTTTCGAATTTTGGAAAGATCCTCTTCGACTCGCCTCGCCTTTACACACAAGGACAGGCAAAACTTTCTTCACCTCGAGAAATATCTAATGCTCCGCATAGGATACAATTCAATAGAATAGCGCACGCGCCGTTTCAATGGCCACCAACCCCAGCTCGTCAAGATGTTTTCAGTGAAACGAACTGTAAACACGAACCCATATTTGGGACATGTCCTAAGTCCATCTTTAGTGAAATGAGACCCCGTTCTCTATTCGTCTCATGTTGACTTCTTCTGAAAATCAAGAACTCATAATATTCTTGCAGGCCTCTGCTGCAATGTGCCTGAGCATTTCTAATCCCGTCCAACTGACTGCTTCCTGACTGATCAGGGCAGCGTTCGAAAAACGGGGACCTGAAACAGGAAGAATGGTTATAGTCCAGCAGTGCTTGCAAATACTTTTGGAGATAACTCTCATATCTCTACCCCCTCGAACACTCGATCCCGGATGATAACAAATAACCCTGAATGGGTAAAATCCGAGCCTTTGAGAGGCAAAGTCTTGGACCAAATCATCACAACGCTGTTACATTCGACATCTGCCGATGTCTGCCGATGAGGTCTAAAATTCTTAACACTACTGGATCGCCTCCTGAACCGAGGTTTTTACAGCAAGGGTTGCTCCGCAACTCTGTGAGGCCGCTTTTATATCAAAGAACTACTCTCGGTAATCCTGCACCATCAACACAGGTTCGGTTCTGAAAACCATGTTCACCTGTTTTAAAAGAAGATCCACTCTGGTTGTTCTTGAGAACCGAAGTTGTCAATTCCTGATCTCCTTCCATCAATGTGGAGAAATATCCACTCAAATTAAGAAACCTAAAAATGTAATAATGCCTGATATATGCTTACATTCTGCAATAGAAAAGTTGCTGCTTGGTCAATATTTAGGCAGGGTTAATCTTAGACAAGAAAAAAATCTAAATCAGCTGCCTGTGGAAGGGCTTAACTTCTCTGCAGTGAAAAGAAGGCGGAACCAGATATCATCAGACTCACGCAGCTTGTCCCACGCTGCTTTAACGTCAACTTAAAAAACTTCGCTGAATGTAAAAGAACCTAACTCCATTTTACTTCTCCCCCAACCGGCCCACCCCATCCATGCCTCTGTGCCGTTAAGCAATAATAATTTGCACAAAGATCCGAATACAATTAAATTCTGGAAAATAAATGTTAGCTTATTTTTGACTTCCAATGTTCAATACATGAGCCTTGAAAGCACAGACTTTGTTAAAACAAGCTTTTTTTTCATTAGGAATTGAAAATCGGTTAAAACAAGCAGACATCATGAATAACATCACTGTTAATTTTAAACATATTGCTGTCAGGGAAGGCAGCATTTTAGTTCATACATCACTTTTTAAAAAGAGTAGGTTGTAACTGCCCTTGTGCCTACTAATTACACTCAACATTAACTCTAATCCACCTCAAATCATTAATTCCTTGGCATTTGTAAGAAATTCACAAATGCAAATTGCTTTTCATGTGATAACCTCATGTTGGGAACTAAAGACTCACAAATAATTTACAATAATCAGAATTTCACCCTGGCCTCAATAAAAGTCTTGTTTTTACAATTTAATAGATTAGTTAATCTCAATATCTCCAATTTAATTCAGCAATATCTTAAACTTAATACAATAAAACAGATAATATTATAGAAATATCACGTGCTTACAAAAACTCAATAAATTACTTTACCTTTCTTTTTGTTATTTCTTCAGTCGCCTTTACAATTAAGCGTAAAATTTACTGAATATAATTGAAGAAAAGTTAACCTTGGCATGCTAAACAAAATCTTTGTAACATTTTTCACTGCAGGCTGAAAAAGAGTGTTTCACCACAGCCAGTGGCCCGGAACATTCACATAGGATTTTAAAGAAACAGTGCACTGCAAACAAAATAACTTCTGTAGCTTGTAACTACAAAAGGGATTGGATCTTCCCCTCTCTCCTTTATTATATGATAAACTAATTTATCCTGTTTTCTCCAAAACCAATTTTCAATTTCTGTTGTTCGCTACTTAACCCCATTTTGTACTGAGTCAATGTCTCGAACTCACAGTCTGTGTCTCAACCAAACCTGTTATCTCCTGGACAATTCTTAGGAATCTTACAACACCAGGTTTGGGAGGCTTTCTCCTTCGTCAGGAGGAGAAAGCCTCCGAAAGCTTGTGATTTTCAAATAAAACTGTTGGACGATAACCTTGTGTTGTAAGATTCATTACATTTGTCCACCCCAGTCCATCACCGGCATCTCCACATCATGGACAATTCTTATCAGACTTCTCTGCCCATCACGACGCTCAGATTTTTTTTTTAAAAAAAGCTTCTCTGATAGCCCCCATGGTTACTGTTAGTATTGGAGGGAAAACTCATGTTCCCGCCGAAACGGTTTTCCGACCTTAACGGACTGGGTTTAGCACCTTGTCCGTCCGACGCACTTAGTTTCACTCAATCCACATTATCTCATGTCAAGGTCCGATGCTGCAGTGGCCTGTTTATAAGATCGATTCATACTCGACACCAATAGGTTGCGATTAATCCTTTACTGAATATAAGCAAGTATCAACAAACACAATGTTTAAGGCCATAGTATTAATAGGAAGGACACGATACGAACCTTTAGTCTTGCTTTGGATAGAAGCTGTAACCCTCAGATGGCTGCTTATCCGTCTCTCTCTCGCGCCGTCCTGTCCTTCTATACATTCAAATGTAAAACTAGAATTGTTTACACCAATCATTTCATGCAAACTCTCCCTGATCTTTATTTGTTATTCACATTCCTATCAGAACTGCTCATGGTATGTGCGGACACAAGATGCCTGGACCTCATCATGCCCAAGGTCCACATATTCTCAACATATTCTCAACACATTCTCCACATATTCTCAACATATTCTCAACATAGTAGCAACACATTCACAATGTCGCCTGTTATCTTCTGCGAAATGCTTGAACCCTGCAATTTAAGCAGCTTTCAGCATCACCTCGCTCAGTCTGACCTTTGTATTCTGGGTAAGTTTTAACTCGGCCATTTCATGATCCTCAGCGACTATCCTTCGATTCCCAGAGATAGTATGTTTATAAGCGGGTACTGTTTATGCATTAAGATGACTAATGCAAACGTGAGTGGTTTCTATGGTTTATATTTTGAAAACTCCGAATCTGAATGTACGCTCCATATGCTGAAAATGCCTAATCTTACACCAAGGAGACTCTTCCCCCTCTCCCACTCGCCGCCCACGGAGCGATGAATCATCTGAGGCTCCACAGGCATTAAATTGTCCCGGAGAAGGACTTCATCCCACGGTGGCCTCAGCAGCTCAGCTCATAGCAGCCACCGACTGACCGGAATGTGTGACGGTCCAATGTCGAGCGAGCAATCCAAGTTCTCGGTCCTGTTTGACGCTCTGTCATTCACACAACTCACTTTATGATTCAGAGGCTGGAATTCAGCGGACAGGCGTTTAGAGTACACAGAGGTAAGAATAAGTTGGATGTTAGGCGGTTCTTCATTTCCCAGCGATCAGTGAGTTTCTGGAATGCATTGCCGGCCGGTGTGGTGGGTACTGACTCTCTCTCTGCCTTCTTGAGGGATCTGGACCGGTTCTTGACTGGGGCAGAGATCGCATCATATAGAAGGTGAGTGGTTTTACAGTTAACCTACACATGGTCACTCTCATGTCCTAGAACATAAGAACATAAGAAATTGGAGCAGGAGTAGGCCAATCAGCCCCTCGAGCCTGCTCCGCCATTCAATAAGATCATGGCTGATCTGATCCCAACCACAAATCTAAAGAACACAAGAAGTCGGAGCAGGACCCGGCCACATAGCCCCTGGGCCCTCTCCGCCACCCACAGGGCATTGACCGATCCGAACTCAGCTTCATGTCCAATTTCCTGCCCGCTCCCCATAACCCCTAATTCCCTTTACTTCTAGGAAACTGTCTATTTCTGTTTTAAATTTATCTAATGATGTAGCTTCCACAGCTTCCTGGGGCAGCAAATTCCACAGACCTACCACCCTCTGAGTGAAGAAGTTTCTCCTCATCTCAGTTTTGAAAGAGCAGCCCCTTATTCTAAGATTATGCCCCCTAGTTCTAGTTTCACCCATCTTTGGGAACATCCTTACCGCATCCACCCGATCAAGACCCTTCACAATCTTATATGTTTCAATAAGATCGCCTCTCATTCTTCTGAACTCCAATGAGTAGAGTCCCAATCTACTCAACCTCTCCTCATATGTCCGCCCCCTCATCCCCGGGATTAACCGAGTGAACCTTTTTTGTACTGCGTCGAGAGCAAGTATGTCTTTTCTTAAGTATGGAGACCAAAACTGTATGCAGTATTCCAGGTGCGGTCTCACCAATACCTTATATAACTGCAGCAATACCTCCTTGTTTTTATATTCTATCCCCCTAGCAATAAAAGCCAACATTCCGTTGGCTTTCTTGATCACCTGCTGCACCTGCATACCAACTTTTGATTTTCTTGCACTAGGACCCCCAGATCCCTTTGTACTGCAGTACTTTCCAGTCTCTCGCCATTAAGAAAATAACTTGCTCTCTGATTTTTCCTGCCAAAGTGCATAACCTCACATTTTCCAATATTATATTGCATCTGCCAAATCTCCTCCCACTCACCCAGCCTGTCTATATCTCCTTGCAGGTTTTTTATGTCCTCCTCACTCTCCACTTTCCCTCCCATCTTTGTATCATCTGCAAATTTTGATATGTTGCACTCGGTCCCCTCCTCCAAATCGTTAATATAGATTGTAAAGAGTTGGGGACCCAGCACCGACCCCTGTGGAACACCACTGGTTACTGGTTGCCAGTCCGAAAATGAACCATTTATCCCAACTCTCTGCTTCCTGTTCGATAACCAATCCTCCACCCATGCCAGAATATTACCCCCAATCCCGTGATTTTTTATCTTAAGTAATAATCTTTTATGTGGCACCTTGTCGAATGCCTTCTGGAAGTCTAAATACACTATGTCCACTGGTTCCCCTTTATCCACCCTATACGTTATATCCTCGAAGAACTCAAGCAAATTTGTCAGAAATGACTTCCCCTTCATAAAGCCATGCTGACTTTGTCCTATTAAATTATGCTTATCTAAATGTTCCGTTACTGTCTCCTTAATAATAGACTCGAAAATTTTACCCACCACAGATGTTAAGCTAACTGGCCTATAATTTCCAGCCTTCTGCCTACTACCCTTTTTAAATAACGGTGTTACATTAGCAGTTTTCCAATCTGCCGGGACCTCTCCTGAGTCCAGGGAATTTTGGAAAACTATCACCAAAGCATCCACAATCCCTACTGCCACTTCCCTCAAGACCCTAGGATGGAAGCCATCAGGTCCAGGGGATTTATCCGCCTTGAGTCCCATTATTTTACTGAGTACCATCTCCTGAGTGATTTTAATCGTATTTAGCTCCTCCCCCCGTAGAGTCCCCTGTTTGTCCAGTGTTGGGATATTCTTAGTGTCCTCTACTGTAAAGACTGAAACAAAATATTTGTTCAGCATTTTTGCCATCTCCATGTTTCCCACCATTAATTTCCCGGTCTCATCCTCTAAGGGACCTATGTTTGCCTTAGCCACCCTTTTTCTTTTTATATAACTATAGAAACTCTTGCTATCTGTTTTTATATTTTTTGCTAATTTCTTTTCATAATCTAACTTCCCTTTCTTAATCAATCATTTAGTTACTTTTTGCTGTCTTTTGAAGAATTCCCAATCTTCTATCCTCCCACTAAGTTTGGCTACCTTATATGTCCTTGTTTTTAGTCGGATACTATCCTTGATTTCTTTACTTAGCCACGGATGGCTGTCATTTCTTTTACACCCTTTTTTCCTCAGTGGAATATATTTATTTTGAAAGTTGTAAAATAACTCCCTAAATGAACACCACTACTCATGTACCGTCTTACCCTTTAATCTATTTTCCCAGTCCACTTTAATCAATTCCGCTCTCATACCATCATAGTCTCCTTTATTCAAGCTCAGTACGCTTGTTTGAGAATCAACCTTCTCACCCTCTAATTGGATATGGAATTCAACCATGTTGTGGTCGCTCGTTCCAAGGGGATCCTTAACTAGGACATTATTAATTAATCCTGACTCATTACACAGGACCAGGTCCAAGGTTGCCTGCCCCCTTGTAGGATCAGTTACATACTGCTCAAGAAATCCATCCCTTATGCACTCAATGAACTCGTCCTCAAGGCTGCTCTGCCCAATTTGATTTGTCCAGTTAATATGATAATTAAAATCCCCCATAATTATGGCTGTTCCCTTATTACATGCCCCGACTATCTCCTGATTAATACTTCTTCCAGCAGAGTTGCAACTATTAGGAGGCCTATATACTAATGTTTTTTTTCCCTTATTATTCCTTATCTCCACCCAAACTGTTTCATTATCTTGATGCTTTGTCCCAATATCATTTCTCTGTATTACAGTGATTCCTTCCTTTATTAACATAGCCACCCCACCTCCCCTTCCTTCCTGCCTGTCCTTCCTGATTGTTAAATACCCTGGCATATTTAATTCCCAGTCGTTGTCACCCTGCAGCCATGTTTCTGTAATGGCCACAAGATCATACCCATACGTAGTTATTTGTGCCGTTAACTCGTCCATTTTATTACGAATGCTACGTGCATTCAGATAAAGAACTTTCACATCTGTTTTGTGACGCTTAGTTCCTGCTTTTTCCTTTTTAAACACTTTACCTATTACTCCATACCTTCTGTCCCTTCCTGTTACGCTTTCCTCTCTCTCCCTGCTCAGGTTCCCAACCCCCTGCCACTTTAGTTTAAACCCTCCCCAACAGCACTAGCAAACACTCCTCCAAGGACAGCGGTCCCGGCCCTGCCCAGGTTCAGACCATCCGGTTTGTACTGGTCCCACCTCCCCCAGAACCGTTTCCAGTGTCCCAGGAATTTGAATCCCTCCCCCTTGCACCATTCCTCTCGCCACGTATTCATTTGAAATATCCTCCTATTTCTACTCTGACTAGCACGTGGCACTGGCAGCAATCCTGAGATTACTACCTTTGAGGTCCTATTTTTTAATTTACCTCCTAACTCCCTATATTCTGCTTTTAGGACCTCATCCCCTTTTTTACCTATATCGTTGGTGCCTATGTGCACCACGACAGCTGGCTGTTCGCCCTCCCTCTCCAAAATGTTCTGTAGCCGCTCCGAGACATCCTTGATCCTTGCACCAGGGAGGCAACACACCATCATGGAGTCTCGGTTGCGGCCGCAGAAACGCCTGTCTATTCCCCTTACAATTGAGTCCCCTATCACTATAGCTCTGCCACTCTTTTTCCTCCCAGCCTGTGCAGCAGAGCTACCCGTGGTGCCAGGAAGTTGGCTGCTGCTGCCTTCCCCTGATAAGTCATCCCCCCCATTAGCATCCAAAGTGGCATATCTGTTTGAGAGGGGGATGGCCACAGAGGACCCCTGCACAACCTTCCTGCATCTCTTACTCTTCCTGGTGGTCACCCATTCACTTCCTGCCTGTATACCCTTTACCTGCGGTGTGACCAACTCGCTAAACGTGCTATCCACGAGTTTCTCTGCATCGCGGATGCTCCACAGTGAGTCCTGGACTGGTTTCGATCGCCTGAAGATGTCGGGGAGTAATTTTCCAGAAATTGGCCCTGTATTTTTTCCGGTTTGTAACCGCTCCAAGGTTTGTAACCGTTTCCGGTGGGTGGGGCGGGTGGTGTCGGTAGGAAGTGTCCAGTCACGATGCTCTGGGCATGTGGGACAGGATTGATGAACCAGCTGGTCTTTTCCTGACCATCATGTCCGTCAGTAACCTCAGCTCGTCAAGGTGTTTTTTTGTTGAAGTGATCTTTAAACACAAACTCACACCAGGCCCTTTATAGTGAAATGAGATTCAATGCTCTCCACGCCTCACCTTGCCCTCCTCTGAAGCTGGAGGACTCGAAATATTCTTGCCGGCCTCTGCTACAATGTGCCTGAGCATTTCTAGTCCCGTCCAACGGTAAGCAAAGTGATTGATAACGGGAGCGTTTGAAAAAATGCGCCCTGAAATAGGAAGGATGGTTACAGCACGTTTCAAGGAGTCTCTCCCCACTTTCTCAGCCTTTCTTCTCAACTCCCCCTTTCTCATCAGACTAAGTGCCGAGGCCTGGTTTCTTCCGTTCACCAACAGTTGTATCAGGTCCGCATTCTTCACCTTTAATTGTCTGGTTGGAGCAGAAAACGAGATGATTTTAAGCCCAGTGCACAAAGTGTCAGCACCCACCACACCAGCCGGCAATGCAATCCACAGATTCACTACTCTCTGGGAAATGAAGAACCGCCAAACATCCAGACTATTCTTACCTCTGCGTCGTCGAAACGCCTGTTCCCTGCTCCTCCCCAATCTTTGAAGCTGGAAATAATCTATCACGTGGCAGATCCACCATGGGTGGTCTCAAAAAAGGAGGGCAGGCAGTTCGTCTTTCCCTGGGTAGCGATTTATTCCATCTGGGGATGTAGCTCAGTGGTAGAGCGCATGCTTCGCATGTATGAGGTCCTGGGTTCAATCCCCAGCATCTCCAAAAATATTTTTCATCAGAATTACTCACGGAAAGGCGAATCGCGCTTTCTGAGCGCAGCGAGTTCCATCTTCTGAGGCTCCACAAGCATAACATTGTCCTGGAGCAGTACTTCATCTCACGGTCCCCTCAGCATCTCAGCTCATCGCCGCCGCCGACTGACCGGAATGTGTGACAGTGCAATGTCGAGCGAGCAGTCACAGCTCTTGTTTGACGCTATGTCATTCATCCATCTCACTTTATGATTCAGAGGTTTGATGTCAGCCTCGTCACTGACTATTGGCAATTGTATTTTTTTATTTCCGCTGACTTTTTTTTGGAAAGTTCAAAGTAAAGACGAGCAGCAAACCCGTGATCTGAAGCAGAGGTTGAACATTGTGAGCGCGTGTGACGACTGGGCATCACGTTGTCACGGAGAGACAGAGCGGAAAGCCCACTTTTTTATTCTAAAGTTGAAAACCCGTTGCTGAGGGGATGTAGCGCAGTGGAAGAGCGAATGTTTTGCGTGTGTGGTATCTCCGGTTCAATCCTCGGCATCTCCAAACGCTGTGGATTTGAAAGGATCT
Organism: Heptranchias perlo; assembly: GCF_035084215.1. NCBI lineage: Eukaryota > Metazoa > Chordata > Chondrichthyes > Hexanchiformes > Hexanchidae > Heptranchias > Heptranchias perlo. The sequence goes on along the minus strand of NW_027139442.1, from coordinate 3,200,814 downwards.
TTTTGTCCTCACCTCACCTTCACACACCAGGACAGGAAAGGGATTCTGTCCCTCGAGAAAAAACGAACGCTCTGCACACGATACAATGGAATGGAAGCACGCACGCAGCTTTGAAATGGCTGCCATCCCGGGGCTGGAGAGCGTGCCCAGTAATAATAACAGAGAAAATCGGATCACGAGTCGGCCATTCGGACCCCCGAGCCAGCTCCGCCATTATATATGATCATGGCTGATCCTCGATCTCAATACCATATTAACGCTGTCTCTCCTTGCGCTTTGATGCTTTCTGTGTGTAGAAATCTGTCTTTCTTAAATATATTCAGTGACTTGGCCTCCACAGCCTTCTGTGGTAGACAATTCCACAGGTTCACCACCCTCTGAGTGAAGAAATAGATTATTCCCAGTTTCACAGATCCGGGAGGAGCAGCGGACAGGCGTACAGGCGACACAGAGGTCGGAATAGGCTGGGTGTAAGGCGATTCTTCTTTTCCAACAGAGTAGTGAGTCTCTGGAATGCATTGCTGGCTGGTGTGGTGGGTGCTGACTCTCAATTTGCCTTCTCGAGGGATCTGGACCAATTTTTGACTGAGGCAGAGATCGCATCAGATCGAAGGTGAGTGGTTTTACAGTTAACCCACGCATGGTCAGTGCGATCCACTGGACTCAATTCGATCGCCTGAAGGAGTCGGGGAGGAATTTCGCAGAATGTCCCCTCCTTATTGGCGCTGGATTTATTTCTAGATTGTAACCGCTCCCAGGTGATTACATGTTTCCGGTGGGAGGGGCGGGTGGTGTAGGTGGGAAGTGTCTGGTCACGATGCTCCAGGCATGTGGGGCAGGATTGATGAACCAACTGGTCTTTTCCTGACCATCATGTCCGTCTGTAGCCCCAGATCGTCAAGCTGTTTTCAGTGAAGTGATCGTTAAACACAAAATCACACCTGGGGCAAGTCCTGCATCCGTCTATAGTGAAATTATACTCAATGCTGTCTGTGTCTCACCTTACCCTCCTCTGAAGCTCAGGGACTCGAAATATTCTTGCCGGCCTCTGCCACAATGTGCCTGAGGATTTCCCGTCCCGTCCAACCGTAAGCAAAGTGACTGATAACGGCAGCGTTCGAAAAATGTGCCCTGATATCGGAAGGATGGTTACAGCACAGCCAAAGGAGTCTCTCCCCCTCTCCCACCCTTTCTTCTCAACGCCCCTTTTCTCATTGCTCTGAGTGCCGAGGCCTGGTTTGTTCTGTTCACCCATAATTATATCAGGTCCGCAAACTTCATGTTTAATTGCCTGGTTGGAGCAGAAAAGGAGACGAATTGAAGCCCAAAGAAAAACCTTATGTGGACTGATAAATTGAAGGAGATCAGCTCTTCGTTGGCATTTTTTTTTGTCTGGGGATGTAGCTCAGTGGTAGAGCGCGTGCTTTGCATGTATGAGGTCCTGGGTTCAACCCCCAGCATCTCCAAAGCTATTTTTTTCATCAAAATTACCCACAGAATGGCGAATCTTGATTTCGGAGTGCCGCGAATTGCAAGCTCTGAGGCTCCACAAGCATTAAATTGCCGGATTGCATCTCATGGTCTGCTCAGCAGCTCAGATCACAGCAGCCGCCGACTGATCGGAATGTGTGACGGTGCAATGTCCAGCGAGCAGTTCGAAGAAAGGCGACCTGAAACAGAAATGACGGTCAGCACAGCCCGAGGAGACTCACCTCTCTCCCAGAATTTCTTCTCAAAGCTCCCTTTCTCATTTCTCTGAGTGACGAGACCTGGTTTCTTCTGTTCATCCAGCGGGTACGGTAGCATAATGGACTCGTAATCCAGCGGGTACGGTAGTTTACTGGACTTGTAATCCATGGGGCCTGTATCAATAATCCAGAGTCAAGAATTCAAATCCCACCACGGCAGCTGGGGAATTCAATTTCAATTAATTAAAAATTGAATTAATAAAATAAAGTCTGGATTTAAAATACTAGCATCAGGTCCGCATACCTCAGGTATCTCCTATGCTTGAAGGAGGAAATGCTTTTCAGAACAGTAAATTCTCGGGTGGCCTTCGGAAAGTAAGGCACTCAGTCCTTTCACACTTGGTTAGAGGTCGTTATTATCTGGTGATGTCGCTCAGATGATAAACCGCATGCTTCGCATGTATGAGGTCTCAGGTTCTATGCCCAAACACTTTACATTTTGAATTCTGGTCAGTCGGCGGCTCGTTATGAGCTGAGCTGCTGAGGGGACCGTGAGATGAAGTCCTTCTTCGGGACAATTGAATTTTTGTCTCAGAAGTTGGAACTCGCTTCCCTCTGAAAGCACGATTCGTCTTTCTGTGGGACATTCTGGTGAAAATAAATGGTGGAGGTGTTAGATATTGAACCCAGAAACTTATACACGCAAAGCAGGTGCTGTACCACTGAGCTACAACCCCGAATCCAATAGAGCTATAACCAAGGGTAGACGAACTAGGTGCTTACTGACTTCGGACCACTCAATGATTCACTGGGCTTAAAATCATCTCCTCTTGTGCTCCAAGCGGACAACAGCCACGTCGCCACGTAGCGGACGGTTGGACGGGACTAGCAATTCTCAGGCACATTGTAGCAGAGGCATGCAAGAATAATTCGAGCCCTTGAGCTTCAGAGGAGAATAACGTGAGACGCAAAGACATTGAGTCCCGTTTCACTAAAGACAGACGCAGGACATGCCCCAGTTGGGGGTTTGTGTGAGGATCGCTTCATTGAAAGCACCTTGACGAGCGGGGGATGTGGACGAACAAACGGAAATGACGAGCAGTAAAAGACCAGCTGGTCCATCAAGCCTGCCCCTCTCTGGTGGTGGCGGGAGCGTCATTACTGACACTTACTCCCCCTCCCCCCGCCCGCAGCCATGGAATCTCCTCGGAGAGGCAAAGATCCTGAGAAAAATCCAGGGCCTTTAAGGGATAGAATACACTGGAAAATTCCACCCACCCCCCGACCCCCTCAGGTAATCGAAGTCTGCCCATGAGATCAGCTAGATTATACATAGGTTAACTCTAAATCCTCTTACCCTTTATATGTTGTGACCTCTGCCCCAGCCAAAAACCGTTCCAGCTCCCTGGAGAAGGCAGACAGAGAGTCAGCCCCGACCACACCAGCCAGCAACGCATTCCAGAGGCTCACTGGGAAAAGATGAACCGCCAAACATTCAGCCGATTCCGACCTCTGCGTCGTCTAAACTATTGTCCCATGTCCTCCCCAATCTGTCAAAATGGAACAATCTCTCACTGGGCCCGCAATCCATCACTGGGTTCGGAACCATTGATAAGGAGCGTGCGCTCTTCCATTGAATGCTATCTTGTGCCGAGCATTAGGCTTTTCTCGAGGTGACGAAAGTTGTGCCTGTCCTTGTGTTTAAAGGTGGGGCGAGTCCAAGAGGATGTTTTCACAATTCTATTTAAAATTTGAAACATAAATAGTGATCAGGATAGTAGCAGACTTCAGGAGGACATCGACAGACTGACGAAATGGGAAGACACTTGGCAGTTGCAATTTAATGCGAATAAGTGTGAAATGATTCACTTTAGGAGGAACCACGTGTAAAAGCAGTAGAATCGAAATGGTACTATTTTGATGGGGTGCAAGAGCAGAGGGAACTGGGAGTGCACATTTACAACTATTTGATAAGGCGGTTCAGAAAGCGAATGTGACAATTGGCTTTGTAAATAGGGACATGGAACAAAAAAAGAAGGAAGTCACGTTGAACTTTTACAAATCACTGGAAAGCCATCAGCTGGAGTATTGTGAACAATTCTGGGTACCACACTTTAGGGAGGATGTCAATGTATTGGAGAGGGTACAGAGGAGGTTTACTCGGATGATACCAGGGATGAGGGACTTCAATTATGTGGAGAGATTGAAGAATCTAGGATTGTTCTCCTTCGAGCAGTGAAGGTTAAGGGGAGACCTAATAGAGGTATTCAAAATAATAAGGCGTTTTGGGAGAGCAATTAGGGAGAAACTGTATCCACTGGCAAGTGGGTCGGTAACTCTGGATTGAGAGCTAGCTGGAAGACCATAGGCTGAAAATAGTTATAGATGGATTTGGATCTGTTTCGAGACCGGTCACCAGTGGTGTCCCGCAGGGATCGGTGTTAGGACCATTGCTCTTTACGATTTTTATTAATGATCTAGATGTAGGTGTTGGGGGCACCATTTGCAGATGATACTCAGATTTGTACGAGTGTCAGGCCTGTAGACGATTCTCGACTGTTTCAGCTGGATCTTGATGTGTTGGTGGATTGGGCTCCTGACTGGTTCTAAATAGAGCATTGAGCTCAATTTATACACCAGCTCCCTATTCTCTTTACCTATCACATCGCGGAACATATGAGCAGTACCGTGATGTGATGGGTAAAGAGAATAGGGATCTGGGGTCTATTTTTAGGACATGGGAACCAGAGTGGGCCATTCAGCCGCACGGGCCTGTTCCGCCATTCAATTACATCTTGGCTGATCTGTGTCTGAACTCCATCGACCTACATTGGTTCCAAAACTCTGAATACCCCTGCCTAACAAAATTCTATAAATCTCAGCTCTGAAAGTTTCAATTGACCTCCATCGTCAACAGCGTTCGGGAGAGAGAGTTGCAGATTTCCACGACCTTTCTTGTGATGGAGTGTTTCCTCCATTCACTCTGAGCAGCCGAGTTCTAATTTTATGGTTATGCCCCCTTGTTCTGGAATCCCCCGCCCTGAGGAAGTAATGCATGTCTATGTACCCTATTACATCCATTAATCATCTTCAACATCTCAATTAGATCTCCACTTATTATTCTATATTCAATGCAATATAAAATCGCTTATGCAACCTCATCATTTAATCCTTTGAGCCACGGTATCATTCCAGTGAATTGGCCCCGCAACCCCTCCAAGGCCAATATATCCTTCCTGATTTTCGGTGCCCATTACTGAATGCAGACTCCCGATGTGGTCTCACTGGAGCTCTGTACAGCTGTGACATAACTTCCACCGCCTTGTATTCCAGTCCCCTTGAGATAAAGGTCAACATTCCATTAGCCTTTTAAATTATTCCCCCCACCTCCACGAGCTTTTGTTGATTCCTGTACTTGGACCCCAAATCTTTCTGCTCATCCACAGTTCCGACTTTCTCGCCATTTAGAAAATGCTCTGATATATTTTCTTAGTTCCAAAGTGGATAACCTCACACTTTCCGACATTGAACTCCAATTGATTGTAAAACAACACCTGCTATTTTGTCCTTGGACAAGACCTTGGTCAGGCCTCAGTTTGAATAATTTGTCCAGTTTTGGTCTCCTCACATGGTGAGTGATATTGAGGCTTTGGAAAGGGTGCAGAGAAGGGCCACTAGATTTATTCCCAGTTTGAAGTATTTTAGTTGTCAAGATATGTTAAAAGAGCTGGGACTCTACACTATGGAGAAGCGTCGACTTATGGGTGATTTGATCGAAGTGTACAGGATAATGAAGGGAAAAGATTGTGCTCGAGTCGACAGTTCGTGCCAACTAAATAGGTTAGGGAGGACCAGGGATCACAACTTTAAGTTGTACAAAGCAGATCGAGGTTAGATGTCAGGAAGTGATTCTTTTACCGGAGAATAATGAACCTCTGGAACAGGATGCCGGCTCGTGCAGTGGACGCCGATTCGCTGAATTCTTTCAAGCGAGAGCTGGACCTGTTTCTGGCTGGGGTGGAGATCACCTGGTCCAAAAAAGTAGGTAATACACAGAATGATCAGGGCCAGATTGATCTCCGGGGAGGACAAGTTTCACAGACTCAGAAGGTTACATAACAGAAGGACAGTCAGAAGGCATTTTGTTGAGGTCAATCAAAGCGACCCACTGATGCGGTGAAGTGCTGCATATACTTTATTTGCTATTGACAGCTACAGTTAAGTCGAACTGATTTAATTGGTGAAGCCGATAATACCGATTCGTTTGTGAGTTTATTGGTGTGAAATGAAGCAGTTTATCGATTGGGATCAGCGTCATCTTAACAAATGTTTCCTGTGTCCGAATATTGAAAGATTGATGAGACATGTGGCAGAAACACGAATATCTAGTCCAGATTTTAAGGGTGAACTATTATTACACCTCGGGGTTACACTATTACATTGTTAGATATTGGATAGAGCAGAAACAATTATATCACGTTCAGATTATCAGGGGGGAACTATTGTTACATCCTTGTGTTGCACTGTCGTATTGATTGATATTGGACAGTGCAGAAACATATATACACTGTTCAGATTATAATGGAAATTATTGTCACATCCCTGGTTTACACTGTCCTATTTTTAGAAAGGGCAGCCCAGAAACACGAATATCGAGTTCAGTTTAGAACGGGAACCATTGATGCATCCCTGGGGTACAGTGTTGTATCGATAGACACGGGGCAGTGAATAAACATGAATATTCAGTTCAGATTATCCAGGAAATATTGTCAGAACCTTGGGTTACACTATCGTATTATTAGATATTGGGCAATGCAGGCACATGAATATCCAGTTCCGATTAGAAGGGGGAACAATTGTTAGATCCTTCGGTTACAGTATCGTATTATTAGATATTGGACAGTGCAGAAACAGTTCAGATGAGAAGGGGGAACTTTAGTTATATCCCTGAGTTACAGTACCGTATTGTTAGATAAGGGGCAGCACATCGGCCTCTCGGATCATTCAAGCAATTCAAAACGTATTCCATGGCAATTACCTTTATCTTCTTCTATTTCAAATACGAATTCGATTTTCTCTGAAACGAGGCAATGGTAAAAGTTGCAATTGTCTCTTTTCTGCCTTTTCCATTCCTTTTGGTGAAACGTTTCATGCTCCAAAAAATCTCTGCGTGAAGAATTTACATTTAAACTCTTCCATGATGAGCTGAATTGATGTACATGGGGAAGATGGGTATCGAGGGATATGGGCCAAGTGCAGGCAATTGGGACTAGCTTAGTGGTATAAACTGGGCGACATGGACATGTTGGGCCGAAGGGCCTGTTTCCATGTTGTAACTTCTATGATTCTTCTATGATTCTATGACCCCTTGTCACTGATCCTCACAACCAGAGGATACAGTAATTCTCTATTACTCTATCACTGATCCTCACAACCAGAGGATGCAGTAATTCTCTATTACTCTATCACTGTTCCTCACAACCAGAGGATACAGTAATTCTGTATTACTCCGTCACTGATCGTCACAACCAGAGGATACAGTCATTCTCTATTACTCCGTCACTGATCGTCACAACCAGAGGGTACAGTAATTCTCTATTACTCCGTCACTGATCGTCACAACCAGAGGATACAGTAATTCTCTATTACTCCGTCACTGATCGTCACAACCAGAGGATACAGTAATTCTCTATTACTCCGTCACTGATCGTCACAACCAGAGGGTACAGTAATTCTCTATTACTCCGTCACTGATCCTCACAACTAGAGGATACAGTAATTCTCCATTACTCCATCACTGATCCTCACAACCAGAGGGTACAGTAACTCTCTATTAGTCTATCAAACACCTTCATATTTAAAATTTACGTCTCCTGCCTATTTCTGTGGAAATAATCCCGGCATTTCAAATCTTTCCTTATGTAGATTCCCTTCCCGGGCCTCATTCGAGAGAATCTACATTGTGCTCTTTGTGGGTTTAATGTTGTTTCTATAAAGGGGGCGTCGAAACTGCAGTCTGTCCTCTGGAACTACGGGCTTTAACCACTGAAAATAAATACTTAAGCTTCATCCTAGTTTTCAGCCCGATAGAGCGGTAAAACGGGATATAAACAAAGAGAAAAAAAGACAAATAACTAATAAACATTCATCCTATTCACTGTAACTGGTCTCATCTTAGATAGAGGACTTCCTAAAGGCTACCCCCGAAGTCCATCTGCCCCACTTTTGGCAGCCGTGCCTACAGCCATATCCACGCTCCAGAATGCCCTCTATTTGAATGTGATGTCTGTAGATAAACCGAGTTATGTTGCTCAAACAAAACAGTGTTCATGAGTAGTTGCCAATGTTCATTTATCTCAACAAGTCCACCTATTATATAAATCTCTTTCTGGGACACGAATATTAGCCCAGAAATTATTTTTGCTCATACAATGGACAATTAACGAACACATTCAATGAAAGTCAACAACTTGCATTCACAGACCGCCTTTACTGTAATAAAAATTCCAAAGGGGCTTCACGGAAGAGTGGTTAAAAACGGGCACTAAAGAAATAAGAAGATATCAGGACGACTGGCGGAAACCTTGGTCAATGAGTGGGTTTAAGCAGAGAGTAAAAGGAGGAGAAGCAAATGGAGGGACGGAGGGGACAAGGTTGGTTTTCGAGAGTAAAATTTAGATGTCTGAGGAACGGCCACCAATGGTGGGATGAAGAGAGCGGAGGATGGTAAAATATAATAATAACTACTTCTATTTATAAAGCGGATTTAACATAGATAAATATCCTAAGCGGATTTACTGAGGTACAATCAGACAACAATGGACCCCCAGCCATAGATGGAGATTTTAAGGGGATGACAAAAGCATGAAGCAAGAGGTGGCTTTCATGGAGGGTCTGAAAGAAGGAATGAACTTGCCTTTATATAGCGCCTTGAAAGATCTCAGGACGTCCCAAAACGCTTTCCAATCAATGAAGCACAAATCGATGTGCAGCGACTGTGGTAGTGCAGGAAAATGTCTCCTGCCAATTTGCACATAGCAATCTCCCACAAACTGCAGTGAGATAAATGACCAGAAAATCGGTATTAGCAATGTTGGTTGAGGGATAAACATTGCCCAGGGCATCAGGGAGAACTCCCCTGCTGTTTTGCGAATATTGCCGTGGGATCTTTTACACCTCCCCCAGAGGGCAGATTGGCCCTCAGCTTAACGTGTGCTATGAAAGTCGGCACCTCCGACAGTACAGTTCTCCCTCAGTCCTGCACTGCAGTGTCAGCCTGGATTATGTGTTCAAGTCTCTGAGGTGACACTTGAACTCAACACTTTCTAATTCAGAAGCTGAGACTGCTACCTCAGAGCCACGGCTGACGCCTGAAAGGGGGAGAGGGAGATGGAGGGGCATTTGAAGGGAATTCTGGAGCGTGGATATGGCTGAATGCATGGCTGTCAAACGTAGGGCAGATGGACTGAGGAGGCACAAGCGGCCAGAGGTGGAGGAGCAGAGTGTTTGGCAGGGGCTGCGGGACCGGAGGAGGTTACAGAGATATCGAGGGGTGAGGCCCTGGTGGATTTAAGTGTAAGAAAGAATAAAATTAAACTACAGGTTTTGGATACTGGAAGCCACTGCAGGTCAATAAGGGCTTGGGTGATTGGTGAGGGACTCAACAATCAAAAAGAAAGGGGTGAGGATGGACCATGTGGCAAGGATGTGGCGATTGTGGGCTCAAAGATCATGATTTCCCAATTTTTAACTGGATGAAATCGTGGCTAAACTTAAACAATATCGTCCTGACAACACAAAGACATTGGAAGGTTGAAGAGAGGCGGTGGTTTTGTCAGCGTACAGCTGAAAGATGGTCCATGTCTGCGGACAATGTCACCAAAGGACAGCATGTAGATGAGGATGAGGAATGAGTCAAGGATTGAACCTTTACAGACATCAGATATAACGGTGATTGGATGGGAAGAGAAGCTTCTCATGGCTATGATCAGATAGTTGAGTGGAACCAAGCGAGGGTAGTCCAACCGAAAGAGGCCAGTGATCGATGATTGAGGAGGTAGGTGTGGACGAGAGGCCGGAGATGGGGAGGTGTGAGCCATGGAGGGATTTTAAAACCAGGATGAACAATTTAAATATTAGGTGATGGGGAACTGGGAGTCAGTGAGGGTCAATGTGTCCGGCCAGGACCTGGTGCTGGTTGGAAGATCGAGGATGAGTGACCGGCCAGGAGAGCATTGGAGGAATGGAGTCTGGAAGGGACAGAGGCATTGATGAGGGTTTCAATGACAATGGGGTGAGGAAGGAATGGAAGCGGGTGAGGGAAGCACGGGGCCTTTGTGGTGGAGATCAAATCGGGTCATGAGCTCAGCTCAGGGTTACAGGGGACCAATTTTACTGGAACCATCAATCAATGTAAAATAAACGGGTAAACATCTGTAGTAAAATAACAGAGAGAGGAATGGCAATGAAGCTCGTTCAGTGTCCGACCCCTAATATCACCCACAGTCATTTCTCGACTGCAATCCTCAACGTGGCCTTTCACTATCCCCGTGTCAGAGACTCAAAGTTCATATTGTAAGTGGGAAACTGCAGGAACAGAGTGAAACGGGGCTGTTTGTGTCCGTGGATTCAGTGTACACGGGGTGAAATTGGTAAAATTTATAAATGAATCGGCAGGAGTGAACATGGTCAATACAATTATATGAAAACGGTAAATGAATCCGCTCATCGTTGTTGGACCAGTCCTGTATGAGCACAGCTTTTAACTTTATTTCTGAGAGAGGTCTCATTAAGATAATGTCCTGGACTTTGAAATGTTTATGATGTATCCACGTCATTATTTACATTGGCGAAAAGCCGCTGATGTAATGTGTTTGTTCAAGTGACTGTAACTAATAGCAATGATCAGGGGTATAACTGTGTCAGTGGAGTTTATCTCCAGTATAAATCAGGGCTGGTTGCAAAGCATCAGCTCAGAGTCCCTGCCAGAGCTGCGGTTTTCAGATCAACAGAAGTCACTGCTTCTCACAGAAATGGGATATTCATTAATGTTTCAGATAGAACGCGTTTACTATCCCGTTATTTCAGCCATTGGAGTTCCTGGTAAGCCGTTAACTCACCAGTGAATACTATAAATCGGTGTTAACCCTGCTGCTGTACTTGGCTAATTAGTTTTACTGCCATATGTTCTACTCAGCCGCATGTTCTGTTCTATCAGTTGGATGATGGATTGTAGACACTTTCGGTCTTGTAGAGCTGCATTATATCTGCAAGGAACTTTGTATATTTAACCCTGGCATTGTTAATGGATTATTCACTGTACTGAATGTATTGGAATCAGGTGTCTGGACTAAGAGCTGGTATCAGACAATCAGAAGCTGTTAACAGTTTCATGTTGTGCAACCGAACTGTCCTGGAATATTTTTTCATCAATGTGTTTTCACTGATTGATAATGAGACAGCTCGCGGTCTCAGTGTTACAAGGAGGCAGCGCGATGTCCTCCCTCCAAAATAACATGATCCAGTATAATTGGGATTTCAATGTATTTATTGATTATCTCTGTTATGAAAGCTTATTCCATTATGTGTGCATCGAATGCAGCTTCGGAGGTCTGGCGACTGAACTGAGTTTGCTGCTGATTCTTTCATATCTCATTCTCTGATTTACAGTGGATGAATTCACAGTAAAATGCAATATTTTGTGGTTCTGTTGTATCAATTTGCAATTTACCTGTCGGAATCAGGAGCCCTTCCATTTATCTGCAGATTACAAGTAGCAGCGGTGATGTTGGTGTTTTGTTAATTGAACAATGCCGCCATCTAACGCTGTACTTTTTAATTACAGGAGAAGGGATTTCAATTATTGTGAGGTGTGTCTGGAAGAGGCTTTCGATTCTGGTTATTCCATGCATTGTAAATGAAGTGAAAAGTGTAGGGGAACAGGTGGAGACTTGGATGGTCTGCAGAAACAGTAAAATGTTTACAGAGGCTTCAACATTTAACAAACTGACACTGAGAATAAGATCGTTGGAACACGGGGCTGGTGAAGAGAAAGCAGGCGCAGGATGATAGGTTTTACTCGGATGTGAAAATGAGCATTGAGATATAGAGTAGAGACAGTGCGGAGAGATAGAGAGGAGCGATAGGGAACGCGACTGAGAAAGAAAACGAGACGGAGACGGGAGGAGGAACGCGAGAAGAGAGAGAGGGTGAGAGGAATGTTGTGATGTGAATAATTCATTGGAATGAAATGCTGAAACTTTCAGTACAATTAGGAAGAGGAAATGAGACTTGAAGGTGTTATTAGGATGTTGTCAGATTGTGAGAGTTTTATTGTACTGTCGCTAGGTGTGTTTATCACTATCAGGTCCTCAGTCTGTTTATGTGAATGTTCCTTTAATTTATTTATTGACTGAATAAATAAACATAATTGAAGTGTATTGAAAGAATAGACTCAGTCATTTCGTGATGGTAATGAATTATTCGGATATTGTATTTGAAAAGCTATGTCTCAGCTTAATTCATTAAAGTACGAGGTTGATTTAATCGATACATATTAATTTAGTTGTAATTGAATGTACAAAGTAAATTTATTGAACACATTTCATACCCAACACAGGATATCAAACTTCGATAACCACAGAAATGAAATTTTGAATTTATTAATTGTGTTGTGTTACTGTGACTTATATATTGGATTTCCTCGAAAAACCACCTGCACTCTCTCCCTGTGAATCCCAGTCTCTCCTCCCACTGCATTGAATCCTCTGACTCCTCATCCGTTGTTTCATTTTATCCGCTATCCCAAACCATCTGCTCCTGAATCCCCGCCAGCTCATACATATCCTTTTGGTTTCTCCCTCCCAATCTCACACATTGACTTGGCCTCCAGCTGTCTCTTCCAATCCGATCCGAAGCCTCAAACTCACCGCCGTGGAACTCGCTCTTTCCCGTTTTGTGCCGGCCCCTGTCGAGAGCAACAAACCAGCAGCTCCTCTCCCTGTCCCCTCACCTTCCCGGCCCTCGCTCACTTTCCCGTCCATCTGGAGCCCAAAACCGGATTTAATCCGTTCCATTCCAGCTCACTAAAACCCCTTATCTCATGCCCGCCGGCACTGCGCTCTCACTTGGCCCTTCCAGTAGATCCGGTGCACACTTTATTCACTTTCTGTATCAATTTCCCAATTCATTATTGAAAATTGTGTTTGAAAATATTTCTCTGCTCGAAAGCGTTGCCCAAGTCAGTTCAACAGTTTCCAACGTTTGATGCAGCAACAAAGCTGGAAATTTCACCCCAGATCCTGTCAAACTGTTGCTGTGGCTCCAGGTCTGATCAGTAATTTCTCTGCTTCCTTTTCTCTCTCTTACAGTTAACTTGGTGGCGATTGTCATCCTGTCCCGAGGGAAGTGCGGACTCTCCAAATGTATCACTCGCTACCTGGTGGGAATGGCGGCGGCCGATCTCCTGGTCATTTTCACTGATGTCATAATGTGGCGCATTGTTGAGATTTATTTCCCAGTTTCATTCTTGACCATTACCCCCGTGTGCCGCCTCATTGCCATCCTGAGATTAGCAGCCATTGCCGCCTCAGTCTGGTTCACAGTGGTTTTCACCTTTGATCGATTTGTGTCCATTTGTTGTCAGAAGCTGAAAACAAAATATTGCACAGAGAAAATGGCGGCTGTTGTTATCGGGTGGTGAGTGCGTTGAGCTGTTTACTAAACATTCCCTGGTACTTTGGATTTGACCCGGAATATATAATGGACAATGTACCCCGGGGTTGTGTCTGGAAACTGAGCCTTTTGACTTCATCCGCATGGGCAGCGTTTGACTTGTTTAATCTTGTTTTAACTCCGTGTCTCCCATTCATTCTGATTTTGTTGTTCAATGTTCTCACTGCCAGGCACATTTTAGCGGCCAGTAGAGTCCGCAGGGGACTCCGGGGCCGCAGCAATGGAGACAATCACCAGGATCCAGAGATGGAGAACCGAAGGAAATCCATCATTTTACTCTTCAGTATGTCAGGCAGTTTTATATTGTTATGGAGCACAGAAGTTTTTTATGTTATCTCTCTGTATATAACAAACGCCCAGTACTATACGGAGAGTGGCATTGAGTCAGCCGGATTCATGCTTCAGCTTCTCAGTTCCTGCACCAACACGTGTATTTATGCTGTGACCCAGACTAAATTCAGAGAGGAGCTGAAGAACGGGGTGAAATACCCACTGAATCTAATTCTTACATTAGTTAAATCATAGAAACGTCTGAAGAACTTTCATCCGAAATTAAATAAAAAGACAATTAGAGTACATTTTGATGTTCGGCGGTGGCGTAAGACGTGCGGCAGAGGATCGGGCGCCCATTATTCAGCGCTTCTGATTTTACTATCCATTGACATCAATGAGTTCACTAAAGTAACCGATATCAATCGAATACTTTAAATACATTTGGAAATACCAGACAGGAATTATATTTCACCCGACAAATGTTGTGCTGTGAAATTATACAACATGTGATTTTAACATGAAATGGTTTGCTGTTTTTAGTCTGGAAGTAATATGATTTCAATATTCATTGTTTAATTATGAAATGAATAAATTAAAATTCTCCTTTTCGGTTGATGATTATTTCCCATCACACACACTGCCCGGTGAGATAGACAGAGGGTGAGCTGTCAGGGTCAGACATCGTCCTGTTCATTGGAATTTTTGTTTTGACCAGAACAGAATAGTAATGAACCAACACCCGGACCGTTACTAAGTCGTGAAATATTAATGTAATTTCAAACTCCAGTGGCGAGTTCCGGAGATGGTTTCCTCTCTGAACTGCTGTGCAGCAATGTTTACTCACTGCAGGGAGTTTAATGGGACATGAGGCTAGGCCTGCTTCCACAGATCTTTAAGGAATCCTCCTGATACATTTCTGAGACGATTCGGGGCCAGGAGATTTCGTACGGCCGTAGCAGGCCAAGGGGAAAATCTCCTGCTCCTCCTTGCCCCACAAAATATAAGTTAAAAAGAAACTTCTCACTGTTCTGGACCACTCAATGCCCATCGAAAGGGCGGCTCCTCCACCCACTTGTACCCAATATTAAATGAGGTTCCGTGTACGTCATTATGTTCTAATTTACATATTACACGTCGCCTTACCGGAAACCGGCGGGTGTTGCTCCGGCCGCTCTTCTCAGGACCTTACCCACGATAGCGGAGGCAGGAACACCAGCGTTAATTGGGCGGTAAGTGACCTGACATCATTAACTAGCCACGACGACCCTATTTCCGCCAGGCGCGGATGCCTAGAATCGGCCACACCTTTCCTGACCTATTCAGTGGTTCAATCTTCGAAGCCCACAAGCTGTCTCAAACTGATCAGTTCACAACACGTGGAGAGAAAATTTCACCATCGCTGAGGGCTGAACTGGTAGAGCGGATCACCCACCCCTTATAGAACCGTCCCGATTTTAATTTCTGCTCCATCAGGAAATTATCCCCTACGTCTCTGACCCCAAGGTTCGACAGGTGTTTGAAAGACATCAGACAGTGTTTGCCAAACACTAACATGAATGTGGTCGAATGGATCCACGTATTCAGGTAAAGTTGATAACTCCCCTCCATAGAGACAGGATCCCTATACGATGGAGTCGAAGAGGGGTTCAACCCCCAGCAGCTGTGGGACACACAGAAGCGAGGTGCGGCTTGCACAAAGCGTCTATGGGGCAATGCCACTGTGTAAGACCATTTCACCTTCTATTGTGCATCATGTCTTAGAAAATGTCTACTGTGTGCTGAATTGTTAAAATTGAATCGTAGTGTGAACGATCTGTATTGTATTCTTTTGAATTGTAATTGTGACATTTACACTGAACAGTGTGTATCCATAAATTTTATGAAATAATCTATATTTTGAAATAGAAAAAAAAAATTCCATTCTCACCGACTCTGTTGTTATTGGACAGTGAAGAGAGTAAATACTGACAGATTGTAAAGATGTGTGGAGTAATACAAAGAGCATCTATAGGGACTGTAGAGGAGCTAAGTGGTTTGGTGTCCAGGTACATCAATCAATAAAAGTCTATTATTTTTGGATTGCAAAGAGTGGAAAGCACATGTACCAAAAATAACATTCAAGATCCCAATTTCCGTCATATCCCAAGGAATAGAAAGATATGCTGATAGACTTAGATGAAGAAGGGTGACAGGAGGCTCATATAGAGCATAAACCCCGTCATGGACCTTCTGTACATTCTATGTAATTCTATTGCTGACACCAGGTGATAAATAGCAGAATTTTCTTAATGGTGAGAAATTGGAGACGGTAGAGGAGCAAAGGGGCTTAGGTGTCTAGGTACAGCAATCAATAAAAACTAGTGCACATGTCCCAAAAATAATTTTAAATTTCTAAGCTATCATATTGCAAGGTATCACTATCAGGTATTTAGCCAACTCTCGGGAACTTGCGGATATAATCAGGCCCCACTGCCTCCCATGCTGGTCCATTCCATACACCCAGCACCGTCTCCATTAAAAAAGTTACATTCAAGCATTCTGCTCAGCCTGTGCCCAAGGTCGGGAAGGCGAATCGTGGCAGGAGGACTCAGGCCATCAGCCTTACGTAAGTTTAGACAGTTCTGCTTTTAATTCTGATTATTGTATTTGCAGTTTTTTCCTTTTTTTGCACATTTCTATTTTGGTTTCATTCTTGCACATTTTGCATTTTAAACAAATTCTCCAAACCGTGTGCGCGGTGAGTGCTGAATCCTGGCCCTTTGACTGACAGCTCACAACACCCCCGCCCCTCCTCCCATCACGTGACACGCGGCCGCGTCTCTCCCCTTTGTGCGCTGACGTCACGAGGCGTACCTGCCGATTGGCCCGAGGGACGCCGCGCAGTCGCGGCGCCGTCCCAGTGTCGCATTCCCTTGGCAATAGACTGGCGCCAGGAGGATGATGATGGCGGCCGAGGGGCGGTGGGCGCGGGTAAGGCCGAAAGAGGGAGAGCCCGTACCCGGGAGTGGCCTGAGAGGGGAGTGCGGTGGGAGGGGGGCGGTGGTGGAGACGGGGGTGTTACTCGGCGCCTCCTGCGGACCCCGTCAATCTCCACTCTGGCAGCGCCCGGTGTCCAGCTGGGCTCGGGGTGGCGGGCGGGAGTCACTCTGCCGCCTCCCAGTCAAACTGGCCGTGGGACGGAGCCCAACAGTGAGCGAGAATCAAACAACACAGAAAGAGGCCACTCGGCCCATCGCGTCTATGCCGGCTCTTAAAAAAAGGCCGCTCGGCCCATCGCGCCCGTGCCAGCCCTGTGAAAGAGCGAACCGATTAGTCCCACTCCCCTGCTTTTACCCCGCAATCCCGCAAATGTCCCCCCTTCAAGGACTGACCCGTTTCCCTTTTGGAAGTTATTATTGAATCTGCTCTCATCGCCCTTTTAGTCCGTGAATTCCAGATCAGATCAAATGGCTGCCAAAATCATTCTCCTCATCTCCCTCTGGCTCTTTTCTCAATTCCTTTCAATCTGTGTCCTCTGGTTACCGACCCTGCCGACAGTTTCTCCCCATCGACTCCATTAAAACCCCTCCTCATTTTCAACCCCTCTATTAAATCTCCCCTTAACCGTCTCTGCTCCATGGAGAACAATCCCAGCTTCTCCATTCTCTCCACGGAACTGAACTCCCCCATTCCCGGTACCATTCTGCTAAATCTCCCCTGAACTTCCACCTTCGAACCAGCACCAGGTACTGCTCGGCCTCACTGACCCTCACTGACTCCAAGTTATCGATCGCCTAATATTTAAAATGTTCATCCTTGAGTTTAAATCCCTCCATGGCCCACCCCTCCCCATCTCCGACCGATCCTCCACAACGACAGGAAACCCACCCGTGACCTCCTCATTCATCGATCATTGGCCTCTTTTGGTGGGACTACCCTCGCTTGGTTCCAATCACCGATCTGAACATTGCCAGGAGAAGATTCTCTTCCCACCGCATCACCGTTATATCTGATGTCTCGAAAGGTTGAATCCTTGGCTCCCTTCTCTTCCTCGTCTACCTGCTGCCCTTTGGTGACATTGTCCGCAGACATGGTCCAGCTTTGAGATGGTCGCTGACAAAACCACCACCTCTCTTCATCCTTCCAATGCATGTGTTTTGTCAGAGCGACATTCTGTTTTAGATGAGTCACAATTTCAGTCCAGATTAAAATTGGGAAGTCATGAACTTTGGCAACACAGTCTCCACAACCTGGCCGCAGAGTCCATCCCCACCCTTCTCTTTTTGATTGGAGAGTCTCTCACCAATCACCGAAGTCCTTACTGATCTGCTTTAGATTCCAGTCACCGATGCCTGTAGTTTATTTTTATTCTTTCTTAAATTTAAATCCACCATATCTATTTCTGTAAACTGCAGTCCTGCAGCCCCCGCCAAGCACGCCGGTCCTCCACCTCTCGCCTCTTGAGCAACTGCAGTCCATTTGCTCTACTTTTGACTGCCGTGTCTCCAGAATTCCCTCCTTAAGGCCCTCCCACTTCCCTCACCCCCTTTCAGGTATCAGACGTGGTGAGAATGTTGTGAGTTCAAATTCCACTCCATAGACTTGAACACGTGATCCAAGCTGATACTGAAGTGCAGCACTGAGGAAGCGTTGTCCTGTCGGTATGGCCGACATACACAGGACACGTTAAACCGAGGGTCTATCTGCCCTATCAAGTACATGTCAAATATCTCACAGCAATATTAGAAAAAGAGCAGTGCAATTCTCCCCAAGTGTGCTGGGCAATATTTGTCCCTCAACCAACATTACTAAAACCGATTTTCTGGTCATTTATCTCATCGCAGTTTGTATGAGCTTGCTGTGCACAAATTGGATTGTACGTTTCCTACATTACCACAGTGACTCCAACTTAAATTGCACTTCTTTGCTGTAAAGTATTTTGGGGCGCCCTGAGGTCTTGAAAGGCGCTATATAAAGGCAAGTTCTTTCCTTGTTTCAGACCTTCCATGAAAGCCATCTCTTGCTTTATGATTTTGTCATCTCTTTCTTTGGCCGGGATCCATTTCTGCCTAATTATACCTCAGTAAATGGGTTCACGATATTTATCTATGTTAAATGCGCTATATAATACAAGTAGTTATTCTTATATTGTACCATCCTCCACTCTCTTCATCCCACCATTGGTGGCCATTCCTTCAGACATCTAAATTCTACGCTCGAAAAGCAACCTTATCACCTCCTCTCCCCATTTGCTTCTCCTCCGTTTACACCCTCCGTAAACCCACTCGTTGACCAAGGTTTTCGCCGGTCCTCCTGGTATCTTCTTATTAATTAAGTGCTCTATTTTACCCACTCCTCTGTGAAGCCCCTTCGGAATGTTTAGTACATTAAAGGCGGTCTGTGAATCCGAGTTGTCGTTGACTTTCATTGGAATGTGTTCACTCGTTGTCCACTGTATGAACAAAATTAATTTCTGGGCTAATATTCTTGTACCACAAATAGATTTATAAAATATACGGAGCTGTTGAGATAAATTAACATTAGCAACTACTTGTGGACACTGTTTTTTCTAACAACATAACTCCGATTATCTACGGACATCGCATTGAAAATGAGGGCATTCTGGGGCTTGGATATGGCTGAAGGCACGGCTTCCAAAATTGGGGCAAATCGACAGAGGAGGCAGACTTGAGGGAACTCTCTGTCTCAGATGAGACCAGCTACAGAGACCAGGGTGAAGATTTATTCGTTATTTGTCTTCTTTCTCATTTATTACAAACCGTGTTACTGCTCTCTGGGGCTGATGACAAGGATGTAGCTTCATTATATTTTCTCTTTGGTTAAACCCGGTATGTCCAGAATATAATGAGCAGATTAAGCACCCCATAGAAGAAACAACATTAAACCCATAGAGAGCACAACGTAGATTCTCTCAAATGAGGCCAGACAAGGAAAACTGTCTGATGACGGATTTGTTACTCGATTATTTCCACGGAAATAGAGCACAGGAGACGAAAAATTTAAATCATGAAGTTTGATAGAATAATGGGCGAGGTTTGTTAGTGTTGTTGGGGAGGATGTAAACTAACTTGGCGGGGGGGTGGGGGTGGCGGGGGGACTGAGAGGAGATTCAGAAATGAGAGTAACAAAGCTGGAAATGGAAGGCAGAAAAGTGGCAAGTGAAATTGGAAGGCAGCGGAAACAAAGGCCAGCAGCAAATAATGCTGCGTTCATTTTATCTGAATGCACGCAGCATTCACAACAAGGTAGATGAATTGACGGCACAAATAGAAGTAAATGGGGAGGATCTAATTGCCATTAAGGAGACGTGGCTGCAGGGTGACCAAAGCTGGGAACTGATTATTGAAGGATATTCGACATTTAAGAAGGACAGGCAAAAAGGAAAAGGAGGTGGGATGGCGCTTTTAATAAAGGATGAGATCAGTACAATAGTGCTGATGGCACAGAAGGTCAAGATATAGAATCAGTTTTGGTGGAGCTAAGAAACAGCAAGGGGCAGATCACATTGGTGGGAGTTGTTTATCGGCCACCGAAAAGTAATCGTAATGTAGAGCACGGTATCAAGCATGAAATTAGAAACACATGTAACAAGGGAAATACAGTAATATTGGGGGACTTTAATCTACATATAGATTAGGCAAACCAAATTAGCACTAATACTGTGGAGGACGAATTCCTGGAATGTATATGAGATGGTTTTCTAAATCAGTATGTTGAGGAACCAACCAGGGAACAGGCTATTTTAGATCTAGTATTGTTCAATGAGAAAGGGTTAATCAATAATCTTGTTGTAAAGGAGACCTTAGGGAAAAGCGAACATAATATGATATAATTCTTCATTAAGTTTGAAAGTCATGTAGTTCAATCAAAAACTAGGGTCTTAAATCTAAACAAAGGAATTTACGAAGCTTTGAGGCGCAAGTTGGCTGTGGTTGATTGGGGAACCACATTAAAAGGTATGACAGTGGACAGGCAATGGCTAGCATTTAAAGAATTAATGCATAATTTGCAACCTTCCCTCCATCATAATGTCAGAAATGGGGTTGTTCGCTGATGATTGTTCAGTCTTTAGTTCCATTCGCAACCCCTCAGATAATGCAGCAGTCCGTGCCCGCATGCATCAAGATCTGGACAACATCCAGGCTTGGGCTCATAAGTGGCAAGTAACATTCGCGCCAGACAAGTGCCAGGCAATGACCATCTCCAAAAAGAGATATTCTAACCAACTCGACTTGACATTCAAAGGCATTAACATCGCCGAAACCCCCAGCAGCAACATCCTGGGGGTCACCATTGACCAAAAACTTTACTGGACCAGCCACATAAATACTGTGGCTGCAAGAGCCGGTCAGAGACTGGTATTAGAATCATCGAATCATAGAAGTTTACAACATGGAAACAGGCCCTTCGGCCGAACATGTCCATGTCGCCCAGTTTATACCACTCAGCTCGTCCCAATTGACTAGCGGCGCTAGGGTATCGTTCCATTTAGGGGGGATTCTGACGTCGAGGCGTTCAGTCACGGCGAGTGACTCACTTCCTGTCTCCCAAAGCCTTTCAACCATCTACGAGGCACAAGTCAGGAGGGTGATGGAATACTCTCCACTTGCCTGGATGAGTGCAGCTCCAACAACACTCAAGAAGTTCGACACCATCCAGGACAAAGCAGCCCGCTTGTTTGGCACCCCATCCACCACCCTAAACATTCACTCCCTTCACCACCGGCGCACCGTGGCTGCAGTGTGCACCATCCACAGGATGCAATGCAACAGCTCGCCAAGGAGTCTTCAAGAGCACCTCCCAAACCCGCGACCTCTGCCACCTAGAAGGACAAGGGGAGCAGGCACATGGGAACAACACCACCTGCACGTTCCCCTCCAAGTCACACACCATCCAGACTTAGAAATATACCGGGGTTCCTTCATCGTCACTTTGTGAAATTCGTGAAATTCCCTACCTAACAGCACTGTGGCAGAACCCTCACCACACGGACTGCAGCGGTTTAAGAAGGCGGCTCACCACCACCTTCTCAAGGACAATTATGGATGGGCAATAATTGCTGGACTTGCCAGCGACATCCACATCCCACGAACGAATAAAAAAAATCAATTACATATTCCTTTAAGGCACATAAAACCCAAAAGGAAAAGTGGTTAACTGTGGCTAACAAGGGAAATTAACGATAGTATTAAATCAAAGAAAGAGGCACACCATGTTGCCAGAAAAAGCAGTAAGCCTGAGGATTGGGAACATTTTGGAATTTGGCAAAGGAGGACTAATAAATTGATAAAGAAAGGGAAAATAGAATATGAGAGTAAGCTAGCGAGAAACATTAAAACGGACTGTAAAAGCATCTATAGGAATGTAAAAAACAAAAGACTGGCGAAGGCAAATTTGGTTCCCTTGCAGACAGAGATGGGGGAATTTATAATGGGGAAGAAGGAAATGGCAATGGAATTAAACAAATATTTTGCACCTGTCTTCACGGAAGGTGACACAAAAAAAACCTCCCAGAAATACTGGAGATCCAAGGGTCTGGCGAGACAGAGGTACTAAAATAAATTAGTATTAGTGAAAAAAAATACTGGAGAAATTAATGGGACAGAAAGTTGATAAATCTCAATGACCTGATGATCTGCATCCCAGGACTTTGAAAGAGGTGGCTATAGAAATAGTGGATGCATTGGTTGTCACCTTCCAAAATTCTATGGATTCTGGAACGGTTCCTGCAGATTGGAGGGTAGCAATTTAACCACACTATTTAAGAAAGGATGGAAAGAGAAAACAGGGAACTATAGACCTGTTAGCCTGACATCAGTATTAGGGAAATGCTGGAAGCTATTATAAAGGATGAAATAACCATGCACTTTGAAAATAAAAATATGATTTGGCAGAGTTATCATGGATTTATGAAAGGGAAATCATGTTTGACAAACCTATTGGAGTTCTTTGAGGATGTAAATATTAGAATAGATAAGGGGGAACTAGTGGATGTGCTGATTTTGGATTTTCAGAGCGCTTTCGATAAAATCCCACACAGGAGGAAGGTGAACAAAATTAGAGCGCATTGAATTGGGGGTATTATACTGGCGTGGATTGAGAATTGGTTAAAAGACAGAGAACAGAGTGTAGGAATAAAGGGGTCTTTTTCAAGTTGGCAGGCTGTGACTAGTGGGTTACTGCAGGGATCGGTGCTTGGGCTCCAGCTATTCACAATCTGTATCAATGATTTGGATGAGGGGACCAAATGTATTATTTCCAAGTTTGCTGATGATGCAAAACTAGGTGGGAATGTAAGTTGTGAGGCGGATGCAAAGAGGCTTGAAGGGGATATAGACAGGCTAAGTTAATGGGAAGACCATGGCAGATGGAATATAATGTGGAAAATGTGAAGTTATCCACTTTGGTAGAAAGAACAGAAATGCAGAGCATTTTTTACATATTGTGAGTTTGGCAAATGTTTATGTTCAAAGGAACTTTGGTGTACTTGTACATGAGTCACTGAAAGCAAACATGCAGGTGAAGCAAGCAATTAAAAAGGGAAATGGTATGTTGGCCTTTATTATAAAATAATTTGAGTACAGGGGTAAAGATGTCTTCCTGCAATTATATAGGGCCATGGTGAGACCGCACCTGGAATATTGTGTACAATTTTCGTCTAGTTACCTAAGAATGGATAAACTTGCCATAGAGGGAGTGCAACGAAGGTTCAGCAGATTGATTCCTGGGATGGCGGGATTGTCGTATAAGGAGAGCTTGATTAGAAGAAGCCTCTATTCTACAGAGTTTCGAAGAATGAGTGGTGATCTCATTGAAACTTACAAACATTCTTCCAGGGCTCGACAGGGTAGATGCAGGGAGGATGTTTCCCCTGGCTGGGGAGTCTAGAACCAGGGGTCACAGTCTCAGAATAAAGGGCAGGCTATTTTGAACCCATCTATTAAATCTCCGCTTACCCTTATCTGCTCTGAGGAGAAAAACCCAGCTTCTCCATTCTCTCCCGGTAAATGAAATCCCTAATCACCAGTACCATTCTGTTAAATCTCCCCAGAAGGTTCTCTGCTCCAAAGAGAGTAATATACTCTGTACGCCTCATTGTTATTATTTACAAACTGTGTTGTGCTGGGTTTCTGAAAGCAGTAATTCGGTGAGTAGAAAGCAGTGGGAGGATAAGTCTGCAGATTGATTTTGGGAGATGGAGAAGACGGCGATCGTGGCTTCAGACATACGAGGGAGGTGGCCTTTGAGACCGTCCGTGCTCTGTTGTAAGATCGCTGTGTGTGTGTATTTTTCCAGCCGTTCCCATTTGTAACTCTGACCTGACTGGCAGAGTCTGTGAACTCGACTGCTGCTGTGACCCTGACTGTTCCCCCGCGGACATCAATGTCTTCTCCACCTGTCTGCCGGGCAGTGAACCGTAAGTTTCTGTTCGTGTGTTACTTCATTGGCTCCCGATCGGGCAACGTCTCGATTTTAAAATTCTCATCCTTGTGTTCGAATCCATCCACGGCCTCGCCCTCTCCCTATCTCTGTAACTTCCTTCAACTGAATTAATCTCCTCTGATAACCCCATGTCACTCCACCCTATCATGGATTCGACCTCAACCATTTATCAAGTCCCACAGCCCGTGTCCACTCTAAGAATAGTCAGTGCGGGACAGGCAGTCCTGTTGTATACAGATTCAGTGTTGGGACAGTAAGTCCTGATATACACACAGACAGTGCTGGGACACTCAGACTGGTTATATACACAGTCAGTGCTGGGACACTCAGTTCTGATCGACACACAGTCAGTGCTGGGACACTCAGTCCTATTATACACATAGCCAGTGCTGCGACACTCAGTCCTGTTACACGCTGTCATTGGTGGAACACTCAGTCCTGTTATACGCTGTCATTGCTGGAACACTCAGTCTTGTTACACACAGTCAGTGCTGGGGCACTCAGTCCCGTTATATACACAGTCAGTGCTGAGACAATCAGTCCTATTATACACACTGTCAGAGCTGAGACACTCAGTCCTGTTGTACAGAGTCAGTTCCGGGACACTCAGCCGTCTCATACACACATTCAGTGCTGGGACACTCAGTCCTATCATACACACTGTCAGAGCTGAGACACTCAGTCCTGTAATATACACAGTCAGTGCTGAGACACTCAGTTCTGTTAAACACACAGTCCGATAAATAAATAACTGCAAACAAAGAATTAAATCTCCAGGACCTGATGATTTCCATCCCAGGGTATGAAAGGAAATGGGTGGGGAAATTGCAATGCATTGATCTTAATTTCCCAAAGCTCTCTGTAGCCTTTCGGATTCCGCCTGTTTCAGGTCCCCGCCTAATTGTACCCCCAGAATGCCTTCGCCATAACTGGAGTGAAATTGGTTCACTAATGTCAGAAAACAGGTTAATAGCAAGTCGTAGCCTGTTTTACACCGCACCGGATTTCCTTTACATTCCTGTTCTGTTCTGTAAATTTAACAGTGTGTTATAGAACTGATAGTAAAAAAATAAACGGTGAAATCTTCTGATCTTAAATCGTGCATTAGCAGAAAAAGCTTGTGCGCTTTATCTCCATTTCTCCATTCTTTCCCCTTCCTTTTCGGAAGGAGGCGACTCAACCTGTAACACTATTTTACCCTTCGGCAGAATGGACACTTTCCATGTGTGAGCTCAGGCGCTGTTTGTCCGCGAACACTTTGACAACAGAAGGCGTGAGCACGGAAACTAATCTTGTTCTCAGCGGACATCCATTCATCAGCAATTTACAACCGGGACCAGGCGATAACGATCAGCAGCGGCCATTCTCTCTGCTTCTCTCTCTCCGCCCGAATCGCTCGCCTTTCCGGGAAACATGCTCTAGTTGCACTCCCTCACCGTTACCCACTGAGAATCCGTCACAAACAAGTAACCGCTCTGAAAGCTTTCCAATTCAGAGGGCTCCACATCAAACCACGAGTTGATTTAATCCACTGAGCTACCGGATATCGGATAGCGCAGGGCTCAGTCTCACTCTCCCGCTAACAGTTGCTCATTCACCTGCACCACAGTACTGGAATCCTGTACTTTTGGTGTAAAATTGTTACACGACTCAGCAAACAACAGTACAAAAGCGACTTTATCCATTTCCTAATAGGAATACTTTGAGACTCGAGGACTGTGAGGAACGACGAACCAGTCACTCGCTCCTCCACGCAAGAGGAGGAACCCGGAAGCATTTAAAGAATGAGAACGGAAAAAGAGACTGGGAGAAAATCAGTCGGTCCCCACAATGAAAGTAACAGCACTGAGTGTTGTACAACCTGGAATAACACGTGGATTGGAACGTTGCAAGGGTCCAACATGGCAACGTTTGAATCTGATATAGTGAACTCAGAATTAAGGGGCTAGAATGGGCGGCATACCCTGAACAACACCGTAAAACATTTGCGTTTAATTCGAATGTTGGCTCACATCATGGTCAGGAACTCCAATGCTGTGAAGGAGCCTTTTCCCACTTCAGGCGTTCCGTGCCAGCATCAAGCACTCAAATATCAGGCGCAGCACAGACAAATGCAACAACCAAATGCCTCAACCCAAACCTCAGAAGAGCGCCCCCTACTGTGTCGATCATTTTATTCTGTTTCCCAAAACAAAGAACCTTGAGGCTCTTTCAGGGAGACATTGTTCGCGCCTGGTCCTTTCTCAGATTGATGTTCCAGTCGATTTAAAAGAAACTGGAATATTCGGAAAATAGCAGCAATTTAGTCACACGGAAGTCCGGTATAATGAGTGTACACAGGTATGTTTAATCTGACAGGGATATTCAGTTGGCTTACAGTTGGGAATGATTAGTTGAAAACTACCCTCTTTAATTATAACATGGTTGTATGAGTTAATGAATTAATTATTAGTGATTTCTTCCAATTATCTCGTACGGTCCTTCACTTTTCCCAAATTCGGGATCATTCCACGCGAGCTAAAATAAGCACCGTGAGAGATAACTCACCCTGAATTCAAGCACTGCATCGGATTTCCACTAAAGTCGTTTTATTTTAATTGTACATATCATTTAGATTGTAAAATAATGACAATGCCCGCCAATACATCCAAAACTCTGCTGCCTGTATCCTACCCCGTACCAACTCCCGTTCGCAGATCACCCCTGTGCTCCCTGTAGTTTCGCTTGGTCCACCAGCTCCTCGATTTTAGAATTCTCATCCTTCGGTTCAAATCCCTCTATGGCCTCGTCCCTCCCCATCCCTGTAATCTTCTTCAGCCGCATACACATCCATGGTTCTTTGCAAATTTTGTCCAAATACTACTCCTGTCAAGTGTCTGGGGATGTTTTCTTAAATTCAAGGTGCTACATCAATGCAAGTTATTGTTATTGCCTGTCCCACTATAAAGAGCAGTCGCAGAATTTTGTATTTGAGACACGAGATAAGATCTGGAACAAAAGATTGTGATGTGCAAATCCAAGGCCATTCGTCTGTGATGTTGAATGTTCTGTCGATGTTGCAGTTTTCGTCGGCCGTCATGATTCATTTAATTTTACCACTTCCCTTCAGCGAACTGGGCTGAACTGTCACAATACCTTTCACTAACCACCACCCTTCTACATATGCTCCAATCTCTTTAAATAAGCGTCTTTACAATCTGGGGAACATTGTATTCAGACATCAGATGAAATACGTCAATGGGCACAAAAGAACAGAAAGTTTCAACTGGTGATTGGGAGTGTGATCGGTCAGTTACTTTCAAGGTTGAGGCTTTCTGTGTGGTTTGATTTAGCGATACCTCCAATCGCTTTCTCACTGCCGAAATAGTTCAACAATTGTAACAATTATTGATACGTTTTCACTGCAGATAAATGGAGCTTATATTCACATTATTAACAAATAACACACATTGCAGCCACAGTATCATGGTAGGTAGAGCATAGGAGGAGGCCATTCGGCCAATCGTGCCTGTGCCGGCTCTTTGATAGAGCAATCCAATTAGTCCCATTCCCCTGCTCATACACCATAGTCCTATATTTTTTCCCATCACGTATTTATCTAATTCCCTTTTGAATGCTACGATTGAATCTACTTCCACCGCCCCTTCAGGCTGTGAATTCCAGATCATTACAACTCGCTGCTTAAAAAAATGTTTCCTCATGTCGCCACTGGCTCTTTTGCGGACTACCTTAAATCTGTGTCCTTTGGTTCCGACCCTTCTGCCACTAGAAATAGTTTTTCCTTATTTACTCAATCAAAACCGTTCATGGTCTTGAACACCTCTATCAAATCTCCCTTTAATCTTCTCTGTTCTAAGGAGAACAACGCCAGCTTTTCCAGTCTCTCCACATAACTGAAGTCCCTCATCCCTGGTACCATTCCAGTAAATCTCTTCTGCACACTCCCTCTGGCCTTGGCATTCTTCCTAAAGTGTGGTGTACTTTCAGTTAGTACATCTAGTGAGCTGTTTGGAATATGTCTAGAAAACTCAATTTGTATATGTCTGAAATGAATCCTTACTTAACAGTTGTGCCAGAAAAGACGATAAAAATGTTTTCGTGGCCAACGTAAAATAACATGTATATTAATTTTAAAACAGAGTATAGGTTCAACAGTAGTGCACCTATGGAGGTAGAGAGACTGAAACGTTTGAGAAGCGAATTCAAGAGCTGAGGGCCGAGACTGCAGAAGACACAGTCGCCAATGTCGGGGCGGATGGAGATGGAGTTGCTTAAGAGCGGAGATATTAGAGGGAGAGGGAGGGGCAAGGCCTTGGAGGGATTTCAACACGAAGCTAAAAAATTTTTAAACGAGGCGTTGGAGGACAAGGAGCCACTGTTGGTCAGCGCGCACGGGTGTGTTGGGTGAGCAGGTGCAGCTATGGGTCAGGATACGAGAAACAGGGTTTTGGGTGCATTGGTGTGCGTTGTTCTTACCGTACAACTTTCCAGCATTCCTCTACTATCTCGACTCAGCTACAATTTAAATTCCATTTTCTTCAACAAAGGCCATCCGTTCACCTACATTTCGTCGTTGCTCGAGAAGCTACTGTATTCCCTCAAAAGTAAACCTGTTTCTCATCCCAGTAAGTCTTTACCAACACACCCCAATTATGAACACTGGTGCAACACAAGCAAAGCGTGTCCTCAATTAAGTGATTCGCTCACACAACCACGACCGAAATGAAGAGGGGGGAATTAAAATACTTATAACCAACTGCAAACCAACTCAATTATCGGAGTCAGGTGGAACATATCCGTGTAAGTTCATTATACCAGACTTCCACGTAACTAAATAGCTACCAGTTTTGGATGATTTGGTTTATTTTAATCGGCTGGGTCGCAACCCTAATTACGACCCTGCTCTGACAGCATCTCACTGAAAGACCCCACAGGATGGCTGTTTTGGGAAATAGGGTTTGTGTGGAGACACTTTGTTGTTGCCTTTTACTGTGCTGCACCTGACGTTTGGGTGTTTGATGCTGACACTGAGTGCCTGAAGTGGGAAAAGATCCCTTCCCAGCACTGGGGTTCTTGACCATGATGAGTAAAAATTCTAATCGATCACAAGTGATTTACGGTGTTGTTCTGGGTTCACAGTCCATTCTAATTTGTCCATCCTGTGATCGTCGTATACTATTTAAAGGTTGCCATGTTGGACCCTTGCAGAGTTCCAATCCAGATTTTATTCCAGGTTGCACAAAATTCTGTACTGTTGCTTTAATTCTGGGGACCACCTTACTTTCTCCAGCCTCTGTTTCCGGTCTCATGATTTAAACACTTCCGGATTCCTCCTGCTGCGAGGTGGAACAAGTGACCGAGTCGCAGTTCCTTGCACTTCTCACGTCTCAACGTAGCGCCTCTTAGAAAATGGATACTGTCTCTGTTTTCCTGCTGTTTGGTGAGTCGTGAAACTATTTTATACCAAAAGTACAGGATTCCTGGACTGTGGTGCAGCGGAGTGGACAGATGTAAGCGGGAGACTGGGACTGAGCCCATCGCTGTCCGATCTCCGGTAGCTCAATGAACAGAAGCAACTCGTAGTTTGGGATGCAGCCCTTTAGACTGGAAAGCTATAGGAGCGGTTACTTGCTTGTGCTGAATTCTCGTTGGGTAATGGTGAGGGAGTGCAACTGGTATTAGTTTCCGGGAAAAGTGAACGATTTAAGGCGGAGACAGAAACAGGGAGAGTGCCCGTTGTTGCTCGTTAACTCGTGGCCCCGTTATAAAGTGTTGATTTGTGGATGTCCGCTGAGGACACGATCAGGGTCCGTGCTCACACCTTCCCGAGTCAAAGTGTTCGCGGACAAACAGCGTCTGAGCTCAGACATGAAAAGTATCCGCTCTGCCGAAGGGTAAAACAGATAGGTGCCGCCCTTAAAATCGTGTTCCTGGACATGTGGCCTCCTTCGTAAACGAAAAGTCGCAGATTTTTTCTGATAATGCATGACTTAAACTCATGAGGAATGAAGTTTAACATATTTTCCTCTCTCGCTTCTAAAAAGCAAATGTTAAATTTGCAGCACAGGGCAGGAATGTACCCTGTGCGGAAAAGCACATTCGGCGCGGTGTAAAACGGGCTGGGATTCGCTATGAGCGAGTGTTACTGGCGAAGGCCAAATTCATCCGGGTTATATCGAAGTCATTCTGGGGTTTAAATTGGACATTGACGGGGACTCAAAACAAGTAGGATCGCATCGGCTGCCTGTTAGTCGCCGGCCCGATCCAGGTCCAGGAAAACTGGACGGTTCTTCAGAAGTGGCGCAGAGCTGAGGCGCATCACGGAGCGGACTCAAATAACTGATTCATTGTTTCTCCTTTTAGTGTTTTTTGGAACTCAGCGGGGCGTTTCTCAAGGTTCGTGTCGACATTTCTCCTCAAAATAATGACATCGAACAGTTAATGTTCTACACTGCTACATTATTGATTTTGATTTGATGTAAATGAAGTTGATTGCTGTAACCGATCGTGTTGTCGAATGGTAGCTGGAATGCAAGTCTGCATCTCAGCAGCTGTTATTGCGAAGGCAGCAGGGGAGAAGTCGGTGTTACTGACGGTTCACCAGATCCTTTCTCTGGTGTGAATTAAACATCTGCACACATCAATCCAGGTGGGCCCGGACCAATGTTCCATTTAATGTTAACATTACTTCTTTAGACCTAATCTGTATTCCGCTTTGTAAACAAATCCCAGCACTTGGCATCAGTCATACATTGGCTGCATGAATTGAAGGTTCAATCCGTCCCCACCCCAGATCGCTCTCCTGATTCTATGTGTTCTTTATTTTCCCCTTTCCCTATTGGGTACTTCCCGCTCCCACTCCAATAACCCAAAGCATCGCTACTCCTCCGACTTCCTTCTTACTTTCTATGTTCCCAGTTTGAATACCTTGAACAAGCCGCAGCCGCCTTTGTGCCTTTCTTGGTATTCTCTGAACAGCCTATCGAAGGCCCTGCCGCTCGCTTCATAGGAGCAGCAACCCGAATGGCCAGCGTGCCTGCTGACGCCTAATCTCATCAGCCTCCTTCCCGTCCGACTCATGGTACCATATAGCATCATAACGTTGCACTGCACAGAAGGAGGCCATTCGGCTCGTCGTGCCTGTGCCGACGACCTTGCCCTTTCCCCATAGCCCTGTAAATGTTTCCCTTCAAATATTTATCCAATTACCTTTTGAAAGTAACTATTGAATCGGTTACCACCACTCTATCAAGCAGCGCATTCCAAATCATAACAACTGGCTGCATAAGAAATCTTTCCTCATGTCGCCTCTGGTTGTTTTGCCAATCACCTTAAATCTATGTCTTCTGGTGACTTTGTTGAAATGACGGAGAGGGTTGATGAGGGTAATGCAGTCGATGATGTGCATATGGACTCTCAAAACGCATTTGATGAAGCCCCAAATAATAGACTTGCAAGAAAAATTAAAGCCCATAGGATTATAGGGAGAGTGGAAGCGTGGATGCAAAATTGGCGAAGGGGCAGAAAGCAGAGAGCAGTGGTTTTCAAACTGGAGGAAAGTATACAGTACTCTTCTCCAGTGATCGGCATTAGGACCACGGCTTTTTTGATGTATATTACTGGCCTCGACTTGGGCATACTGGATTTAATTTCAATGTTTGCAGATGATACGAAACTCGGATATGTGGTGAACAATGTTGAGAATAATAACAGTCTTCAGGAGGACATAGACAGTCTGGTGAAATGGGTAGACACATGGCAGATGAATGTTAACTCTGAGCAGTGTGAACTGATACATTTTGGGAGTAAGAATTAGAAGAGGCAATTACCGAATTGGACCGAATTGACTCCTTCTGCGTTGTATTCTCCTATGATACTATGATACTGACCCTTCTGTCATAGGAAACAGTTTCTCCCTATTTACGCTTTCAAAACCGTTCATGATTTTGAACAACTTTATTAAATCTCCCCATAACCTTCTCCACTCTCAGGAGAACAATCCCAGCTGCTCCAATCTATCCACGTAACTGAAGAACTCATCTCTGGAACCATTCTAATAATTCTCTTCAAGGCCGTGACATCCTTGCTAAAGCGTGGTGCCCTGAATTGAACACAATACTTCAGCTGAGACCTAACCAGTGTTTTATACATGTTTAACATATCGTCCTTACTTTTGTATCTAAGCCTCTATTAATAATACAAAGTTCCCCATACTCTTTTTTAACGGCATTCTCAAATGATCCTGCCACATTCAAAGATTTGTGTACATACCCCCAGGTCACTCTGTTGCTGCACTCCATTTAGAATTGTACCATTTAGTTTATATTGTCTCTCCTCGTTCTTCCTCCCAAAATATATTACTTTACACTTCGCTGCATTAAATGCAATCACTCATGTGTCTGCCCATTTCACCACCGTGTCTATCTCCTCCTCTAATCTGTTACTTTCCACGACATTATTTACTCCTTTTTCGAGTTTCGTCATCTGCAAACTTTGAAATTATACGTTGCATACCCAAGGATAGGTCATTAATGTAATCAAAAGGAGCAGTGGACCTAATGTCGACCCCTGGGGAACAGCACTCTGTGCATCCTTCCAGTCTGACAATGAACTGTTCACCACTACTCTCACAATTGACCCCGGGCCAATTTTATATCCACGCTGCTACCGACCCTTTAATGCAGTGGGCTTTAATGTTTCTAACAAAGCTTCAATGTGGTACTTTAGCAACTGCCTTTTGAAAGTCCATATCCACAGCATCAACCGCACTCCTCTCATCAACCCTCTCCGTTACTTCATCAACGAACTCAATTAAATTAGTCAAACACGATTTTGCTTTAACCAATCCGTGCTAACTTTCATCAGAGTTTGATGAAGGAGGGAAGGAGAACGCTCGTGTGGAGCATAACCGCTGGTATGGACCTGTTGGGCCGAATGGCCTGTTTCTCTGCTGTTCATTCTATATAATGTAATTTATTAGCCCATACATTTTCCAAGTAACAATTATTTTTGTCTCAGATTATTGTCTTTAAAAGTTTTCCCACCAGCGACGTTAGGCTGACTGGCCTATGATTGCCGGATTAATCCCTCTCCACTTTTTTGAAGAATGGTGCAACATTTGCAATCCTCCAGTCCTCTTGTATCACTCCCATATCCAAGGAGGATTGAATGATTTTGGCGAGATCCTCTGCAATTTCCAACCTTACTTTCCTCACTAACCA
Source organism: Heptranchias perlo (assembly GCF_035084215.1). Taxonomy (NCBI): domain Eukaryota; kingdom Metazoa; phylum Chordata; class Chondrichthyes; order Hexanchiformes; family Hexanchidae; genus Heptranchias; species Heptranchias perlo. The sequence continues at coordinate 3,167,456 of NW_027139442.1, read as the reverse complement.
AGACACATCCCATCTGGATCGAGTGACTTTTCGACTTAGGGTAATTCCAAACTTTTAAATACCTCCTCTTTATCGAAATTTATCCTATCTCATATCGCTGCTCTCTCCTCCTTTACTGCTACATTGACAACATCCTCTTCACCAGTGAAAATCGATGCGAAGTATTCATTTATTACCTCAGCAATACGCCCTGCCTCGACAAGAAGGCCGCCCGTTATGTGCCAATCAGTCCGACCCCAACATTGATTATGCTTCTGCTATGTAATTAATTAAAACATGCTTTTGGATTCCCTTTTATGCTGACCGCTCTATTCGCATACTCTCTCTTTGCCCCTCTTATTTCCTTTCATGAATCTCCTCCGCATTTTTTGTTTTCAGCTTTTTTCTCTACTATATTATGACTCTTACATTTATCATAAACTTCCCTTTTGCGTTTCATTTTAATTGATGTATCTTTCGTCATCCAGGAAGTTCTAGCTTTGGATGCCTTTCATTTCCCCTTGTGGGAATATACCTACTCTGTATCCGATCCATCTCCTCCTTGAAGTCCTCCCATTGTGCAATTACTGTTTTGCCGAACCATTTCTGATTCCAATCTACCTTGGCCAGATTTCTTTTTAACTCACTGAAGTTAGCCCTCCTCCAGTTAAGTATTCAATGCTGATTGTTCCTTTTATTTTCCCATAACTATTTTCCAAACCTGACGATATTATGATCACTGTTCCCCACTGCTCCCCCACTGACACATTCTCCAGTTGCCCCAATTCATTCACCAGAATTAGATCCAGCACTGCTTCCTTGCTCGTTTGTCTGAAAACATACTGATCAATAAAGTTCTCTTGCATACATTTCAATAATTCCTGCCACTCTTTGCCCTGTATTACTGTAATTATCCCAGTCTATATTGGCATAATTGATGTCCCCTAAACACACTACTCGCTACTTCTTGCATGTTTCTGTAATTTGCCTGAAAATTTGCTCCTCTATCTCCTTCCCACATTTTGTTAGCTCATCGTGTAATCCCAGTAGCGTAATAGCTCCTCTTTTGTTCCTTACTTCCAACCAAATAGGTTATGTATTTCACCCCTCAACTCCATCATCTCCTTCCAGTACCATAACAGTTTATCTGCTCAATACCGTCACAATCCCTCCCCCCAACCCTTCTTTCCATCCTTATCTTTCCTGATTACTTGATAGCCAAGAATATTAAGTTCGGAATCCTTCCTTCTTTGAGCCAGATCTCAGTTATGGCCACCATATCATAGTCCCACATGGCGACTTGTCAGTAAAAATCACCAACTTTATTTACCATGCTATGTTCTCTCCGAACTCACCTTAGACTGATTCGCATTTGCCCCCTGTATGATCACTCCTATGTGGGACCACATCTTGAGTAATGTGTGCAGTTTTGTTCTCCTAAATTGAGGAAGTATTTCCTTGACATGGAGGGAGTGCAGCGAAGGTTTACCAGACTGGTTCCTGGGATGGCAGGACCAACGTATGAGGAGAGATTGGGTCGGCTAGGCCTATATTCACGACAGTTTAGAAGAATGAGAGGTGATCCCATCGAAACATATAAAATTCTAACAGGACTAGACAGACTAGATGCAGGGAGGATGTTCCCGATGGCCGAGGAGTCCAGAACCAAGTGCCACATTCTCCGGATACGGCGTATGCCATTTAGAACCGAGATGAGGAGACATTTCTTTACTCAGAGGGTGGTGAACCTGTGGAATTCTGTACCGCAGATGGCAGTGGAGGTCAATTCATTAGATGTATTCTAGAAGGAGATAGATATATTTCTTAATGGTAAAGGGATCAAGGGATATGGGGAAAGAGAGGGAACGGGGTACTGAGTTAGACGATCAGCGATGATCATTTTGAATGGCGGAGCAGGCCTGAAGGGCCGAATGGCCGACTCTTGCTCCTATTTTCTTTGTTTCTATGCTCCTATGTTTCTACGTTTGAACTATTCTTTACTCCAGTGCTATTTGCCTCTCCCATTCCTCTGTGCATCTTGTTTCTGCTCTCCGATGTTACATCCTTGTGCCATCCCTCGACCAAATTAAATTCAACGCTCACCCACAGCACTAGTTAATCTCCCCGCAAGGGGATTGGTCCGAGCTCTTTTGAGGTGCAACCCCTCCTTCTTGAGTAGATCCCTCCAATGCCATTATTGGTCCCAACGATTACTACCATTGAGATTCTGCTTTTTATCCTCCCCCGTGCCTCCTAAAACTCTGACTGCAGGCCCTCAACTCTTTTCCTTTCTATGTCACTGGTTCCCACTTGTACCGCGAATTATGGCTGTTCCTCTTCCCCCTTCAAAATGTTCTGCACTCTCTCACTCACCTCACCCTCGACTACACCATTGGAATCTTCAGCGGATCAATCACCGTCCAACTCATTCCATCCAGAATGAAGGTTCACTCACTAATAAAGCCATTGTCATTCATGTGGATGATTGAGGGGGTGCCTTGACCGTACTTTTTTTTTGAATGAAAATGGCAATACCTTGAACCTGACTGACGCCTCCTCACCAGGTTTTACATTCCACCATCTGAGCCATTAATATCCGTCGTGGATGCATTGTAGCCCTGATCACCAAATCACACATTTTCTCTTCTTGAACCGTCTGCTTTTGCCAGCAGCTTACCTTGATCCACATGTCTGGGCTTTCCATTAAATCATAGTTGTGTACCGCCCCCCGCCTCCCTTATATCTATCTCTTTGATCATCGATATTAACTGCAGTGGAGACAGAAATTACCTGGGTGGCGATCATACATTTTACAATTTAAGCTATTAATGCCAGGTTCTATTCCCAGCACCGTGTCTAACAATGCAACAACTGGCAGAAATGATCAAAGAGCTTACAAGTGCAGGGATGAAAATGAGTGCAATGGGGAATGGATATGGTCCTCCCGCAGTGACTCAATGCAAGTAACGGTAACAGATGAGTGAGATGAGGCAGTGGTTTTGCAACATTACAAGGAGTGGAAAGTTAAATGGACAGAAACAAAGCAGAACGGAACATCCAATTCGCTGAAGATGCCCGGCCGAACATTACACTTTCATTGGTCTCGTTTTAGTCGGTAAAATCTGCACAACTGAAAGTAAATAATTATATAATTTATTGCATAGTGAAAGGAACAACTGATTGTTTTACAAACACATATCTGGGAATGATGCGTGAAACACAGTTAACTACAGTATCAACAGAATGGAATAATCAAGAGGCAATCTCGACTCAGAAATTGTCCCATAGGATTGGCAAACTGCCAATGTCACTGCATTATTTAGGAAAGGAAGGAGAGATAAACTAGGAAATTCCATAGCTATTAGTCTAGCGTCAGTTGTCGGGAAGTTACTAGACCCTGTTATTAGGGACAGAGTGACTGAGCATTTACAAATGTGAGCTGATCAGAGAGACCCAGCAAGGATATGTAATGGGTAAGTCATGTCCAACGAACCCAGTTGAGTTTTTGAGGAGGTAACTAACGTGGTAGATAAGGGAATGTCTCTGGATGTTATTTTTCTATTCGACAAGTTTCTACATAAGAGACTGTTAACAAAAATGGGAATGCAGGGAATAGGAGACATATTATTGGCTTGGATATGGAATTGGTTAGGAGGTAGGAGACAGAATGTCGGGATACTCAAACTGGCGGGATATGACTCGTGGTTCCTCCAAGGGATCTATGCTGTGACCTCAGCTTTTCACGATATTTATAAAGAACTTGGATCAAGGAATAGAGAGCTGTATATCTAAGTTTGATCATGACATTAATTTAGGGGGCACAGTAAATGCTGCAGACTGGAGCAGAAATTTGCAAAGAGACATTAATAGATTAAGTGAGTGGGCAAAAACAGTGGCAGATGGAGTTCAATGTGGAAAACTGTGAGGTCATCCACTTTTGCCATCAGAGTATTTTCAAAATGGCGAGAAGCTAGAAAGCAGAGAGATTTCGGGTTCAAAGTACAGAAATCAATAAAAGCTAGGTACAGAGATTAATTGAAAGGCTAATGTCGTGTTGGCCTTTATCTCAGGTGGACTAGAATACAAAGCGGTGGAAGTTATGTTACAGATGTGCAGAGCTCCAGTCAGACCACATTTAGAGTATTGTTTTTAGCTCTGGGCACTGCTCCTCTGGAAGAATATATTGGCCTTGGAAGGGGTGCAACGCAGATTCACCAGAATGATACCGGGGTGAAAAGGGTAAATTATGAGGATAGATTGCATAGACTAGGCTTATAGTCCCTTGAATATAAAATATTAAGTGGTAAATCTAATTGAGATGTTTTGAAAGATCAAATGAGTTGACCGGGTAGATGGAGAGAAGCTGGATCAATTGAAAAATTCAAAACAGAGATTGGTAGGTTTTTATCAGGTAAGCGATATGGAGCCAAGACAGGTCAATGGAGTTGAGATACAGAGCAGCTATTATCTAATTCAGTGGCGGAACAGGGTCGAGGTGGTGAATGGCCTACTTCTGTTCCAATGGGAAGACTGTATGAAATAATTGACAAGATTCGGTTTTCACCACTCACATAGATCATTAAAATAAAATCAAAAAGACAACTGCAATGCTGCTTGTCTGACTCCAGTCGGATTTTCTGTTGGAATACAAGGATGTCAGACAGATAGAATTACAGAGAAATTACAACACGGAGAAACGCTGTTAGGCCCAATAAGTTCGTGTTGGCCCACAAGAGAAGTAGACCTAATCCCATTCCTCACATTGTTTCCACAACCCCTTTATCCTCCTTCCCTTCAACCATTTATCTAAACTATTGTTCAATGTTAACATGGTCTCTGTGTCAATCACCAGCCTCACAACTCTCGGTTTAAAATTGTTTCTCCTGTTCACTGCACTAAATCGCTTACATTTGATCTATATCTATATCCATTTGTTTTACATTCCCCAATCAACTCCTCCGAATTTTTAAATACAATTCGCGCAGATGGGAGCAGTAACTTACAGACGGACAAAGAGAGATTAAATGAGTGGGCAAAGAGAGATTAAATGAGTGTTCAATGTTGACAAGTGAGGGATAATCCTCTTAGAACCCAAGAAAGATGAATTGCACTATTGTCTAACTGGTGAGAAACTAGGAACTGTGGAAAATGGGTGTCTATTTACATAAATCAATAAAAGCTCGTAGACACATAAAAAAAAACAATCAAAGTGGCGAATGGAACTCTGGTCTTTATCTTAAAGGGACTGGAATACAATGGGGAGAAATATATGCTTCATTTGTGTACAGCCTTGGCTCGACCACCTCTGGAGTACTGCATTCAGTTTTGGGCACCGAAACTCAGGAAGGATATATTGGCCTGAGAGGGGGTTCATCATAGATTCATCAGAATGATACCGAGGCTTACAGGATTAAATAATATATTGAAAGGTAGCCTTAAATTAGCTTATATTTCCTTGAGTATTGAAATTTCAGGGGTTATCCAATCGATAAAGATATTCGATAGGGTAGAAAGGCAGAAACTATTTCCTCTCGTCAGGGAATCCAGAAGAACATTAAAATTAGAACTGAGACATTTAGGAGTGAACGTAGGTCGCACTTTTCCCACAAAGTCTGGTAATAACCGAGAACTCCCTCCCCAAAAAGGCTGTGCATGCTGGGACAAATACAATTTTCAATACTGAGATGGATAGATTTTAATACTGGCCGGATTAAACGTGAGCGAATGAGGTTGAGGTGCAGATCAGCCATGATCCAATTGCATGGCGGAGCAGGCTCGAAATGCTGAATTGCCGACTCCTGTTCCTATTTACAATGATCCAAACCCTGGAGTTTCCTCTGCTACAATGAATGCAGCTGGATTTTTGATTGGAGAGAAAGATGAGGCTCATCTAACTGATGGTTAGTTTCACTGCGCACCGACTCTTTTCAACTCAACTCTGAGTTGTGGGCTTACATTTATTATAAATACTGGTGGCAGCAAAGCATTAATAAGTATTAATATTCACCTACATAATGCGTGCAAGTCTGGCAAAGTGTAGCTTAGGTAAAATTAATCTTTAACTTTTGTTTCAGATTCTCTTGTGATTCCAAGAATTGCTCTGGACCAACATTCGGGTGTGTACATAAAAGGAGATGCGGCCACTCTAACATGTACCAGTCTCGGGCTCCACAGCGGTAGCCCTTTCACTTTCTACAGAAACAGTGAGTTACTGACCCGCACAGATGTAGATCGACGTTGGGCCAGTCTCCGCATTGACCAGATCTCTGATGGGGACAGAGGATCGTACACTTGCCGGGACACGAAAACTGTTTCAGGAAGAGAGGTGCAATCACAGTACAGCAACTCTGTTGAAATAACTGTTACAGGTAAATGAAAAGAAAGAAAGACTTGCATTAATATATAGCGCCTTTCACGACCTCAGGATGTCCTAAAGAGCTTAGCAAACAATGACGTACTTTTAAAGTGTAGTCACTGCTGTAATGTAGGAAACGCGCCAGCTAATTTGCTCATAGGAAGATCCCACAAAAACCAATGAGATAACGGACAGATAATATGCTTTTTTCCCCCTCCTGTTGGTTGAGGGAGAAATAGTGGACAGAACTCCAGGGAGAACACCACTGCTCTTCTTTGAAATCATGCCATCTTTTACGTCCACCTGAGAGTGCAGACGACGGTACCTCCGACAATGCAGCACTCACTCAGTTCAACCGTCCGTATAGGTTGCAAAACTCAAGGAACTGGTTAACTTGATAATAGTTATTACATGTGCACGTTATGGTGGTGACGCCGATATTAGTAACCGCTGGCAGACACCGCCAGGCCCACCGCCATCTACAAATCTTACTGTGGATTAATTGCAAACTGTCAAATTAGAAAAAATGTAAATTGACGTCCGATGTGACGCGAAGATGAGCTTCTGACCACATATCCACTCCATCACCAAGAGTGCCTACTTCCACCTAACATTGCCCATCTCCACCCTTGGTTTATATGCTGCTGAAACCCTCATCCTTGCCTTTGTTACCTCTAGACTCGACTTTTCCAGTGCTCTCCGAGCCGGTCTCCCATCTTCTACCCTCCACGAAATTGAGCAAATGAAAAAAACTCTGCTGCACTTCTCTTAACTCTCACCAATTCCCGAAAACCCATCTCCTCTTGTGCTCACTGACCTGCATTGGCTTACGGTCCTGCAACGCTTCGATTTTAAAATTCTCATCCTTGTTTTCAAAACCCTCCATGGCCTCACCACTCCCTATTTCCGTAATCTCCTCCAGCCCCACAATCCTCCTGAGATCTCTGCGCTCATCCAATTCTGGCCTCTTCCGCATCCATGATTTTCATTGCTCCACAATTGGCGGCCAAGCCTTCAGCTGCCTGGGCTCCAACCGCTGGCATTCCCTCGCGAAACCTCTCGGCCTCTCTTCCCCTCTCTCCTTCTAAAAACCTATCTGTCCAAGCTTTTGGTCACCGACCTCAATATCTCCTCATATTGTTCGGTATCAAATTTTGTTTGGTATCGCATCTGTGAAGCACCGTCGGACGTTTTACTACGATAAAGGCGCTATGCAAGTATTTGTTGTATAATCCAGTCTGCTCCTCTGATAAATGATCAGAAATAAGAATTGCAGATTAATGCATTCCCCTGACTCCACTCGCTTTCCACGGTGCAATTTCTGAGCTAAAACTCAACTTTGGAAATATCACACGCAGTTGATTTATTTCTTGTTATTTCGCACTTTTCTATCATTCTCCTGATGAGACCACGAATTCCCCTTTTTGACATCTCAGTCCCCGATCGAACGCTTCCCTTCAAACAGCAGAATCTATATTGAGTTTCTAAACTTCCACAGCACAAGTAAACCCAAAGATCGATTTCTAATTGGTCTTTCCATTTATTTACCACAGATTCGCTAACACCGCCAGAGATATCACTTGATCAATCGACTGGTGTGTATTTGGAAGGAGAGGCAGTCACCATTACCTGCACCGTGACGAGGGACTATCTCGGCGAAGTATTCTACTTTTACGGAAATAGCGAAAATCTGTACTCTAGTCAAATCGTCACAAAGAACAACATTGGAACATTCACGGTAACAGGTACAAACCAGGGAGGGCGGTACCAATGCCGATATGGAAGATCCGTCAACAGAAGGTGGCTGTGGTCCCAGCTCAGCGAGGCTGTGTCGGTAACGATAGCAGGTGAGTGATATGGAACAGAGATTTTTAATATGCCTGTTCAAGCTCTTAACATATATTTAAAAAAACACGCTCTATTCACTGCAACAAAATTGAACGTTTAATATTACGAGACAGGAATATAACCGAATGGCTTTTGATCTCATTGCTCAATTGCGCATCGACTGCCCACCAGATCATTACTGGAGTTAACGGTTTGACTTTTCTCGCTTACGTGAAGATATCAAATTCTAATATTCAAACTATTCCTCTTTAAGTGCTTGTTTCAGATACTTTGGTATCTCCAATATTGGACCTGCAGTCCGGAATGTAGGAAGGAAACGTTTTAGATTCTAATATTGGACTTGCAGTCCGGAATGCAGGAAGGAGAGGAATTACATTCTAATATTGGACCTGCAGTACGGAATGTGGGAAGGAAATGAATTACATTGTAAGATTGGACCTGCAGTCCAGAATGTAGAAAGGAAAGGAATTACATTCTAATATTGGAACTGCAGTCCGGAATGTAGGAAGGAAAGGCATTACATTCTAATATTGGAGCTGCAGATCAGAATGTCGGAAGGAAAGGAATTACATTCTAATATTGGACCTGCAGTCCGGAATGTCGGAAGGAAAGGAATTACATTCTAATATTGGAGCTGCAGATCAGAATGTCGGAAGGAAAGGAATTACATTCTAATATTGGACCTGCAGTCCGGAATGTCGGAAGGAAAGGAATTACATTCTAATATTGGACCTGCAGATCAGAATGTAGGAAGGAAAGGAATTACATTCTAATATTGGACCTGCAGTCCGGAATGTCGGAAGGAAAGGAATTACATTCTAATATTGGACCTGCAGATCAGAATGTAGGACGGAAAGGAATTACATTCTAATATTGGACCTGCAGATCAGAATGTAGGAAGGAAAGGAATTACATTCTAATATTGGACCTGCAGTCCGGAACGTAGGAAGGAAAGGAATTACATTCTAATATTGGACCTGCAGTCCGGAATGTAGGAATGGGTACAGTTGCTGTCTCGTAACGCTGTTTTGTCCTTTCCAGCCAGGCCGAATGCTAACAGGATCGGGTGGATCGATCGTTTTACACCCGACCGATTCTAATCTGTGCTAAAAGATGGTGCGAACTGTAAAACGGGTGCCCGGCCCGAACTGACCAATTTCAAGGCGGCGGGATAGGTTATAATTAGTCCCGTATGTTTTCGTGTATTTAACATTAATGTGTTCCCTTTTTGTGTTTACAGCTTACCCTCTCAAACCGTCACTATCTCTTAACCGTCGGGATAAAGTATTTGTGACAGGAGAAATGGCCACGGTTACTTGTGAATCACGGTCTCCATATTTAGGCAGCAGTTTCTATTTGTACAGAAGAGGCCAAAATACACCAGTCGAAACGGACACAGCCCAGTCATCGCAATCCGCTGTCACCTTTGACATCACGAACCATTTGGGGGCCGGTTCAGAAGATTACTTCTGTGCATATAAAAATACAGTGTCAGAGCGGGAGATGATGTCAGAGCGAAGTGATACAGTGAAGGTCACGGTAGTGGGTAAGTTTCAATTCCTATCACTGGATGATAATCGGATGTTACTTGATGGCCGCTCACGCCTTGAAAATATACGTGAAATTCATCCTCGCTGGTAGCGGAAAAACGGCCAGAGCGTATCGGCCTCACGTTTTTGGCAGGGCCAATTTTCCTTATCATATAAGTAGGAGTGTGAAACAGGCTGCCGTTACATTGCCGTCCATTTTACGCTACCATCAAAGACCGATTTTATCCCCTACATGTCTGAACTATCAGGGCGAAATATTTAATGCCGCAATGACAGCACGTGGACAGGTTTTTAACTTCAATCACTTTATCCTCACCTTATGAGAGAAATATCTGGGACGAAAACTGATTTTGGAAATAGAACCCCAGCTAATTTATTTTCTTTCCCATTTCTATTTGTTTTCGCTCATGACGTTGCGAATTCCCGATTTGTAGAATCTCCGTCCCCGATGCAAACAATTTCATTGAACACAGCACAATCGATATTGTGTAACAGACCTTTCACTACACTTGAAAATCCACAGATCCATTTCTAATTGTTCGATCCATTTATTTTACCACAGACCCGCTAACAACGCCAGCGATAACTTTTGATCAATCGACTGGAGTGTATTTAGAAGGAGAGACGGTCACTATTACCTGCACCGTGAAAAGAGAGTATCGCGGTCAAGTCTACTTTTACAAAGAAAATCAACCACTGTCCTCTCGTCAACTCTTCACAAAGGACAACATTGGTACATTGCTGCTTACCAGTACAAAACAAGGAGGGCTGTACCAATGCCAATATGGAACCTCTGTCACAACAAGACGATTCCTGTCCCAGCCCAGTGAGGCTGTTTGGTTAACTGTAGCAGGTAAGTGAATAGGAACATAGATGTTAATATATCAGCAGCACGTGTTACATTCCACCCTATTGCTTTTTCCATTGGGCTGCTGAAACGCTACCGCCCGAATAGCCCAACACCAAAGACGGGTTTCTACCCCATTGTCACAATTTTTTGCTCCAACCCCAAACAAACCTTGAGGTCAGACCCCAAGGCAACAATTGGTTTGATTACTTAGGCCCCCCCGGTGGTAAAAGGACCGCTTCGGTCAGCCATCTAATTTACAGTTCGCCCAATTTTAAACTCCATTTCCTTTAATGGAGCTGAGATTTATGCGGAGTGTAATACCAGCCGTCGACTGAAATCGTGCCGTTCCTTCCGGAAAGGTCAGGTTAAAATTGCCCATTTTAGCTCATTACTGAGGGAATTCTACATTCCAGAGATGAGTCCTCCTTTCAGCCGTTGGCCCGAGATACCCGATCAGGAGCGATGTGAACACAAGAACTTCAAAAGATAACTGCAGGCTGTGTGATATTGATGCTCATCCATCTTCCTGATTTCCAGTGTTATCTCTTATGTATCTGAACTATCAGACTGAACAGTTTAATGCCACAATTATAGTATATCGTCAGTATTTTAACTCCACTGACTGTCGCGTCACCCTCTCAGATTGACTGGCCTTGTCGCTTTACATTTTTCTGTTAGATCTGCATGCGGAGATTTTCAAAATAGTCCTTAATGCGGAATATTTAAACTTAATTCTATTGCGACTTTCCATGTCTCTGACTGGATTGCTGTCCGGCAGCTCCTCCCAAACCCGCGACCTGCACTAACAAGATGGACAAGTGAAGCATGTGCGTGGGAACACCATCACCCTCGAGTCCCGCTCCAAGTCTCACACCATCCTGACTTGGACATATATCATCATCCCTTCATGGTCGCTGGGTCAAAATCCTGGAACTCCCTACGTGACATCATTGTGGGAGCACCTTCACTTTCCAGAAGTCTGCATATAAAGAATAAGTCCCACCACCACCTTGTCAAGAGCATCCGATGATGGACAAAATTGCGGCCTTTCCAGCAACGCCTACATCCCATTGAATGATTTTTTAAAAGTAATTTCAAGTGCACCAACATTTAACATTTATTTTTAAAGCGAGTCTCCACGGTTTAACGGAGATATGGGGGTCGATCTAGACTATGTGCGACAAAGTAAAACGGGTGAAAGACAATCAGCAATCCCGTTTTACATAACTCTCTATTTCTATTTCCATTGAAGTCAAATGGGGAGAGATGTAAAATGGGCTTCCGCCTCGCCATCACCCGCTTTATACTGTACACATGGGGAACGAAGTAAAATGGGCTTCCAACTCGCCATCACCCGCTTTACACTGTACAAATGGGGAAAGATGTAAAATCGGCTTCCGACTCGCAATTACCCGCTTTACACTGCACAAATGGGGAAAGATGTAAAATGGGCTTCCGACTCGCCATCACTCGTTTTACACTGTACAAATGGGAGAGATTTAAAATGGGCTTCCGACTCGCCATCACTCGTTTTACACTGTACAAATGGGAGAGATGTAAAATGGGCTTCCGACTCGCCATCACCCGCTTTACACTGTACAAATGGGGAGAGATGTAAAATGGGCTTCCGACTCGCAATTACCCGCTTTACACTGTACAAATGGGGAGAGATGTAAAATGGGCTTCCGACTCGCAATTACCCGCTTTACACTGTACAAATGGGGAGAGATGTAAAATGGACTTCCGACTCGCAATTACCCGCTTTGCACTGTAGAAATGGGGAGAGATGTAAAATGGGCTTCCGACTCGCCATCACCCGCTTTGCACTGTACAAATGGGGAGAGACGTAAAATGGGCTTCCGACTCGCAATTAACCGCTTTACACTGTACAAATGGGGCGAGATGTAAAATGGGCTTTCGACTCGCCATCACCCGCTTTACACCATACAAATGGGGAGAGATATAAAATGGGCTTCTGACTCGCCATCTCCCGCTTAACACTGCACAAATGGGGATAGATGTAAAATGTGCTTCTGACTCGCCATCTCCCGCTGTACACTGTACCAATGGGGATAGATGTAAAATCGGCTTCCGACTCGTAATTACCCGTTTTACACTGTACAAATGGGGAGAGATGTAAAATGGGTTTCTGACTCGCCATCTCCCGCTTTACAGCAACGCACAAAATCAAAATCTACCCCATTCGTTCTTTTTAATTGGGTTTGCAGCTCGGCTAAATCAGCAGAAATTGCAATTTGAAATCAACACATTTTCCTTGTTTTGCTCGTATCCCAGAGTGCAATTTCAGGCCTAAACCCAGATGTTGGAAATAGATATCCCGGCGGTTTTTTTTTACTTTCGCAATTTCGCTGATTGCGCTAATGAAATCATGAATTCCCCCTTGGTAGAATTTTATTCCCGATGCAAACAAATTCCTTCGACACAACGCAACCGTTATTGAGTTATCAACCTTTCACTGTACATGAAAATCCTCAGATCCATTCCTAACTGTTCTTTCCATTGATTTTACCACAGATCCGCTGATACCACCAGAGATATCTCTTGATCAATCGACTGGCGTATATTTAGAAGGAGAGACGGTCACCATTACCTGCACCGTGAACAAAGAATATGGCGGAAAAATCTACTTTTACAGAAATAATGAACTGCTGTCCTCTCGCCAATTCTTCGCAAAGGACAACGTTGGAATATTGACGGTGACCAGTAAAAAACAAGGAGGACGGTACCAATGCAAATATGGAACCTCTGTCAAAACAAGGTGGTTGGAATCCCAGTTCAGCAAGGCTGTGACGGTCACTATAGCACGTAAGTGAAGGGGACAGAGATTGTTAATATATCTGTTCAATACACTTGTTATTTTCAAAATTTCATATTGTTTTGATATAATAGTGTTTAATACTCACAGAGAAGGTCCTTGAGCTCAGCAGCTGACAGGGTCCCTGTAACAATGGGTCCTGAACACACAGGCTGACCGTTTACTGCCTCCGAAAACATTAATAGAAACAAGCATTCTCATTGACTCCTTTCTTACCATATCCAAGTGTAGGGTGATATTTGGCTTCGGCTGTAGTGCAAACCGTGTGGTTGCGGATTGCAGCCCATATTACACTCTGCCTGATTTTACTTTCTAATTCACTCACGCTACCAGTCAAGACCAATTTATACCCCACTAAGGCAGAATTATGTGAATTCCATCCCAGCCAAGTCTTGGGCTCAGATCACAAGGAGACAAATAATGTTATTTTGGATAACTGGCAAAGGCAAAAAAGGGGCAGCTTACAACTTAGATAGAATGATATTGAACGACATAGAATTACATAGAAAGTAAAGCATAGAGAAAGGACATTCGGCCGAAATGGGCGATGGCCTTCATTGCAAGAGGATTGTGTGCAGGAGCAGGTATGTCTTACTGCAGTTATACAGGGCCTTGGTGAGACCACATCTGGAGTATTGTGTGCAGTTTTGGTCTCCTCATCCGAGGAAGGATGTCCTTGCCATGGAGGGAGTGCAACGAAGGTTTACCAGATTGATTCCTGGAATGTCAGAACTGACGTATGAGGAGAGATTGGATCGACTAGACCTGTATTCACTAGAGTTTAGAAGAATGAGAGGTGATCTCATTGAAACATACCAAATTCTGACAGGACTAGACAGACTAGACGCAGGGAGGATGTTCCCGATGGCTGTGGAGTCCAGAACCAGGGGTCACAGTCTCAGGATACGGGGTATTCCATTCAGAACAGCGATAAGGAGAAATTTCTTCACTCAGTGCGTCGCGAACCTGTGGAATTCTCTATCACAGGAGGCATTAGAGGCCAATTCATTAGATGTATTCAAGAAGGAGATAGATATACGCCTTAATGCTAAAGGGATCAAGGGATATGGGGAAAAATCGGGAACAGGATACTGAGTTGGACAATCAGCAATGATCATTTTGAAAGGCGGAATAGGTCATAAGGGCCGAACGGCCTGCTCTTGCTCCTATTTTCTATGTTTCTATGTGTCCATGTTTATGCTCCTCACTAGCCTCCCCCCAGTCTATTCACCAAACTCTATCAGCATTCGAACCTACACAGGAAAGACCAGCTGGTCCATCATGCCTGACCCACATTCATTATGGCTGGAACATTACGATCCCGCCCTTGCAGCTATGTAATCTCCGGGGAGAGACAAAAACAGATGAATATTCAGGTCGATAAGGGAAAAATACTCTAAAAAATTCCTCCTTGATCCAGTGAGGCGGTCGAAACCAGCCTGGAGATCACATGGACCAAATGGTATCGATAAAGTCACTTACCTTATATAGGTGCGATTTCTGCCCGAGTCAAGAAGCGGTCCAGCTTGCTTTATGTCGTGCAAAGAGTCAACAACCACCTCACCAGGGGCTCACTAAACTATGGAAAAAGAACTGCCTGACATCCTATCTATTTCTACACTTGCGTAGTTTCATTTCATATCCCCTGGTCATCCCCAATCTGTTAAGCTCGAATAATCTATTAATCGGCACGCTATTCAGCCCTTGAATTATTTTGGAGAGGTTTATCCACAAATATGGAGTTGTGTGGTATTAACAGAACCCAATACCATTTTAGCTTTAGCTACAGATTCTCGACATTGGTCATTAACCTTCAGTGATCTGTATACAATGACAGCTAGATACTTTTCTCTCTCAACCTCTTTCAGTATTGTTCCCTGCAAATGATGCGCTCATTCTGTGTTGGACGTACGAACGTGCAGGACATCACATTGATCTACGTTCATAGTATCATATTAGGTAGAGCACCGTGCATTTTATCATAGTAGGTACATCGTCCCTCTCCCGGCTCTTAGAAAGAGCTGTCCATTAATCACATTCTCTGCTCTTTCACCATCGCATATTTTTTTTCTCTTCAAGTATTTAACTAATTCCATTTTGAATGTTACAATTGAATGTGCTTCCACCGCCCTTTCTGGCAGTGCATTGTAGATTTTTATAACTCGCTGTGTAAAACAATATTCCTCATCTCGCTCTGGCTCTTTGCCGATCACCTTAAATCTGTGTGCTCTGGTTACCGACCATCCTGCCAATAGAAGCATTTCCTCTTTATTTACTCCAGCAAAGCCATTCATGATTTTGAAAACCTCTTTCAAATCTCCTCTTAACCTTCTCTGATCTAAGGAGAAGAACCACAGCTATTCCAATCTCTCCACATAACTGAAGTCCCTCATCCCTGGTAGAATTCTAGTAAAACTCTTCTTTACCCTCTCGAAGGCTTTGACATCCTTCCTAATGTGTGGTGCCCAGAATTGAACATAGTACTCAAACTGAGGCCTAGCCAGTATTTTAGAAAGGTTTAGCATAATTTCCTTGTTCTTGTACTCTATGTCTCTATTAATAAAGCCCAGTATAAACATATGCTTTTTTAGCAGCCATCTCAACTTGTCCTACCACTCTGAAAGATTTGTTAATGTGCATCCCCAGGTCTCTCCTTTCCTGCATCCCCTTTAAAATTGTACCATCTAGTTTATGTTGCCTTTCCTCATTCTTCGTCCCAAAATGTATCACTTCACACTTCTCTGCGTTAAATTTCATCTGCCATGGGTCTGCTCATTTCACCAGTCTGCCTATGACCTCCTGAAGTCTGTTACAACCCTCCAAATTGTTTACTACATTTCCTGTCTTTCGTGTCTCCTGAAAATCTTAAATTATACCCTGTTTACCCAAGTCCAGGTCATTAATATATATATCAAAAAGAGCTGTGGTCCTATTAATTAATATCATTTGTCATTGTGTGACCGAGTCCACAAGCGCATCTAAATCGCTTTGCAGTTGATTGCATTCCTGTACTGCCTTAACCATTTTACAGATTTTGTATTATTTGCAAACTTACTGACCATAATCACAACACCGCTGCCCAGGTCATTAAGGAAGACCGTGAACAGTAGCGGGCATAGTAGCGATCCCTTGGAAACAAAACTTGTAACTTGCCTCCAGGAGCCAATTGCTGATCCACCGTATCAAATTCCAACTGATATGACAAGATCCTATCTTGTGAAGTAACTTCATATCAGGAGTGCTGAACAAAGGCTTTCTGAAAATCCAGATAGATAATGCGTACTGGATTTCCCTCATCCAATCCCCTGGTAACATCCTCAAAAAACTCAATCAAATTTGTAAGGCACAACTTACTTTCCAGGAAGCCGTGTTGTCGATGTCTAATGGCCCCTTCTCTTTCCCAGTGATCACGAAGGACACCTCTTACGATTCCTTCTAGTATTTTCCTGATAATGGATGTCAGGCCGATGGGCCTGTTGTTCGCTGGCACTCATTTGACCCCTTTTTTGAAAACATGAACTACATGGGCTAACTTCCAGTCGAAGGCAACTTTCCCCAACTTTATTGAACTACTGAAGACAGGTTCACGGAGCCTGCCCCATCTCTTTAATTATCCTTCGGTGGTTATTATCCGAACCTGGAGCCCTATTCAGGTTGGTCACCAGTTTTACGCTCCGCTCGATTTTACCCTCCAACCATTCTAGTGGTGCATAAAATCGGGCCAAGTGCAAAATCGTCGGCCGACTGAACCGACTCTGTTTCCGCCGGGTGGTTTAAGTTAAAATTGCCCCATTTTGGTGAGTACTGAAGAAATGCTGCATTCCAGAGATGAATCTTCCTGACAGCCATTGGCAGGAGACACCTGATGAAGTGCAACGTAAGACCTTGTTGAAGGATAAAAGCAGATTGTGTGATATTATTACACATCTATGTTCCTAATTTCCAATTTTACTCCTTACATGCCCGAACTAGCAGACAGAACAGTTCAATGCCACAATGATGGCACATCGCCAAGATCTCAACTGCGCTGAACGTAGCGTCACAACAATAACAAAAACTTGCATTTATACACCGCCTTTAACGGAGTAATAATGTCCCGAATCGCTTCACAGGAACGTTATCAAGCAACATCCCGACTTGGACTTATATAACCGTTCCATTATTATTGCTGGATCAATATCCTGAGACTCTCTCCCAAACAGCATTGTGGGAGCCTCCTCACAACACAGGCTGCAGCGACTCATGAAGAAGACCCACCACTATCTTCACAAAGGCAACTCGGGATGGGCAGCGGAAACGCCCACATCGGAAACAATTATCTAAAATTAATTTCGAGTCCACCAGCACTTAACTCCTTTATTTTAAAAGCGAATCACCACGGCTTAGCGGATACATTGGGGGAGATTTTGATTTTGCGCGATATTGTAAAACGGGTGAAAGCGAATCATCAATCCTGTTTTACATCACTCCCGATTTTCATTCCCATTGCAGTCCAATCGGCCGAGATGTAAAATTGAATGCCGTCCCGTTAGCATTCATCTTACACTAACGCACAAAATCTAAATCTACTCCATTCACTGTCTCTAATCGAGTTTGCAGCTCGGCTAAATTAACAGAACAGGGGAATTCAAATCAATGCATTTTCCGTGTTCTGCTCGTATCGCAAAGAGCAATTTCTGGGCCAAGCGCTGATTTTCGAAATAGAACCACCAGCTGATTTCTTTACTTTCGCACTTCCACTGATTGAGGAAAGGAAATCGCGAATTCCCTTTTTTTGTGGAATCTCAGAAATTATGCAAACACTTCCCTTCAACAAACCGCCATCCTTACTGAGTCACCAATGTTGAACTGTACATGAAAATACACAGTTCCATTTCGAATTGTTATTTCCATTGATTTTACCACAGATCCGCTAACACCGCCAGAGATATCACTTGATCAACCGACTGGGGTGTATTTAGAAGGAGAAACGGTCACCATAACCTGCACTGTGGCCGGAGAATGTCGTGGTCAAATCTACATTTACAGAGATAATCAAGTGCTGTGGTCTCGTCAGCTCTTCGCAAAGGACAATACTGTAACCTTCACCGTTACCGGTCCAACACGAGGAGGGATGTACCAATGCAAGTATGGAATCTATGCCAAAACAAGATGGTTAGAATCCCAGCTTAGCGAGTCTGTGACGGTAACTATAACAGGTGAGTGAATGGGAACAAAGATTTTAGGGCAGTCTATTCAACATTCTTGGTATTTCCAGAATTATATACTTCTTTCAATGTAACAGTGTTTATTATTGGCAGAGAGTGTTTCTGAGTTCATCCCTTGACAGGGTCTCTGTAACAATGGGTCCAGAACACACAGGCGAGCCGCCTGTGAAAGCATCAACAGAGGGAAGCAGTCACTTTGACCCCCATGTTATTGTATCCAAGTGTGGGATGAAATCCATCTTAAGTGGTAGCGCAAAACTGGTGCCAGGGTATGCAGAAGCATGTTACACTTCGCCGAATGTTCTTTTTCATTGACGCAATGTCACCGCCTAAGGCAGAATTTTGTGTCTTCAATCTCAACCAAGTCTTGAGCTCAGTTCCCAAGAAGGGAAGGAGGGTTATTTTTAACTAACTCTCAAAGACGGCAAAGGGGGCAGGTTCGGGTCGGCCACCCGTTTTACACTTCGCCCGATTTTACCCTCCGTTAACTTTAATGGGCAGAGTGTAAAATGGCCGGCCGTTCGATCCCGTCCCATTCCCACTGGGCGGTTCCGGTTAACATGTCCCCTTTAGTTCAGTACTGAGGAAAAACTGCACCCCAGAAATGAGTCTTCCTTTCAGCCGTTGGTCCAAGGTCCCTGATAAGGCACAATGTCAACATACGCCCTCCTTAATGTGTAAATGAAGGTGATGTGATGTTATTACACATCTATGGTCATGATTTCCAAATTTATGCCTTACATATCTGAACTAGCAGGGCGAAATGTTTAATGCCACAATGACAGCACGTCGCCAGTCTTTTAGCTCCACCGACTGTAGCGTCACCTCACGAGGTACCACCGGACTGGCTGGTCTTGACATATTACCAATTTCGCTGACAGTTAACCGAAACTGCCTGCTGAGACTTTCACCGTGATACTGCTTTGCAGAATACTTCAAATAAATTATGTTGCAGTTTTCCATATCTCTCACTTGATTGCATTTCGGCAGCACCTCTTAAATCCGTGACTTCCACCACCGAGAAGGGCAGCAGGGGCATGGGAACACCATCACTGCCGTTGCCTTCCAAGTCACTCACCATCCTGACTTAGACATATATCGCCATTCCTTCATTGTCGCTGGTTCAAAATCGTGGAACACACTATCGAACAACAGTGAGGGAGTACCTTTGCCACTCGGGCTAAAGCGGTGCAAGAAGAGGGTCGACGATCACCTTCTCAAGGGCACCTAGGTATTGGCAGTAAATGCCGACTTTTGCAGCATAACAAACACACCGAAACATGAGAATCAAAATTCTAGCCCACCAACATTTCCAAGCTTTATTTGAAATGTGACTTCCCACAGTTTAGCGTTGGCGTGTACTCTTGTTAATTGCGTTTGAGATGCTGCGATATCAGCATCAATGGGAATTGAAATCAACGCTTGTTCCGCTTGTATCACAGAGAGCAATTTCTGGGATAAAATCTGATTTTACAAATAGAAACCCCAGCTGATTTCTTTTTAGTCACGCATCCATTTCATTCCACTGATGAAGTCGCGAATTACTCTTTTGTGGAACCCCAGGCCCCGATGTAACATTTCCATTGATCATAGCGGAATCGTTATTGTGATACCAACATTCCCGCGCACGAAAATATCAACAGGTCAATTTCTCATTGCTGGTTCTATCTATTTTACCACAGATCCAATCACACGGCCGCGGATGTCTCTTGATCAATCGATTGGGGTGTATTTGAAAGGAGGGACGGTTACCTTTACCTGCAACGTCAACAGAGAATATCGCGGTAAAATCTACTTTTACAGAAATAATCAACTGCTGACATCTCGACAATTCTTCACCAAGGGCAACATTGGAACATTCACGGTTACCAGTTCAAACCAAGGAGGGCGGTACCAATGCAAATATAGAACCGTCGTCAAAAGAAGGCGATTCTGGTCCCCGCTGAGTGAGGCTGTGACAGTCACTATAGCAGGTGAGGGAAGGAGAGGAGAGATTGTTAATATATCTGTTCAACGCTCTTTATATTTTCAAAAAATAATCTTTGTATAAATGTCTCAGTGTTGCATGTTCAACGTCTCGGCGCTCAGCTCATGGTCTCTGTAACAAACGGACCTGAACACATAGGCTGACCGTTTACTGCCGGTGAAAGCATTTATAGCATTCACTGTAACACCGATGTTACGATATATCCAAGTGTAGGGTGAGAATAGTATCGTTAATAGAGACCCGCACTCACTGTAACCTCTATGCTAATATATATCCAAGTGTAGGATGAGATTAGTCCCATTAATAGAGACCAGCATTCACTGTCACCCCAATGTTAATATAGATCCAAGTGTAGGGTGAGAATGGTATCGTTACTGGAGACCAGCACTCACTGTAACCTCTATGCTAATATATATCCAAGTGTAGGGTGGGATTAGTCTCATTTATAGAGATCAGCATTCACTGTAACTCGGATGTTAATTTATATCTATGTGTGCGGTGAACTTAGCCTTACACGGGAGTCGAAATTGTCCCCTATTATCCAGCATTGAAGTGACTTGAAATGAAAATTGGGCGGAGTTCAAAATTGGGCGGAGTGTAAAATTGGCTGCCGATAGTTATCGCCCATCTTATGATACCAACCAGGACAAATTTCAGCCCAAATTTGACGGCCGAAGCATTTCATGCAGATATTTAGGTAACCCCAAGTATTTTCTAACCAGAAATCAGCAGTGTAAATAGAAAGATAATCAGATAGCGGCTTTTCCTTCTTCAAAATGTGCCAAAGCATGTCACAGCCGGTGAAGTGTGGTCACTGTTGTAAACGCGGTACCCAGTTAACACGAACAGCAATGAGAGAATAATCGGTTCATTCATTTTGACCGTATTGGTTGAGGGCTAAATGTTGCCCACCGGTTCTTTCCTGTTCGGCTAAACGGGCAGGTAGTGCCTCGATTTAACGTTTACTTTCACACTGCAGCCTGGCCTTCCACTACAATCAATATTCACCGTGGCTTAGGTACTAAAGTCTTGGAGTTGACCTTATACCCACCGCCTTCGAACTCAGTAGCGAGAGAGATGCCAGGGGACCAGATAATATGTAACTTGCTAATGCAGAGCCCATTAGATAAACCGGTTCTGTGGTAAAATTAATGGAAAGAAACATAAGGCCAAGAGCTGTGAATTGCCACATGTCGTGGAAGGTTGGTAACTCAATACCGATTGTGTTGAAGGGAAGTGTTTGCATCGGGAACTGAGATTCTACAAAAGGGGAATTCACAATTTCATGAGCTGACTGAAACGGAAATAAGAAACAAAAGAAATCAGGGATTCCAGTCCCAAAGAAAGGATACAGCCCAAAAATTTAACACCAGGATATGAATGGAACAAGGAAAATGCGTTTGTCCCACATTCACAATTCCGCTAATTTATCTGAGTTGCAGACGTGATTAAAAAGAGTGAAAATCTCTGCTAATCCATGGGGATTCACATTTCAGATGAATGAGTTACAGGCTTGTGGACTTGAATTTTTGATCATTCTTCAGGATGTGTGTATCGCTTGAAACGCCGGCGTTTATTGCCCATTTATAGTAGCCATTGATAAGGTGGTGGTGAGCCTTCTTCTTGAACCATGCAGTCCATTTTGACGAGGTATTCCCGCAGTGCTGTTAGGTAGGGAGTTCGGAAGGGTGTTTGACTTGGAGGGGAACTTGGAGGTGATGGTGTTCCCATAGAGGTTCGACACTTGTCTTGACTGATGGTGGAGGTTGCGAGTTCGGAAGGTGCTGCAGTCTATCCTGTCGACAGTACATACTGCAGCCACGGTGCACCAGTGATGCAGGGAGTGGATGGTTGAGGTAGTGAATGGACTGCCGATCAAGCGGTCCGCGTTGTGCTGGATGCTGTCGAGCTTCTTGAGTCTATTTGCAGCTGTACACACCCAGGCAACTGAAGATAATTCCATCACACTCCTGTCACCTTGTTGGTGGCAGTGTGATCAATTTGACTCTCTGCTCAATTCTTCGAGACTGACACCATAATGGTCAATAGCCTTGTGTCTTTACTGAGCACAAGCAAGAATCAATACATCACAATATTTCAGCAGTCGTTTACAAAACACAATTGAGAATTGTATTACCCCGTTGTCCTTTGGGTAGAAGCTGCGACCTCGTTCCCTGTTCGTTCCTTCACGTACTCTCGTTCTCGTTTACCGCCTTGTACTTTCTATACTGTTCCCTGCACTTAACAAAGGCCCAGACTAACAATTATACTCCAATAAACGGAACTGCGGGAACATACACCCAATCAGGTCTTTTCCAAAATACTCCCTTTAATTTACCAAATCGTCTCGACAACACGTAATTGCCAAGAAAGGATTGCGTCTTGTGCACCCTCCAGCCCCTTATCTTTAACACAATGTTCCTCAATCCCTGCAGTTGATAAATCCCTCTATAGGCCTTTAAGGTAACTAGTTAACTTCAGCATTCCAGTAAGCCTGAAGGAGTGGTGGTGCCGTTAAGTCCCTCCCTTAGTTTGCAATAACATGGTTTTCATGACTGTTAGTGCCTGCAGCTGCATTACGTTAATTTAAAAGCAGTCTATGTTATGGTGCAGTAGTTTCAGTTAAAGCCTTGACTAATTCACCCTTTCGCGCCTGGTTCCGCTAAATACCTTAACCAATATTTCCTTACAGCAGATAGGCTTTGGGGAATGAGGAGGTGAGCCACTGACCGCAGAATACCCAGCGTCGAATCTACTCTGATAATCACACCATTTATGTGGTTGGTCCAGTTGAGTTTCCGATAAATGGCGACCTCTCAGATGTTGATGGTCGGGGATTCGGCGATGGTAATGCCATTGAATGTCAAAGGGGTGGTTCGACTTTCGCTTGTTGGAGATGGTCATTGATTGGCACTTGTGTGGTGCGAATGTTACTTGCCACTTATCAGCCGAAGTCTGATGTTGTCCGGGTCTTGCTGCATGCGGGTATGGACTTCTTCATTATCTGATGATTTGCGAATGGAGCTGAACACTGTGCAATCATTAGCGAACAGCCACACTTCTGAACTTATAATGAAGAGAAATGTCGAGTAAACGCTGTTCCATGAACTAAAGTAGATACATAACAGGAAGTTATGATAAGAAATCCCACTTTCTGATAAATGTTTCACAGGGTACAAAATATTTAATTACGAATAGCAATGTTCAATAGGCCTTTTACATTGTGTATGTGATAATTCCAGGGTGAGTGGTACAATTACATATCACAAAGTGTAAGCCAGTGAAAGGAAGGATTTCAAACTACCCTCGAGATTTCAGGCCACCTTTTTCTTTCTATAATTTTCACACACACAAAACTCCAGTGAATACAAGATGTCTGTTTTCCAATCGTGCATTTCCCTCGCCCACTGCTCTCCCTTTTCGTCTACTCTATCGTGCCTGAGATGACTGCCCTGGCGCTCGGATCCTGAATATAAAGTAAACCAAAATGCTGTAAAGTTGGTTGAACCATTAATTGTTCAGCTGCACGATTGGCAGCAATGTGCGGAATCCGGTGACATTAGTCGGGACTGATGGACCTTCTGCACTACAGTTTGGCTCACAAAAATACGTCTGTTCTGTGCATTTGAATCGATTGTCACTACTTGTTCCATTCGAATTACAGACCTACCCAAACCAAATATATCAGTGGATTCTAGTATTGCTGTGAAAGGTGGAAAAGTCATCTTTAACTGCACAAATCGCCAGAAGCTTCCTTGCTCCACATTTTACTTATACAGACATGGAGAAGCGAATTACTCGGATATCCAGTTTGCTGCTGCACGGCGAAATTATGTCACCTTCACGCTCACGAATATAGATCATGACGATGGAGGAAACTACATCTGTTTGTATGAAGCAAATGGGAAGAGAAAGCTGCGAACGTCAGCTCTGAGTGACCCTGTACACATAACTGTAAGAGGTGAGTGAGATTGGCACGGTGACTGTATCACTTCGAATTCTATCGAATTTTACTAACATGGAATTAAGCCATCCATTCCCTCAAGCATATTCCGCCATTCAAATGGATCATGGGTGTTTTTACAGCTCACAAAATGGACATTCAGCCCATCGGATCGATGGCGGTCTTTATGCTCCACACGAGCCTCTTTCCACGTTACTTCATCTCACGCTATAAACATGTCCTTCTATTCCTTTCTCCTTCGTGTACTCATCTAGCTTGCCCTGAAATGCAGTTATGCTATTTGCCTCACTCACTCCATGTGGCAGCGAGATGTGCATTCTAACCACGATCAGGGTAAATATGTCTCTCCTGAATTCCTTATTGGGTTTATTTGTGGCTATATTGTATTTACGTCCCCGAGCTTTGGACTCCGCACAAGTACAAACTTCTTATCGACCTTATCGAACCCCTTCATAATTTTAAAACCTCCATCAGATCAGCACTTTTCTAGAGAAAAGCCACCCGGCCTGTTCAGTCTTTCCTGATAGTTGTACCCTCTCAGTTTTGGTGACATCCTCCTAAATCTTCTTCCCACTTTCGACAGTGCTTCTATACCGTTTTAGTAATCTGGAGGCCAGAACTGTACACAGTACTCTAAATGTGGTCGAACCAAGGTTCTCTACCAGTTTAACAAAAAATTCTGCTTTCCGATTCTATTCCGCTAGAAATAAACCCCAGTGCTTTGTTAACTTGTGTTCATCCGACACCAGTAAAATGTGTTTATTTTCCAATTTAGGCCTGATCCAGTGTGGTATTTAACGCGTAAAAGTGGCGTGGAAATTATATCAAAAAAACATTGTAACGCTTATTTCATTAAATGTTCGCCATTTATCGTGTTACTCAGGAAAAAAACTACAGCATAAAACGTTGAATGATTTAATTTTTCAAATTCTGATGAGAAGTTAAATTCGCTCGGTTTGTCCTGTCGTTCCTTACCAATCCGCTAACAGTCCAGGGTTGCCCCCCAGTGAAGCTGAGAAAATAACATTCACGCTACGGTCTTTAACAAGAACTAATTTAACCTAGTCAGCAAAACACGACAAAAACAATCAAATGCTGTAATAATCGGTCAGCCTCTGTGCAGAGAACAGGTGAGTTCTGACCAAGGTCCACTCCTGAAACGTCACCGCATCAATCCTCTCCGCACATGCGCAGTTTAGACCCAATGCTGATTCTCGAGCTTACAGAATTGAATTGATTAATTTCCACACTGCCGGTGTGATATTTTTACCGTGAGCTGGGAAGAATTAAAAATTCACCTGGTCCCAGGTCCACTATTATTATCCAACGAAGGAATCAATGAATATATGAGGCTTTTAATTAATGGGCTAATGACAATTGAGCTTTGATCCGTGTCCCCGTTTCTCACCCGGATGTCGAACCATTGCCGAGCTCATGACCGATTCCCTGATTTTGGAGCCTTGCATTAATGTGGGACATTTATCGGGGTAAAAGTGACGAGAGGAGCCACTTCCACTCAACTGGATATTTGGCGTGCGGTATAACTGGCGGCAAAAGGGACTGCACCAGTTTCGCTTCCCCCGCCAAGTCCAATTACGCCTCCGGCGAGTATTGGAAACACACCTTCATCTCAACCATTTTTTCCCCTTCAGAAATTCACTCCGCATTCTGAAACATCCGCTGCCTATTATGTTCTTTGTTAAATAGCAAATTATTTATTTCGTGAATAATCTTTGGGCTAACTTGGTTCTACTTTGCCCCTTTATATCATTTAGATGAATCCGTTGCGCTGGAGGCTGGTGTTGGCTCTGCTGTGGTTCTGATGCTCATCCTTGCTCTGTTGGTTGTGTGCTTCTGGAAGAGAGGTAGGTTAAACAATATATAATATCAGTTCATTACAAATACACGGACTGAGCTAATTATCCTCTCTCTTCCCCACTACTAACCATCTCCTCCAACCATCTATCATTCGACTCCTAACCTCGGGCTGTAAATGTAAGGAGATCATGGACTGAAAGATGAAATGTCTAAGGACGAAGTTAACACTCGTATGAGGGGGCATTGTCGCAGGATAAGGGATCGGCCATTTAAGACTGAGATGAGGATGAATTTCTTCAGTCAGAGGGTTGTGAATCTTTGGCATTCTCTATCTCAGAGTGTTGAGGATGCTGCGTCGTTGTTATATTCAAGGCTGCGATAGATAGATTTTTGAACAGTAGGGTCATCAAGGGATATGGGGATGGGGCGGGAAAGTGGAGTTGAGGTCGAAAGTCAGCCACGATCTGATTGAATGGCGGAGCAGGCTCGAGAGGCCCTATGGCCTACTCCTGCTCCTCTCTTTTATTTTCTTATATTCTTAAATGGACTTAAATTCTTAGCAGACCCGGCGCTCAACCTGTCTAACCAGTGAAGAGCAGCGATCAATCAATCCAACAGAATCTTGAACTACACATCCCAAAACAATGGAATACAAGTCAGAAAAGGTCCTAATTAAACTGTACTGGGCTCTGACCGGACCATCCATGGCCTCATTAAAAGGATTGCATCGAAATCATGGCTTTAACGATAACGTGGTTGATGAACGATGGCACCTTCCTCCTCACTAAAGCCTCCCCCTTGTGGTTGTAATTTTCACCACCTGCCCCGCCCAAACCGCTGTGGTGGCGGTGTTGCCCTTCAGAGAATCACACCTTGTTCTCTCCACATTGTCGTCCGGCACCTTCTCCTCCTTTAAGCACCTCATTTTGTTCCACCCCTCTCACATCTCCCATAAAATCCTTGTTCTCTACCTCCCACACATGCCCCACGCCAAGTTTCTCACCTGGAATAAATTACTGGTTTTGCCCCTCTGTCTCTGCACTGAACAACTTGTCATCCTGGCTGACGTCAAACCCTATCTTAACTCACCTTGCTCTCTCTTCTCTGAGTTCAGTGCTCTCCTGTTCTCACATAAGAAAATAAGAATGTATGAAACAGAAGCAGCAGTAGGCCGTACCGCCCCTCGAGCCTACTCCGCCATTCAATAAGACCATGGCTAATCTTGGACCTCAACTCCACTTTCACGCCCGATCCTAATAGCCCTTGATTCCTTTAGTCTCTAAAAATCTATCGATCTCAGTCTTGAATATAATCAACGACTGAGCATCCACAGCACTCTGGGGGGTAAAGAATTCCAAAGATTCCCAACCCTTTAAGTGGCCTTGTAAAATCGAGATCTGGTGGCTGGGATGAAATCTGATCTCTGATACAGAAAGTGAAAGGAAGAATGAACGGTCGTCAAACAGAAACCAAAGCAGACTGCTCGCCCAACATTGCACCGGGACCCATTCCGGCAGTAGACGTTACTGTCCCAAACTTCGTAAGCCGAACTGTTCAGGGGAGAGTGAGATTAAGTCCTGCTCCGGTCATATTAAATGATTATACAGCGGTGAAGCTGCAGGAGAGCGGCTCAAGGAAGGAATCCGCAGCTCTCAGAAAGCATCGCTCGTCTTTCTTTGGTTAATTCTTGTGTAGAAGTGCTTGAAGATTCAAGGGATTGAACGTGGGATCTGATATACGGGAATCATGTGATTTCCCACTGACCTACATTCTCTAATGTCATAATGCCTCAACCAAGCCGAAAAATGTTCGCCAAATTTTCGTCAGGATGCCCAATGCTTTCTTGCAGTTATATCTGCGTTCCAGGCTTATAACAGCCTCTGAAAGGACGCGGGGCCCGATACAACTCTGCATGGTCGGAGGAAACAAAGTCTCCTTACACAGAGTAATGATAATGGGGCATTGAGAATAAAGTCTGGGAGTGGGGGAGAGTGTCCTCGGGCTGAGACTTTCTCCATCCTTCCTGTTACAAGTCGCCGTTCTTCGAACGCTCCCATAATCACTCACGTGGCTTACGGTTGGATGTGGACGACAACTGCTTATGCACATTGTAAGAGAGGCCTGCAAGAATGTTTCAAGTCCTTGAGGTGCAGAGGAGGGCAACGTGTGACGCAGAGAGCATTGTGTCTCATGTCACTGAAGAGGAACTCGGGATATGTCCCAGGTTTGATCTTGCGTTTAAGGATCGCTTCACTATAACACCGTGACACGCTGGTATTAGGAGCCATTGAATTGGCTCTTCCACTCCTCCATTTAGTTAATTTTTCTGACAAACGTTTTTGCTGTGTTGAAGTGTTGGCGATCCTTCTTTGCAAGAAAGCGACGAGTACAAGAGGATCATTTCATGATTGCATCCAAGATTTAAAATATAGATTGTTTAGAAATGCCGGGAACCGAACTCGCGACCTCAACACATGCGCTGTGCTACTGAGCTACATGGCCATTGACAAAATGTTGCTCTTTTGGAAGAAAACAAGTGTATTTTCCGCTTTGTATATCCCACAAAACCAGCTGTCCAGCGGTTCGGTGCGCTCAAAATTTCAACTTCGGTTTGACTTCGCAGAGTTTCAGTTGCTCTTTAATTTGAACTTAACAAAAAAAGTCTGAGTCAAGTCGAATGCTGAGGCTTAGTGACGGTTCTGTAATCCGTTCCCTGAATCAGAAAGTGTGATCGACGAATTTCAGAGCGTCAATCAGAAACAAAAGCTGTGACTGTTCGCTTGACATTGCCACGTCACACATTCCCGTCAGTCAGCGGCTGCTCTGAGTTGCTGAGGGGACCGTGAGATGAAGTCCTGCTCCGGGACAATTGAATGTTTGTGGAGACTTAGATTTTGAACCTCGCTGCCTTCATAAAGCAGCATTCGACTTCCTGTGAACAATTCTTGTGCAAAAAGGTTCTTGTGGAGGTGCTGGTAAATGAATGCAGTACATCATGCAAGTGAAGCACACACAGAATTGAACCGCGTCACTGGTGAGAATTCTACCACTGAACCACCAATGCACCATACTTGATGGCAGCTGTTCCTGGCTCTCCAACAGGAAGCGGTGACAATTTCTACTGGAGCAGCAATTTACCATCTGACTGGAAAAGGATCGATTCAATTTTTGCACCAAATGTAGCAGCAGACCTCGAGAAAAACAAATAGTGAAAAGGGTATATTAGAAACACCAGTCACTCTACGAAGTCGCTAAAATCGATCCAAATTGGTTTGAACCCAGGATCTCTTCACTATAGATAGGAGCTTTGACCAGCTAAGCGACGGCGCCAGGTCAGCCATCGTAAACTAAAATGCAATCACCAAGCTTTAATCATTCATTAAGACTCCCAATGAGTCTCTAAACCTTTTGTTTGAACTCAACCCCCGACATACCCGGTCATATGTACTTGTGTGTTGCCCTCTATCTCAGTTAGAGTGCGGCATTCAATCTGTCAAACAGTTTCTTCAGGCTCATCGCTTCATCGGCTCCCCGTCCACCAGGTTAAACATCCACTCACTCCACCATCGGCGCACCGTAGCTACAATGTGTGCTATCTGCACGATTCACTAAGGCTTCCTCGACAGCACGAACCAAACAAGCGAACACCTCCATTATCTAGAAGGACAAGGGCAGCATCACTGCCGAGTTCCCCTCCAGGTCACAGGCCACACTGACTTGCTGAGATATCGCGCTTCCTTTGACGACGCTCGGTTAATATCTTGGAACTCGCTACCTAACAGCTCTGTGGAAGCATCTTCACCACACGGACTGCAGCGGTTCAAGAAGAAAGCCCACCACCACCTTCTCATGAGCAACTCGTGATGGGCAATACATTCCTGCCTTCCCAGCGACACCAACATCCCAAGAATGAATTTAAAAACACTCAGTAGACAGCCGTGACTATTTCTACTGAATCCGCAAAAAGGCAATTCGAATATTGACAAACGCACGCTGAGCAGGTTAATCCGTTCCGGCGCTCTCCAGAATAGCCACAATGGATTTTCTCTATGTTATTGCAGATTTTCGGGACTTCCTCAATGGTGGTGGCGCAGGATTACCGAGAGTATTTCTTTTACATGGAAGTAGCTCCATGGAGTTAAAGGAGCAGCCTTTTGCTGAAAACATGTTGGGGCAAAGAGCAGATCCAGCATTGTTCAGAATTTCTATTCAGATCTGTGGACATCAGAAGAATATTATCAAATGTCCCTGCGTGGTGACAAGTTGGACTAAGACTTCGCCTGTTTCGGTTTTAACCCCTTCAATGTCCTTTCTCAGCTTCCACGACAGAATGCCTGAGGGGGTGTCATGGGAGTTACCTCCAAAAGTAGCTGCAAACACTGTTCTCTCTGCTGTAAAACCACTAAGCCTGTGCACCATTGGTTTCGAAAAACAGAATATATTGACGTGATTTGCTGTTCAAGCATTCGAGAAGGGTAAAACTTTACCTGAACGTTTCCCTTTTCAGAACTGGGTTAATAAAATGTTATTAATAAAAAGAGCCCAGTCTGGTTGGTTCTTTCACAAGACTGTGGATAAAAGATGATTGCAACAGAGGAAGAAATGTTGTTTTCCATGTCAGTCAGCTGAAATTCAAATTGATAAGACAGACAAAACTTGGGAATAAAATAACCGAGAGGAGAGAGGTTAATTGGATATAATTACTGAGCACTCGAACCGTTCTGGCGTTAGGGCCCAGGGACCAATTCTCAGGACTTCAACAGAGAGACAGCTGAAATAATTGCACATTGGCAAGTCCTGTCAGTCCAACAGTACTAGCCGAGTCTGAACCTAATCCTCGTGTTGAGTGTGTGTGTGTGTGTGTGGTGGGGGGAGGGGTGGTGGGGAGGGGTGTTGTTGGGAGCGGAGGGGTACTGTTGTGTTAAAGATAACTCATATCCCATATCTTCCAGGCAGGACGGCCCTCTGGAATCGGTAAGATCATGAAGAGATAAAATGGACTCACGTTTAATGATGAATCATGTATTGGATGGTAAATTTCCTCCATGGCTCATGAATGAGATGGCAAGATTGTATAATTGGACTTCTAAATTGGATGAGAGGAGGTAACTACGGTATAAGGTAACAAAATGAAAATTATACCACACAATGTGGTCTAAGCCCTTGGTGATAATGGATTAATTTCAGGAACTCGGACTGAAGTTGTTATGGAAAAGATGTCTGAGTACACTCACTAGTAATATGAATCACCTGGGCACAATTCACCACAAGATATCAATATTGTATCAATGCACAATCTGGTGAATGTCATGGAAGTGTAGTTAAGCATAGTTAGTGGATAGCTTTCTTTCGGAGAAGGTTATCTTCTTGCCTATACGTCACAATGCGAAGATATATTTTATAGCCGAGCCACGAACATGCAGGAGGTGAGCAAAGAGCTCCAGACATCCCGGATCTTTCAAAAAGATAT
Source organism: Heptranchias perlo (assembly GCF_035084215.1). NCBI lineage: Eukaryota > Metazoa > Chordata > Chondrichthyes > Hexanchiformes > Hexanchidae > Heptranchias > Heptranchias perlo. Next base: position 3,135,592 of record NW_027139442.1, on the reverse strand, counting down.
ACTGGAAGCTCAGGATTGGTTTGTATCTGATGCCACGGGTGGCATGACCTTGGGATAATGCTGTGTGAGCACATGTGATATGGTGCGAGTGAGGCAACTAGTTTGCGGTTTGCATGAAGGAGACCTACTGAAGAATGGGTCCCAGACATGTTCATTCATGCTGACAAAACAATAGTTAATGTACCTCAGGAGAAGTAGAGGGTATATTACTGATTAAAATATTTTACTTAAGGCTCTGACACGTACTTCACAGTGGACCCGACCTTCTATATTAAGGTTAATCAAAGAACCAGGATGGCGTTAAACACACTGGTACCGATCAGAGGGATGGGAATGCATGTGGAGAAAGATATAAAATTGGAAATTGGAAATTCAACCTCAACCCCCAAAATTGAAATTTAAATGATCTGCAATATGAATAACAGTAACAGAATACTTTTAGGTGCATGTCATGAATTTTCGATACATGGAAGTATCAAGGGCGAAGTTTTGAACCAAGTTCAATGTACAATGATATTCATCATATTGTTCATATATCATGTACAACTAATGGGTAGTCATATATGACAGTAATGAAATAATGTCCAGTGTTGGTCTTAAATACTCTAAAGCAAACACCACGGGGTTGGGGGGAGGGGTGGTGTTGGAGGGAACTGTAAGGAAAGCTTTAATCGGACTGATTAAAGCGTGCTAATGTAGTACTCCCAACGCTTGTTCTTGATATGGTGGTAATGTTAGCTTTTAGACATTGTTAAGAAGGGAAATATGATTCTTATATTGTAAAATCTTACGTGTGGAAGTATACAGTAATCCTAAAGTTATAACCATCTGCTTAATGAAGAAGGTGATAGGAGATCTGGGTAAGAATGAGTCACTAACTTCAGCAGCACAGGACAGGCTGAAAAGTTCCCTTTGTACCAAAGAAAGAGAGAAGAATTTAATCATCAGAAGGAAGGCTTTGAACCCTTACTCAAGATAAGCAGCGAGCTGAGAATGAGCATAGCCTAGATCTGGAAAGTTAGTGAGTGTACGTCAAGTAAAAGGAGTTAGAAATAGCGATGTTTTGAAGGCTGTTATTTTCACCCATGTCACTAATGTAACACGGACCTGTAGCTGCAAGGACAGAACATAATCAAACCAGTGTTTAATGATATATAATCAAAGACACCTGTTGATATAACTGTGTAATGTCAATACATACGACTTGTCAGGTAGAAAGGGTGAGAGAAAGGTATTAAAGAGGGTATTGGAACAGATACTTTCAAATTCGATTGAGGTCTGATCAGACTGTTTGCATTATTCGTATACATTGCAGTTCTCTCGCTAAAACTTGCAAAGTTTGTGTTGTATGTGCTGCTCTTAAGTGTATGTTTAATTATTATATGCTTAATAAATCGGTGACATCTGGCATTCAATGTTGCGAACCATACTGATTTGAGGCGTAATTTATAAGTTAGAACAAACACATTTACTCTCCTCGAACAATATCTCTTAATCTGCTCTCTTAATCAGCCATTTGGTACCTTGTCAAAGGTTTTTCTAAAATACATCTACTCTGTATCCATTTCATTTCCGACATTTACCATGTCGGTTACCTCCTCAAAGAATTCTCCGAGGTTTGTCAAGCACGATTTTTCATTTGAAACGTATGCTGTTGCTCACACAGTGGACAACCAACAAACACATTGCCATGAATGTAACAACAACTTGCATTGACAGAGCTCCTTTACTGTAATAATAATTATCAAGCGGATTCATAGCGTCTCTATGTTTCTATTATTAAATGTTTCACATTGACCAGATGGCACCCTGTGTCCAGTGTACATTATTATTAAATGTTTCATATTAACCAGATGTGACCCAGTGCCCAGCCTGCATTATTATGAATGGTTTTACATTGACCAGATGTGACCCATTGTCCAGTGTGCATTATTATTATAAGTTTCAGATTGACCAGATTCGTCCCAGTGTCGAATGTGCATTATTACGAAATGTTATACGTTGAACTGATGTGACCCAGTGCCCAGTATTCATTATTAATTAATGTTACACATTGAGTAGATGTGACACAGTGTGCAATGTGCATTGTTATTAACTGTGGCACATTGGCCAGATGTGACCCATTGTCCTATGTGCATTACTGGTAACTGTTTCACATTGGCCAGATGTGACCCATTGTCCTATGTGCATTACTGGTAACTGTTTCACATTGACCAGATGTGACCCAGTGTCCAGTGTGCAATTTTAGTAAATGTTTCACTTTGACCAGATGTGATGCAGTGTCCAGTCTGCATTAATATTCAATGTTTCATGCTGTCCAGAGATGGCCCAGTGTCCAATACGCATTATTACTAAATGCTTCACATTGACAAGCTGTGGCGCAGTGTCCAGTGCACATTATTATTAATAAATGTTTCTAATTGACCAGATGTGATCCAGTATCCAGTTTACATTATTATTAAATATTTCACATTAACAAGAGGTGACCCAGCATCCAGTGCACATTATTATCAGATGATCCACATTAACCAGGTGTGCCCCAGTGCCAAATATGCAATGCTACTAAATGCTTCACTTTGACCAGATTTGGTCCAGTGTCAAAGTTATCATTGCTACTAAATGCTTCACTTTGACCAGATTTGCCCAGTGTCAAAGTTATCATTACTTATAAATGCTTCACTTTGACCAGATATGGCCCAGTGTGCATGTTATCATTCAATGCTTATCATTGACAAAATGTGGCAACGTCTCCATTGTACATTATTATTAAATGATTCACGTTGACCAGATGTGCTACAGTGTCCAGTGTGCGTTATGAAATGTTATACATTGACCAGATGTGGCCGAACGTCCAATATGCATTATTATTAAAAGTTTCACATTGACCAGATGTGACCCACTGTCCAGTGTGCAATTTTAGTAAATGTTTCACTTTAACCAGATATGACCCAGTATCCAGTGTTAAATGTTTCACATTGACAAGAGGTGACGCAGTGTCTGGTGTGCATTATTCTTCAATGTTTCTCATTGATCAAATGTCGTATCGTGTCCAATATACATGATTTTTAAATGTTACATGTTCACAATCTTGCCCAGTGTCCAGTATCCATTATTATTAAATATTTCTGATGGACCAGATGAGTTACAGTGTAAATAGTGCATTGCTATTAAATGCTCCACATTGACCATATGCGACCCAGTGTCCAAGGCGCATTGTTACGATATATTTCACTTTGACCAGATGTGACCCAGTGTCCAAGGCGCATTGGTACGATATATTTCACATTGACCAGATTTGACCCAGCTTCCAGTGTACATTATTATTAAAACATGATTCAAGTTCACCAGATGTGCCCCATTGTCCAGTGTGTATACCCCCTGGATGCTTCACATTGTTCAGAGGTGACCCACGATCTAGTGTGCATTATTAAATGTTAAATGATGTGATGCAATGTTCAGTGTGCATTAATATTCAATGCTTCACATTGCATCATTATTAATAAATGTGTCTCGTTGACCAGATGTGGTCCAGTGTCCAGTGTGCATTATAATTAAATGTTACACGTTGACCAGATCAGGTCCAGTATCCAGTGTGCATTATTATTAAATGTTACACGTTGACCAGATCAGATCCAGTATCCAGTGTGCATTATAATTAAATGTTACACGTTGACCAGATCAGGTCCAGTATCCAGTGTGCTTTATTATTAAATGTTACACGTTGACCAGATCAGGTCCAGTATCCAGTGTGCATTATTATTAAATGTTACACGTTGACCAGATCAGATCCAGTATCCAGTGTGCATTATTATTAAATGTTACACGTTGACCAGATCAGATCCAGTATCCAGTGTGCATTATTATTAAATGTTCACGTTGACCAGATATGACCCAGTGACCAGCGTGCATTATTATTAGATGTTTCACAAAGGCCACATAAGCGCAAGTCTCCAATGTGAATTATTGGTAAATGTTTCAGATTGACCAAATGTGGCTCAATGTCAATTGTTCATTGCTATTAAATGTTTCTCATTGACCAGATAAGGTCCAGTGTGCATTAGTATTAAATGCTTCACTCTGACCAGATGCTTTTTTATTGAACACATTTTTTAAATTTGGTTGTATTTTATTTATAATGTATTCTACTAAAAAGCAGTGCGAGCCCCAGACTCTCGCTGATATTTTAATTGCATGTACCTCAGTGGGATTAAAGTTGCATAACCCCATCAGTCAACTGGCTAACTTCCCATGTCTCGCTTTCATGCTGTGAACACATTACCAATTGCCAACTAATTCACATTAAAATCAAACTTGCCCTCTTCTGCTTATCAGTAGAATTGGCCAATTACCTCTCAAGACGTCCAGTCGCTTTCTTCCCATCACCTACCAGCCTGGTGTTATAAAATAGAAGAGGGCTGTAAATCTACAAAGCCTGCTGCAGCTTTATGTCAGTTTTCCGTTATTTACATACTCTGCCATTCAGTGTAAACAGATATTTCACCCCGTTCCTCAGCTCCTCTCTGAATTTCCTCAGTGTCAGTCCATAGATACACGTGTTGGTGCAGGAGCTGAGAAGCTGCAGCATGTATCCCGTTTGCTGATTGATGTATATCGGGTTAGTGTAGTATCTGTCAGTATAATTGTAGTTCTTCACCCGCCAACTTAAGGAATGTACAACATACGTGGCCCAGAGTAGAATGAAATTGCCGGATAGAGTGAAGAGCAAAATCATGGATTTCTTTCGGTTCTCGGTCTCTGGGTCATTGTGATTATCGACGTTCCTCAGGAGTGTCCTGCGGACTATATTGGACATTATAATGTGTTTGGCGGTGAGAACATTGAAAAACAGAATGAAAAAGATGGGCAGTAAAGGGGTTAAAATGCTGTCGAAAAACTCGTACGCTGCCCACCAGGGCGAGGTATCATAGGCAGCCGTTAAAATGCAGAAATACGGGACGCCATTAATTATAAATTGGGGTTGGTACACAAAGTAAAAGGGGATGCTCCTCAAACAGCCTAGCATACACACGGTCCCTACAACACGGCTCGCCTTCCTTTGTGTACAAAACTTTGGTTTGAGATTCTGACAGCAAATGGCTACAAAGCGATCGACGGTGAAAGCGACCGTGAACCAGACCGAACAGTCCAGGGCCGCAATCTTCGTCACAAGTTTCAGGGCACATATTGGAGTGATGAACAAAACATTTACTGGCACGTAAATGTTGTTAATTCGCTTCATAATGACTTCAATGATCACCACCGTTAGATCGGCCGCTGCCATTCCCACCAGGTAGCGAGTGATACATTTGGAGAGACCGCATTTGCCTCGGGACAGGATCACAATCGCTACCAAGTTAACTGTAAGAGAGAGAGAGAGATAAAGGGAATTATCACCGCACTCGGTACAAAATAGATCACTCGGAGAGTTAGAGAGAATCCATGACGTGGTTGCTTAGAGGGGCAGAGGTAAATCCGAGCGGAGCTGGAAAATAAAACAACGCAGAGCTGGCAGAGTGTTTTTTTTTAATTTAAGAGAGATTGATCGAAGGGAAGGGGTTCATCCTGTGACATTGTTGCAAAATCCCTGGTCTCATTTTCCTTTTTTGTCCATTTCTACCGCCGCCGACTTAAGTTTCCTCTGATCTTTTCTCAACTCTGCCACTGCTTTTCTTGATATATATTAATGACTTGGTCTTGGGTGCAGAGGGCACAATTTCCAAGTTTGCAGATGACACAAAACTTGGAACTGCTGTGAACAGTGAGGAGGATAGGGATAGACTTCAAGGTGGTTTATATAGGCTGGTGGCGTGGGCGTGACACGTGGCAGATGAAATTTAACACTGAAAACTGCGGGGGTGATACATTTCAGTAGGAAGAATGAGGCGAGGCAATATGAACTAAAGGGCACAATTCTAAAAGGGGTTCAGGAACAGAGAGGTCTAGGGGCATATGCACAAATCATTGAAGGTGGCAGGGCAGGTTGAGAAAGTGGTTAAAAAGCATATGGGAATCTGAGTTTATAAATAAAGACATAGGGTACGAAAGCAAAGAAGTCATGTTGAACCTTTATAAAACACTGGTTCGGCCACAACTGGAGTATTGTGTCCAGTTCTGGGCACCGCACTTTAGGAAAGATGTGAAGACCTTAGAGATGGTGCAGAAGAGATTTACTAGAATCATTCCTCGGAATGAAGGACTTTAATTACGTGGATAGACTGGAGAGGCTGGGGTTGTTCTCCATGGAACAGGGAAGGTTGAGAGGAATTTTGATAAAGGCATTCAAAATCATGAAGGGTCTGGGCAGAGTAGATCGAGAGAAACTGTTCCCATTGTCGGAAGTGTCATGAACTAGAGGACATTGATTTAAGATAATTGTCAAAAGAACCAAAGGCCACTTGAGGAAAAAACCTTTTTACTCAGCGAGTGTTCATGATCTGGAATGCACTGCGTTAGGAGATGGTGAAGGCAGATTCAATCATGGCCTTTAAATGTAACTGGATAAGTACTTGAAAGGAAAACATTTGCAGAGCTACAGTGATTGGGCGGGGGAGTGGACTAGCTGGATTGCTCTTGCATAGAGCCGGCATGGACTCGATGGGCCCAATAGCCACCTTCCGTGCTGTAACCTTTCTCTGATTCTATGATTTTACTCCATTTATCAGTTCCCGACTCTCTCTGAGCCTCAATCAATGGTGTCTCATTCCCCAGCTCTGTTGGAATGCTGAGATCCCAAACACACTGATGGAGGTTTACAATCGCCAGTCAGCGATTTATTTCCCCAGTGATTGGGAAAATCTCGGATTGGCGAGTGTTGAACCTGCGTTACTCAACACGCACAGATTCCGTTTACACAATGTCCATTTCCATTTAAATTGCAATCCTTATGCAGACTATTCACATTTTACACAAATCCACCTGCAGTAAACAATGGGGAGGATCGTAACAGACTTCTGGAGGACAGAGATGGACTGGCGAAATGGGCAGACACATGGCAGATCAAATGTAACGCAGGCAAGTGTGTGGTAATGCATTTGGTCGGAAGAATGAGGAGAGGTAATGCAAACTTAATGGTACAATTCTGAAGGGGGTTCAGGAACAGAGACCTGGGATGTACATACACAAATCTTTGAAGATGGCTGGACAAGTCGAGAAGGCTGTTAATAATCATTTGGGATCCTTGGCTTTCGTAATAGAGGCATGAAGTACAAAAGCACAGAAATTATCCTCAACCTTTATAAAACACTGGTTAGGCCTCAGCTGGAGTATCGTGTTCAATTCTGGACACTACCCTTTAGGAAGGATGTCAAGGCCTTAGAGAGGATGCTGCAGAGGGATGAGAGACTTCAGTTATGTAGAGAGACTGGAGAAGCTGGGGTTGTTCTCCTTCGAACGGAGAAAGTTAAGGGGAGACTTGATAGAGGTGTTCAAAATCATGAACTGTTTTAAGAGAGTAAATCAGGAGAAACTGTTTCCAGTGGCACAAGGGTCTGTAGCCAGAGGGCACAGTTTTAAGTTGATCGGCAAAAGAGCCAGGGGGGACATGAGGAAACATTTTTTTATGCAGCGAGTTTTAATGATCTGGAATGCTCTGCCTGAAAGGGCGGTGGGATCAGATTCAATGGTAATTTTCAAAAGGGAATTGGATAAATACTTGAAGGGAAAACATTTAGAGGCTATGGGGAAAGAGCCGGGGAATGGGACTAATTGGAAACTCGTTCAAAGAGCAGGCACAGGCAAGATGGTCCGAATGGCCTTCTCCTGTGCTCTGCCTAATATGTGACTATGATAATATGATAACTGTTTCAGTTGTACCGTTTTGTTCAGAAACCAAACAATGACCTGCAAAGTGTTGCCGTGCTGAATGTTTCCTTCCTCAACAATCAGTGGAGACGCCCTTTGTTGTCCGTCTAATCATATTTTATTGTAGATAAATCTCCCATTGCTTGGCCATCCCATCTAGTTTAAAAAGTTAATTTTATGGTTGCAAGATTGAAGCACACTGATCACAAAGCGTTACCAATAGATTTGGTACATAGGTGACCTCTGGGCACCGCGCTCACCATCAAAGAGGCCACTTTCACAAGTCTCAGACAGGGCCTGTTAACCTAGATGGCCCGGGACTATCTCTGCGACCAAACAGGAACAAAAGGCAGTCAACCATCATAGACCAAAAAAACATTCATTGATATTGAGCAAGTCGTCAACTTTTGACATTGGCAAAGATTGTTTTGAATCAATGTAATGACTGCAGTCGATTCACTATCAGCAGCACCGAACCACCATAATGTGGGACCTTGAACCTTGTGAACTCGTAGACAATTATCTGGACTAAGCTGATTATTTATCGGTTTAAAAATGCTTCCTTTGTCCTTGCGTGTTAACATGATATTTCTGGCAATAAAAAGGACAATTTAAAACTTGAACACAGACAACGATTACGTTTTCTCACAGCCCGATTAAGTTTTATATTCTGTCTAATGCCAGCGTCTATTCGAGATAAGGAATTCTCCAGCACACAGTACTGGGGAATAATCTGCCATTATTTCTCAGGTTGAAAATTCAAAGCAGTTCATTATTTCAAACATGAAATCCTATCAAGTAGACAACAAAAATACTGTACAATGAACGGATTAGGCGATTATGTCACAAACATATCAAGACACATGATCATAGAATCATAGAACGATACAACATAGAAGGAGGCCGTTCGGCCAATTTTGTCTGTGCCAGCTCTTTGAAACATTGATCCAATTAGTATTGATTTATGTATCTATCTCTTTCTCCCTGTTTTTATCTCTCTCTCTCTCTCTCGCTCTCTCTTTCTCTCCATTTATCTCTCTGACAAACACACTCTCTTCATATTTGTCTCTCTCTTACATTAATCCGTGTTATATATGTATTGTTTCAATCAAAACATATCCAGGCCAATATGTTACAGGGTCGGACTAGCAATTGGAGCAGTAAGAGTTACACTGGTTTACACGATGACTAGTTCTATTCCCTTACCCGTAATACCAACGGCAGCAAGAACGGGATAGTAAATACGTTCTATCTCAAAGATGACTGGATAGTCCATGTTCAGTGTGAAGGAGCGATGTCTGCAGCGTTGGACACGAGGCTCTGACTGAAAGGTACCAATTCGGTCAAAGGATCTCTTACTGATACCAGCGGGGATCCTCCTCCGGGATAATTACCTGGAGAGCACCATCAGAAACATTAGTCGCATTCAGTTAAACAAACAGATTTAATCAAAGCTTCATTATGTCAGAGAATCTATTTAAAGGGATCTTTCAAAACACTTACAAATTTCTTTGGAATTTCTTCAGAAAACAACGGTTCTCCTGTAGCCCTGGGACTAGCCGGGCAAACTGCCTCATTAACATGACTCCGCGTATTTAGTACATGTACAGACCCATCACTTCGATAGCCATCCTTAAAGAATTCAAACTCAGAACGGTGTGTACGGTCCCGAGGGATCTGAAGATCACCAACTGGAGTTTAACTTAATAAATACAATCGAGAATTTGAGCTGCGAACATGAGGAGAGCTAATGTTCGTGCTATTTCATAGGGTTTTACTATTGAAAGTCACAATCGAAGTTAGATGGGATCAAGGGGAAATAAGGAGTTATTTCATGTTCGAAGTTTATTCATATCAGGAAATCAGGAGGAAACGTACGAAGCAAACCTTTTCAGTTGTTACAGGAATATTAAAGATTTCACAGACACTGAGAATACCATGAACAGGCTTCTTTGTATACAATGGTATGGTAACACTCGTGTCTGCAGCATCACGAAAAACTCTGAATGGCCTGGCAAGTTACAGTTTCAGGGCTCTGGACCAGTGAAGTTGAAGATGTCACACAAGCCCAACAAATTACCATGACGGCCTATGCAAAAAAAAATCTGAAAGTGCAGTTCGTAACTCTCATAACTGGAATCCGGTAGCAGCGAACTGATAGGCGGCAGAAACATATCACAGTTGAAGAAGTCAAATGCATAATGCCAATCGTCATAATTCTAGCCAATCAGATTTGAAACGAGTCGCTGCTGGAACTGCATTTCTCAGCTGGTGTGAGTACAGGCCCTTGAACCTGCAGAAGTCTCGATGTGAGTTTATCACAAACCATAAAATGTTCCCTCCATCCTTTCAGTCCACTCTCGAATTTTCCATGCTCCCACCGCTCCCTCTCATCCTCAGGATAGCTCCTACCAAACCTCTAACATCTGGGGATTAGTTTCAGAATTGGACCGAACTGAGGAAAGGAGGTATCTTTGGACTTTGTTTAACACCTTTGTCCAGCAGTTAGGAAGGACTGGGATAAATAAAGAGAAGTTGTGAGTGAAGGGTGAGAACTGGTGAGGGACTCGCATCTTCTCCTCTCCAGGCAAAACAACCCGTTACTGGATTGCGTTTGACACCAAGAAAGAAAACCTACCTGATCAAACAATCAAAGAATCATAGAGTACATGAGGAAGCCGTTCGGCCCATCATGCATGTGCCTTCTTTTGGAAGAGCTATCCTATTAATACACCTCCCCATTCTCTTACCGCATAGCGCTATAGATTTCTCCTCTTCAAGTACATATACCCGATTCTCGATTGAAAGTTACCATTGAATCTGCTTCCACTGCTCTTTCAGGCAATGCATTCCAAATCATTACAACTCACTGCGCAAAATATTGTCTGCTCATCTCTCCTCTGGTCCTTTTGCCAATTATCTTCAATCTGTGCCATTTGGTTACCGACCCTCCTGCCACTGGAAACAGTTTGTCCCTAATTACTCTTTCAAAACCCTTCATAATTTTCAACACCTCTATTAAATCCACCTCTAACGCTGTCTGCTCTCAGGAGATCAATCCCAGCTTCTCTCGTCTCCCCACAAAATTGAAGTCCCTCACCCTTGGTACAAATCTGGTAAATCTCCTCTGCATCCTCCCCAAGGCCTTGACATATTCCTGAACTATGCTGCACAGAATTGTGTACAATACTCCAGGGGAGGTCTAACCAGTGATTTATAAAGGTTTACCATAACTTCCTTGCTTTTGCACTCTATGCTTCTACGATACAGCCAAGGATCCCCTGTGCTTTTTTTAAACAGCCTTGTCAACTTGACCTGTAACCTTCAAAGATGTGTTTATGTATGTGCACCCACGGGCCTCTGTTCATGCACCTCCAATAAAAATGTAATATTTCGTTTATAGTGCCTCTCCTCATTCGCCCTCCCATTTCACCAGTCTGTCTATGTCTTCCTGAAGTTTGTTACTAAGCTCCACATTGCTACATTTCCGAGTTTCATGTCATCTGCAAACTTTGAAAGTATACCCTCCATACCCAAGTCCAAGTCATCAATATATATCAAAAAGAGCAGTGGTCCTAATACTGACCACTGGGGAACACCACTGTATACTTCCCTGCAGTCTGAAAAACAAGCGTTCACCATACTGTCTGCTTTCTGTCCTTAGCCAATTTGGTATCCATGCTGTCATTGTCTCTTTATTCTCAAGGGCTTCAATTTTTCCAACAAGCCTATTATGTTATCAAACGCCTTTTGAAAGTCCATATACACAATATCAACTGCAATACCTTCATCAATCCTCTAAGTTATTTCTTCGAAGAAATAAGTCAATTTGTCAGACACGATTTGCCTTTCATTTTGGTGTCAAATTCGATGTTTGGTCGAAAACCGGGATCAGGTCGAGCAAGCCATCGTATTAAGATCCATTGGCTCAGCTTGAGGCGGCATGCAGAGAGTTTGATGCAATTGAACGAATTGCTGCCGAGAGGTAAAGAGGATGGGTTAACGCTTGCTGAAATTCGGCTGGAATAATTTGAGCTCGTAACAGTATGAAATCTGGGAGGAAACCTCACAATGTAGGTGCAAATTATGGATGAAAAGTGGTGGGAGCGAGGTAAAGTTGCGTATCATTGACCTATATGTGACAGCTGACCACTTGCGTCATCGAAGGTAGCATGAGGATTGTGAAGCGGAGAGGAACAAGAATTCATCAATTCTGTAGATTGTAGTTTAACAGAGGGAATGCCATGAACAGCAATGTTGTGTGAGTCAGGAAAGAGCAGCACCTGAGCAGAGCAGTGCACAGGAGTTGGAGAAGGACGATGTGCCGAATGGTGCGGTGAGTGGCAGAGATGTCGATGAGGACGAGGAGAGATTCGTAACTCAGGTTGTAATCACCCAGATTATCGTTTGTGACTTTGACCAGTGCAGTCTCAGCAATGTGGACGGGACAGAAGCCACTTCAGAGAAACTCGAATAAAACCTTGGGACAGAGCTTTCAGCGCAATTACAAACCAATACGCATTTCAGGACTTAGAGGAGGAATGGGAGGTGGTGATAGGGCAGTAATTGCCATGGAAACTAGTAACCATAGAATTGTAAAGCACAGATGGAGTAATTTCAGCCAATTGTGGCCTGGTTGGCTCTTTGCTAAAGCAATTCATAACTGACCCCAGTCCTCTGCGTTCTCTTCATAGCCCCGTATACTAAGATCTTTAAAATGTTCTTCCTATGTTTCAAGTGGAGAAATAGTGTACGCTGAGGGTTGACTACCTGAGGAGGGGGTGATCACAATGATTCTGAAGGAAGCTGCTGTGCTGGGTGATTGTGATAGTGTCAGGAAATATGTGAAAGAGAAGCTGAATGGGCTTCATGAATAAAGTGGTGAGCTGAAGGATGGAGGAAGACAGAACAGAAACGGCGTAGAGTAAGAATAGTGAGGACACAGTTAGATGCATTGGGAGGGTTGGGAGCTTAGGGAGTTGGAAAGGTAAATGGCAAGGAACAGGGGGAAGTTGAAGTTACGCAGATAGTTTTGATTTTGAACACACGAAGGCCCATGAATTGCTCAAATAACATCCACCCCCAACGCCTCTCCTCAAATCCCCAATTCAGCAAAAAACTCAAGCTCATTGCTGAAACAAGATTTGCCTTTAGCAAATGCGTGCTGTCTTTAATTAATTAATCCACACTTGTCCAAATAACTGTTAATTTTGTCCCGAATTTTCATTTCTAAAAGTTTTCCCACCACCGAGATTAAACTGACTGACCTAGAAACATAGAAAATAGGACCAGGAGCAAACCATTCGGCCCTTCGAGCCTTCTCCGTCATTCAATATGATCATGGCTGATCCTCATCACAGTCCTAAATGGACTACCCCGTGTCTTGAGACTGTGACATCTCGTTCCAGACCTCCCAGCAAGGGGAAACATCCTCCCTGCACCCAGTCTGTCCAGCCCGGTCAGAATTTTATACGTTTCAATGAGAACACCTCTCATTCTTCTAAACTCTAGTGAATACAGGCCTAGTTAACCGAATCTCTCCTCATACGACACTTCTACCATCCCAGGAATCAGTCTGGTGAACCTTCGCTGCACTCCATCTATGACAAGTATATCCTTTCTTAGGGAAGGAGACCAAAACTGCAGACAATACTCCAGGTGTGGTCTCACCAAGGCCCTGCATAACTGCAGTAAGACATCTTTACTCCTTTACTCAAATCCTCTTGCTTTGAAGGCCAACATACCATTTGCCTTCCTAACTGCTTGCTGCACCTGCATGTTTGCTTTTAGTGACTGGTGGACAAGGACAACCAGGTGCCTTTTTACATCAACATTTCCCAATCTATCACCATTTAATAATACTCTGCCTTTTTGTTTTTCCTTTCGAAGTTAATAACTTGACATCCATCCAAGTAATATTGCATCTGCTGTGTATTTACCCATTCACTCAACTTGTCTCTGTCGCCTTGAAGCCTCTTTGCATCCTCCTCACAACTCACAATCCCACATAGTTTTGTGTCGTCAGCAAACTTGAAAATATTAAATTTCGGTCCCGTCATCAAATCATTGATATATATTGTGAATAGTTGGGACCCAATCACCGATCACTGCGGTACCCCACTAGTCACCGCCTGCCACCACAAACAGACCCATTTATTCACACTCTCTGTTTCCTATCTGTTAACCAATTTTCAATCCATGCCAGTATATTACCCCAATCCCATGTGCTTTAAGTTTGCACACTAACCTCTTATGTGAGACACAATCAAAGGCCATCTGAAAATCCAAATACACCACGTCCACTGGTTCTCCTTTATCTATTCCAGCAGTTACATCCTCAAAAAAACTCTAGTATATTTGTCAAACACGATTTCCCTTTCGTAAATCCAAGTTGACTTTGTCTAATCCCGTTGATATTTTCTAAGTGTCCTGTAATAACATCCCTTATAATAAACTCTTGTATTTTCCCTACTACTGATGTTAGGCTAACTGGTCTGTAGTTCCCTGTTTTCTCTCTACCTCCTTTTTTAAATAGTGGGGTTACATTTACCACCCTGCAATCTGAAGGAACTGTTCCATAATCTATAGAATTTTGGAAGATGACAACCAATGCATCAACTATTTCCATGGCTACATCTTTAGCACTCTGGGATGCAGATTATCAGGCCCTGGGGATTTATCGGCTGTCAGTCCATTAATTTCTCCAGCATTTTTTTTTTTACTAATACTAATTTCCTTTAATTCCTCCTTCTCACTCGTCCCTTGGTTCGCAACCATTTCTGGAAAGCTATTTGTGTCCTCTTGCGTGAAGACAGAACCAAAGTATTTGATTAATTGCTCTGCAATTTCCTTGTCCCCCATTATAAATTCTCTTGTTTTTGAATGTAAGGGACCTACATTTGTCTTCACTAATCATTTTCTTTTTACATACTTGTACAGTCCACTTTTATGTTACTTGCAAGTTTACTCTCATACTCTATTTTCCCCCTCTTAATCAATCTCTTGTTCCTTTTTTGCTGAATTCTAATCTTCTCCCAATCCTCAGGCTTTCCATTTTTTTTGGCAACGTTATATGACTCCTCTTTCGATCTAATACCATCCTTAATTTCTTTTGTTAGCCTTGGTTGGGCCGCGTTTCCTTTTGTGCTTTTTCGCCTTAAATGCTGGCCATTGCCTCTCCACCGTCAGGCCTTTTAATGAAGCTTCCCAATCTATCATAGCCAACTCACTCCTCATACCTTCTTAGTTTCCTTTGTTTAGATTTAGGACCCTAGTTTCGGATTGGACTGCTTCACTTTCCATCTCAATGAAGAATTCTATCATGTTCTGGTCACGCTTTCCTAAATGACCAGCACAACAAGGTTAGTAATTAAGCCCTTCTAATTGCACAATACCCAATCGAGGGTTGCCTGTTCCCTGGTTTGCTTCCCAACTTACTGGTCTAAAAAAACATCTTATAGAAACCCCAGGCATTCATCCCCCACAGTATTATTGCTAATTTGTTTCGGCCTGTCTATATGTAGTACCCTTGTTACATGCATCTCTAATTCCCTGTAAATTGCCGTCCCTTCCATTACCACTACTGTTTGGAAGCCTAGAGACAACTCCCACCAGTGTTTTCTGCCCCATGGTGCTCCTTAACTCCACCCAGACTGATTCTGCATCTTGATTTTCTGAACCAATATCCTTTCTCACGATTGCTCTGATTTCATTCTTTACTAACAACGCCACCCCACCTCCTTTTCTTTTTTGCCTGTCCTTCCTAATTCTGGAATACCCTTGGATATTCAGCTCCCAGCCTTGGTCACCATGGAACCATGACTCTGTAATTGCAATTGTATCGTATCCGTTTACATCTATTTGTGCTTTTAATTAATCTACCTTATTACGAATGCTTCGTTCATTCAGATACAGTGCCTTTAGATTTGTCTTTTTAACATTTTTAGACATTTGGACATTTTTATGTGCATGGCCTTATTTGTTTTGTGACCATTTTTTCTTACCCGGACCCTATTTGTTCGTGCACTCTTTTGTTTATACGCTCTTTCCCTTCGTGACACAATCTGGTTAACCTTAAACCAATCACTTCCCTGCACTGCTTCTTTGCCTTTTCCCTTTATCATTCTAGATTTGTCTACACCAAGACCCTCCCCTACCCTTATTTAGTTTAAAGCCTTCTCTTCCTCCCTAGTTATTCGATTCGTTGGAACTCTGGTCCCAGCGTGGTTCAGGGTTAGTCCGTTCCAACGGAACCAGCTCTCTCTTTCCCCAGTACTGGTGCCTGTGCCTTACGAATCGAAACCCACTTCTCCCACACCAATCTTTGAGCCACGCATTCATCTGTCTGATCCTATTGAATCTATGCCAATTTGCTCGTGGCTCAGTTAATAATCTAGAGATTATTACCTTTGTGGTTCTGCTTTTTAATTTCGTCCCGAGCTGCTCAAACTCTCTCAGCAGAGCCTTTCTCTTATTCCTACCTATGTCGATGGTACCTCTGTGGACCACGACAACTGGATCCTCCCCCTCCCATTCCAAGTTCTTCTCTAGCCTAGGGGAGATGTCCTTAACCCTGGCACCTGGTAGGAATTTCCGAACTCACCCATGCTATGAAAATGAGAGACACAGTATTAATTACATTATAGTTGCCAGAGCTACACGTTAGATACCAGTCCAAAAATCCCATAGAGTGTCAGAATGAAAGATATAAGATCTGTTCCATTTGTGCAGAATGGGCTACGCATTACATATCAGCCCCAAAATTCATACAGTGTCAGATTGAAAGACACAGTATCAGTTCCATCAGTGCATCCTGAACTACACGATAAATACTAGTCCAAAAATGTCATACGATGTCAGATTGAAAGATACAGTATCAATTCCACTAGTGCAGACTGAGCTACACATTTCATACCAGTTCAATGAAATCACCTATTCGAATTGAAAGATACATTATCATTTACATTACTGTTCTCTATTTAATACTCGTCCAAAACTCAAACACATTATCTGAGTAAAACGTAGTGCAACAAATCCAAAAGTTGATCCATATTTATAAATTAAATAATAGACGAAATACTGTTATACTTTAAGATATGGACGATGCAATTTCAAACACCATATTGTAACCTGAGATGAAACTTAAGTACAGATGGAGAATGAATCCTACACTTCCACACCGTTCCAGAGACTGACAGTTACTGAACGAATCCCACACTCACAAACAGTACCAGAGGTTGATAGATGGAGAATGAATCTCAATCACACACAGTATCAGAGATTGACAAATATAGAATAAAACTCACACTCACATACAGCTCTAGAGACTGGCAGAAACAGAATGGAACCCACACTGAAATACAGTGCCAGAGACTGATAAATGCAAAATGAATCCCACACTCACACACAGTGCCAGAGACTGACAGATACAGAATGGATCAAACACTCGCATTCAGTGCCAGAGATTGACAGATACAGAATGAATCCCACACTCACACAAAGTACCAGATACCGACAGATACAGAATGAATCTCAGTCACATACAGTACCAGAGTCTGACAGACATAGGATGAAGCCAACGCTCGCCCACAGTGCCAAAGATTGACACAAACAGAATGAAACCCACATTCACGCACAGCACCAGAGACTGACAAATACACATTGAACCTCACACTGACGTACAGTACGAAAGACTGACAGACACAGAATGAATCCCATATTAACACCAGTACCATAAACTGACAGATGCAAATTGAATCCAACGCTCACATACAGTGGCAGAGACCGACAGATCCAGAATGAAACCCTCACTCACTCACAGTATCAGAGGCTGATAGATAAAGAATAAATCTCACTCACACACAGTACCACACACAATACAGTCAGGACTAACATTAATTCAGAAATGAAATAATAATCTCTGAATCAGTATTTTTTTTTACCCAAAACCATGTAACAAGAGAGACATGGAGAAAAATACTGTAAATTAGTTACAAAGATTTAATACAATATAAAAATTGGCGTTTTGCCGAACAAAATGTTGTTATAGCTCGTCTTCTTTGCTGGTATTTCTAAATTCAACAATGGTCCTATCCAACAGGTACAATGTGCTTTCTACGCGTGAGGTTAAGGATTTTAGCTGGAAAGATTGAGCAGGTCCGGCAGCATGTGTGAGATGGAAACTCGGGTTAAAGGTTCAGGTCTATGAACCTTCTATAGGCCTGAACGGTTAATCCGACCTTCCCCATCGCCCTTCAAAATTTTCCCTTTTCAGTATTTATGCAATTCCTCTTTGAAAGTTCCACAGAAACTTCTGCCAATTATCTTAAATCTGTGTCCTCTGGTTAACAACCCTCCCGCCAGTCGAAACAGTTTCTCCCTATCTACTCTATCAAAACGCCTAATAATTTTGAACCCCTCTACTAAATCTACCCTTAACCGTCTCCGCTCCAAGGAGAACAATCCCAGCTTCTCCAGTCTCTCCAAGTGACTGAAGTCTTTCATCCTTGATATCATTCTTAAGATTTAGGAAGAAAGGAATATATTTTTACTCATTTGTAGAAAACTAGCGTCTTCAATCTGGTGACATTAATGGTGGTTGCCATTAGTTTAACGTTTCTTGCACCAGCTTGTGAGTGGTCGTGACAGAACTGCCTCTTTATATCAAATCCACGTACCTGAAGGCTATGCGAGTGATTGTGTAACCGTCTGCAATTGAATCCTTCCTGCATGTTATTCAATGGCCTGAGCTACACGTCTGGATCCAGTGTGTTATTGAATGGCCTGAGTTACACGCCTGGATCCAGTGTGTTATTAAATGTTCTGAGTTACACGCCTGGATCCAGTGTGTTATTGAATGGTCTGAGTTACACGCCTGGATCCATTGTGTTATTGAATGGCCTGAGCTACACGCCTGGATCCAGTGTGTTATTAAATGTTCTGAGTTACACGCCTGGATCCAGTGTGTTATTGAATGGCCTGAGCTACACGCCTGGATCCAGTGTGTTATTGAATGGTCTGAGTTACACGCCTGGATCCAGTGTGTTATTGAATGTTCTGAGTTACACGCCTGGATCCAGTGTGTTATTGAATGTTCTGAGTTACACGCCTGGATCCAGTGTGTTATTGAATGTTCTGAGTTACACGCCTGGATCCAGTGTGTTATTGAATGTTCTGAGTTACACGCCTGGATCCAGTGTGTTATTGAATGGCCTGAGCTACACGCCTGGATCCAGTGTGTTATTCAATGGTCTGAGTTACACGCCTGGATCCAGTGTGTTATTAAATGGCCTGAGCTACACGCCTGGATCCAGTGTGTTATTAAATGGCCTGAGCTACACGCCTGGATCCAGTGTATTATTGAATGGCCTGACCTACAGGTCTGGATCCAGGAAGATGGGACACCGGCGAAGTGAGCATTGGAATAGTCGATTCGAGAGTTAACAAAGGCATGGATAAGGGTTTCAGCAGCAGATGGATTGAGGCAGGGGTGGAGACAGGGATAGATAAAACATTGAAATAAGATAAATGCAAAATGGAATAGCGAATAGATTCTCCACTTCACAAAATTGAAGTCCATTAGCTCCACAAGCACAAAATAAGAAAATGCCGAATGAGCTGAAGCCTAGGAATACAATCCAGTCGTACTTTTTAATGCTTCACTAATTTAACAATCAGACGAAATGGATATTTCACCAGGTTCTTCAGCTCTTCTCTGAATTTAGTTTGGATTACTGCATAAATACACGTATTAGTGCATGAACTGAAAAGAAGAAGCATATATCCCAGCTCTCGTGAGATATGTATAGGGTTATGCGCATATATGATGTAAAATGTGCCTGTAATTTGGAAATACACGGAGTTTACGACGTATGGTGTCCACAACAGTATAAAACTGCCTGAAACAGTGCACAGCAGAATGATGGATTTTCTTCGGTTCTCCATCTCAGGATCACTGTGATTATCGCCGCTGCTGCTGTACCTGAGACTCCTGCGAATTTTACTGGTGACTAAAATGTGTTTGATGGTCAAAAGATTGAGGAGCAGAATCACAAAAAATGGAATAAATGGAATTAAAATGGTATCAATCCAGTCAAATGTAATCCATTCGCGTGATGTATAATACTTTGATATTAATTTGCAATGCCATTGCACATTTTCAAGTATATAACTGGGTTCATAAGCAAAGCACCAGGGAATGCTTTTTAAAGAGATCAACAAGCAAATTGTTACCATTACGATAAATGTCGTTTTCTCGGTGCAACAGTTTGATTTCAGCTTCACACAGCAAAAGGCCACAAATCGATCGAAAGTGAAGGCGACAGTTAACCAGACAGAGCAATCTCTAGCGGCACGAGACAGGGCCACAATGATACTACAAACAGGGAAAATGGACAACAATGAATCCGGGAAATATATCACACGAATCCTCCTTAATATCGGATCAGTGATAACGACTAGCAAATCTCCCACTGCCATAGCTAACAGGTATCGAGAGATGCGTTGGGATAGACAGCACTTTCCTCGAGATAAGATCACAATGGCGAGTACGTTAACTGTAATGAAGAGAAAGAAATAAAAGCATTTTCATGCAACTGACTGCAAAACCATCATTTTGACCCAGTTCTGTTCCTGCATTAATTAATGAATAGGATCCTTTCACCAGCACAGCTCGTCCTTGTAAAGAAGGTGCTCAATTACAAGGAAAATAATAACATCAAGCTATCTTCCATAAACTAGAAATATTACTGTAATTAAAATATTGCTATTGGAGTATTTTCTTTGTCAAATCTTCCTCTTATGAATTCATATCTCCATATTTATAATGGGAACTGCCTGCGAAAACTTGCAGCACTGTAATTACTCCCTTCCACCACTTGTGCTGCTGCAGTCCCTCGGATTTTCATCGGCCGGCGCCACGCTCCGTGCTGCAGAGAGCGATGATCCAACTGACTCGATTTCTCGACCCTCAAATTTTTCAATGTTTTGACATTTCACGACAAATAATATTGTTTGACCTTTACTTTGAATGAAGAATTAATTAATTTATTCCAAATGTGTTATGACAAATATTGCAGAATATCAAACACCTTGACTTTTGGTCTTTTAATATCGTCACTGATAATTTCGAAGTCATTGGCGTTGACAGCAGGCTCTGTGCGGTATGGATTATTACTCCATTTTTCTGAAATTTGCCTCTCGTTTCTAACTGAGGCATTAACCTGTTCCTTTGAAATGAAGAGGTTTCATATCAATAGGTTAATCGACGGTTAGAAGCCCATTTCAATTTCGATGCCGCTACAAAACTGATAGAAAAATGACATGAAGTAAATGGCGAAAATATAGAATGTATCTATCGTTGAACTGATATCAATATATAACAATCACATCAATCAAAAATGACATTTTGAGATACATCACGAGAGCAGCTCTGAGGTGAAATGTATATCTATTCAATTAATACTTACGTATACGAGCTTACCAAGAACACCGACGGCTGCGAGAAGCGGATAATATATATATTCGATCTGAATAATGACGGGATATCGCATTTTCTGCTGAAGCTGTGTCATCGTTAACGTGGGAGGCAGAATCTCTCGTTGTTCTGAAGTGATGCCGTGCGTGGATCCCTGATTTATACAGGGGGACACTCCACTGAGACGTGAGCCTACGTCACCCTGTTGTCAGTTGCAGTCAATGAAGAAGTACCAATTACTGAAATCGCTTTCATTCTATTGGTTGTTACGCAAAAGATTTGTTTTTAAATGATATTACCGAGGGAAAATGCTGCCACACGAGTACTTGGATTTCTGACACTTAAATAATTACATTTAAAGATTGCTATAAAAGTCTAGATCACACTTGACAACGAGGACAGGTAAACTGAATCGGCAATTTGCAGGATAAAGTGTACACAATACAAATGGAAATGTGAGAGGCTGGAGGGGAAATTGAAATCCTTTGCGACCTTGTCAACACAATTGTGTTGTAAAAATATATTTGTTAGTCCATGAGCACTCGCTTGACTCTCAGTCCTTGTTGATCTGAGCGATTCGCAAGAATACAGACACTGACAAGCCATAGATACAAGTTTCTATCAAAACAGAACACAAGTAGGGACTACTGCCAGATAATGACCCATTTTCACATTACAGGCAGCGAGATATGGAGCCTCTGACACAGTACAGGCAAAACATATTGTCAGAATGGGAGCCACCAATGCCACATTTGACAATTTAAAACAAATGTTTGAATGCTTTTATAAAATATCAACAGAGGAATGTTAAATGAATGGGTAAGGCGTTCATTCATTATCTCCAAACATCGTTTCTAGTCTGAAGTGTGAATGTGACAAGTTCAAGGATAAAAGTTCAATAATGAGGGTCACGTTCCTTTTAAGGTGAAATGAAGGGAAATTACTGGACAGTATGACAAATCAGGATTAGTCACAAAGGACTAATATATAAAAGGACATTTTATTGAGTCGCACAACATAGTGAAAACATCAGCATAAAGAAGGAAATTGGACGATACAGATAGAATACGGATTATATAAGTGAGATCATTAGCACGGAAATAATATGACAATGCCGGCATCAGTACAACAAATATCATAGGAAGAAGGATATAATGGATGAACATCAACAGTGTCCACTTCAAAAATAATTCACTGGCTGTTTAACTCTCAGTTGTGTTCTGTGGTTACGAAAGGCACGGTACCATTGCAAGCTCGGACTTCCTTTAGTGGATATGTGAGGGGTAAATGTAAAATGGGAAATGGCATTAGGAGCGCGATGACATAAAGTGGAAAATACTTCGAGGTGGACCACACAAGGAGATTGGTTTGATAACGTATCCCAGCTGTGATGACACCTCGCTCAAAGTTAGATGGAAAACTACTGACTTCCTCGTCATCACTTTTTTTCACAGTTTTTGTTCACCATATAAAACAGTATGTGCATGTTTATAATGGGATTTGGTATGTAAACGTCTCGTCATGTAGTTGTAATGTCCTTCCACCAAGCTCGACAAATCGTTGGAAATACGTCCTGAAAATTGGGAGCATTCGCCATTTTTTCAGCAACTGAAATTCTTAACATGCAAAATAAAGGCGTAAACATTTTTTAAAAGTGCAACAAATAAGCAAATTCCACAATAACATGAAGAAATTAATGCTTCAAAATATCTTCCATGCCTTATAACGCCCGTTCTTCTTTGCTTGAAGTTCTCTTCAAGTCCTCGGCTGGTAATTGATATTTTTGCTCAGAATTGTGCAGTCTGACCATCATTAATTTCCAAGGGTTCAACAGTACCGTTTAGTCAGTTTCTGGTTTCCTGTTTTAAAAGCTATTGATGACATGTTGAAAGAAACATTTCAAAGCTTTATTGTAATAAAAGTTACCGTGAAGCTCTTAAAGCTCTTAAAGAAAGGCAGCATTTTGGTTTTGTTCCTCTGCTAGTAATCTAGCTGCCTGGACTAATAATCCAGAGAACGTGAGTTCAAATTCCACAATGGCAGTTTGTGAATTTAAGTTCAGTTAAACATTTTGGAAATAAAAATCTGATATCAATTAATGTGACTATGAAGCAGTCGGCTTGTCATAAAAACCCAAACTGGTTCACTGTTGTCCTTTAGGAAAGGAAACCTGCCAACTTATCAAGATAAGCTCAAAGAGCTGGGACTCTACATTTTAAAGATGCATAGACATCGGGGTGATCAGGTTGAGGTTTGTGAGATGATGCAGGGAATAGATTGTGTTCAAGTTGACACTTTGTTCCAATTAAATCGGTGAGGGAGTGCGAGGGATCACAATTTTAAGTTGTATAAGGCCAGCTCTAGGTTCGATGTCAGGACTCAGGAGGTGGTTCTTTCCCCAGAGAATAGTGAACCTCTGGAACGGGCTGCCGGCTCGTGCGATGGACGCCAATTTGAGGAATTTCTTTAAGAAAGAGCTGGACCTGTTTCTGGCTCGGGGGGTGGGGTGGGGGCGGCGGTGGTGGATCTGCTCTTCCAAAAGCTAGGTAAAGTAATGCAAAGAATTACTAGGGCCAGAGTGATCTCCTGGGTTTCGATCGCCAAAGAGGATTGGAGAGGAATTTCCCACATTTTTCCCCCAAATTGTCCCGGGTTTTTATGTTTTATCTCCTTTCCCAGGAGATAACATTTTTTGGGGGGAGTCGGGGAGTGTATATATTGTGACACACAAGGTAGCACAATTGTGTGTGACAGGCTGGATGGACCAGAGGGTCCTTTCCTGTCCGTCATTGTCCATATGTTCTTAGTTTTGTACGTCTTTACCGATTCTGGCCTAATGTGATGCCAGTCCCGCTCCAACGTTGTTGATCCTAGCTGCCCTATCAAGTGCCTTGGCATGCCATTCCGTTTTATCAAACCACTAATCAGCGATCATGAATGTTGCCCATCATCACCTTGGGGCAATTATGGATAGGCAATCAATGCAGGCCATGCTAGCGAAACCCACATCCTGAGAACGATAAAAATGTGAGTATGTGGGGTAAGATGGGGCGCTGGGTTTGGTGTCTCCGTGTAGGAAGCGAGAAGGAAGGTCAATGTTCTAATTGAACAGATTTCTTACTCGTTGAATAAATTCCGGGATGTGTAGAGAATTGTGGCGTATGGTAAAAACAATCAGGCAACCAATAGGAGGAGGAGGCTCCATAAACATTCTGATCCTCAGCCATACTGGAGCTCAATACGTCCGTGTGAGAGACAAGTTAGGAACACAGTGAGTGATATAGATGGGAGCAGGAAGTTACATAGCGACATAAACAGATTAAGATTAAGTGATTGGGTAAAACTGTGGTAGAAGGGGTTCAATGTGAGGAAGTGTGAGGTCATACACTTTGGATCGAAGAAAGACAAATCATAATATTTTCTTAATGGAGAGAGATTATCAGTTGTTGAGGAGCAAAGGGGTTTGGGTATCCAGTTGCACAAATACTAAAAGCCAGTGCACAGGTAAAAAAGTTATCAAAAAGGCAAATGGAATATTGGCCTTTATCTCAAGAGGGTATGAATACAGAGAAGAGAAAGTTATGCTTCAGTTGTACAGAGCGTTGGTCAGACTCGATCTGGAGTTTTGGGAACCACACCTTAAAATTACACATTAGTCTTGGAGGTGGGAATGACAAGGATTCGACAGAATAATATCAGAGTTCAAAAGGGTAAAATTATGAGGACAGGTTGCATGAACTTAATTTGTATTCTCTTGAGTCCATAAAGTTGATGGTTGATCTAATCGAGGTGTTTAAAATGATAAAGGAGTACGATAGGGTAGAGCGATAGAAACACTGACACATCAAAACTATTTCCACTGGTGGGCGAATCAAGACCATGGGGACATAAGCTTAATATAAGAGCAAGGTCATGCATTGTGAAAACAGGAAACACTTTTTCACACAAAGGGTAGTTAACATCTGGAGTTCTCTCCCCCAAAAGATTGTGGATGCTTGGACAATTGGAGCTTTCAAGGCTGAGGTGGAGAGAGTTTTATTAGGTAAGGGTATGAATGGATGAGCAGTAATGGCGGATAAATGGAGTTGGAGTGCAGATCAGCCATGATTTAACTGAATAGTGGAACAAGCTGGAGGAGCTGAACGGTCCAATTCTGTTCCTATGTTGCTGAGGCTGACGTGCTAGGAAGCATCTGCAACAAAAAGTACCCAGTGCATGGTGAAATTTGGTTTCTACCTGACCTCTCCACTATCATAGATGGCAACGTGCGTCATACACAGTTTATTCAGAGAATGAAGTAGTCCCTGCCTGCATGCAGCAAGGCTTGGGCCGATCCATTGCAAGCAGCTTTCACACAAGACAAGGGCCAGGCAATGGCCATCTCCAAAAAAGATGGAATCTAATCAGCTCCCATTGACAATTCACTGTTGGGCACAGAAGTAAACCCAGTACTTAAAGTTGACCTCTTTTGAAATCTGTAATGACTATTCGTTATCAAATTTTCGGTTTCCAGTTGTTTTCTATTGCATTCTTGAGTAAAGGTTCCAATATCTTTGCTACCACCGCCGTTAGGCAAACTGCTCTATAGTTCTCTGGATTTGTTCTATCCCCCTTTCTGAGTATCGGAATAACATTAGCTGTCTTCTGGCATTAATCGCTTTGCTTTGGACTACATATATATATATATATATATATATATATTATATATATATATATATATATATGTGTGTGTGTATGTATAATATATATTATATATATATATATATGTAAAAAATGCCTCTGCTATCTCTTCACTAGTTTCTTTGAGTAGGCAATGATTTTGGATACGGGATTTAATCCTCTCTAAGTTTGTCTACTTTATCAATTATTTAACTGTCTTGATCTCCTTTTTGATCTCTTCTTCTAATGTCATGTTTATGTCCCTGGTAAAAAAAAATCAAGTAAAGTAACTATTCAGTCTTTCTGCCTTTTCACTGACATTACCTGTGACTTCATCTTGTGCATCCCTTAGTGGCCCTATCCCTATCTTAATATTCCGTTTCATATTCATCTGTATATAGAATACTTTACTATTTCTTTTAATATTCGTCCACAATTTCATTTCATTATTCCTCTTTTCCTTCCCAGTTGTTCCTTTATTCTTCTTTTCTAAGGTCATTGTATTCCATTTAGTCACACTCTCCTTTATTATCTATAAACTAACTGTATGCGTTTTTACCGAGATTCATTGTTACCCTTATTTCTTTATTCATCCACGGTCTCATTATTGGCGAGTATTTTTTTCCATATTTTAGCCGAATCAATTTCTGCAGAACTTTATTCACCATATTTTAAAATATTTCCCATTGCTGTTCTACCTCTTTGCATCTTAATATTTTTTTCCAGTTTACCTTCCCTCGTTCCATTATCGTCCCTTCACAATTAGCTTATTTTACAATCGATTACTTTGGAATTTGTCCTACTTACGTATCCCTCAATCATTATTTGAAACCTATTTATATTATCATCGATATTGCCCAGATGCTCCCCTACGCTTAAATCTCTATATGGTCCATTTAATTTCACATTACTAGATCCACTATTGATTCCTCTCTTGTCAGGCTTCGTACATATTGGGTAAGAAAGGAGTCCCGAACAAACTGCAAAGACTCCATTTCCTTTCCCTCCTTTCACTATCGCTTCTTGCTAGTTTTACTCGGGGTAGTTGAAATCTCCCATAATTGCTATTCTATGATGTTTACTTATTTCATATATTTGCCGAGTTATTCCTCCCTCCATCTCCCTTCATCTGTTCGGTGGTCTGTAGTGTACCCCTATTAGCGTAGTCGACCCTTTCTTATCATTTTTCTTAATCCATATGGATTCTATTCCTATCTTAATGATAGTTATGTCCTGTTTTTCTACTGTCATCATGTTATCCCGATTTAGTAGAGCTACTGCACTCCCATCTTCCTTCCCTATCCTTTCTAAATATATTATATCCTGCAATATTTAACTGCAAATCATGTTCTTTATGCAACCATGTTTCAGATATCTCTACAACACGTCGTTCATCTCCACCAATTATTGCCTCCTGTGCCCAATTTTGTTTCGGATGCTGTGTAAATTGTTGTACAGTCAATTTAATTTGATTTTATTCATTGTTCCTCTCGCTTTATTTTGATATTTATGTTATACTTATGTTCTATAACTTTATCTGATCCCTGACCGTTTATGTTTCACTTATTCCTTTCCTTAGTCTGGCCTTTACTCTCATCTCTTATACATTTAATCTTCAACCAACTGTTACTTCTATCAGATCCCTACCCCCATCTTACGAGTTTGTAGTCGTATCTGCAGCCCTATTTATCCATTCCGCTGGGACCTTGGCCCCATTCCGGTTCAGGTGGAGCCCGTTCCACCAGTGCAGCTCCATCCTGCACCAGTACTCATACCAGTGCCCCATGAAATGGAACCCCTCCTTCCCACTGCAATCTTTCCACCACGCGTTCACCTTCCTGATCTATGCCAATTAGTACGTGACCCGTCTAGTAATCCTAAGATTACCACATGTGAGTTCCTGCTTTTAATTTACTTTCTATCTCTTTATCCCCCCTTAGCAGGATCTCCCCCTCCCCGCACCCTATTATTACATTTGTCATTGTTGCCCTAATATGAAACACGACACTGGATCTTGCCCCTCCCTTTCTAGGTTGCTCTCTAGTTCCTTCGAAATATCCTTTACCCTGGAACCAAATAGGCAACACACCCTCCTAGACTCACGGTTGTGACTGTAGAGAATACCTTCTTTCGCCCATGAAGTCAACCTTTCAATTTCTATTTTGCTCCACCCTCCCCCACAAAGGACTGCCTCCTGCACCATGTTGCCATGTCTAGCATTCTGAGCATCCTAGCTCCAGTCTGCATCCTTATCCTCATAGGTAGCAAGTACGTTGTACCTGTTGGATATGACCAGTGTCTGTGGCACCTCACTCTCTGCTACCCCTAGGTTCCCCCTACCCTGCTGACTTACAGTCACATTCTCCCCTTCCTGGGCCTGAGCTTTCTTCTGAGACGTGACTGTGCTCTGTAGAAAGCTATCCAGATATTCCTCCCCCTCTGTTATGTGTCGAAGTGTCTCTAACTCACACTCCAGCTCAAAAACTCTGAGCCGGAGTGACTCAAGCCAGAGACATTTCCTGCAGATATGGCAATCTGAGACAGTCTCGCTGCCAACAAATTCTCACATTATTCATTCCCGGCACACTGCCTGTGGCGTTACTTCTAATATTTATTATTTATTGTTAGCAGTAAATCAATTCAAGGACTAATATGATCACTTGGCGTCCAGATTATAATTAGTGGATGGATTTAGTTTGATTTCAAATTGCTTAGTAAATAATTACTCTGAATATTTAGGAACTAATTCTTTATAGATTTACCCTTTTAAAATCCTCTTAACATCTTAAAAAAGGTAATTGAACAGATTAAAAAGCTGTAATTAAAATTAAAAATGTGCACAGAGCTGAACCCATCCCATAACCATCACTGTTGGGGGACATTGGTTGCTTGCGCCTGCAGTATGCCCCGATTTTAACCTTACCCTCTTGGCGGGGACTGATTCGTGTCGGCCGCCCGCGTTACACCCCGCCTGATTGTACAATTGATTTCAATAATGAAATGGGCAGAATGTTAAGTGGGGGTCAACCCGATCCCGTCAGTTTCCCGTTGAGCGGGATCGGTGAAAAATAAGTGAAACTTGCCGCTGTTCATTATACTGAGGTTACCAGCAAATTGAGAAGTTGGAACGTTTTGACCATCTCCTTGTGAGTCTGAACAGTATGAACTTCAACATTTTGATGTCCTCAGCGAGACTACAGCATTATTGTCCAGGGGACTTATCTTTGCCTGTTCGGATATCAACACAAATGCTGCTTTACTTCAAATTGAGGAACGACCAGGACTCCGAATACTGGGTATGACCGTGTTGATGAGGTCAATAAAGATGAAGCAGAAAAATGGGGAGTATGACAGATGTCAGGTTGATAATTCAAGTGAGAACCAGGCTGAATACAGAAAGCACCGAGGAGAAGTGAAAAAGAAAATGAATGGGACCAAGCGGGAGTGTGAGAATAGACTGGCGGCTAACATAAAAGGGAATCCAAAAGTCTTCTATAGGCATATAAATAGTGAAGAGTTTGTCAGAGGAGGGATGGGCAGTTTAGGGACCAAACATTAGATCTACGCACGGAGGCAGAGGGCATGGCTGAGGTAATAAATGAGTAATTTGCCTCTGTGTTTACCAAGGAAGAAGATGCTGCCAAAGTCAAAGGGAAATAGGAGGTAGTTGAGAAACTGGATGGGCTAAAAATTGATAAAGAGAGGTAGTAAGAAGGTTGATGTACTTAATGTAGGTAAATCACCCGGTCCAGATGGGATGCACCCTATGGTGCTGAGGTAAGTAAGGGTGGAATTTGCGGAGGTACTGGCCATAATCTTCCAATCCTCCTTCGATACGGGTTGGTGCCAGAGGACTAGAGAATTGCAAATGTTACACCCTTGTTCAAAATAGGGTGTAAGTCCAGTCACTTTAACTTCGGTGATGGGGAAGCTTTTAGGAACGATAATCCGGGACAAAATTAATAGTCACTTGGACAAGCGTGGATTAATAAAGGAAAGGCAGCACGGATTTGTTAAAGGCAAATCGTGTTTAACTAACTTGATTGAGTTTTTTGATGAGGTAACAGAGAGGGTTGATGAGATCAATGCGGTTGATGTAGTGTATATGGACTTTCAAACGGCGTTTGATAAAATGCCACATAATAGGTTTCTCATCAAGATTGAAGCCCGTGGAATAAAGGGGGCAGTAACAGCATGGAGACAAATTGGCTAAGGGACAGGAAATAGAGAGTAATGGTGAACAGTTGTTTTTCGGACTGGAGTGGGGTGTGTAGTGGTTCTTCCCAGGGGTAGGTACGAGGACCACTGCTTTTTTGCATATATTAATGACTTGAACATGGGTGTACAGGATACAATTTCAAGATTTGGAGATGACATAAAACTAGAAAGTGTAGTAAACAGTGAGAAGGATAGTGATGGACTTCAAGAGGATAGAGACAGGCTGGTGGCTTGGGCGGACACATACCAGTGAGGCTGATGGACCGTTCGAGATATCTCTCACCGAATACCAGTGAGATCAATGGACCATGCGTGATATCTCTCACCGAATAACAGTGGGACAGATGGACCGTTCGAGATATCTCTCATTGAATAACAATGAGACCGATGGATCAGCTTGACTAACATCGATGGGTATGAGGCCACAATTGCACTCGTTTTTGGATTATATTGGTTTAATTGCCTGTGACTATCTCTTGCTCACCAAGAACCGTTTGATTTGCTCAAGAGCCGCACAGCAGAGTTACCATCTGACAGACCATAATTTCCTTGAACATCACTGGTGCTCTAAACTTGTTATTATCGCTCACAAGCTCTCCACCGCCTCTCTCTGAAAGGGGTCCTGAGTCTGTGAAGGGTTCTCGCCTTTCACCTGAATACACGGACCCATTTTCCACACTTATGTCAGTGTATGGCAAACACTGTCTGGTCTTTCACGCACCTGTCGAGCCTTGGGGTCAGAGACGTAGGGTAATTTCAACTTCACTGATTGGGGGGTAAACTGACGGAGCGGAAAATAAAATCGGTCCGGTTCTATAAGGGGCGGGTGATCCGCTCTACGAATTCAGTCCACAGCGATGGTGAAAATTTCCCTCCACGTGTTGTGAACCCGTGAAGTTTGAGACAATGGACCAGCTGGTGGGCTTCGAAGATTGATACTCGGGCGGAGGTCAGGAAATGAGTTGCCATTTTAATTATCCCTGCCTTGCAGAAATGGGGTGACAGAGGCTAATCAATGGTGTCAGGTCACTTACCGCCAATTTAAAGGTGGCGTTCCTGCCTCCGCCATCGATGGTCGGGTCCTGAGAAGAGCGGCTTGTCCAACCTGTTTCCGGTCAGGTTACGTGTAATACGTAAATCGGAGTGTTATGACGTACGTAGGGCACCATTTAATGTTGGGCACAAATGGATGGAGGAGCCGCCCTTTATATGGGCATTGAGTGGTCCAGAACACTGAGAAGTTTTTTTTTAACTTATGTTTTGTCGGACAAGGAGGAACAGGAGAGCTTTCCCTTGGCCTTCTGCGGCCGTGAGAAATCTCGCCGCCCCCTGATAATCTCGAAAATGTATCAGGAGGTTGCATTATAGATCTGTGTAACCAGGTCCAGCCTCAAGTCCCATTAAACTCCCTGCAGTGAGTAAACATTGCTGCACAGCAGCTCAGAGAGGAAACGATCTCTGGAACTCCCCACTGGAGTTTGAAATTACATTAATATTTTACTAGTTAGTAACGGACCGGGTGTTGGTCCATTATTATTCTGTTCTGGTCAAAACAAATGTCCTAATGAACAGGACGCTGTCTGACTCTGACAGCTCACCCTCAGTCCATCCCACCGGGCAGTGTGTGTGATAGGAAAGAATCATCAACCGAAAAGGAGGAATTGATTTTATTCATTTCAGGATTAAACATTTAATACTGAAATCATATTATTTCCAGACTAATAACAGCAAACCGTTTCATGTTAGAATCACACCTTGTAACATTTCAAAAAACCGCATTTGTCGGGTAAAATATAATTACTGTCTGGTATTTCCAAATTCATTTATAGATTGATATCAGTTATTTAGTGCACTCATTGATGTCAATGGATAGTAAAATCAGGCGCGGGGAATAACGAGCCCCCGATCCGCTATCGCCCGACTTACGTGAAAATCTACTCTAATTGACGTTTTATTTAATTTCGAAGAAAAGTCTTCAGGTCATTCTATGATTTAGCTAATGTAACAATTACATTTAGTGGGTATTTCAACCCGTTCTTCAGCTCCTCTCTGAATTTAGTCTGGGTCACAGCATAAATACACGTGTTGGTGCAGCAACTGAGAAGTTGAAGCATGAATCCGACTGGCTCAATGTCACTGGCCGTATAGGACTGGGAGTTTGTTATATGCGGAGAGATAACATAAAAAACTCCAGTGCTCCATAACAATATAAAACTGCCTGATATACAGAAGAGTAAAATGATGGATTTCCTTCGGTTCTCCATCTCTGCATCTTTGTGATTCTCAACATTGCTGCGCCCTCGGAGTCCCCTGCGGACTCTACTGGCCGCTAAAATGTGCCTGGCGGTGAGAACATTGAACAGTAAAATCAGAATGAATGGGAGACAAGGAGTTAACGCAAGATTAAACAAGTCAAACGCTGCCCATGCGGGTGAAGTGAAAAGTGTCGATTTCATGACACAACCCCGGGCAACATTGTCCATTATATATTCCGGGACGAATACAAAGTACCATGGACTGTTTAGTAAACAGCTCAGCGCACTCACCACCCCAATAACAGCAGCCGCCGTTTTCTCGGTGCAATATTTTGTTTTCAGCTTCTGACAACAAATGGCCACAAATCGATCAAAGGTGAAAACCACTGTGAACCAGACAGAGGCCGCCATGACTGCAAACTTCATGGTGGCAAAGAGACGGCACACGGGGGTAATGGTCAAGAATGAAACTGGGAAATAAATCTCAACAACGCGCTTCAATATGACATCGGTGATAACGACCAGGAGATCGGCCGCCGCCATTCCCACCAGGTAGCGAGTGACACATTTGGAGAGACCGCACTTCCCTCGGGACAAGATCACAATCGCCACCAAGTTAACTGTAAGAGAGAGAAACGGAAATAGAGGAATTACTGATCAGACCTGGAGCCAAAGCAGCAGTTTGAGAGAATCTGTGATGAAATTTCCAGCTTTTTTGCTGCATCAAACGATGGAAACTGATTCACTGCTTTCGGGCAGAGAGATGTTTTTAAACAGACTGATCAATAATGAATTTGGAAATTGAGACAGAAAGTGAATCAAGTTAGCACCGGATTGGAAGAGGCAACTGGATGCGGATACAGTGAGTGGAATTTGGGAGGGAGACAAGGAAAAGGAAATGTAGGAGCTGGAATGGAGTCAGGAGCAGATGGTTTGGGAAAGCGGATCAACTGAAGCAACGGCTGAAGAGACAGAGGATTCAATGCGGTGGGAGGAAAGACCAGGATTCACAGAGAGAGACGTCAGCGGAGTTTTGGAGGAAATCTAATCTGTAGGTCCCAGTAACACAACACAATTAATGAATTCTAACTTTCGTGTCAGGGAACTTAACGTGTTCAATAAATTGACTTTGCAAATTCAATTAAAATTAAATTAAAATGCATTAATTAAATTCGCCTCCTTTTTATTGAATTATGCTGGCACCAGCTAATAGAACACAATATCCTAATAATTCAATACCATCGAGTAGTTACTGATTTTATTCTTTAAATTCATTTCAATTATGTTTATATATTCAGTCAGTAGACAAGAAAAGGAATATTCACATAAACAGGCTGAGGACCCGAGAGTAATAAATACACCCGGAGCGAATACAATAAAATTTACAAACTGACAACATCCTAATAACACCTTCAAGTCGCATTTCCCCTTCGTAATTGTACTGCAAGTTTCAGCAGCTCATTCCGATTAATTATTTACAATACTGCCACTCTCTCTCGCCGCCCCCCTCTTTCTCATTCTGTGTCTGTTTATCTCTCTATCTCTCCCTTTCTCCCACTCTTTCTCGTTTTCTTTCTCAATATTGTTCTCTATCACTCCGACAACGCATGCAATAAACAGAATCGAATGCCTCTTCCAGACACATCTCACAATAATTGAAATAACTTCTCCTGTAATTACAAAGTACAGCGTTAGATGGCGACATTGTTTAATTAACAAAACGCCAACATCACCGCTGCTGCTCATAATCTACAGATACGTAGAAGGGCTCGTGATTCCAACAGTTAAAGTGCAAACTGAAACAACATAACCTCAAAACATTGTATTTTACGGTGAATTCATCCACAGTGAATCAGAGAATGAAATTTGAAAGAATCTGCAGCAAACTCAGTTCAGTGACCAGACCTCTGGAGCTGTGTCAGATACACACATAATGAAATAATATTTCATAACAGTGATAACCAATAAATACATTGAAATCCCACTTAAACTGAACCATGTTATTGTAAGTGAAGACATTGCGCTGCCTCCTTTTAACACTGAGACCGTGAGCTGTCTCATGATCAATCACTGAAAGCATATTGAAGAAAAAACATTCCAGGACGAGTTAGTTCCACAACCTCTCTCGTTCTGGTTCCCATTTTCTCTGTCTCTCTCGCTCTCTCGTCCCGATTCACCCCCTCTCTGGTTCTGTGTATTTGTCTTTCTCTATCTCTTCTTGCCTCTCCCTTACTCCCGTTCCATCTCCACCTCACTTGTTTTCCTTCTCAGTCGCGTTCCCTATCGCTCCTCTCTATCTCTCCGCACTGTCTCTACTCTCTTTCTCAATGCCCCTTTTCATATCCGAGTAAATCCGAACATCCTGCGCCTGCTTTCTCTTCACCAGCCCGGTGTTCCAACAATTCTATTCTTCGTGACAGTTTTAAAAATGTTGAACCCTCTGTGAATAGTTTAATGTTCCTACAGATCATCCAAGTCTCCACCTGTTCACCTACACTGTTCACTTCAACTACAAAGCATAGAATAAACAGAATCGAATGCCTCTTCCGGACACATCTCACAAAAATTGAAATTCCTTCTCCTGTAATTATAAAGTACAGCGATAGATGGCGGCATTGTTCAATTAACAAAACGCCAACATCACCGCTGCTTAGAATCTCGAGATGAATACATGGGCCAATGATTCCAACAAATAAAGTGCAAACTGAAAAAAACATTACCTCAAAACATTGCATTTAACAGTGAATTCATCCACAGTGAAGCAGGGAATGAGATGTGAAAGAATCAGCAGCAAACTCAGTTCAGTAACCAGACGTCTGGTACACACACAATGAAATAATACTTCATCACAGTGATAACCAATCAATACATTGAAACCCCAGTTAAACTGTTATTGTGGAGGGAGGAAATTGCGCTGCCTCCTTGTAAAACTGAGACCGTGAGCTGTCTCATTTTCAATCACTGAAAGCAGATGTATGAAAAAAATGTCCAAGACAGAGTTGTTCCACAACATGAAACTGATAATAGCTCCTGATGGTCTGGTGCCAGCTCTTAGCCCAGACACCTGATTCCAATACAATCACTACAGAGAATAATCCAGTAACAATTCCAGGTTTGGATAAACAACGGTCCCTTCAGATATAACTCAATTGCTACTAGACCCGAACGTTTGAAGTTGAGGACATACCAATGTTTAACAATGCATTTAGTACAATGAATAATCCAGTAACAGTGTCAGGGTTGGATATACAAAGTTGATTACAGATATAATGCAGTTCCTACAAGACTGAAATAGCAGAGACTTTAAATATTCCATCATTCAAATGATAGAATAGAACAGGCGGCTGTGCAAGACATGGTGGGAGAAAAATAATTTTCCAAGTACAGCAGCACATTTAACACTGGTTTATATTATTCACAGATGAGACAACGGCTTACCCGGAACTCCAATAACTGCAAGAACAGGATAATAAACGCGTTCTATCTGAAGCATTAATGGATATCCCATTTCTGTGAGAAGCAGTGACTTCTGTTGATCTGAAAACCGCAGTTCCGGCAGGCACTTTGAGCTGATACATTTCAATGATCCTGATTTATACAGAGGATAAATCTCCTTTGACACGGTTATACCCCTGATCATTGCTATTACTTACAGTCACCTGAACAAACACATTACATCAACAGTTTCGTCTCCAATGTAAATAATGACGTGGATGTATGACAAACATCTCAAAGTTCAGAACCTTGTCTTAATGAGACCTCTCTCAGGAATAAAGTTAAAAGCTGTGCTCAGAAAGGACTGGTCCAACAACAATGGGCGACTTCATTTACAGTTTTCATATAATTGTATTGACCATGTTGACTCCTGCCGATTCATTTATAAATTTTACCGATTTCTCTGCTTGTCCACTGAATCCAGGGACAAAAGCAGACCCGTTTCACTCTGTTCCTGCAGTTTCCCAGTTAAAATATGAATATTAATTCTCTGACACGGGGATAGTTAAAGGCCACGTTGAGGATTGGAGCCGAGAAAAGACTGTGGGTGATATTAGGGGGCGGACACTGAACGAGATTCATTGCCATTCCTCTCTGTTATTTTACTGCAGATATTTACCCGTTTAATTTACATTGGTTGACGGCTCCAGTAAAATCGGTCCCGTGTAACCGCGAGCTGAGCTGATGACCCGATTTGACCTCCATCAGAAAGGCCCCGTGCTTCCCTCACTCATCTCCATTTCTTACTCAGCCCATTGCCATTTAAACCCTCATCAATGCCTCTGTCCCCTCCAGACCCCATTCCTCCAGTTCACTCCTGGCTGGCCACCTTCCAACCAGCACCAGGTCCTGCCCGTCCTCACTGACTCTCACTGACTCCCAGTTTCGGATCGCCTAATATTTAACATCTTCATCCTGGGGTTTAAATCCTTCCATGGCCCACCCATCCCCATCTACGACCTCTCCTCTACACCGTTAGGAATCTCACCCGTGAACTCCTCATTCATCGATCATTAGCCTCTTTTGGTGGGACTTCCCTCACTTGGTTCCACTCACCAATCTGATCATAGCCAGGAGAAGCTTCTCTTCCCACCCTATCACCGTTATATCTGATGTTTCTAAAGGTTCAAGCCTTTGCTCCCTCCTCTTCCTCATCTACATGCTGCCCTTTGGTGACATTATCCGCAGACATGGACCAGTTTTCAGATATACGCTGACAAAACAACCGCCTCTTTTGACACTTCCAATGTCTTTGTGTTGTCAGAGTGATATTCTGTTTTAGATGAGCCACGATTTAATCCAGTTACAAATGGGGAAGTCATGATCTTTGAACCCACAATCTCCAAATCCTTGCCACGGATTCTATCCCCACCCCTCATTTTTTGATTAATGAGTCCCTCGCCAATCACCCAAGTCCTTAGTGACATGCATTGGCTTGCAGTCTCCTAAGCCTTTCGTTTATTTTTAGTCTTTCTTACACTTAAATCCACCAGAGCCTCGACCCCAGCCCCTAATCTCTGTAATCTCCTCCAGCCCCACAGCCCCTCCCAAACACTCAGCTCCTCAACCCCTGGCCGCTTGTGTATCCGCAGTCCATTTGCCCTACTTTTGGCAGCCGTGCCTTCAGCCAGATCCAGCTCCAGAATCCCCTCCCTATGATCCATCATCTCCAAGGCCTTGACATCTTTCCTAAAGTGTGGTGCCCAGAATTGTAAACAAAACTCCAGCTGAGGTCGAACCAATGATTTGTAACGTTTCAGCGAGACTTCCTTGTGTTTGTATTTAGTG
The DNA here is from genome assembly GCF_035084215.1 of Heptranchias perlo. NCBI lineage: Eukaryota > Metazoa > Chordata > Chondrichthyes > Hexanchiformes > Hexanchidae > Heptranchias > Heptranchias perlo. The sequence goes on along the minus strand of NW_027139442.1, from coordinate 3,097,903 downwards.
CCCCTATTTACAAAGCCAAGTGTCCTATTCGTTTCCTTAACCGCCTTATCAACTTGCCCTGTCGCCTTCAAGATTTGTGACTCTGCACCCACAGATCCCTCTGCTCTTGAACCCCCTCAAAATAGTAACATTTAGATTCTACTGCGTCAACATGAGGTTCCTCCAAAAGTGAATCAATTCATACTTATCCGCATTAAATTGCAACTGCCATGTGTCTGCCCATTTCGTCAATCTGTCTATGTCCTCCTGAAGTCTGCTACTACCCTGCTAACTATTAATGCTTCGAATTTTGTATACAATTGTGAAAAGATGCTCTTGGACTCGCCTCACCTTAAAGCACAAGGACAGACAAGACTCGTTACCTCATGAAAAACCTAATGCTCAGCACAGGATAGCATTCAATGGAAGAGCTCACGCACCATATCAATGGTTCCGAACCCAGGGCGGGATTACGGGCCCAGTCAGAGATTATTCCACTTTGACAGATTGGGGAGGACCTGGGACAAGAGTTTCGACTACGCGGAGGTAGGAATAGGCTGGAGGTTAGGCGGTTCTTCTTTTTCCAGTGAGTAGTGAGCCTCTGGAATGCGTTGCTGGCTGGTGTGGTGGGGGCTGACTCTCTGTCTGCCTTCGGTAGGGAGCTGGGCCGGTTTTAAGCTGGGGCACAGGTCACAACATATAAGAGGTAAGAGGATTTACAGTTAGTGTACGTACGATCCATGTGATCTCCTGGACTGGTTTCGATCACCTGAGAGGGCAGGGGAAGAATTTTCCAGGGTATTCTATCCATTAAAGGCCATGCATTTTTCTCAGGATCTTTTCCTCTCCCAGGAGATTACACGGCTGCGGGCGGGGGGAAGGGAAGTAAGTGTCAGTTATGTTGCTCCAGCCATCACGAGTGAGGAGCAGGCTTGATGGACCACCAGGTATTTTACTGCCCATCATTTCCGTACATCCCCAGCCAATCAAGATGTTTTCAGTGAAGCGATCTTCACACAAACCCACACCTAGGGCTTGTCCTACGTCTGTCTTTAGTGAGACGAGATTCAGTGTCACTGCATCTCACATTATTCTCCTCTGAAGCTAAAGGACGCGAAATATTCTTGCTGGCCTCTACAACAATGTGTCTGAGAATTTCTAGTCCCGTTGTTTCTTGCTGTTGTCTGCTTGAAGCTCAAGAGCAGAAGATTATAAGCCCAGTAAATCATTGGGTGGTCTTAAGACAATAAGCACTCAGTCTTTCTACGCTTGGTTATAGGTCTATTGGAGTCGGGATTGTAGCTCACTGATATAGCGCCTGCTTTGCGTGTACATATTTCTGCGTTCAATATCTAACACCTCCAACATTGATTTTCACCAGAATGTCCCACAGAAAGAGGAATCGTGCTTTCAGAGGGAAGCGAGTTCCAACATTTGAAACAAACATTCAATTGTCACGGAGTACGACTTAATCTCACGGTCCCCTCAGCAGCTCAGTTCATAACAGCCGCCGACTGACTGGAATTCAAAATTCGAACCATTACGTGCTTGGAGATAGAACCCGGGAGGTCATACACGCGAAGCATGCGGTCTTTCACTGATTTACATCACCAGATAATGAAGACCTCTAACCAGTGTATAGAAAGGCTGAGTACCTCACTTTCCTAAGGCCACCGCGAAGATTTACTGGGCTGAAAAGCTTTTCGTTTTGTACACCAAGCAGACAAGTATACCTGAGGTATGCGGACCTGATATACTCAGAGACTCAGAGTAATGAGACAGGGGGCGTTGAGAAGAAATGCTGGGAGATGGGAGAGGCTCCTTGGGCTGTACTGTAACCCTCCTCCCTATTTCAGGGCGCATTTATCGAACGCTCCCGTTATCAGTCACTTTGCTTACGGTTGGACGGGACTTGAAATGTTCAGGCACATTGTAGCAGAGGCCGGCATGAATATTTCGAGTCCTTGAGCTTCAGAGGAGGGCAACGTGAGGCGGGGAGAACTTTGAGTCTCATTTCACCAGAGACGGACGCAGGACTTGCCCAGGTGTAGGTTTGTGTTTAAAGATCACTTCACTAAAATCAACTTGACGGTCTAGGGTTACAGACGGATATGACGGGCAGGAAAATAGTAGGTTCATCATTCCTGCCCCACATGCCTGGAGCATCGTGACTAGACACTTCCTACATACACCACCCGCCCCACCCACCGGAAACATGTAATCTCATGGGAGCGGTTGAAAACTAGAAAAACAATCAAAGGCCGATAAGGAGGGCGAATTCTGGGAAATTCCTCCCCGACTTCCTCAGGCGATCGAATCGAGTTCAATGGATCACATTGACCGTGCGTAGGTTAACTGTAAAACCACTCACCTTTTATATGATGCGCTGTTTGCCCCAGTCAAGAACCGGTCCAGATCCCTCGAGAACCGCGGAGAGAGAGTCAGCACCCACCACATCGGCCGGCAATGCATTCCAGAGACTCAGTACTCTCTGGAAAAAGAAAAACCGCCGAACATCCAGACTATTCTTACCTCTCTGTGGTCTAAACGCCTGTCAGCTGCTCCTCTCCAAACTGCGAAACTGGAAATAATCAATTTCTTCACTCAGATAGTGGTGAACCTGTGGAATTCTGCACACAGAAGGCTGTCGAGGCCAAGTCGCTGACTATATTTAAGAAGGAGATAGAGAGATGTCTACATATGGAAGGCCTCAACGGGTCTGCGGAGAGAGCAGGAATATGGCATTGGGATGGAGGATCAGCCATGATCATATTGAATGGCGGAGCAGGCTCGAACGGCCGAATGGCCGACTCGTGATCCTATTTTCTCTGTTATTATAGAGTCATAGAGTCATAGAGTTATACAGCACGGATAGAGGCCCTTCGGCCCATCGTGTCCGCGCCGGCCATCAGCCGGTTCATTATCACTGTGCACGCTGTCTCGCCCCGGGATGGGAGCCATTTCAAAGGCGCGTGCGTGCTTCCATTGAATTTTATAGTGTGCAGAACGTTCAGCTTTTCTCGATATGAAGAAACCCTTTCCTGTCCTTGTTCGTAAAGGCGAGGTGAGGACAAGAGGGTCTTTTCAAAATTCGAAATATAAAGCGTTCGGAGATACCGGGGATTGAACCCCGGACCTCATACATGCGCTCTACCACTGAGCTACATCATCACACAAAAAGCCCCTCCACTTTAGATTAAAAAGTGGGCTTTCCGCTCTGTCTCTCCCGGACAACGAGATGCCCAGTCGTTCCACGTGCTCACAATGTTCAACCTCTGCTTCAGTTCACGGGGTTTCTACTCCTCTTTACTTTGAACTTTCCAAAAAAAGTCAGCGGAAATAAAAAAAAGTACAATCGCTAATGGTCAATTACTGTGCTGAAATCCAACCTCTGAATCATGAAGTGAGATGGATGAATGATTCGGTTTCAAACAAGAGCTGTGACTGCTCGCTCGAAATTGCACTGTCATGCATTCTGGTCAGTTGGCAGTTACAATGAGCTGAGCTATTGAGGGGACCATCAGACGAAGGCCTGCTCAGGAGCAATTTATTGCTTGTGGAATCTATGAAGTTGGAACTCGCTGCGCTCAGCTTTCGGTGAACAATTCTGACGAAGACATATTTTTGCAGATGCTGGGAATTGAAAGCTGGATCTCATACATGCTAGGCATGCGCTCTACCACTGAGCTACATCCCCACATAGCACAAACAGCTCTATAAGGAAAGAAGGACTGATTGTTAGACCACCCAAGGTGGGTCTGCTAGTTGATAGATTATTTCCAGTTCCACAGATTGGAGAGCAGCAGGGAACAGGCGTTCAGACCACACAGAGGTAAGAATAGTCTGGTTATTAGGCGGTTCATCATTTCCCAGAGAGTAGTGAGTCTCGGGAATGCATTGCCGGCTGGTGTGGTGGGTGCTGACTCTTTGTATACTGCGCTTAAAATCATATCATTTTCTGCTCCAACCAGACAATTAAAGATGAAGTATGCGGACCTGATACAACTGTGGGTGAACGGAAGAAACCAGACCTCAGCACTTAGTCTAATGAGAAAGGGGGAGTTGAGAAGAACGGCCGGGAAAGGAGGGAGAGACTCTTTGGGTTGTGCTGTAATCATCCTTCCTATTTCAGGACACATTTTTCGAACGCTCCCGTTATCAGTCAGTTTGCTTACGGTTGGACGAGACCAGAAATGCTCAGGCACATTGTAGCAGAGGTCGGCAATAATATTTCTACACCTTCTGCTGCAGAGGAGGGCAAGGTGAGGCGCGGAAAGCATTGAGTCTCATTTCACTAGAGAGGGCCAGGTGTGAGTTTGTGTTTAAAGATCACTTCGCAAAAAAACACCTTGACGAGCTGAGGTTACTGACGGACATGATGGTCAGGAAAAGACCAGTTGGTTCACCAATCCTGTCCCACATGCCCGGAGCATCGTGACTGGACACTTCCTACATACACCACCCGCCCCATCCACCGGAAACATGTAATCACCTGGGAGCGACTACAAACCAGAAAAAAATACAGGGCCAATTTCTGGATAATTCCTCCATGACACCTGCAGGCGATCGAAACCAATCCAGGACATCGTAGGTTATCTATAAAACCACTCACTTTCTGTATGATGCGATATCTGTCCCAGTCAAGAACCGATCCAGATCTATCGAGAAGGCAGAGAGACAATGAACACCCACCACACCAGCCGAGAATGCATTCCAGAGGCTCACTACTTTCTGCAAAATGAAAAACCGCCTAACATCCAGACTATTCTTACCTCTGTGTACTCTAAACGCCGGTTCGCTGAATTCCAGCCTCTGAATCATAAAAGGGGTTGTATGAATGACAGAGCGTCAAACAGGAACAAGAGTTGGAACTGCTCGCTCGACATTGAACCATCACACATTCCGGTCAGTCGGCAGCTGCTATGAGCTGAGCTGCTGAGGGAACCATGAGATGAAGTCCTTCTCCGGGCCAATTTAATGCTGTGTAGACTCAGAAGATCCATCTTTCCGTGGGCGGCGGGTGGGAGAGGAGGAAGAGACTCCTTGGTGTAAGATTAGGCATTTTCAGCATATCGAGCGTACATTTAGTTTCGGAGTTTTCAAAATATAAACCATAGAAACCACTCACGTTTACATTCGGCATCTTAATGCATAAACATCACCCGCGTATAAACATAAGATCGCTGGGAATCGGAGGATAGTCGCTGACGATCATGAAATGGCCGAGTTAAAACTTACCCAGAATACAGAAGGTCAGACTGAGCGAGGTGATGCTGGAAGCTGTTTACATTGCAGGGTTCAAGCATTTTTCAGAAGATAATAGGCGACATTGTGAATGTTTTGCGACTATGTAGAGAATGTGTTGATAATATGTTGAGAATGTGTTGAGAATATGTAGACCTTGGGCGTGTCGAGATATCGGGGTCTTGCGTCCGCACATACCATGAACAGTTCTGATAGGGGGGGTCAAGGAATGTGAATAACAAATAAAGATAAGGGAGAGTTGTCATGAAATGAGCGGTATATAGAATTCTAGTTTTACATTTGAATTTATAGAAGGACAAGACGGCGAGAGAAAGAGAGATGGAGACGGATAAGCCGTGTTACAGCTTCTATCCAAAGCAGGACGAAAGGTTAGTGTTATTTCCTTCTGAGTAATACTATGGCCTTAAACATTGTGTGTGTTGATACTTGTTTTTATTCAATAAAGGATTAATCGCAACCTATTGGTGAAGAGTCTGAATCGATCTTATAATCTGACGACTGCGGCGTCGGACCTTGACATGAGATAATGTGGATTGAGTGAAAGTAAATGCCTCGGACAGACAAAGTGCTGAACCCAGTCCGTTAAGGTTGGAAAACCGTTTCAGCGGGAGCATGAGTTTTTCCCTCCAATACGAACAGTAACATTGGGGACTATCAGGGAAGCTTTTTGAAAAGAATTTGAGCGTCGTGATGGGCAGAGAAGTCTGTTAAGAATTGTCCAGGAGGTACCAGGTTTGGGTGAGACACAGACTGTGAGCTTGAGACATTGACTCAATACAAAATGGGGTTAAGTAGCGAACAACAGAAATTGAAAATTGGTTTGGGAGAAAACACGATAAATTAGTTTATCATATAATAAAGGAGAGAGGGGAAGATCCAATCCATTTTGTAGTTACAAGCTACAAAAGTACTTTTGTTTGCAGCGCCCTGTTTCTTTTAAAGCCTGTGTGAATGTTTCGGTGCCACTGGCTGTGGGGAAACCCTCTATTTCAGCCTGCAAGGTGAGAATGTTGCAAAGATTTTGTTTAGCTGCGAAGGCTAACTTTTCTTCAATTATATTCAGTACTTTTTATGCTCAATTGGAAAGGTGACTGAAAAAACATTAAAAAGAAAGATAAAGTAATTTATTGGGTTTTTGTAAGCACGTGCGATTTATATAATACTATCTTTTTTGAATTGTGTTCAGTTTAAGATATTGCTCAATTAATTTGGAGATATTGAGATGAACTAATCGATTAAATTGTGAAAAACAGACTTCTATTGTGGCCACGGTGAAATTCTGATTATTGTAAATTATGTGAGAATCTTTAGTTCCCGACTTGAGATTATCACATTAAAAGCAATTTGCATTTTTGAATTTCTTACAAATGCCGAGGAATTAATGATTTGAGGTGGATAAGGAGTTAATGTTGAGTGTAATTAGTAGGCACAAGGGCAGGCACAACCTACTCTTTTTAAAAAAGGGATGTATGAACTAAAATGCTGTCTTCCCTGACAGGAATATGTTTAAAGTTAATAGTGATTTTATGAATGTTTTCTGCTTGTTTTAACTGATTTTCAATTCCTAAGGAAAAAAGGTTTGGATCACAAAAATGTCTGTGCTTTCACGGCTCATGCATTGAAAATTGGAAGTAAAAAATAAGCTAACATTTATTTTCTAGAATTTAATTGCATTAGGATCTTTGTGCACGTTATTATTGCTTAACGGCACAAAGGTCTGTTGGGGGTCGAAGTAAAATGCAGTTAGGTTATTTTACATTCAGCTAAGTTTTTTAAGTTGATGTGAAAACAGCATGACGCAAGCTGCGTGAGTCTGATGATATCTGGTTCCGCATTCTTTTCGCTGCAGAGAAGTTAACCCCTTCCACAGGCAGCTGATTTAGATTTTTTTCGACTATAATATTAACTCTGCCTAAATATTCACTGAGCAGCAACTTTTCTATTGCAGAATGTAAACATATATCAGGCATTATTACATTTAAGTTTCTTAATTTGATTGGATATTTCCCCACTTTGATGGAAGGAAATCAGGAATTGACAAATGCATGTTATACAATTCACCCCTTGAGTTCTCAAGAACAACCACAGTGGATTTTCTGTTTTCTTCTTTTAAAACAGGTGAACATGGTTTTCGGAACCGAATGTGTGTTGATGGTGCAGGATTACCGAGATTAGTTCTTTGACATAAAAGTGGCCTCACAGAGTTACGGAGCAACCTTTGCTGAAAAAATGTAGGTACAGGAGGAGATCCAGGAGTGTTAAGAATTTAAGACCTCATCGGCAGACATCGGCAGATACCGAATGTTAAAGCGTTGTGACGATTTGTTGCAAGACTTTGCCTCTCAATGGCTCGGATTTAACCCATTCAGAGTTATTTATTATCATCCGGGATAGAGTGTTCGAGGGGGTCGAGATATGAGAGTTATCTCCAAAAGTAATTGCAAGCACTGCTGGACTTTAACCATCCTTCATGTTTCAGGTCCCCGTTTTCGAACGCTGCCCTTATCAGTCAGGAAACAGTCAGTTGGACGGGATTAGAAATACACAGGCGCATTGTAGCAGAAGCCTTCAAGAATATTTTGAGTGCTTGAATTTCAGAAGAGGGCAGCATGAGACGAAGAGAGAACTGGGTCTCATTTCACTAAAGACGGACTTAGGACATGTCCCCAATATGGGTTTGTGTTTCAAGATCGTTTCACTGAAAACATCTTGGCGAGATGGGGTTGGCGGCCATTGAAACGGTGCATGCGCTCTTCTATTTAATTGTATCCTATGCGGAGCATTAGATTTTTTTCGAGGCAAAGAAAGTCTTGCCTGTCCTTGTTTGTAAAGGCGACCCGAGTCTAAGAGGATCTTTCCAAAATTCGAAACATAAGTGAATGGAGATGGCCGGAATAGAACACAAACCTGTGCACGTGCGCTTTCGCACTGAGTTGCAGTCACAGTCAAAAGTGAGTTGAAGTTAACAAGCTTGTTTTCTCCTTTGTTTCTCCCATACAACCAGCACACACTGCTGCTTGTTGAAGATATAAAAAGCTCTGGTGCCCTTGAATAAAGCATTGTTGGTTCAGTGGTTGAATTCTTGCTGCCTACGCGAATGATCCGGGTTCGATTCTCAGCTGATGTGGATTGAATTTTATTTTAGATCTATAATTGGCCAACATCACTCAATCCAGCTAAAAGCTAAAATTCACATTTTATTTAGGGCTGCCGATAGTGACGCCACTACTCCCGGCAAGAATGGAAATGATTGGCTAATTCTCTTGGCAATCTTTACTGTAAGTGACTGGGATTGATTTTACGCACATAATTTATATTGTGTGACTGTCCTCCCCACATCGTATTTTACAAACATACAAACATGGGAACAATGACAGACAGGAAAAGACCCTTTGGTCAATCCAGCCTGTCTCGTGCAATTATCATACTTTCTGTTCACATTATATGCACTCCCAACCCCACCCAAAACCATGCGATATCCTGTGGCAGGGGAAAAAACAGGTCAAAACCCATGCCAATTGGAGGGAATCTGGGAATTTCCTCTCTAAACCCCTCGGAGATAGAAACTAGACCAGGAGAATATTCTGGCCCTGATAATTTTATGCATTGCCTACTTTTTGAATGTGGTGGTCTCCATCCCTGGCAGAAACACGTCCAGCACTCCCTTGAAATATTGCTGAATAAATGATATTTTTTTATTATGTAACGATCCTGGTATTCTGAGAGACAGGATCTACGGGCATTTGGAGAGGCAGGGACTGATTAGGGACAGTCAGCATGGTTTTGTGAGAGGAAAATCATGTCTAACAAATTTGATAGAGTTTTTTGAAGGGGTAACCAAGAGGATAGATGAGGGCTGTGCAGTAGACGTGGTCTACATGGACTTTAGCAAAGCCTTTGACAAGGTACTGCATCGTAGGTTGTTACATAAGGTTAGATCTCACGGGATCCAAGGTGAGGTAGCCAATTGGATACAAAATTGGATTGACGACAGAAGACAGAGGGTGGTTGTAGAGGGTTGTTTTTCAAACTGGAGGCCTGTGACCAGCGGTGTGCCTCTGGGATCGGTGCTGGGTCCGCTGTTATTTGTTATTTATATTAATGATTTGGATGAGAATTTAGGAGGCATGGTTAGTAAGTTTGCAGATGACACCAAGATTGGTGGCATTGTGGACAGTGAAGAAGGTTATCTAGGATTGCAACGGGGTTTTGATAAATTGGGCCAGTGGGCCGATGAATGACAGATGGAGTTTAATTTAGATAAATGTGAGGTGATGCATTTTGGTAGATCGAATCGTGCCAGGACCTTCTCCGTTAATGGTAGGGCGTTGGGGAGAGTTATAGTACAAAGAGATCTAGGAGTACAGGTTCATAGTTCCTTGAAAGTGGAGTCACAGGTGGATAGGATGGTGAAGAAGTCATTCAGCATGCTTGGTTTCATTCGTCAGAACATTGAATACAGGAGTTGGGATGTCTTGTTGAAATTGTACAAGACAGTAGTAAGGCCACACTTGGAATACTGTGTACAGTTCTGGTCACCGTATTATAGAAAGGATATTATTAAACTGGAAAGAGTGCAGAAAAGATTCACTAGGCTGCTACCGGGACTTGATGGTTTGACTTATAGGGAGAGGTTGGATAGGCTGAGACTTTTTTTCCCTGGAGAGTAGGAGGTTTAGGTGTGATCTTATATAAGTCTATAAAATAATGAGGGGCATAGATAAGGTCGATAGTCAAAATCTTTTCCCAAATGTAGGGGAGTCTATAACGAGGGGGCATAGATTTAAGGTGAGCGGGGAGAGACGCAAAAGGGTCCAGAGGAGCAACTTTTTCACTCAAAGGGTGGTGAGTGTCTGGAACGAGCTGCCAGAGGCAGTAGTAGAGGCGGGTACAATTTTGTATTTTAAAAAGCATTTGCACAGTTACATGGGTAAGATGGGTATAGAGGGCCAAGAGCAGGCAGCTGGGACCAACTTAGTGGTATAAACTGGGCGACATGGACATGTTGGGCCGAAGGGCCTGTTTCCATGTTGTAAACTTCTATGATATCTATGATATTCTCCATTCACAGAATCTTGCTGGAGAAATAATCGTGCTTTGATTGGGAGATATTGCTGTCGTTTCGGTCATGAGTTCTGTTTGCTGCAGTGCGTAGAAACTCTGTACAAATAGCATGTCTGCTGTCGTGCTTAGTGTTTGCTGAGTAAATAGATGGTTTCTCTCGTCGTGGGTATGTATTGTACCAAGGAGAGCGAAGAGTGTGTCGCTCTTGCAGTAAACCCGGCCACGGGGTGGCCTCCTGCAAGGCAGTGATCTGCTGCATGGAGAGCAACCATCTACTGGACTGTGATGAGGCCAATTGCTGCAACTTTTGCGGAGAGGCTGTTCATCTGTGCAAGACCTGTCCAAACCGCAGACACAGCTACGCACAGGCAGTGAGGGGCGAGGTGATGAAGGACCAGAGAGCAGCAGTCACGACTGCTCCAGAGGAAGCCAGTCCTCTCTCCCAACGCTGTGGACCCCCGTAAATGAGCCAAAGACCAGGAGGAGGACAAAGATCAACAAGGGAGCATCGAGGAAACTGGCCAAAAAGTCGACACTCAACCCGAGACTATCCATGAGGCCAAAGAGCTAATAGAAGGTGAAGCAGGGCACGGTGGAATAGGGGGGGGGCATGTCGGGGGTAAGGAAGGATGGACCATCCAGGAAAATAAAAATGAGGAAGTCCAGTTGGAGCAAAGGTGGGACCGGCATCAAAAGGCACTTAGAGTCCTCTGGAACAGTAAAAGCCAGCACTGGGGCACAGGGAGAAGTGACACAGACAGCACGCTCCAGCTCCAGGGACTCGGGAGAAGTAACACCCCGCTCTGGGGCACCGGGAGAAACGACGCAAAGAACGAACTACCAGCGAGATCCAAGCAGGCGAATCCGGTCTTGGATCTCACGGTGACATCGCTCCACGAGACCCCACTGATGAGCAACGAGCCCAGACAATCTCCCGAGAGAGGACAGACCTCATACCTCAGACTAAGGACCGTCCAGCAGTTTGTGCACACCGCACAAATGCAGAATCCGGACCAAGAGATGGAAACGGAGGGGAACGTAAGAACACGGACTGATGCAATTGTAGGATCTTAATTTTGTCCCTTTTGTATTTTTAAAACGGCTTTACAAATCGCATCAATCAACGTGCATAGTGTTAAATCGACTCGGCAATGTGCTGCAACCCTGAACTAACTGTCCAGGGCCAAGAGGGACCTTTGTACTTGCAGGAGCGCGGGATGCAGAACCTCAGCAACTACCGGCAGTGCTCACTCATGTGGAACCAGGGTCAGTCGATCTGGTCGAGAGGCAACGAAAATCTTTCCTCGGTCCTGGGAATTCTACTGCGAGATGGCCAATTCAACCATCACCGAGGTTAAGGAGTTGGCGGGGGGGGGGGGGGGGGGCAGCTGCTCGCAGCAGACGTTCTCTATAAGAAAACCCCGGTCCGACTGATCAACGTGTACGCCCTGGTCCTCAGGAGCGAGAGGCTAGATATCTTTCAGCATCTCCCGATGCGACTAGCGACCTCCAGGCCAGTCCTTCTCGCCGGAGACTCCAATTGCATCATCGATGCTGCTGGACGATCCAGCAGGAGCAGCAGAATATCGGACACCACTTTCAAACTCCTGATGGAGGCAGTGAAAGACGCAAAGCATCGCAACATCTTCATCAACCCTGCAGACGGAGCACCCCGTCAATACACCTGGTCCAGTCGGGACGGGTCCGTCCGTTCCAAGATGAACTTCCTATTTGTGTCAAGGTCAGAGCTTGGCATTTGTATATTGGGGCTTTACACATATCCCGAGGAAACCACACACAAAATTGGCCATCAGGATCACAGCGGCGTTGGAGACACTCTTCCCCACTTTGCCTGGGGGCTTGTACATGATCTTCCTGCGGAAGTGTTCTACCTTGGAACTCCAGACAAAGTGGAAGATAGCTCTGGTGACTATGACGGCGGATTGGCAGGTAATGGGCCAGACCCTGGCCACGTAGAGCAAAACTGCGAGTATTTGACACCTTATCACTAGGTTCCTGCCGGTTATGGAGAGGGGGCGCCCCACCAACATACCAAGCTTTGTCGTGGCTTGCTCAAGGTCAGATCCACCGACGTCCATCCGGTGTTCCTCTCTCACCACTGCCTCCTACTGGCTGAATGTCAATCGCAGGAGGACCAGAGGGCGGGCAGTGGGACCTGGAATCTGAATGTGAGACTCTTGACCCCAGAAAACATCGAGGATCTAAAGAGCGATTACACAGGTTGGAGGACCTTGAAGCCCCTCATGGACGCAACGGTGCACTGGTGGGAAGAAATCGAGGCCAACATCAAGAGCTTCTTCATCCTCAAAGATGTTCAAAAGGGGAGAGAGAGACTACAAGATTCTGTCCAAGGTCATCGCCAACAGGCTCGAGTCTTCTCTGGAGCTGGTGAACCACTCGGATCAGACGTGTAGTGTACCCGGCAGGATGATCTCTGATAGCCTTGCGCTGCTTAGGGATTCGATCGCCAACATGCAGGATATGGGGATGACCACTTGCCTCGTCAGCCTGAACTAGGAGAAGGCCTTCGACAGAATATTCCACACGTACATGATGGACGTGCTCTCCAACATGAGTTTTGTGGAGGGAATTTGCGATTTGATCCGACTGCTCTCTGCGGACATCTGTAGCGCAGTCCTAATCAATAGATGGGAATTGAAGAGCGTTCCAATCAGACCTGGAGTCAGGCAGGGCTGCCCTCTCTCCGTTGTCTTGTCCGTGTGTTGCATCGAACCTTTTGCCACGTCCATCGGGATGGTCGCAGATATCAAGGGGGTTATGATCCCATGCAGCGGAGGCTCCCAGGCTAAGGCTTCCCTGTGCATGGACCATGTCACCTTCTTCTGCTCCGACCTGCAGTCGTTTCACAGACTGATGGGCTTCTGCGACCGTTTCGATCTGGCCTCGGGGGCTAGAGTGAACCACAGTAAGAGTGAGCCCATATTCCTTGGCAGGTGGGATGTCCGGTCCTTTGTCCCCTTCACCGTCAGGCCCGACTACCTGAAGGTACTGGGGATCCGGTTCGGGGGACCCCTGGCCTGCAAAAAGAACTGGGAGGAGCTGGTCGCCAAGGCCAAACAGAAGCTTGGAAAGTGAGTGGGGCGCTCCCTCTCCATAACCGGCAGGAACCAGGTGATAAGATGTGAGTTTGTGTTGCTCCACGTGGTCAGGATCTGCCCCATTCCCCGCCGATCCGCCACACAGTCACCAGAGCTATCTTCCACTTCGTCTGGAGGTCCAAGGTTGAATGCGTCTGCAGGGACACCGTGTACAAGCTCCCAGACAAAGGGGGGAAGGGAGTCCCCAAAGCCGCTCTGACCCTAATGGCCACTTTTGTATGCGGCTGCCTCATGATGTGCTTTGAGCCACAGTACGGAACACCACGTGTCACTACGTGTTGAGTTTCTACCTGTCCATAAGAACATAAGAAATTTGAGCAGGAGTAGGCCATACGGCCCCTCGAGCCAGCTCCGCCATTAAATAGATCATGGCTGATCTTCGACTTCAACTCCACTTTCCCGCCCGATTCAAATATCCCTTGATTCCCCTGGTGTCCAAAAGTCTATCGATCTCAGCCTTGAACATATTCAATGATGCAGCGTCCACCACCCTCTGGGGTAGAGAATTCCAAAAATTGACAACACTGTGTGTGAAGAAATTCCTCTTCATCTCAGTCTTAAATGGCCGACACTTTATCCTGAGATTGTGCCCCCTCGTTCTAGACTCTCTAGCCAGGGAAAACAATCTCTCACATCTAACCTGTCAAGCCCACTTTTAATCTTTCTTGTCAAGCCCACTTTTAAAACACTTTTAATGTTTCTTTGAGATCACCTCTCATTCTTCTAAACTCCAGAGAGAATAGGCCCATTCTACTCAACCTCTCCTCATGGAACAAGCCTCTCATCCCAGGAATCAATCTAGTGAACGTTCGTTGCACCGCCTCCAAAGCAAGTGTATCCTTCCGTAGATAAGGAGACCAAAACTGTACACAGTTCTCCAGGTGAGGTTTCACAAAAGCCCTGTACAATTGTAGTAAGACTTCCTTACTCATGTTCTCCAACCTCCTTGCAATAAAGGCCAACATGCCATTTGATTTCCTAATTGCCTGCTGCAACTGCACACAAACTTTTTGTGCTTCTTGTACAAGATGACCCAAGTATCTCTTAACACCAACATTTAATAGTTTCTCACTTTTAAAAAATATTTTGTTTTTCGATTCTTCCTACCAAAGTGAATAACCTCACATTTCATCACATTATACTCCATCTCCCGCCTTCTCGCCCACTCACCTAACCTGTCTGTATCCGCTTGCAGACTCTTTGCGTCTTCCTCACGGTTTAATTTCCCATCTAACTTTGTATCGTCAGTAAACTTGGATACATTACACTCGGTCTCTTCATATATGTCATTAATATAGATTGTAAATAACTGAGGCCCAAGCACTGATCCTTGCGGTACCACACGAGTTACAGCCTGCCAAACCGAGAATGACCCAACGCACTGTGAAGGCTGGATCTGGCCGAACATATGCAGCACGTCCGTCCAGCTGGACCGTACCCCACCACCTGTTCCTGAGGAGGAATCCCTTCGACCATCAGATGGTGGTTAGTACGGAACGTTCCAGGAGTCCTGCAAGGAATGGAGAGTGCGGATCCGATCGTGCAATTCCCCGACCAGACGGTCGATGCGGTTTTCGTAGAACGTCTCATTGCCAGAACTGACCAACAGGCACCAGGATGTAGCCTGGATGTTGGTGTGAAGGCCTTCCCAGTGCAGTCCTTCCAAAACTCACGGAATCTCAGCACCACCGGACCTACCATCGAGGCTGCAGCGGGGACGAGACCGTTGTCCACCCCCTGCAGAATGTGTGGAGAGAGATGCGTTGGTATCTGTCCGGGTGAATTCCCAACACTTCAGTAACACTGGACGCTGTGCTCTACGGGATGCACACCAAGACAGATATCAACTGCTGCTGGAAGACCATCAACTCGGTGAAAGAGGCCCTTTGGTCCCGCCAAAACCTGCTGGTCTTCCAGCTGAACGAGCTGTCCACGACTGAGTGCTGCCGACTGACACAGTCCAAGGTCCAGGAATACGTGCTGAGGGATGTAATGAAGCGAGGTGCGGCCTACGTAAAGGCTCTATGGGGAAAGGCCACCCTTTAAGGCAATTTCACCAAGCATTGTACAGAATGTATTAGAAGATATATACTGTGTTTTGAATTGTAATAATGAGGTCATAGTGTGTACGATCTGTATTGTATTGTTGTCGACGATAATCGTGACATTTACATTGAAGTGTGTATCCTTAAATTTTATGAAATAAAGTATATTTTGAAATGTCAATAAAATCTTGGGGTACAAATGTACCAATCACTTAAAGTAGCGATGCAGGTTCAAAAATGTAAATCAAGCACTGTGGTTCAAATCTAGAGGGATAGAAATGATAAGAAAATAAGTTACGTTAAACTTGTATGGAGCCTTGGTTAGGCCACACTTGGAGTATTGTGCACAGTCTGGTCTCCATATTATAAAAAGGATATAAAGGCAATGGAGAGGGTGCAAAACAGATTCACGAGGACGATACCAGAACGGAGAGGACATCCTTATCAGGAAAGGCTGAACAGACTGGGACTCTTTTTGTCTGGAAAAGGGAAGACTGAGGGGTGACCTGATAGAGGTCTTTAAGATTATGATATGGTTTGGTGGGGAAGACGTAGAGAAAATGTTTCCACTTGTGAGGGAGTCCAAAATTTGAGGGAATAAATAATAGATAGTCACTAATAAATCGATAGGGAATTCAGATAAAACTTATTTAACCAGACTGCTAAGAATTTGGAACGCGCTACCACAATGAGTAGTTGAAGCAAATAACGTCGATGCATTTAAGGGGAAGCTCGATAAGCACAAGAGGGAGAAAGGAATAGGGCATTCTGATAGGGTTAGATAAAGTATGGAGGGAAGAGGCTCGTACGGAGCACAAATGCTGGCATAAATCAGTTGGGCAGAATGGCCTGCTTCTGTGCTTAATTTCGAAGTAACTCCATGTAACTCAACGTACTAATTTGAAGGTGGTATAAGAGCAGAGGGAACTGGTGGCGCATATTAACAAATCTTTGATGGTGGCAGGGCAAGTTGATAAGGCGGTTAAGCAAGATATGGGATGCATGGGTTTTTAAAGAGGGGCATAGATTGCACAAATAGTGAAGTCATGTTAAATCTTTACCAAAGAATGGTTAGGCCTCAGCTGGAGTATTGTGTACAACACTGGGCACCACAATTTAATAAGGATGTCAAGGCATTGGAGAGGGTACAGAGGAGATTTACCGGGGTGCTGCCAGGGATCAGGGATTTCAGTTATTTGGAGAGATTGGAGAAGCTGGGATTGTTCTCCTTAGATCAGAGAATGTTAAGCTGAGACCATTAGTGGTGTTCAAAATAATGAGGGATTTTAGGAGAGCAAATAGTGGAAGCTGCATACTCTGGCAACTAGATTGATAACCAGACATAAGTTTAAAATAATTGGCAAAACAGCAAGAGGGGAAATGAGGAGAATATTTTTCACAAAGAGGGTTGTTAAGCACTGCCTGAAAGGATGAATTCCCTATAGAGACTGTCTTCGGGTCAGAGACTCAAAATTCATACTTTAGAGTCACAGAGTCATAGAGTTATACAGCACGGATAGAGGCCCTTCGGCCCATCGTGTCCGCGCCGGCCATCAAGCCCAGTCTAATCTAATCCCATATTACAGCATTTGGTCCGTAGCCTTGTATGCTATGGCATTTCAAGTGCTCATCCAAATGCTTCTTGAATGTTGTGAGGGTTCCTGCCTCCACAACCCTCTCAGGCAGTGAGTTCCAGACTCCAACCACCCTCTGGGTGAAAAAGTTCTTTCTCAAATCCCCTCTAAACCTCCCGCCTTTTACCTTGAATCTATACACCCTTGTTATAGAAACCTCAACGAAGGGAAAAAGTTCCTTAGTATCCATCCTATCTGTACCCCTCATAATTTTGTACAACTCAATCATGTCCCCCCTCAGCCTCCTCTGCTCCAAGGAAAACAAACCCAATCTTCCCAGTCTCTCTTCATAGCTGAAGCGCTCCAGCCCTGGTAACATCCTGGTGAATCTACTCTGCACCCTCTCCAAAGCGATCACATCCTTCCTGTAGTGCGGCGACCAGAACTGCACACAGTACTCCAGCTGTGGCCTAACCAGTGTTTTATACAGCTCCATCATAACCTCCTTGTTCTTATATTCTCTGCCTCGGCTAATAAAGGCAAGTATCCCATATGCCTTCTTTACCACCTTATCTACCTGTTCCGCCGCCTTCAGGGATCTGTGAACTTGCACACCAAGATCCCTCTGACCGTCTGACTTGCCTAGGGTCTTCCCATTCATTGCGTATTCCCTTGCCTTATTAGTCCCTCCAAAGTGCATCACCTCGCACTTTTCCGGGTTAAATTCCATTTGCCACTGTTCCGCCCACCTGACCAACTCATCTATATCGTCCTGCAGACTGAGGCGATCCTCCTCGCTATTTACCACCCTACCAATTTTTGTATCATCAGCGAACTTACTGATCATACCTTTTACATTCATATCCAAGTCGTTAATGTAGACCACAAACAGCAAGGGCCCCAGCACAGATCCCTGTGGTACCCCACTGGCCACAGGCTTCCAGTCACAAAAACAACCTTCGACCATCACCCTCTGCCTTCTGCCACTAAGCCAGTTTTGTATCCAAAGTGCCAAGGCACCCTGGACTCCATGGGCTCGTACATCCTTGACCACTCTCCTGTGCGGGCCTATATCGAAGGCCTTACTGAAATCCATGTATACCACATCCACTGCGTTACCCTCATCCACACGCCTAGTCACCCCCTCATAAAATTCAATCAAATTAGTCAGACATGATCTTCCCTTGACAAAGCCATGTTGACTATCCCTGATTAATCCTTGCTTCTCCAAGTGGAGACTAATTTTGTCCTTCAGAATTTTTTCCAATTATTTTCCTACCACTGATGTTAGGCTCACTGGCCTGTAGTTCCCCGGATTTTCCCTACTCCCCTTCTTGAATAATGGTACTACATTAGCGGTTCTCCAGTCCTCTGGCACATCCCCTGTAGCCAGAGAGGTTCTTAATTGGGAAACTGCAGGAACAGAGGGAAACGGGTCTCCTTGTGCCCTCGACTCAATGCACAATATGCAGAAATCTGTAAAATGTATAAATGAATCGGTAGGAGTGATCATGGTCAATGCAATTATATGAAAACTGTAAGTGATGCCGCTCATTGTTGTTGGACCAGTCCTTTCTGAGCACAGCTTTTAACTTTATTCCTGAGAGAGGTCTCATTAAGACAAGGTTCTGAAGATTGAGATGTTTTGATATATCCACGTCATCATTTACATGGAGGCAAAGCTGCTGATGTAATGTGTTTGATCAAATGGCTGTAACTAATAGCAATGATCAGGGGTATAACCGTGTCAGTGGAGATTTACCCTCTGTATAAGTCAGCGATCGCTGTAATGAATCATCTCAGACTGCCTGACGGAGCTGCAGTTTCCAGGCCAACAGAAGTCATTGCTTCTCAAAAAAATGGGATATTCAGTAATGTATCAGATAGAATGTATTTATTATCCTGTTCTTGCAGCGGTTGGAGTTCCAGGTAAGCCATTATCTCAGATGTTCATGGTGTAAATTGGTATTAACTCTGCTGCTGTAATTGGCACTATTTTATCTCCCATCATGTTACATAGTGGACTGTTCTGTTCTATCGGTTGATCGACTGTCCTCAGTCTCTGCTCTTTTGGTCTTGTAGCAGCTGCATTATACGCGTTATGATCTTGTATATCGAACGTTGGCATTGTTACTGAATTATTCTCTGTCCTGAATGTATTGGAATCAGGTGTCTGGGCTAAGAGCTGGTATCAAACCATCAGGAGCTGTTAACAGTTTCATGTTGTGGAACTAACCTCTCCTGGAATATTTTTTCATAAATGTGTTTTCAGTGATTGATAATGAGACAGCTCACGGTCTCGGTGTTACAAAGTGTCCTCCCTCCCCGATAACATGGTACAGTTTAACAGGGATTTCAATGTATTTATTGGTTATCAATGTTATGAAAGATGATTCCATTGTGTGTTTATCTGACGCCGTTTCAGATGTCAAGCTACTGAACTGAGTTTGTTGCTGATTCTTTCACATCTCATTCTCTGATTCACTCTGGTTCAATTCACTGTGAAATGCAATGTTTTGAGGTTATGTTGTATCAGTTTGCACTTTATCTGTTGGAATCATGAGCCCTTCTATTTATTGTTTGATTATCAGCAGCAGCGGTGATGTTGGCGTTTTGTTAATTGAACAATGCCGCCATCTAACGCTGTACTTTATAATTACAGGAGAAGGAATTTCGATTATTGTGAGGTGTGTCTGGAAGAGGCATTCGATTCTGTTTATTCCATGCATTGTAGATGAAGTGAACAGTGCAGGTGAACAGGTGGAGAATGGGATGATCTGAAGAAACATTAAACTATTCACAGGGGGTTCACCATTTAACAGACTGGCACTGAGAGTAGGATTGTTGGAGCACGGGGCTGGTGAAGAGAAAGCAGGCGCAGGATGTTAGAATTATTCGGATCTGAAAAGGGGCATTGAGAAATAGAGTAGAGGCAGTGCGGAGAGATAGAGAGGAGCGATAGAGAACGCGAATGAGAAGGAAAACGAGATGGCTGGGAGGAGGAACGAGAAAAACAGAGAGACAGAGAATGAGAGCAAGAGAGAGGGCGGAGTAAGCGGCAGCGGTGTGAATAATTAACCGGAATGAACTGCTGAAACTTCCAGTACAATTGTTTCGAGGAAATGTGACTTGAAGGATATTGTCAGATTGTGAGAGTTTTATTGTAATCTCTCCGGGTGTGTTTATCGCTGTCAGGTCCTCAGTCTGTTTATTTGAATGTTCCTTTTAGTTGTTCACTGACTGAATAAATAAACATAATTGAAATGTATTTAAAGAATAAATTCAGTGATTTCTTGATCGCATTGAATTAATAGGATACTGTATTCTAGAAGCTATGTGCCAGCTTAATTCAATAAAGTACTTTATTTTAACTTAATTTAACTTTAATCAACGAGCTGTTCCCTGACACCAATAACCCCAGAAATTAATGGTTCAACTCATTAATTGCGTTGTGTTAATGGGACCTATAGATTAAATTGCCTCTATCATTCTGCTGCAGCCTCTCCTCCCACTGCTTTGAATCCTCTCTTTCCTCCCCGTTGCTTCATTTATCCGCTTTCCTCAACCAACTGCTTCTGACTCTCCTCCACCTCCAAAATGTCCTTTTCCCTGTCTCCCTCCCAATCTCACTCACTGGGTCGGCCTCCAGCTGACTCTTCGAATCCGATTCGATGCTTAAAACATAACGCCGCGGAACTTGGATTTCCCGTTTTAGAACTAGAGAATAATAGAAAATTCAGGGCACAGAAGGAAGCCATTCGGACCATCGTGTCCGTGCCGGCCGAAAATGAGCCACCCAGCAGAAACCACTTTCCAGCACATGATCCGTAGTTCACGTTACTTCAGGTGCACATTCAGGTACTTGTTTAATGAGATGAGGGTTTCTGCCTCTAACACCCTTTCAGGCAGTGAATTCCAGACCCCGACCATCCTCTGGGTGCCGGCCCCTTTCGGTTCTCTTAAACCAGAGCAACAAACCAACAGCACCTCCCGCTATCTCCTCACCTTCCCGGCCTTCGTTCACTTTCCCGTGTATCTGGAGCCCAACTCCGGATTTGACCCGTTGGTTCCCGGTCAGTAAAACCCCTTCTCCCTTGTCCACCGGCACTGTGTCCTCACTCAGCTCTTCCGGTGGATCCGGTGCTCACTTTATTCACCTTCTGCATCAATTTCCTAATTCATTATTGATAATTGTGTTTAAAAACATTTCTCTGACTGAAAGCGCTGCCCAGGTCAATAAATCACTTCCGTGAATGAATTCGAAACGTTTGATGCAGCAACAAAGCTGGAAATTTCACCCCAGATCCTGTCAAATTGCTGATTTGGTTCCAGGTCTGATCAGTAATTTCTCTGCTTCCTTTTCTCTCTCTTACAGTTAACTTGGTGGCGATTGTGATCCTGTCCCGAGGAAAGTGCGGACTCTCCAAATGTATCACTCGCTACCTGGTGGGAATGGCGGCGGCCGATCTCCTGGTCGTTATCTCTGATCCGATATTGGGGTGGATTGGTCTGATTTATTTCCCAAATTCATTCCTGAGAATTACTCCTGTGTGTTGTCTCATTTACTTCTTGGGTTTTGCAACCACAGCGGCCTCCGTCTGGTTCACAGTGGTATTCACCTTTGATCGATTTGTGGCCATTAGTTGTCAGAAACTGAAAACAAAATATTGCACCGAGAAAACGGCGGCTGCTGTTATCGGGGTGGTGAGTGCGCTGAGCTGTTTCCTAAACATTCCTTTGTATTTTGTATATGACCCGGAATATATAATAGACAACGTACCTCGGGGTTGTGTCTGGAAACCGACCTTTTTCACTTCACCCGCATGGACAGCGTTTGATGTGTTTAGTCTTGTCTTAATGCCTTGTCTCCCATTCATTTTGATTTTGCTGTTCAATGTTCTCACCGCCAGGCACATTTTAGCGGCCAGTCGAGTCCGCGGAGGACTCCGGGGCCGCTGCAATGGAGAGGATCAAAAGGATCCAGAGATGGAGAACCGAAGGAAATCCATCATTTTACTCTTCAGTTTATCAGGCAGTTTTATATTTTTATGGAGCACACTCATTTTTTATGCTCTTTCGTTGCGGATAACAAACGTCCAGTACTATACGGCCAGTGTTATTCAGTCAGCCGGACTCATGCTTCAACTTCTCAGTTCCTGCACCAACACGTGTATTTATGCTGTGACACAGACTAAATTTAGGGAGGAGCTGAAGAACGGGGTGAAATATCCACTGAATCTAATTGTTACATTAGTTAAATCATAGAAACGTCTGAAGAACTTTCATCCGAAATTAAATACAGTCATTTGGAGTAGATTTTCACTTTTAGCGGTGTCGTGCGACGGGCGGTAGCGGATTGGGCGCCCATTATTCACCGCGCCTGATTTTACTATTCATTGACATCAATGAGTTCACTAAAGTTTCTTATATCAATCCAATAATTCCTCATGACCCGTTGGTCGACACCTGAGGGTTCCAAAAGCGGTAGCTGCAGAGAGTGGATGCATTGCTAATGATCTTCCAAATTTCCCTAGATTTTAGAACGACCCAAGTGGATTGGAAGGTGTAACATAAGGGTGAACTGTATGACATATCACAAGTGTTGTCAGCAGCTAAACGTGTTTACATCGCGCAAGACGCCTCAAGGCCACCAGCTGTTTGACCTGGCCGTCCGCCACAAGGACACTTGTTTACGCCCCAGTATTACAATCGGGGACTTTCCAGACTCGGAGGACTTCACGAGGATTGGGAGTTCATACTGTGCCTTGGAAAACTACAGGCTCAATTGCCAGCCCTCGAGCTCATGGGGTCCCTAACGGGCAGAAGGTCGTGAGTTTGTGATTGATTGTTTGTTTGTCTGTTACAGTACTTGTATGTTATTAGTGTTACAATAAAGTAGTACCTTTTACTTTCGCCTGTCTACTACATTGTCTGTGATATCGGACCTGCGCTTAAAACAAAGCACTACATTTGGCATAGTCGGCAGGATCTGGTCAATATATTCAGACGAAAGGGAAAGACGGCGGAAGCCGAAACCTATGCTATCCCAGGGTGAGGTACCACAGCCGGCTGGGAAAAATTCGCCAACCGCTTGGCTCGTATTACTGCCCCGCTCTATTGGGATAAAAGTTTGGAATATAATCATAAGGGCATTCCCTTTGCTGTGTCCGACCTATTGGAGGAAGCGGGCTTCCCTAGAAAAAGGGGAGCACAGAGCAAGTGGGTCGGATACTCTTGAAATGCCTCCGTAAGGCAGAGCGAGAGATCGAAGAACTAAGGAAGGAGAGAGAGCAAAACCTAGTAACCATAGCACCAGGCGAGAAACAGAACTGTGCTTTGACCGAAGCCATTCGGACGGCACAGGAACGTGCAAACTGGGCGGAAAGCAAGCAAACCGCCCTGGCCTGTCGATGGACGACAGTCCCAGAAAAGAAACGTGTGAAAAAGAGAAACAAGCGAATAGATCCCGCAAAGGTGCGCACCCTTTGTGGGTCCAGTGGTTTTGACCCGGACACCTGGGGTGGGGACATCTGGGTGTCCGATTCTGATACGGACTCGGACACAGGGTGGACGGTCACAGAAGCCGACCATGTGGTCCGTCCGCTGCACACCCGCAAAATGAAACAACAGGGACCGCCGGGGCACAGGCAGACGGTCAGGGATTTCACCCACAGTGAATTAAGTGAAATGGGGGATCGGTATTGACAAAAACCTGGTGAAAGTTTGGGGGCCATGGTTGGTGCGTCTATGGGACCCAGGCGCTCAGGACGGCGACGTCACGGACCAAGAATTAAAACAGCTTGGTGCCCTGACAACAGACCCCACCATGAATGTGAACCTCCGGAACACCCAGGGGCACGGCTCCATGCATCATTGGGTGATACTGGCGGTCCAAAACAAGCATAACAGTGCTATGCATTGGATCGATGATAACACACCCTTGCACTCCATGCAAGACGGGGCGTCCCGTTTGCGAGAGATGGCGGCGCAAACCGGCATCTCCAGTGCCCAATATCAGGGACCAGACCAGGAGCTCCTGACGGTTGGTATGCGGAACCAACTCCTACAAAGTGGACCGTACCACCTACGGGGAGCCCTGCTAGCCTTGCTCAGGCCGGCCATAGGGCAACGTATAGGAGCGGTGGTGTTACTGTTGCAACAGTTAGGTAACGTGAATGATACAGGGATAAGACAAGAGGGAGTGCGGGCACAAACGGCAAGAGAGCAGGGAAATCAAGAAGACAGGAAGAGTCACGGTCTAATGGAAAGGTATTCAGGAAGGAAATGTTCACTGCCTTTTTAAAAGCCGGTTTCGAGAAGGCAGCCATAGACGGGATCCCCACCAGTGCCATGTACACATTGGACAGACAACACTGTAAGGATCAAAGTAAATCACAGATACGACAAGCTTCATCCGATGGAGAGAAGCACACCCCTCGCCCGCCGGACGAAGCGCACCCTGACCCGCCAACCCGTTTGCTCCCACATATACCCTGTATCCCACTCCGGACGAAATGGAGCATATGCGGCGGGTTAGTAATCCCCTCACGTATGGGTGTGGCCGGGCCTCCCCTGACCGGTCTCATGCTGTCACAGTGAGGAGTTTCAGAACGGGAGACCTGGGGCCGCATGTGCCAATCGTCATTTATTGGCGACACAATAATAAACTGTATGGTATGGCTTTAATGGACACCGCGGCCGAGGTGTCCATTACACACGGGAACCGAAAAAAACATTCGTGTACGAGCATGATTATCAATGGCTTCGGCGGAGCAGAAACCAGAGCCGTTCGAGCACACGTACACATAGCCGTGGCTGTCGGACTGCCTCGGCTCTTGCCTGTCCTCATATCCAATGTCAAAGAAAATATTATTGGCATGGACCTGTTACAAGGGTGACACGTCAATACTCCAGTGGGCCGCTTCTCCTTTGGGATAAGACGTGCGAATGTCACGGTAGGAGCGGCCAAATCGGATCAGTGATCATCCCACTGCTCACGCAGGTGATTAACATAAAGCAATATCGGATACCGGGTTGGCAGGCAGCCATGACAGAGACGATGGAGGGCCTCTTGACAGCAGGTATCACCCAAAAATAGCCCCATATGGCCAGTCACGAAACCGGACGGCAGCTGGCGCATGACCATTGATTACAGCCTGTTAAAGAAAGCGGCGCCCCCCACTCGCCAGTGCCGTCCCTGATATTTTCACAGCAGTAGAACGCCTCTCAGAAGGCGAACAAAGTTGGTATGCTGTTATCGATTTGCTAACGCCTTCTTCTCCATACCGATCAGTTTGCCTTTTCATGGGCGGGTCGCCAGTATACGTTCACCCGCTTGCCCCAAGGTGATCGACATAGTCCCACGCTGTGTCACGGCCTGATCGCACGTGACTTAGTTCGCTACCCATTGGCTCCGGACATTGAGGTAGCACATTACATTGATGATATCCTAATACGGGAACACTCGAAGAAGCGGTCAAAGAAGCCCTCCGCGTTATGATCGAACACTTATCTGAACGAGAGTGGGCTGTCAGCACCAAGAAATTACAGGGACCCAGTCGGAGTGTGATTTTTCTGGGCAACCAGTGGGTAAAAGGAGAACGGGTGATACCCGAAGCGGTACGGAGCAAAATAGCAGCCCTAGCACCCCCCAGTAACAAGGGGATGGCGCAAAGGTTTATCGGGTTGTTGGGTTTTGGCGCAGGCACATAACCACCTAACCACCCTGCTACAACCCATCTACGCCTGCACGCGGAAGAAGTCGGTCTTCCAATGGGGCCCCAAACAACAAACATTCTTTGAAGCAGCTAAAGAGGCCGTGGCACAAGCCCTACCCCTGGTGCCGAGAGTAGATGGAACACCCATGGAACTCCAGGTGTCGGTAGTAGAACTCGCAGCCGTTTGGAGCTTGTGGCAGAGTCAGTCAGGAAGACAAGCCCCACTGAGATTTTGGTCTCGCAAATTACCAGAGGCCGCCCAATGATAAACCCACTTTGAAAACGAGCTTTTGGCGTGCTATTGGGCACTTGTTGAAACTGAAAGCATTTTTGGCAGTGACAAGGTGGTCCTTCGACCGAATTACCAATTCAAATGTGGGTCCTCTCTGAGCAGACGTCTCATAAGGTAGGAAAGGCCCAACAAAGCTCCATAATGAAATGGAAATGGTACATTAGTGATAGAGCCACAAAAGGCAAGGAAGGGGTATCTCGCCTCCACGAACTGGTACAGGCATACCCAGGACAAGAAGAGAATGTACCTGCACCCCCTCCTTTGGTCCCCTCTCCGATCACGTGGGACACACCATATGAACTACTCACCGCAGAAGAAAAGCCACATGCTTGGTTTACAGATGGATCGGCGACGTATCAAGGGGGGTCCCGACGATGGAAGGCGGTAGCAACTACGCCATGTTCTTCGCAGCCTTCAACATGTCATCGATGACGACGAACACCTCGCTATGGCCATCCCCACACCTCCACTACTCGCCTTTAAACAGCAACCCAACCTCAAACAGACCATCGTTCGCAGCAAATTACCCAGCTTTCAGGAGAACAGCGTCCACGACACCACACAACCCTGCCACGGTAACCTCTGCAAGACATGTCAGATCATCGACACAGATACCACCATCACACGAGAGGACACCACCCACCAGGTACATGGTTCATACTCCTGTGAATCGGCCAACGTTGTCTACCTCATACGATGCAGGAATGGATGCCCCGGAGTATGGTACATTGGTCGGACACTCAACGAGCTCCATTGCCATTCCTCTCTCTGTTAATTTAATGCAGATGTTTACCCGTTTATATTACACTGGTTGACGGCGCCAGTAAAATTGCTCCCGTGTATCCACGAGCTGAGCTCATAACTCGATTTGACCTCCATCACAAAGGCCCGGTGCTTCCCTCACTCGCCTCCATTCCTTCCTCAGCTCATTGCCATTGAAACCCTCATCAATGCCTCTGACCAACTAGACTCCATTCCTCCAATGCACTCCTGGCCAGCCACCCAACCTCCACCTTCCAACCAGCACCAGTTCCTGTTATGCCTCACTGACACTCGCTGACACCTCATTCCCGATCGCCTAACATTTAAAAAGTTCATCCTGGGGTTTAAATCCTTCCATGGCCCACCCCTCCCCATCTCTGCCCTCTCCTCCACATCTACAGGAAACCTACCCGCGACCTCCTCATTTGTTGATCTTTGTCCTCTTATGGTGGGACTACCCTCGCTTGGTTCCACTCACCTATCTGATCACAGCCAGGAGAAGCTCCGCTTCCCACCGTTATATCTGATGTCTCTAAAAGTTCAATCCTTGGCTGCATCTTCTTCCTCATGTACATGCTTCCCCTTGGTGACACTGTCCGCAGACATGGACCAGCTTTTAGATATATGCTGACAAAGACACTGCCTCTCTTTACCCTTCTAATGTTTTTCTGACATTCGATTTTTGATAAGCCACAATTTCCTCCAGTTTAAAATTAGGAAGTCCTGACCTTTGACCCCCAATCTCCACAACCTGCCCATCCTCACCCTTCGCTTGCTGACCTGAATTGGCTTCCATTCTTCAAAGCTTGTAGTTTATTTTTATTCTTTCTTACACTTAAATCCACGAGGCCCTCATCCCCCTCTATCTCTGTCGCCTCCTCCAGTCCTGGAGCCCATGCCAAACACTCTGCTCCTCCACCTTTGGCTGCTTGTGCATCCGCAGTCCATTTGCCCTACTTTTGACAGACTTGTCTTCAGCCACATCCACGACCCAGAATTCCCTACCTATGCCCCTTCACCTCCCTCTCCCTCTTTCGGGCGTCAACCATGCCTCAGTGGAGCAGTCTCGCTTCTGAGTTAGAAGGTTGGGAGTTTTAGTCCCACTCCGGAGACTTGAACACATAATCTAGGCTGACGCTACTTTGCGGTGCTGAGGCTGACCTGTACTGTCGGAGATACCGACTTTCATCGGACACGTTAAACCGAGGGCCCACTTACCCTCTCAGGCAGATGTAAAAGATCCCACGGCAACATTCGAAAAAGTGCAGGGGAGTTCTCCTCGGTGTCCTGGGCAATATATATCCCTCAAACGACATCACTAATACCGATTTTCTCATTTCAGTTTGTGGGAGCTTGCTGGGTGCAAATTGGCTGGCGCGTTTCCTACATTACCACAATGATTAAAAGATTTGACAGGGTATTTAGGGGGAAACTGTTTCAGCTGGTGGGAGAGTCCAGAAAATTGAGGCATAACCTTAAAATTAGAGCTAGGGGTGATGCCAGGAAGCACTTCTTCACACAAAGGGTAATAGAAATCTGGAACTGTCTCCCTCAGAGAGCTGTTGAGGCTGGAGGTCAATTGAAAATTTCAAAACGGAGTTTGATAATATTTAGTTGGGTAAGGGTATTCAGGGTTATGAAGCCAAGACGGGTAATTGGAGTTAATGTACAGATCAGCCATGATCTGTTTGAATGTTGGAACAGTCTCAAGGGGCTGAATGGCCTCCTCCCGTTCCTATGTCCTAACGGAGACCGCCACCGAGGTCCCGTGCGAACGCTATTCGGAATATTTTGGGATAGAAATTCATCGTTGGCTGGAGTTCCTAACGAGTGAGATCGGATCGACAGCCCGTTGTACACCTCGCCCGATATTCAGGGTGTGATCAGATTGACTCCCTGTTTTACACCTGGCCCGATATTCATAGTGTGATCAGATCAACCACCCGTTTTCCACTGTCCCGATATTCAGGGTGTGATCGGATTGACTCCCCATTTTACATCTGGTCCGTTATTCAGCATGTGATCGGATCGACTCCCCGTTTTACACCTGGCCCGATATTCAGGGTGTGAACGGATTGACCGCTCATTCTACACCTTGCCCGATATTCAGGGTGCGATTGGATCGACTGCCCTTTTGACAATTGGACCAATATTCAGGGCGTGATCAGAATGACCATCCGTTATAAACCTGGCCCGATATTCAGGGTGAGACCGGATCAGCGCCTGTTTTGCACCTGGCCCGATATTCAGGGTGTGATGAGATCAACTCCCCATTTTACACCTGGCCCAATATTCAGGGTGTGATCAGATCGAACGCCCGTTTTACACCTGGTCCGATATTCAGGGTGTGATCGGATGAACCACCCATTTTATAGCTGACCCGATATCCTGTTCTATTGAAACCCAAAACAAATGTAAACACCAATATGTTTAAATGGTGGACTCTTGTAGAATCATAGAATCAAAGAAAACTTGCGGCACAGATAGAGGCCATTCGGCCCATCGTGTCATCGCCGGCTGAAGAATGAGCCACCAAGCCTCATCTCACTTTCTCGCATTTGGTCCGTAGCCCTGCAGGTCACGGCTCTTCAGGTTCATATCCAGTTATTTTTAAAATGAGTTGGGGGTTTCTGCCTCTACCACCCTTTCAGACAGTGTGTTCCAGACCCCCACCAACCTCTGGGTGAAAACATTTTTCCTCATTTCCACACTAGTCCTTCTACCAATCACTTTAAATCTATACCCTCTGGTTACTGACCCATCCGTTATTTGAAATAGGTCCTGCATATCCCACTCCATCCAGGCCCCTCGTAATTTTGTCCACCTCAATCAAATAACCCCTCAGCCTCCTCTGTTCTAAGGAAAACAACCGCAGCCTATCCAATCTGTCATCACAGCTAAAATTCTCCACTCCTGGCAACATTCTCGTAAATCGCCTCTGCTCCTCTCGAGTGCAATTACATCCTTCCTGTAATGTGGTGACTGGAACTGTGCGCAGTACTCAAGCTGTGGCCGAACTAGTGTGTTATACAGTTCAAGCATAACATCTCTGCTTTTATATTCTATGCCTCGTCTAATAAAGGAAAGCATTCCGGATGCCTTCTCAACCACCTTATCTACCTGTCCAGCTACCTTCAGGGATCTGTGGACATGCACTCCAAGTTCACTCTGTCCCTCTTCATCTCTCAGTATCGTACCATTTATTGTGTACTCCCTTGCCTTGTTTGCCCTCCACAAATGCACTGCCTAACACTCCTCTGGATTGAATTCCATTTGCCAATTTTCTGCCCACCTGACCAGTCCATTGATACCTTCCTGCAGTCTACAGATTTCTTCCTCACTATCAACCACACGTCTAATTTTTGTATCAACTGCAAACTTCTTAATCATGCCGCCGACATTAAGTCTAAATCATTGATGTATATCACAAAAAGCAAGGGACCTAATACTGAGCCCTGCGGAACCCCACTGGAAACAGTCTTCCAGTCACAAAAAGACCCGTCGACCATTTCACTTTGCTTCCTGCCACTGAGCCAATTTTGGATCCAACTTGCCACTTTCCCTTCGATCCAATGGGTTTTTACATTTCTGATCAGTCTGCCATGTGGAACCTTGCCTTGCTAAAATCCATGTGGAATACATCAAACGCACTACCTTCATCAACCTTCCTTGTTACCTCCTCAAAAAATGCAATGAAGTTAGCCAGACAAATCTTCCTTTACAAATCCATGCTGACGGTCCTTGATTAATCCGTGCCTTCTAAATGACGATTTATATATCCATCAGAACTTTTTTCCAATAATTTGCCCATCACCGAGGTTAGGGTGACTGGCCTCTAATTCATCATTTTTTTCCTTCTCCATTTATAAACAACGGTGCAACGTCAGCAGCCCTCCAGTCCCCAGCACCAAACCTGTAGACAAAGAGGATTGGTAAATGATGGGCAGAGCCTCCGCTATTTCCTCCTTTGTTTCTCTAAACAGACTGGGATAAATTTCATCTGGGTCTGGCGATTTACCTCCTTAAAACGATACTAAGCCCCTTAATATTTCCTTTCTCACTATATTTATCGCATCCAATATAAAACAATCCTCCTCCTTAACTACAATGTCTGCATCGACCGCCTGTTTTGTGAAGACAGACGCAGTGCTCCTTAAGAACCATACCCACGTCTTTTGCCCCCACACACAGGATACCTTTTTGTTGACTAATTGGCCCTATTCTTTCCTTAATCATCCTCTTGCTCTTAATGTATTTATAAAACAACCTTGTGATTTCCTTGATTTCACTCGCCAATACATTTTTCCCTTGCATTCCCTTTGCTTCCTTAATTTCCTTTCTAATTTCACCCCTGCACTCTCGATACTCCTCTCGGCTTTTTGCAGTTTTGAACTCTCGTTATCTGACATAAGCTTCACTTTTTTTGCCTTATCCTACCCTGTATGCTTCTTGAAATTCAGGAGGCTGTTTGTTTGGGAGTGTCATCCTTTTACTTTGTGCGAACATATTTGCTCTGAACCCTCCTTATCTCCCACTTAAATGCCTCCCAATACTCTGACACTGATTTATCTTCAAATACCTGTTTCCAGTCCACTTTTGCTAAATCACATCTCAGCTTAGTAAAATTGTCCTTTCTCCTTTCAGAACATTTATTCCTTTTCCATCTTTGTCCTTATCCATAAATACGCTAAATCTAACTGAAAAAGACCACGACCACGAAAATGGTCTCCCACTGATACTCCTTCCACCTGCCCAGCTTCATTCCCTAAAACTAAGTCCAGAACTGCCCCCTCTCTTGTCCAGCTTGCTACATACTGGTAAAAAAAGTTCTCCTGAATGCAATTTAAGAAATTGGTACCCTCTATACCTGTTGCACTGATTCCTCCCATTCAATATAGGAAAGATAGAGCAGGAGGTAAGAGAGGAGGGGGAGTTGCGTTCTTGATTAGGGAGAACATCACGGCAGTAGTGAGAGGGGATATATCCGAGGGTTCGCCCACTGAGTCCATATGGGTAGAACTGAAAAATAAGAAGGGAGAGATCACTTTGATAGGATTGTACTACAGACCCCCAAATAGTCAACGGGAAATTGAGGAGCAAATATGTAAGGAGATTACAGACAGCTGCAAGAAAAATAGGGTGGTAATAGTAGGGGACTTTAACTTTCCCAACATTGACTGGGACAGCCATAGCATTAGGGGCTTGGATGGAGAGAAATTTGTTGAGTGTATTCAGGAGGAATTTCTCATTCAGTATGTGGATGGCCCGACTAGAGAGGGGGCAAAACTTGACCTCCTCTTGGGAAATAAGGAAGGGCAGGTGACAGAAGTGTTAGTGAGGGATCACTTTGGGACCAGTGATCATAATTCCATTAGTTTTAAGATAGCTATGGAGAAGGATAGGTCTGGCCCAAAAGTTAAAATTCTAAATTGGGGAAAGGCCAATTTTGATGGTATTAGACAGGAACTTTCAGAAGTTGTTTGGGAGAGTCTGTTGGCAGGCAAAGGGACGTCTGGTAAGTGGGAGGCTTTCAAAAGTGTGTTAACCAGGGTTCAGGGTAAGCACATTCCTTATAAAGTGAAGGGCAAGGCTGGTAGAAGTAGGGAACCTTGGATGACTCGGGAGATTGAGGCACTAGTCAAAAAGAAGAAGGAGGCATATGACATGCATAGGCAGCTGGGATCAAGTGGATCCCTTGAAGAGTATAGAGATTGCCGGAGTAGAGTTAAGAGAGAAATCAGGAGGGCAAAAAGGGGATATGAGATTGCTTTGGCAGATCAGGCAAAGGTGAATCCAAAGAGCTTCTACAAATACATAAAGGGCAAAAGGGTAACTAGGGAGAGAGTAGGACCTCTTAAGGATCAACAAGGTCATCTAAGTGCGGAACCACAAGAGATGGGTGAGATCCTGAATGAATATTTCACATCGGTATTTACGGTTGAGAAAGGCATGGATGTTAGGGAACTTGGGGAAATAAATAGTGATGTCTTGAGGAGTGTACATATTACAGAGAGGGAGGTGCTGGAAGTCTTAACGCGCATCAAGGTAGATAAATCTCCAGGACCTGATGAAATGTATCCCAGGACGTTATGGGAGGTTAGGGAGGAAATTGCGGGTCCCCTAGCAGAGATATTTGAATCATCCACCGCTACAGGTGAGGTGCCTGAAGATTGGAGGGTAGCAAATGTTGTGCCTTTGTTTAAGAAGGGCGGCAGGGAAAAGCCTGGGAACTACAGACCAGTGAGCCTGACATCTGTAGTGGGTAAGTTGTTAGAGGGTATTCTGAGGGACAGGATCTACAGGCATTTGGAGAGGCAGGGACTAATTAGGAACAGTCAGCATGGTTTTGTGAGAGGAAAATCATGTCTCACGAATTTGATTGAGTTTTTTGAAGGGGTAACCAAGAAGATAGATGAGGGCTGTGCAGTAGACGTGGTCTACATGGACTTCAGCAAAGCATTTGACAAGGTACCGCATGGTAGGTTGTTACATAAGGTTAAATCTCATGGGATCCAAGGTGAGGTAGCCAATTGGATACAAAATTGGCTTGACGACAGAAGACAGAGGGTGGTTGTCGAGGGTTGTTTTTCAAACTGGATGCCTGTGTCCAGCGGTGTGCCTCAGGGATCGGTGCTGGGTCCGCTGTTATTTGTTATTTATATTAATGATTTGGATGAGAATTTAGGAGGCATGGTTAGTAAGTTTGCAGATGACACCAAGATTGGTGGCATTGTGGACAGTGAAGAAGGTTATCTAGGATTGCAACGGGATCTTGATAAATTGGGCCAGTGGGCCGATGAATGGCAGATGGAATTTAATTTAGATAAATGTGAGGTGATGCATTTTGGTAGATCGAATCGGGCCAGGACCTACTCCGTTAATGGTAGGGCGTTGGGGAGAGTTATAGAACAAAGAGATCTGGGAGTACAGATTCATAGCTCCTTGAAAGTGGAGTCACAGGTGGATAGGGTGGTGAAGAAGGCATTCAGCATGCTTGGTTTCATTGGTCAGAACATTGAATGCAGGAGTTGGGATGTCTTGTTGAAGTTGTACAGGGCATTGGTGAGGCCACACTTGGAGTACTGTGTACAGTTCTGGTCACCCTATTATAGAAAGGATATTATTAAACTAGAAAGAGTGCAGAAAAGATTTACTAGTATGCTACCGGGACTTGATGGTTTGACTTACAGGGAGAGGTTAGACAGACTGGGACTTTATTCCCTGGAGAGTAGGAGGTTAAGGGGTGATCTTATAGAAGTCTATAAAATAATGAGGGGCATAGATAAGGTCGATAGTCAAAATCTTTTCCCAAAGGTAGGGGAGTCTATAACGAGGGGGCACAGATTTAAGGTGAGAGGGGAGAGATACAAAAGGATCCAGAGGGGCAATTTTTTCACTCAAAGGGTGGTGAGTGTCTGGAACGAGCTGCCAGAGGCAGTAGTAGAGGCGGGTACAATTTTGTCTTTTAAAAAGCATTTGGACAGTTACATGGGGAAGATGGGTATCGAGGGATATGGGCCAAGTGCAGGCAATTGGGACTAGCTTAGTGGTATAAACTGGGCGACATGGACATGTTGGGCCGAAGGGCTTGTTTCCATGTTGTAACTTCTATGATTCTATGATTCTATAATATTACTGACTAAGGTCACATCAGGGAAAAAGAATAAAAAGTTATAATTAAAGCCGCTATATTTAAATGCACGAAATATTCACAACAAGATAGATGAATTGATGTTGCAAATAGAGATAAATGGGTTTGATCTGGTAGTAGTCATTGCTGAGTCATGGTTGCAGGGTGACCAAGGTTGGGAATTTAATATGCCAGAGCACTTGACTTTTCAATAAGATAGGCGAAATGGAAAAGGAGTGGGTGCTGGGGGGGTTGTGTAAGCCTTCAAAATAAAGGATGAGATAAAGGCAGGAGTGAGAAAAGAACTTAGTTCAGAAAATCAAGATGTAGAATCAGTGTTTTTAGAGATAAGAAATAACAAGGGGCAGAAAATATTGGTGGGAGTAGTTTGTAGACACCCTAGCAGTTATTGTATTACACAGAGTATAAATCTGCAAATTGGAGGAGCATATAACAAGGGTAATGCAATAATCGTGTGGGACTTTAATCCTCATATAGACTGGAAAACCAAATTGGCAAACCTAATTTGGAGCACGAGTTCTTGGAATGCATTCAAGACAGTTTTCTGGACCAATATATCGAGGAACAAAGTAATATACAAAATAGGAGCAGGGGTAGGCCATTCGGACCCTCGAGCCTGCTCCACCATTCAATATGATCATGGCTAATCCTCTATCTCAATACCATATTCCCGCTCTCTTCCCATACCCCTTGATGCCTTTTGTGTCAAGAAATCTATCCAGCTCCTTCTTAAATGTATCCAGTGAATTGGCCTCCACAGCCTCCTGTGGTAGAGATTTCCACAGGTTCACCACCCTCTGATTGAAGAAATTTCTCCTCATCTCTGTCCTAAATCTCCTACTCCATATCCTGAGACTGTGACCCCTCGTTCTGGACCCCCCGGCCAGGGGAAACATCCTTCCTGCTAATCCCTGCCTCCCTGAACCAATTAGGGGACAGGCTATTTTAGATTTAGTATTGTGAAATGAGACAGGGTTAATTAGTAATCTTACAGTAAATGTCACTCTGGGGAAGAGTGATCGTAATATGATAGAATGTCATATTGTGTTTGGGAGCCATGAATTTCAGTCCAAAACAATGGTCTTAAATTTAAATAAGGCCAATTCTATAGGCATCGGCGTGAGTTGGCTAAGGTGGATTCGGAAATGAGATGAAAAGATATGAATATTGATGAGCAATGATGAATATTTAAAGGATTAATTCATAATCCTCAACGAATATACATTCCCTTGAGGAATATAAACTCCACGGTAAAGTGATCCACACGTGGCTCATTGGAGAAATTAACGGTAACTTTTGATTAAAAGAAGAGGCTTACAATGTTGTCAAAAAGTTTCGTAAGCCCGAGGATTGGGTTTTTTTTTAGAAATCAGCAAAGGATGACCAAGAAATTGATAAAGAGAAAGAAAATTGAATATTTGAGTAAACTAGCAAGATATATGAAAACAGATTGTAAGAGCTGTTAGAAGCATGTAAAGAGGAAGAGTTCGGCGAAATTATATGTGGGCCTCTTAGAGGAAGAGACAGGAGACTGTATGATGGGGTGTAATGAAATGGCAGAGACCTGAAACAAATATTTGTATCTGTCTTCTCAGTCGAAGGCACAAGAAACACACCGAAAACATTAGGAACCAAGGGGCTAATAAGGGTGAAGAACTTAGAGTATTTAAGATTTGTAAAGAAAAAGTACTGGATAAATTAATGGGACTAACAACCAACAAATCCCTTTGACCTGATAGCCTACATCCCAGGGTTTTAAAAGAGATGGCTGCAGTGTTTATGATCTTCCAGAATTTCGTAGATTCTAGAACGGTCCCGGTGGATTGGAAGGTAGCAAACGTAAACCCGCCATGAAAGAAAGGAAGGAGAGAGAAAAAAGGGAACGATAGAGCCATTAGCCTGACAACTGTAGTTGGTAAAATGCTGGATTCTATTATAGGGACGTAGTAACGGGCACTTAGAAAATCACAACATGATTAGGCAGCGTCAACACGGTTTTCTGAAAGGTGTTTGACAAATCTATTGGAGTTTTGTGAGGGTGTACCTAGCAGGGTAGATATGGGGAATCAATGGATGTATATTTGGATTTTCAAAAAAGCATTCGATAAATGCCACACAAGAGGTCGTTACATAAGATTAGAGCTCATGGGATTGGGGGTAATATATTATCTTGGATTGAGGATTGGTTTAACCGACAGAAAACAGAGAGGAGGAATAAACTGGTCATTTTCGGTGGCAGGTTGTAACTGGTGGGTTGCCGAAAGGATCAGTGCTTGGGCCTCAACTGTTTACAATATATATCAATGACTTAAATGAGGGGACCGAATATAATGCACTCAAGTTTGGTGATGAAACAATGCAAGGTGGGAAAGTAAGCTGTGAGATGGACGCTAAGAGGCTGCAAATGGATATATAGCGGTTAAGTGAGTTGGCGAGAAGTTGGCAGCTGGAGAATAATGTGAAAAACAATGAAATTATCCACTTTAGTAGTAAGGATAGGAAAATGGGATAGTTTTAAAAGGCGAGAGACGAAGAAATGTTGGTATTCCGAAGGATTTAGGTGTCCTTGCATACGAATCACAGGAAGTTAACATGCAGGCACAGCAAACAATTTGGAAAGCAAATGGTATGTTAGTCTATGATGCAAGGTAGTTGGAGTATGAGAGTAAGTAGGACATCCTGCAATGATACAGGGCTCTGGTGAGACCGCATCGGGAGTACTGTGAACAGTTTTGGTCTCCTCATCTAAGGAAGGATATACTTGCCTTAGAGTGGTAGAATGAAGGTTCACTGGATTGATTCCTGGGATGAAAACGTTGTCCTTTGAGTGGAGATTGAGTAGAATGGGCCTATAGTCTCTGGATTTTAGACGAATAAGTAGTGATCTCATTGAAACATAAAAGTTTCTGAGGGGAATTGACACGGTAGAGGCTGAGAGGCTGTTTCCCCCTGGCTTGGAGAGTCTCGTCTCAAAATAAAGGGTCGGCCATTCAGGGCCAAGATAAGGAAAGATTTTTTCACTCAGAGGGGAGTGAATCTTTGGAATTTTCTACCCCAGAGGGTTGTCGATGCTCCGTTGTTGACTGAGATCAATAGATTTTTGGGCACTAAAGGAATCAAGGGATGTGGGGATTGTGCGGGAAAGTGGAGTTGAGTTAGAAGATCAGCCATGATCTTATTGAATAGTGGAGAAGGCTTGAGGGGCCCTACAGCCTACTCCTGCAACTATTCTTATGTTCTTATGTTCGTATGGGAGAGAGAGAGAGAGAGAGAGAAAGAGAAACAGAATTGGACTGGTACAAACTCGGATCGGTAGATTAGTCGGGTCTGGCTTTCTGATTGGGTGATGTGGGGTGTAGTTTTGAGAAATCTTTTTTCAAAATTTTAAAATAAAACACCAGTTTTTAAACACAACACGATCTTCATTTGTGTTTTACTTCTGCTATTTCTGACCTGGCAGATGCAATTTAATGCAGGTTAGTGTGAAGTGATGCACTTTGAGAGGAATAACACAGAGAGGCGGTACAATCCACATGGTACTATTTTAACTGTGGTGGAAGAGCAGAGGGACCTCGGGTGTCGGGGGTGGCGGGGGGGGGGGGGGGAGAATGTATACCTAAATCTTTGAAGGTGGCAGTGCAAGTTGACAAGGCGGCTAAGAAAGCATGTGGGATACTTGGCTTTGTAAATAGCGACATTGAATACAAAAACAAGGAATTCATGCTGGACATTTTCAAAATACAGGTTAGGCATCAGCTGGAGTATTGTAGTCAATTCTGGGCACAACACTTCAGGAAGGATTCCAAGGTCTTGGAGAGGGTGCAGATGCGATTTACCAAGATATCAGGGATGAGGGACTTCATTTATGTGGAGAGATTGGAGAAGCTGGGATTGTTCTCCTTTCTGCAGAGAAGGTTAAGGGGAGATTTAATAGAGGTGTTCAAAATAATGAAAGGTTTTGATAGAGCCAATAGGGAGAAATTGTTTCCTCTGGCAAATGGCTCGGTAACCAGAGGTCATAGATTTCAAATAATTGGCAAAAGAACTAGAGCAGAAATTAGGAGAAATGTTTTCACGCAGGTGGTTGTTAAGATCTATAACGCATTACCTGAAAGTGTAGTGAGAGCAGATTCGATAGGAACTTTCAAAAGGCGATTGGACATGTATTTGTCGAGGATTAATTTGCAGGGTTACCGGGACAAAGTTGGGGTGTAGGATTGAATGGGATATCTCTTTTGAAGAGCCGGCACAGGCACAGTGGGCTGAATGACCTCCTCCTGTGCTGTACGATTCTATCATTCAATGATTTTGTGTATTTCGTGGTCCTCTGTACAGTGTATGTCTTTCTCAGTGAGGAGTAGTAATGTGTAATAAAAGTCCCAGTGCTTTGTTAACACAAAATGGTGGCTCTGAAGAAACTCAAAATTGAGTTCCGCACTTGAATCAAAATCGCTGCATTTACATGAAAATAAAATGTCTCTCTCAGTCTGTATCTCCTTCGGTGTCCTCTACGGCCGTGTGCGTAACAGCGTCAGCTCCAGCACGTGTACATTAAACAGTGGGTAAAAGGGAAGGATTCATTCTTGTCATCACTGCACATCTCATCTCTTTCTCAGTCCCAGCTCCTGTACTGGAGCTGTACACAGCGGGTTAAAGGGATCGATTCACTGCCTGCTGGTAATGTGTGTGTTTACCGGAGACACTAAAAAGGCATGTCTGAGGGTTTCAGCAGCAGATGGGCAGGGCGGGTGGAACGGTCATTATTACGGGCGCGGACGTAGGTGATCTTTGTGACGGAGAGGATAGGTCAGCTCGGGGTTGAATCGGACATCGAAGTTAAGAACAGTCGGGATTAGCCTCAGACAAAAGCCCGGGATGGGGATGCAATCAGTGAAAGGATGTGGAGATTGTGAGACCAAAGATCATGACTTCCGAATGGTTACAAGATGAAATTGTGTCTAATTTAAAACAGGATGTCGGCCTGACAACACAAAGATATTGGAAGGGTCAAGAGAGGCGTTGGTTTTGTCAGCATGCAGCTGAAAGCTGGTCCATCTCTGTGGACTATGTGACCATAGGGCAGCATGTAGATGAGGAAGAGGAGGGAGCCAAGGATTGAACATTTAGAGACAACAGATATAACGGTGATAGGGTGGGAAGAGAAGCTTCTCCTGGCTATGATCAGATAGGAGATTGGAACCAAGTGAGGGTAG
The DNA here is from genome assembly GCF_035084215.1 of Heptranchias perlo. Classification (NCBI taxonomy): domain Eukaryota; kingdom Metazoa; phylum Chordata; class Chondrichthyes; order Hexanchiformes; family Hexanchidae; genus Heptranchias; species Heptranchias perlo. The sequence continues at coordinate 3,058,201 of NW_027139442.1, read as the reverse complement.
TCCCAGCCAAATAGCCAGAGTCAGATGAATGAGGAGGTCACGGGTGAGGTCAATGCAGGTGTTTGGGGACAATTGCAGGGCTATGGAACAAGAGTAGGGGTACGCGATTAATTAGACATCTCTTTCGAAGAGCCATCACAGGCACGATGGGTCGAATGACCTTCTGTGCAGCATGATTCTGTCATGTTATGTGTCGGGGGGAGGGGGTGGGTGGACGGGAGTACGGATGGGTGGGACATGGAAACATTTAAACCCAAGACTGAGAATTTCAACTGTAAGGCGATGTGGAACTGAGAGACAGTGAGGTTCCGTGATGTCAAACAGGAACTGGTGCAGGTCCGAAGGTGGAGAATGGGTGCCCGGCCAGAAGTGAACTGGAGGAATGGAGTCTGCGGGAACAGAGGCAATGGCAATGGGCTGAGGAAGGAATGAATGCGGGTGAGGGAAGCACAGGGATCAAATCGGGTCATGAGCTCAGCTCAGTTGCACGGGACCAATTTTACTGGAGCCATGAATCAAATGTAGAATAAACGGGGAAACATCTGCAGTAAAACAATGGAGAGAGGAATGGCAATGAAGCTCGTTCAGTGTCCGTCCCCTAATATCACCAACAGTCATTTATCGGCTACAATCCTGAAAATGACCGTTAACTCTGTCAGAGACTCAAAATTCATATTTTAAATGGGAAACTGCAGGGCAGAGAGAAATGGTGTGTTTGTGTTCTTGGATTCAGTTTAACTGCGGTGAAATCGGTAACATTTAGAAATGAATGGGCAGGACTGAACATGGGCAATGCAATTATATGAAAACTGTAAATGAAGTCGCTAATTGTTGTTGGATCAGTCCTGTATGAGCACAGCTTGTAAATTTATTTCTGAGAGTGGTCTGATTAAGTAATGCCCTGGATTTTGAGATGTTTCTGTTATATCCACGTAATTCTTTACATCGGATTCAAAGCTGCTGATGGAATGTGTTTGTTCAAGGGACTGTAACTGTAAAGCAATGATCAGGGGTATAACCGTGTCCGTGGAGACTTATCCTCTGTATAAATTAGGGGTCGTTGGAATGAATCATCTCACAGCACCTGCCGGAGCTCTGGTTTCCAGGCCAAAAGAAGTCACTGCTTCTCACTGAAATGGGATATCCAGTAATATATCAGATAGAACATATTTATTATCCTGTTCTTGCGGCCCTTGGAGTTTCGGGTAAGCCGTTATCTCAGCTGTTAATGGTGTAAATCGGCGTTAACTGTGCTGCTGTCCTGGGCACTTCATTTCTCCCTGTGTGTTTTACAAAGCTGCCTGTTCTGTTCTATCAATTGATGGAATGTCCTGTCTCAGCTTTTTCGGTCTTGTTGGAGTTACATTATATATGTAGTGTACTTTGAATATCCATCCCTGGGATTGTTGATGGATTATTCTTTGGACTGAATGTATTGTTGAATAATGGAATGTCCTTATCTTCTAAATGTTCAGCCTTGCAGCAATTGCATTATATCTGTAATGAAATTTGTATATCCAACCCTGGCATTGTCACTTGATTATTGTGCTGATTATACTGGAATCAGGTGTCTGGGCTGATAGCTGGTATCAGATCATCAGGAGCTATTAACAGTTTCGTGCTGTGGAACAAACCTGTCCTGGGCTATTTTTCTATAAATGTGTTTTCAGTGATTGATGATAAGACGGCTCACGTTACAAGGAGTCAGCGCAATGTCCTCCCTCCGCAATAACATGGTTCAGTTTAACTGGTATTTCAATGTATTTATTGGTTATCACTGTTATGAAAGATTATTTCATTGTGTGTGTATCTGACGCATCTCCAGAGGTCTGGCTACTGAACTGAGTTTTTTGCTGATTCTTTCACATCTCATTCTCTGCTTCACCGTGCATGAATTCACTGTAAAATGCAATGTTTTTGAGGTTATGTTGTATCAGTTTACACTGTATTTGATGGAATGAGGAGCCTTTCTACTTATCTGTAAGATCAGAAGATAAGAAAATAAGATGAGAAGCAGCGGTGATGTTGGTGTTTTGTTAATTGAACAATGCCGCCATCTAACGCTGTACTTTATAATTACAGGAGAAGGAATTTCAATTATTGTGAGGTGAGTCTGGAACAGGCATTCGATTCTGTTTATTCCATGCATTGTAGATGAAACGAACAGTGTAGGTGAACAGGTGGATACTTGGTTGATCTGTAAAAACATTAAACTGTTCACTGAGGTTTCACCATTTAATAAACTGACAATGAGTATCGAATCGTTGGAACACGGGGCTGGTGAAGAGAATGTAGGCGCAGGTTGTTAGGATAGAATCGGAAGGAAAAGGGGGCATTGAGAAATAGAGTAGAGACTGTACGGAGAGATAGAGAGGAGAGATAGAGGAAGGGACTGAGAAGGAAAACGAGAGGGAAGGGAGAAAATAAACGCGAGGAAGAGAGAGTGCGAGAAACACAGGGGGAGGGTGAAAGGGAGAGACTCGGAAAGAGAGAGAGACCAAGGGAAAGAAACAGAGTGAGAGAGAGGTGAGAGACAGGGAGAGAGGCACAGTGAGATGGACAGAGAGAGATACAGCGAGAGACACGTGGAGAGGGGAGAGACAGAGAGAGAGGGAGAGACAGAAAATGGGAGAAAGAAGCAGCAGAGTAAACAATTTTCGGAATGAACTGTTGAAACTTTCAGTACAATTATGAAGAGGAAAAGTGAATTGAAGGTGTTATTAGGATGTTGTCAGATTGTGAGAGTTTTATTGTACTCCCGCCGGGTGGGTTTATCACTATTAGGTCCTCAGTCTGTTTAGTGAATATTCCTTTTACTTATTTGCTGAATAAATAAACACGAATTGAAACGTATTTAAAGAATAGACTCATTCATTTTTTGACTGTTATGAATTATTACGATATTGCATCCTGAAAGCTGTCTGTCAGATTAATCCAATAAACAACGATGCTGATTTAATAAATACATTGTAATTTAAATTTAATTGAATGTGCAAAGTAAATTTATTGAACCCATTTTTACGGTTCCCTGACACCAATAACCACAGAAATCAATGGTTGAATTTATTGATTGGATTGTGTTACTGGGACCGAGAGATTAGATTTCCTCTAACACTTTGCTGCAGTCTCTCCCTGTGAATCCCAGCCCCTCCTCCGACTGCATTGAATCCTCTCTATCCTCATCCGTTGCTTCAGTTGATCCGCTTTCACAAACCATCTGCTCCTGACTCCCCTCCAGCTCCGACATATACTTTTCCTTGTCTCCCTCCTTATCTCACTTACTGGGTCGGGCTCCAGCTGCCATTCCCGTTTAGTGCCAACCCCTGTCGGCTCTCTTAACCCGGAGGAAGAAACCAGCTGCACCTTCTCCGTCCGCTCAACTTCCCGACACTTCGCTTTCGTTCCAAGTTTGTCTGGAGCCCAAATCCGGCGTTAATCCGCTGGAATCCCGTTCGGTAAAACCCCTTCTCTTTCCCCACTGGTACTATGCCCTCGCTCAGCCCTTCCAACAAATCTGGTGCTCACCTTATTCACTTTCTGTATCGATTTCCCAATTCATTATTGATCATTGTGTTAAAAAATATCTCTCTGCCCGAAAGCGGTTCCCAGGTCAGTGAATCACTTTCCACCCTTCGATGCAGCAACAAAGCTGGAAATTTCACTCGAGATCATCTCAAACTGCTGCTTTGACTCCAGGTCTGAAAAGTAATGTCTCTGCTTCCTTTCCTCTATCTTACAGTTAACTTGGCGGCGATTGTGATCCTGTCTCGTGGAAAGTGCGGACTCTCCAAATGTATCACTCGATACCTGGTGGGAATGGCAGCGGCCGATCTTCTGGTCGTTATCTCTGATCCGATATTGAGGGGGATTTGTGCGATTTATTTCCCAGGCTCATTCCTGGACGTTACTCCCGTGTGTAGTCTCGTTAACTTCTTGGTTTTTGCAACCACCGAGTTTTCCGTCTGGCTCACAGTCGCTTTCCCCTTTGATCGATTTGTGGCCATTTGTTGTGAGAAGCTGAAAACCAAATATTGTACCGAGAAAACGGCGGTTGTGGTTCTGGGAACAGTGAGTGTGCTGAGCTGTTTAGAGAGTCTCCCCTGGTACTTCTTGTATGAACCTGCATTTGTAATTGATAATGTTCACTGGTTTTGTGTGTATAAACCGAGCTTCAATACTTCCCCCGTATGGGCCGCATTTGAGTTTTTTCACCGCATTTTAACCCCTTGTGTCCCGTTCTTTCTGATTTTGCTGCTCAATGTTCTGACGGTCAGACGTATTTTAGTGTCCAGCCGAGTCCGCAGGGGACTCCGGGGCCGCAGCAATGGAGAGAATCACAAGGATCCAGAGATGGAGAACCGCAAGAAATCCATCATTTTACTCTTCAGTATATCGGGCAGTTTTATATTGTTATGGGTGACACACGTTGTATTTTACATCTATCAGCGAATTACAAGTAGTTATTCTTACTCCTCCCCCACTGACCCCCGTTATATCACAGAACGCACAGCAGGAATTTTGCAGCTTCTCAGTTCCTGCACAAACACGTGTATTTATATCCTGACCCAGACTAAATTCAGAGAGGAGCTGAAGAACGCGGTAAAATACCCACTGATTCTAATTGTTAAATTCGTCAAATTATTGGAAGAGCTGAAGAGTTTCAAGCACTAGAACTAAATCCCATTTGATATCCTAACCCCTACACTTCACACTGGACGGGAAGTACATTTTATATTAGCAGCACCGAGCCCGGAAATGATCTTAAAACTGATTCTGATATATTTTATTGATAACCTGTCCTATTGAGGCAGGGATTGTTCTGCAGACGATGCATGAATTGTTGCTCAAAGACAGCATTAAAGAGATCAGCTGGACTTCAAATGAATGGCCGCCCTGCACCTAAAGCAAAATGGGCAAACCTGGCAATCACTGTCACTGCTGTGGGGCAGATCAGAATGTGTGCACTCTGCATGAATGGAGATACAGAATGACAGAGAAACACAGACAGACAGACGGAAAGAGAGATGACAGTGTTACTTTTTGAGACCAGGAGACCCTGTGACACGCAGAGCACAGGGGAAGGGTGATACAATTTATGCAGCGGTCCGTGGGTTACTTTATTGGACAAGGAGAGCCTGAGACACATGGAGCGGAGGCGGATGGAGGACAGGCTGTGGGGGGACCCCTGAGTTACGTTATGGGTCCGGTGGTACAGAGACGCACGGGGCACAGAGGAGGGGGGAGCCAGGCTGCGAACATGACCCCTTGGTTACTTATTGAGACCAGTGACACTGACACACGCGCGCGCGCGCACGCGCACACACACACACACACACACACACAGTACAGTCAACTGACAGTTGTCCCTTATACACATATTGATGTTGAATTGAGCTGAGCTGTGACACAAATGAACATTGGATTAAAATATTAAATTCAAATTAGTTTGCTTCAGAGCTTCAAAATTTTGCTTGTCAGAAGTTATAGAATGGGAGCGAGTGAGAGAGGGTGATAGAGAGAGAGGGAGAGAATGAATGAGAGTGAGCGACGGTGATAGAGAGAGAGAGAGAGAGACAAACAAAGAGAATGAGAGCCTGTGAAAGAGATTGACAGAGAGAGAGAATGAGACAGAGAGTGAAAGAGAAACAATATCGGTTCGATCCGGGCAGAATTGGCCGAACCAGGGCAAAAGATCGGGGGAATTTTAAACGTCAGTGAGTTGCACCCAAAACCACTTAAATGGTATTTTCAGCAAACTTTTACATTGGTTGAAGATTCAATTGTCCAGGATCAGGTTCTGCCCATCGAACTGACCAATTCTCCAGGTCGACATTGCGAGATCCAACAGATTGTGCTGGTTCGGGAAGCGCTTCACATTGTGTTAATTTTCTTTGGCACTTAGGCATCAGTGGGCACGGTTTAAAATGTACTTCCTATCAAACAATATTAATTTACTAAGTAATTGACTGGTGTACATCAACTAAAGAAATTAATTGTTCAATATGGTTGTTTAAAGTCATTTTGAGTGATTATAAACCAGGTTGCTCACAGGTGGACGACTGGAAACTCTTTTGGAAATGCTTATTTTTGGTGTAAAAACACATTTTTAGCTGTATTCATAAAACTGCACAGGTTACCACTCTTAAATATATCAAGGAATAATTTTAATGTAAAGAAAATAAAATATGTAATTAAGTTCTCTTGCTCTGCCCGATTGTGCTGGTTGATTGAAGATTATACGTTTGTGAATATGCAAATAAATTGTAAAAGGCCCTGATCCCCGATTTGTGCTGATTCTCCTTATAGTTTACGGGGTAAAGACCTGATCCCTGGTTTTTGCTGATTCACCAGTTAGTTTACTGGGTAAAGGCCCTTTATCGCTGATTTGGGCTGATTCGCCTGACGGTTTACTGGGGAAAGGCCCTGATCCCTGTTTTTTGCTGATTCCTTGAGGGATTACTGGATAAAGGCCCTGATCCCTGCTCCGTGCTGATTCCCTGATAGTTCACTGGGTAAAGGCCTTGATACCTGGTCCGTGCTGATTCCCTGATAGTTCACTGGGTAAAGGCCTTGATCCCTGGCCTGTGCTGATTCCCTGATGGCTTACTGGATAAAGGTACTGATCTCTGAGTCTCTCTCTCTCTCTCTCTGTGTCTCTCTCTCTTTGTCCCTCTCTGTCTCTGACTCTCTCTCACTCTCTGTCTGTCTGTCTGGCTGCCTCTCTCTCACTGTCTCTCTCTGTCTCTCGGTATGTCTATCTATGCCTCTCTCTCTCTCTCTCTCTCTCGCTCGCTCTCACTTTCTGTCTCATTGTCTCTGTCTCTGCCTCCCTCTCTCTATGACTCTCTATCTCCCCCTTTGTCTCCCTATCTCTGTTTCTCTCAGTCTTTATTTATGTCCGGCTCTTTCATTTAATTCTTATAATCATGGAATCATAGAATGGTTACAACATGGAAGGAGACCATTCGGCCCTTCGCGTACTTGCTGGCTCTCAGCAAGAGCAATCCAAATACTCCCACTCCCCCGCCCTATCCACGTAGCCCTGATTTTTTTTCCCTTCAAGTACTTATCCAATTCCCATTTGAAAGCCCCGATCGAATCCAATGCCAGATCTTTGAAGGGAAATCAAGTGAGTCCCACTCCCTCGCTTGTTCCCCGTAACCCTGTAATTATTTTCGCTTCAAGTATTTATCCAATTACATTTTGAAATCCACGACTGAATCTGCTTCCACTGGCCTTTCATGCAGTGCTTTCCAGATCATAACTACTCGCTGCATATTTTTTTTCCTCATGTCGCCTTTGGTTCTTTTACAAGTCACCTTAAATCTATGTACTCTGGTTCTTCACCCTTCTGCCAATGGGAACAGTTTCACTCTTTCTACTCTGCCGAGACACTTCATGATATTGAATACCTCTATCAAATCTCCTCTCAACCTTCTCTGCTCTAATGAGAACAGCTCCAGTTTCTCCAGTCTATCCACGTAACCGAAGTCCCCCATTCCTGGAATCATTCCAGTAAATGTCTTCTGCACCCTCTCGAAGGCCGTCACAGCTTTACTAAAATGCGATGCCCATACCTGGACACGATACTCCAGTTGTGGCCAAACCAGTGTTTTATAAAGGTTCGTCATTGATTGCTTGCTTTTGTACTCTATAGCTCTATTTAAAAGCTCAGGATCCCGTATGTTTTCTTAACCGCTTTCTCAACCTGCTCTGCCACCTTCAATGTTTTGTGCACATACACCCCAGATCTCTCCGTTCCTACACCCCTTTTACAATTGTACCATATATTTTATATTGCCTCCCTTCGTTCTTCCTCTGAAATGTATCACTTCACAGACTGCGTTACATTTCATCTGCCACATGCACGCCCATTCCATCAACCTGTCTATGTCGTCTTGAAGTCTATCACTATCCTCCTCACTGTTTACGACCCTGCCATGTTTCGTGTCGTCTGCAAATTTCGAAATTGAGCCTTGTGCACCCAAGTCCAATTCATTAAAATATCCCAAAAAAAGAAGCAGTCCTCGTACTGATCCCTGGAGAACACAAACGTATACGACCCTCCAGTCCGAAAAACAAACGTTCACGATTTCTCTCTGTTTCCTATTACATGGCCAATTTCGGATTCATGCTGCCATTGCCCCTTTTATTCCATGGGGTTCAACTTTGATGACAAGCTTATTATGCGACACTTTGTCAAACGCCTTTTGGAAGTCCATATCCACCACATTAAAAGCATTGCCCTCATCTACCCTCTCTGCTACCTCATCCAAAAACTCAATCAATTCTTGCTGCCGCCGATCGCCTTCATCCACGCTTTAGAAGTGTTCCCAGCCATCCAGGACTGTCCCGGAGGCTCCAGGAATAAAAGATTAATCTCCTGGACACTGCTGCGTGAACAAATCAGGGAGATAAATCATTGCTCTTTAAAAAAATACTTTGAAAACCTTTGTTAATTAGTGATTAAAATATTGGAGAAAAAAAGGCTGTTTGACTGGGTGATGGGTGATTGGGACTTGGTGCGAGTTGGGATCGGACAAAATGAGTTTCGGTTGAGCTGGAGTTTACGGAAGGTGGCAGATGGGAGACCGGCCAGTAGTGCATTGAAATAGTAGAGTCTGTAGGTGACAAAGGCAAGAATGAGGGTTTCAGCAGCAGATGAGATGAAGCAGGGGCAGAGATGGGCGTTGTTCCGGAGGTGGAAGTCGGCGGTCTTGGCGATGGAGAGCACATGATATGCATCTCTGCCTCTGTCTCTCTGTCTCTATCTCTCTCAGTACAGTACTCAGGGTGGCACCGTCCTTCAGATTAGACGTTAAAGCGAGGCCCCGGAAAAGATCCCACAGCACGATTTCAAAGAAGAGCGGGGCAGTTCTCAGAAGAACATAAGAACATATGAAATAGGAGCAGGAATAAGACAATCGGCCACTCGAGCCGGCTGATCTGATCCTAACCTCAAATCTAAAGAACACAAGAAGTGGGAGCAGGACCCGGCCACTGAGCTCCTGGGCCCGCTCCGCCACCCACAGGGCCTAGACCGATCCGAACTCAGCTTCATGTCCAATTTCCTGCCAGCTCCCCGTAACGCCTAATTCCCTTTACTTCTAGGAAACTGTCGATTTCTGTTTTACATTTTTTTATTGATGTAGCTTCCACAGCTTCCTGGGGCAGCATTTCCACAGACCTACTACCCTCTGAGTGAAGAAGTTTCTCCTCATCTCAGTTTTGAAAGAGCAGCCCCTTATTCTAAGATTGTGCCCCCTAGTTTTAGTTTCACCCATCCTTGGGAACATCTTTACCGCATCCACCCTATCAAGCCCCTTCACAATCTGATATGTTTCAATAAGATCGCCTCTCATTCTTCTGAGCTCCAATGATTTGAGTCGCAATCTACTCAACCTCTCCTCATATGTCCACTCCATCATCCCCGGGATTAACCGAGTGAACCTTCTTTGTACTGCCTCGAGAGCAAGTATGTCTTTTCTTAAGTATGGACACCAAAACTGTATGCAGTATTCCAGGTGCGGTCTCACCAATACCTTATATAACTGCAGAAATACCTCCCTGTTTTTATATTCTATCCCACTAGCAATAAAAGCCAACATTCCGTTGGCCTTCTTGATCACCTGCTGCACCTGCATACTAACTTTTTGATTTTCTTGCACGAGAAACCCCAGATCCCTTTGTACTGCAGTACTTTCCAGTTTCTCGCCATTAAGATAATAACTTGCTCTATGATTTTTCCTGCCAAAGTGCATAACCTCACATTTTCCAATGTTGTATTGCATCTGCATCATCTCCACCCACTCACCCAGCCTGTCGATATCCCCTTGTAGGTTTTTTTGTCCTGCTCACTCTCTACTTTCCCTCCCATCTTTGTATCATCTGCAAACTTTGATATGTTACACTCGGTCCCCTCCTCCAAATCGTTTATATAGATTGTAAAGAGTTGGGGACCCAGCACCGACCCCTGCGGAACACCACTGGCTACTGGTTGCTAGTCCGAGAATTAACCATTTATCCCAACTCTCTGCTTCCTGTTAGATAACCAATCCTCCACCAATGCCAGAATATTACCCCCAATCCAGTGATTCTTTATCTTGAGCAATAATCTTTTTGGTGGCACCTTGTCGAATGCCTTCTGGAAGTCTAAATACACTACGTCCACTGGTTCCCCTTTATCCACCCTGTACGTTATGTCCTCAAAGAACTCAAGCAAATTTGTCAGGCATGACTTCCCCTTCATAAAGCCATGCTGACGTTCTCCTATTAAGTTATGTTTATCTAAATGTTCAGTGACTGTCTCCTTAATAATAGACTCCAAAATTTTCAACGCCACAAATGTTAGGCTAACTGGTCTATAAATTCCAGCCTTCTGCCGACGACCCTTTTTAAGTAAGGGTGTTACATTAGCAGTTTTTCTATCTGCCGGGACATTTGCTGAGTCCAGAGAATTTTGGAAAATTATTACCAAAGCATACACAATCCCTACTGCCACTTCCATCAAGACCCTAAGATGTAAGCCATCAGGTCCAGGGGATTTATCCGCCTTGAGCCCCATTATTTTACTGAGTACCAATTCCTTCGTGATTTTAATCGTATTTAGCTCAACCCGCCCCCCCCCCCCCCCCACCCTCGTGCCACCTGTTTGTGCAGTGTTGGGATATTCTTGGTGTCCTCTACCGTAAATACTGAAACAAAATATTTGTTCAGCATTTTTGCATTCTCCATGTTTCCCACCATTAATTTTCCGGTCTCATCCTCTAAGGGACCTACGTTTGCATTAGCCACCCTTTTTCTTTTTATATAACTGTAGAAACTCTTGCTATCTGTTGTTATATTTTTTGCTCGTTTTTATTCATAATCTATCTTCCCTTTCTTAATCAATCCTTTAGTTACTTTTTGCTGTCTTTTGAAGACTTTCCAATCTTCTATCCTCCCACTATATTTGGCTACCTTATATGTCCTTGTTTTTAGTCGGATACTATCCTTAATTTCTCTACTTCGCCACGGATGGCGGTCATTTCTTTTACACCCTTTTTTCCTTAATGGAACATAATTTTTTTGAAAGTTGTAAAATAACTCCATAAATGAACACCACTACTCATGTACCGTCATACCCTTTAATCTATCTTCCCAGTCCATTTTAATCAATTCCGCTCTCATACCATCATAGTCTCCTTTATTCAAGCTCAGTCCGCTTGTTTGAGAACCAACCTTCTCACCCTCTAATTGGATATGGAATTTAACCATGTTATGGTCACTCATTCCAAGGGGATCCTTAACTAGGACATTATTAATTAGTCCTGGCTCATTACACAGGACCAGGTCCAATGTTGCTTGCCCCCTTGTAGGATTAGTTACATACTGCTCAAGAAATCCATCCCGAATACACTCAATAAACTCTTCCTCAAGGCTGCCCTGCCCAATTTGATTTGTCCAGTTAATATGATCGTTAAAATCCCCCATAATTATCACTGTTCCCTTATTACACGCCCAGACTATTTCCTGATTAATAATTCTTCCACCAGAGTTGGAACTATTAGGAGACCTATATACTACGCCCACTACTGTTTTTGCCCCTTATTATTCCTTGTCTCTACCCAAACTGTTTCATTATCCTGAACATTTGTCCCAATATCATTTCACTGTATTACAGTGATTCCTTCCTATATTAACAGAGCCACCCCACCTCCCCTTCATTCCTGCCTGTCCTTCCTGATTGTTAAATACCCTGGCATATTTAATTGCCAGTCGTTGTCACCCTGCAGCAATGTTTCTGTGATGGCCACAAGATCATACCCATTCGTAGTTATTTGTGCCGTTAACTCGTCAAATTTGTTGCGAATGCTACGTACATTCAGATAAAGAACTTTCAAATATGTTTTGTGATACTTAGTTCCTGCTTTTTCCTTTTTTAACACTTTACCTTTTACTCCATACCTTCTGTCCCTTCCTGGCACGCTTTCCTCTGCCTCTCTGCTCAGGTTCCCAAGCCCCTGCCAATTTAGTTTAAACCCTCCCCAACAGCACTAGCAAACACTCCCCCTAGGACAGCGGTCCCGGCCCTTCCGAGGTGCAGACCGTCCGGTTTGTACTGGTCCCACCTCCCCCAGAACCGGTTCCAATTTGAATCCCTCCTCCTTGCACCACTCCTCTCGCCACGTTTTCATTTGAAATATCCTGCTATTTCTACTCTGACTAGCACGTGGGACTGATGGCAATCTCCTCGCTGTCCTGGCTATATTTACCCAACAACCAATATTTAATGATTATCTACACAGATTATCTGGTCATCACCACATTGATGTTTGTGGGATCTTGCTGTGCGCAATTTGGCTGCCGCCTTTCTTATATTTCAACAGTGACTACGCTTCAAAAGTACTTCATCGGCTGTAAAACGCTTTGGAATATCCAGAGGTCATGAAAGGCGATCTATAAATGTGAATCATTCTTTCCTTGCACTCACCGCAAGTCAAAATCAGGACAGATGTTTACTGGGGACAAAGTGAGCCAAACTTTTTAGATTCGATGAAATTGATATTTAGATTTCCAAGTGTGAAGTTCACTTTATGAAGCTTTGGCCTTGGTTACAATCTCTCAATGGTTCCACAATTTCATCTGAAGGTCACGTTCTCTCCGCACATAACCCACAAATAGATTGATATACATTGTGTTATTTTTGAAAAGTTACTCTTGCAACGGACTAAGGGAGGAACTTGAGCCCGATCAGATGATGATTTTCTGGCATTGCTCGGCTGGTGGCGATTGGGTCCACAGCAATCCTGCCGTGCCCACCATCTTCTTTAACTTATATTATTGTATTGCTGGAAACAGCATGCAATGGGTTAACTCCGAACACCACACAAAGTTTGCTTCTAACGAGGCAGACACCACTTGTACTCCCGAATCGGAAGTACAATTTCAAAATGTTGCGGGTGACATCAAATTGGGAGGTGTGGTTAATACTGAGGAGGGCTGCGACAAAATACAGGAAGACGTTCAGAAACTTGCAGAATGGGCGTGAAAATGGCAAATGAATTTCAATGTGAGGCGGTACATCTTGGTAGAATGAATAGGAAGGCCACATATTCCTTGGAAAGAAAGAGTCAAATGGGGAAGAGGAGCCATGGGAAAAAGGGGAACAAATAAGAAATCAATAAAGTAGCAACACAAGTTACAAAGTCATTTTAAAAAGCAAATCAAGTTCTGGGGTTCATTTCTATGGGAATTGAATTGAAATCAGGGAAATCGTGTTCAACTTGTATTGAACCTTGGTTAGACTACACTTGCAGCATTGTGAATGGTTCTTGTCGCCAAATTATAAAGAGTATATAGATGCTCTGGAGAAGGTTCAAAAAGATTTACAAGGATGATACCACAACTGAAAGGTTGGGCCATTCAAATCCCACACGTTGTTTTTTGCTGATTTGAAACCTTTCCACTCTCTTAAATCTTTGAGGAGAATATTTCTGCAGGTTGAAATAGTAATAAACACTGATCCCACTTGCCCCACTGCCCCGGAAACAACTCACACAAGCCCCTTTCATAGGGCTCGTGGGCAACGAACAGGCCCCAGTGACAGAGATCGATTCCAGACACAGCTCACCCCCAACACCCACACACAGGGGCTGGAAGGAGTACAGTGTGGACATGGGACACACTCCTTCCACAGACACAGAATGTACAATCAGGAGACACATGTCCGTGTATGTAAAAGGAACAATTCACCCCCTCCTGGCAATATACGTGTGTCTCAGTGTCAGCTCCTGTACATTTACAGCACACAGTGGGTAAAAGGGAAAGTTTCCCTGAGAGATTGCAATGTTCAGTGTAACGGTTATTGAGAGGTTCAGTCCCTAAACTGGTTGAGTTTTGAGAGTCACTTTTCACGTTAAAGCGTTTAGTTCAGGTTAGGGAGGTGGGTACAATCCGTGTTAGGGACATATTCGCCCTGTGAAATGCTGAATTTTAATCATAATAAAGAGCTTTTGAATTAATAGGGCACAAGGTTTAACTGCACTGGGCTGGATTGTTTGTTTTTCTCACTCATTCACTCTGTCTCTCTCTGTGTAAACACCCCGAGGCAGTGAAACTGTCATTGACAAAGTGTTCAACGAAATAAAATCATCAGACATGGGGAATATACTAAAAACTGGGCTGGAAATGAACCTCGCTCCTCCAATAGGGCTGGGAAAAGGGGGAAATCAACACGCATTCTCGATCTGGATCTACTGTGTCTTTGTAGCAAGTTCTTGTTAAATTTGTCCTTCAAATGTATTCGCCGGGCAGTGTGGCATGTGTCAGGAGACCCTGAGACACACGGGACACCTGGTCTCATAACATAACTCATGTATATAGAGTGATATTAATCCCTGATTATTCCTGTCTCTCACTCCATGTCCAAATTTATATAGTCATAGATATAAATATATTCATTTATATACATTGATAATAATCCTTGATTATTGCCCTCTCCCACTCACTGCCCCAGTTTACACATTTAGAGATAGATTCATGTATAAACATTTATAGCAATCGCTGATTCTTTCTCTCACACTGTCCCAGTTAATATATTTATTGACATATATATTCATGTATACACATTGATATTGATCCCTTATTATTCCCTCTATCTTACTGCCCCAGGTTATATGTTTATGGATATAGATATGTTCACGTATATACATTTATATTAATGCCTGTTTATTCCCCTCTCTCACTGTCCCATTTTATATATTGACAGGTATATATTGATGGAGATACATTTATGTTAATCCCTGATTAATCCCCCTCTGCCTCTGTCTCAGCATATATATTTATAGCTTTGATACATTCATGTATATACATTTACATTAATCCCTGATTATTCCCCCTCTCTCACTCACTGACCCAGTTTATATATTAGTTGATAAATATTGATGGAGATGCATTGATTTTGATATCTGATGGTGTATGTTGATCTTTATTGCCTATTTTCGGTCTCGTCCCACCTCCCTCGCTCCCCTTGCCGCAACTTGGGCTCAGACGCTGACCTTTCACCCCCGCGTCCAAACATGCCCAATGGCACTTCAGAGGTCAGCCTCCGACCGGAAACTGCCGGGGTGAAGATTGAAGTGGCTGGCGGTCTGCTGATCCTGGGGCGTCTGCTTTAAGTGTCCGGTGTGGATATGCCTCAACGCCTCTGCAGTTCCAGTTCCGTCCCAGCTCCCGCAACGTGGATTGGCTGAGATTGGAATTAGCAGATGTGGAGCATGCATTTTACTTCGTGCTTTTCTCTTTTATTTAGTACCTTGTTTTCGTTCTAATTTGTTCAGTGTTTGCACCCCCAATGAATTCCCATTCGTGTTCTTTTTTTAATTTTAGTTTTGACAAACAGCTCTAAAAAAATAACAGGTGTCCTGATCACTGCTGTTTGTGGGATCTTAATGTGCGCAATTTGGCTGCCGCATTTCCCTTCATTACAACAGTGACTGCACTGCAAAAGCACTTCATTGGCTGTAAAGCTCATTGGGGCGTCCTGAGGTCATGAAAGGCGAAATAGAATATTGGTTCTTTTCCTTCTTTATTTCTCTGTCCATATTTCCCTGGTGCTGATCTTCCCCACTTTTTACATTTGTTCATTAACTGATTTACTAGGATGATACAAGAATTGAGAGTTTATACCTATCACGAAAGATAGAACAGGCTGAGGGTCTTGTCTCTAAAAAAGAGAATGCAGAGGTAGACAGATTGAAGACAGAGATAGAGAGAGAGAGAGAGAGAGAGGAACAGGGAGAGAGATAGAGACATGGAGATAAAGAGAGAGGTCAAGAGAGATCGATACCTACAGAAAGGGACAGACAGAGACATTGGTAAAGAGAGAGAAAGACAGAGGGAGAGAGAGACAGACAGACAGAGGGAGAGAGACAGAGACAAAGAGTCAAATCATATCTGCTATATCACCAAGACTGCCTACTTCCATCTCTGTAACATCGCCTGTCTCCACTCCTGCCTCAGCTCATATGCTGCTGAAATCCTCATCCATGCCTTTGTCACCTCCAGACTCCACAATTCTAAAGCTATCTTGGCCAGCGACCCATCTTCCAGCCTCAGTGAACTACAGCTCATCCGAAACTCCTGCTGCCCACATTATAACTCCCACCAAGTCCCGTTCACCCAACACCCGGTCAAACAGCATTTTTCACCAATACTTTTATCAGTAATAAACAAAAGTGTTCAAAGAATTTTTTTAAAAGTTGCTGTGATTTTTCACCCGAATTTTCACAGCAATGTCCAGGAGATTAATCCATCATTCCCAATGCGTCCGAGACAGTCCTCGAGAGAGACAGAACGAGAGTGACAGAGGGAGAGAGAGGTAATGAGAGGTGTAGAAGTCCAGAATTTGAGTGCATTTCCGACAGATTTTCAACTTATTACCAGCAGTGAGAGCAGATTATTTATTGGTAAACTTAATTGTCGACCAGCAGAAAGCTTCATAAAGTGACCCTCACAACTGGAAATCTACATATCCATTGAATCGAATCAATAAGTTTGTGGCACTTTGTCCTGATTTCGACTTGGGGTGAATGTAAAGAAAGACAGACTCGCATGTAATGTAAACAGTGCCTTTCACGACCTCAGGACATCCCAAACGTTTTACAGCTAACGAAATACTTTTGAAGTGTGGTCACTGTTGTAACGTAGGAAAGGCGGCAGCAAAGTTGCGCACAGCAAGATCCCACAAACAGCAAAATGATCATGACCAGATCATCTGTGATATTTTTGATGTTGATTGCGGGAAATATATGGGTCAGGACATCAGGGAGAAATCTCTGCTCTTCTTCGAAATTGTGCCATGGGAACTTTTACGTCTAATTGAGAGGGCAGACGGGGCCTCGGTTTATTATCTCATCTGAAAGACGGAGCCTCCGACAGTGCAGTGCTGAGGGAGCACTGAGAATGTCACCATAGACTTTATGCTCAAGTCTCATGGAGTGGGACTTAAAACCACAACTTTCTAATGCAGCGGAGATAGTGCTGCCCACTAAGCCACGGCTGACAATGTAGCATA
This sequence comes from Heptranchias perlo, assembly GCF_035084215.1. Taxonomy (NCBI): domain Eukaryota; kingdom Metazoa; phylum Chordata; class Chondrichthyes; order Hexanchiformes; family Hexanchidae; genus Heptranchias; species Heptranchias perlo. The sequence goes on along the minus strand of NW_027139442.1, from coordinate 3,041,145 downwards.
TGTAGGGTCTGAATTGAAATTAAAAGCACTCGCAGGGAGCGCCGTGCAGCACCCATAGAATCATAGAATCATAGAAGTTACAACATGGAAACAGGCCCTTCGGCCCAACATGTCCATGTCGCCCAGTTTATACCACTAAGCTAGTCCCAATTGCCTGCACTTGGCCCATATCCCTCTATACCCATCTTACCCATGTAACTGTCCAAATGCTTTTTAAAAGACAAAATTGTACCCGCCTCTACTACTGCCTCTGGCAGCTCGTTCCAGACACTCACCACCCTTTGAGTGAAAAAATTGCCCCTCTGGACCCTTTTGTATCTCTCCCCTCTCACCTTAAATCTATGCCCACTCGTTATAGACTCCCCTACCTTTGGGAAAAGATTTTGACTATCGACCTTATCTATGCCCCTCATTATTTTATAGACTTCTATAAGATCACCCCTTAACCTCCTACTCTCCAGGGAAAAAAGTCCCAGTCTGTCTAACCTCTCCCTGTAAGTCAAACCATCAAGTCCCGGTAGCATCCTAGTAAATCTTTTCTGCACTCTTTCTAGTTTAATAATATCCTTTCTATAATAGGGTGACCAGAACTGTACACAGTACTCCAAGTGTGGCCTCACCAATGCCCTGTACAACTTCAACAAGACATCCCAACTCCTGCATTCAATGTTCTGACCAATGAAACCAAGCATGCCGAATGCCTTCTTCACCACCCTATCCACCTGTGACTCCACTTTCAAGGAGCTATGAATCTGTACTCCAAGATCTCTTTGTTCTATAACTCTCCCCAACGCCCTACCATTAACGGAGTAGGTCCTGGCCCGATTCGATCTACCAAAATGCATCACCTCACATTTATCTAAATTAAACTCCATCTGCCATTCATCGGCCCACTGGCCCAATTGATCAAGATACCGTTGCAATCCCAGATAACCTTCTTCACTGTCCACAATGCCACCAATCTTGGTGTCATCTGCAAACTTGCTAACCATGCCTCCTAAATTCTCATCCAAATCATTAATATAAATAACAAATAACAGCGGACCCAGCACCGATCCCTGAGGCACACCGCTGGACACAGGCATCCAGTTTGAAAAACAACCCTCTACAACCACCCTCTGTCTTCTGTCGTCAAGCCAATTTTGTATCCAATTGGCTACCTCACCTTGGATCCCATGAGATTTAACCTTATGTAACAACCTACCATGCGGTACCTTGTCAAAGGCTTTGCTGAAGTCCATGTAGACCCCGTCTACTGCACAGCCCTCATCTATCTTCTTGGTTACCCCTTCAAAAAACTCAATCAAATTCGTGAGACATGATTTTCCTCTCACAAAACCATGCTGACTGTTCCTAATTAGTCCCTGCCTCTCCAAATGCCTGTAGATCCTGTCCCTCAGAATACCCTCTAACAACTTACCCACTACAGATGTCAGGCTCACTGGTCTGTAGTTCCCAGGCTTTTCCCTGCCGCCCTTCTTAAACAAAGGCACAACATTTGCTACCCTCCAATCTTCAGGCACCTCACCTGTAGCGGTGGATGATTCAAATATCTCTGCTAGGGGACCCGCAATTTCCTCCCTAACCTCCCATAACGTCCTGGGATACATTTCATCAGGTCCCAGAGATTTATCTACCTTGATGCGCGTTAAGACTTCCAGCACCTCCCTCTCTGTAATATGTACACTCCTCAAGACATCACTATTTATTTCCCCAAGTTCCCTAACATCCATGCCTTTCTCAACCGTAAATACCGATGTGAAATATTCATTCAGGATCTCACCCATTTCTTGTGGTTCCGCACATAGATGACCTTGTTGATCCTTAAGAGGCCCTACTCTCTCCCTAGTTACCCTTTTGCCCTTCATGTATTTGTAGAAGCTCTTTGGATTCACCTTTGCCTGATCTGCCAAAGCAATCTCATATCCCCTTTTTGCCCTCCTGATTTCTCTCTTAACTCTACTCCGGCAATCTCTATACTCTTCAAGGGATCCACTTGATCCCAGCTGCCTATACATGTCATATGCCTCCTTCTTCTTTTTGACTAGTGCCTCAATCTCCCGAGTCATCCAAGGTTCCCTACTTCTACCAGCCTTGCCCTTCACTTTATAAGGAATGTGCTTACCCTGAACCCTGGTTAACACACTTTTGAAAGCCTCCCACTTACCAGACGTCCCTTTGCCTGCCAACAGACTCTCCCAATCAACTTCTGAAAGTTCCTGTCTAATACCATCAAAATTGGCCTTTCCCCAATTTAGAATTTTAACTTTTGGGCCAGACCTATCCTTCTCCATAGCTATCTTAAAACTAATGGCAAACCCAGTTTGCCCAAATGTGAAAAAAGCCTTGAAATATTTCCCTAGTTTCAAATTTTATTTTTAAAAAGGTGCACCAACAACTCAGAAAGAAGTACCTGTTAATTCAAAAGCCATTTTGTGCCCTTATGTGAAATTGTATTGTAATAAAACCACACAGACACATGCGGAAGGTTTGGAGCGAACTGATTTGAATTTGATATTTTAATCGCATCTTCATTTGTGGCACAGCCCAGCTCTATTCAACCCCAATGTCTGTACAAACGACACGTGGCTCTTGGCTGTAGAAGTCAGTGTGTGCATGTGTGTGTGTGTGTGTCAGTGTCACTGGTCCCATAACGTAACCCAGGGTCGCCTGACACATCCCACACTGAATGGCGACTACATTTAATGAACTAAAATTAAACAGAACTTGTCACAAAGACAAAACAGATCGAGAGCTTGAATGTGTGTTGAACCCTTCTTTCTCTCTGCTCTGTTAGCGGGGGCGGGGGGGGGGGCGGGGGGTGCAGGGAGGGGGTCGCTCATTTGAAGCTCAGATTTTTGTATATTCCACATGTCTGAAGTGTTTGTTTCGTTGAACAGTTTGTCAGAGAGTTTCACCGCCTCAGGGAGTTTACAGAGAGAGAGAAAAAAACAGCTCCCACATTGCTCTGAAAGAACAATCCAGCGCAAGATTGTTTTAAAAATACAATCCAGTCCAAGTTAGTTAAACCTTGTCCCCTATTAATCCAAACGAACCATATTGTGATCAACATTCAGTATTTTACAGGGAGAGTATGTTCCGGACATGGATTGTACCCACCTCCCTAAACTAAACTCAACTCTTTACTGTAAAATGTTTCTGTCAAAACTCAGCCGGTTTAGTGACTGATCCCTCAAATAGCTGTTACATTAAATATTGCAATCTCTCAGTGAATCGTTCATTTTACCCGCCGTATACTGTACATGTACAGGAGATGACACTGAGACACACACGGGCCGAACAGTACCAGCGGGAGTGAATCGTTCTCTTTTACATGCAGGGATACGTGTCTCCTGATTGTGGTGTGTGTGTGTGTGTGTGTGCGTGTGCGTACGTGTGTGTGAGTTTGGAGGGAGTGCTTGTATTGTATAAAACTGCCGTAATATTCCCCACAAGGATTTAAGAGAGTGGAAAGCTTTCAAATCAGGGAAGAAAAAGTGTGTGGCATGTGAGAGGTGCAAACTTTCAGTTCTGGTATAATCCTTATAAATCTTTTTGGAACCTTCTCCAGAGTTTCTATATCATTTTTATAATATGGAGACTAGAACCGTTGACAGTTCTCCAAGTGTGGTCTAACAAAGGCTCAAGTTATGTTTAATATAATGTTCCAGCTTTTCAGTTCTATTCCATAATCTTCCATACTCGAAGCCCAGTCGATGCAACCTGTACTCACAATTTAACATTTAAGACCCAGTATCATTCTGGTGAATCTGATCTGCACCCCCTCCAAGGCCAATATATCCTTTCTGAGGTGCAGTGCCCAGAACTGAACACAATATCTCCAGGTGGGATATAAATAAACTTTGATCTGAGATACTGACATAAAAAGGGCTGGAGGATTTGATAGAGCGAAACTGTTTCCTGGGCTGTGTGTGTACAGGGTCTGTCCAGGGTGAGGGAGACAGAATGGGGAGAACCTGCTATTTAAAATCATTGCTGTTTTCTCTCCCCAAACCAGTTGTAAATGTTCCTGGTTCAGTTCTAACCTCACCCTGTTTGTTGTTATTGGACATTGAACAGTGGAAACAGAGCCGGACAGTAAAGATGTGGGGAGTTAAACAAAGAGCATCTATTGCAGGCATCAGGTGAGAAATAGGAATCTTTTCTTCATGGTGAGAAACTAGGGATTGGAAAGGAGTAATGAGCTTTGAGTGTCCAGGTACAGTAATCACTAAAAGCTGATGCACCTGTATCAAAAATAATTCGAAAGATCCTAATTTCTAGGCTGCCATATCCCAAGGTTCCGCTCTCAGGTACTTAACCAACTCTCTGGAATTTGCTGATACAATCAGGCCCCACTGCTTCCCTCGCTGGTCCATTCCAAATATCCAGCACCCCGTTCATTAAAAAAGTTCCATTCAAGCGTTCTGCTCACCCTGTTCCCATTGACCAGATGTGCTACAGTGTGCACTCTGCATTGTTATTAAATGTTTCACATTGACCAGATGTGACCCAGTGTCCAGTGTGCATTATTAAATGTTTCACGTTGACCAGGTGCGACCCAGTGTCCAATGCGCATTATTACTAAATGTTTCAAATTGACAAGATGTGGACCTGTGTCCAAGGCGCATTAATGTTAATACATATTTCTCATTATCCAAATGTGATCCAGTGTGCATTGTTATGATTAAATGTTTCATATTCGCCAGATGTTATCATGTTTCCAGTGTGCATTGTTATTATGTCATGTTTCACACTGACCAGAGGTGACGCAGTTTCCAGTTTGCATTTTTACGAAATGCTTCACATTGGCAAGATGTGTTCCAGTATCCAGTGCACATTATTATAAAATGTTTCACACTGACCAGATGTGGTCCAATGTTCATTGTACATGTTTATAAATGCTTTGCATTGACCGGAAGTGACCCAGCAGCCAGTGCACATAACTATTAAATGTTTCGCATTGACTATATATAGTCCTGTGTCCAATGTGCATTGATATTAAATGTATCTGGTTGACCAGATGTGGCCAAGTGTCCTGTGAACATTATTAATAAATGCTTCACATCAGCCAGATGTTGTCCAGTGTCCAATGCGACTTATTATTAACTGCTTCACAATGACCAGATGTGCCCCAATGTCCAATCTGCATTATTATTAAATGTTTCAGATTGATCAGAAGTGACCCAGTATCCAGCGTAGATTATTATCAAATGTTTTACATTGACCAGATGTGCCTCAGCGACCAGTGTGCATTACTACTAAATGTTTCAAATTGACCAAGGGTGACCGAGTATCCAATGTGCCTTATTATTAAATGCTTCCCATTGACCAGGTGTGCATCAGGGTCAGGTGTGCATTATTATTAAATACTCCACGTTGACTAGATGTGACCCAGTGTCCAGTATGCATTATTATTTAATGCTCCACATTAACCAGATGTGCCACCTTTCCATTGCACATTATTGCCAAATACTTCACATGAACCAGATGGCAGCCAGTGTCCAATGTACGTTATTATTAATTGTTTCATATTGACCAGATGTGGTTCAGCGTTCAGTGTACATTATTATTAATTGTTTCATATTGACCAGATGTGGTCCAGCGTTCAGTGTACATTAGTATTCTGTGCTTCACATTGACCACATGTGGTCCAGTGTTTAGTTAGAATTATTATTAAATGCTTCACAGTGACAAGATGTGGCCTACTGTCTAGTGCACATTATTAGTAAATGCTTCACAGTGACGAAATGTGGTCCAGTGTCAATCATTATTGATTGCTTCAGAGTGACCAAATTTGGTAGAGTGTCCAGTGCACATTATTACGAAATGCGACGCATTAACCAGCAGTTGGTGCATTGTCCAGTTCGTATTATTATTAGTAAATGGTTCACATTGACCAAAGATGACCTATTGTTCAATGTACATTATTATTAAATGCTTCACATCGAGGGGATGTAGCCCATTTTCCATTGTACATTATTAATATTAAATGCTTTCCAGTGATCAGATATGATCTCGTGTCAGGTGGCCATTGATATTAAATGCTTCACATTGACCAGATGCTTTTTATTGTAGACATTTTTTTTATTTTGTTGTGTCTTAGTTAATGTGTTAATGTATTCTACTGAAAAGCAGTGCGACTCAAAGACCCGCGCTGATATTTTAATAGCCTGTGCCTCAGTGGGATTAATGTTGCATAACCCCATCAGTCAACTGGCTAACTTCCCATGTCTCGCTTTCATGTTGTGAACACCTTAGCACTTGCCAACTAATTCATATTGAAATCCAACATGCCTTCTTCTGCCTATTGGTAGAAATGGCCAATTACCTCTCAAGACATCCAGTCTCCTTCTTCCAATCACCTGCCAGCGTGGTGTTATAAAATAGAAGAGGGGACTGGGTTGTAAATTTACAAATGCTGCTGCAGTTTTTTGTCAGTTGTTTGTTATTTACATAATTTCCCATTCAGTGTGAACAGATATTTCACCCCATTCTTCAGCTCGTCTCTAAATTTCCTCAGTGTCAGTCCATAGATACACGTGTTGGTGCAGGAGCTGAGAAGCTGCAGCATGTATCCCGTTTGCTGATTGATGTATATTGGGTTACTGTAATATTTGTCTGTATAATTGTAGTTTTTCAACCGGCAACTTAAGGAATGTACAACATACGTGGCCCAGAGTAGAATGAAATTGCCGGATAGAGTGAAGAGTAAAATCATGGATTTCTTTCGGTTCTCGGTCTCTGGATCATTGTGATTATCGACATTCCTCAGGAGTGCCCTGCGGACTATATTGGACATTATAATATTTTTGACGGTGAGAGCATTGAATAACAGGATGAAGAAGATGGGCAGTAAAGGGGTTAAAATGCTGTCGAACCACTCGGACGCCGCCCACAAGGGCGAGGTGTGATAGGCATAGGTTAAAATACAAAAATACGGGACATTGTTAATTATAAGTTGGGGTTCATACACAAAGTAAAAGGGAATGCTCCTCAAACAGCCCAGCACACACACTGTCCCCACAACCAGGCTCGCCGTCCTCTGGGAACAAAACTTTGGTTTGAGATTCTGACAGCAAATGGCGACGAAGCGATCGAAGGTGAAAGCGACCTTGAACCAAACCGAGCAGTCCAGTGCCGCAATCTTCATGACAAGTTTCAGGGCGCATATGGGAGTGATGAACAAGAAATTTAGGGGCAAGTAAATGTTGTTAATTCGCTTCAGTATGACTTCAATGATCACCACCGTTCGATCGGCCGCTGCCATGGCAACCAGGTAGCGAGTGATACATTTGGAGAGTCCGCACTTTCCTCGGGACAGGATCACAATCGCCACCAAGTTAACTGTCAGAGAAAATAAAGGAAACTATTAGCAGATTCAGTACAAAATAGATTGCTCGGAGAGTTAGGGAATCTACGGCGTGGCGGCTTCGAGGGGGAGAGGAAATTCGGAGTGGAGCTCGAAAATAAATTAACGCAGAGTTGGTGGAGTGTTTTAATTTTCTTAAAGAGAGATCAATCGAATGAAAGGGGTTCAATCAAGTGACATTCTTACAAAATCCTAGGTCTCATTTTCCTTTTTTGTCCATTTCTGCCCCCATCTACTGAAGTTCCCTTCGCTCCATTCATCAGTTCCCGTCTCAATCTGAGCCTCAATCAATGATGACTCATTTCCCAGCTCTGTTGGATACTGAGATCCCAAACACACTGACTGGATATACACTCGCCAGCGCGCGATTTATTTCCCCAATAATTAGGGAAATCTAGGATTGGCGAGTGTTGAAACCATATTACTCATCATGTACAGATTCCATTGACACAATGTCCAGAGCTTTTTATTTAAATTGCAATCCTAATATAGAGTATTAATGTTTTACGCAAATCCACCTGTAGTAAGCAATATGAAAGATAGTAACAGACTTCTGGAGGACAGAGATAGACTGGTGAAATGGGCAGACATATGGCCGATCAAATTAAATGCAGAGGAGTGTGAGGTGATGCATTTTTGTAGGAAGAATAAGGAGAGGCAATATAAACTAAACGGTACAATTTTAAAGAGGGTGGAGGAACAGAGACCTGGGGGTGCACAAACTCAAGTCTTTGAAGGCGGCAGGACAAGTCGAGAAGGCTCATAAAGAAGCATATGGGATCCCGGCTTTATTAACAGAGGCTTAGAGTACAAAAACAAGGAAATTGTGCTAAATCTTTATGAAACGTTGGTTAGGCCTCAGCTGGAGTGTTGTGTTCCATTCTGGGCACCATCCTTTAGGAAGGATGTCAAGGCCTTAGAGAGGTTGCAGAAGAAATGTACTAGAATGCTTAAGGACTTCAGTTGTGTGGAGAGACTGGAGAAACTGGGATTGTTCTCCTCAGAACAGAGAATATGAAGGCGAGATTTGATAGAGATGTTCAAAATCATAAACGGTTTTAAGAGAGTAAATAATGAGAAGCTGTTTCCAGTGGCACAAGGGTCGGTAACCAGAGAACACTGCTTTAAGGTGATCGGCAAAAGAGCCAGAGGCGGCTTGAGGAAACATTTTTTTTACTCAGCGAGTAGTAATGATCTGGAATGCATTGCCTGAAAGGGCGGTGGGATCAGATTCAATACTAATTTCTAAAGGGAATTGCATAAATATTTGAAGGAAATACATTTAGAGGCTATGGGGAAAGAAGCGGGCAATGGGACTAATTGGAAAACTCGTTGAAAGAGCCGGCACAGGCACGATGGGCCGAATGGCCTCCACCCGTGCTGTGCCTACGATGTTACTATGATACTATGATGCCTGTTTCAGTTGTACCGTTTTTGTTCAGAAACCAAACAATGATCTGCAAAGTGTTGCCGTGCTGAATGTCTCCTTCATCAACAATCAGTGGAGATATCCTTTGTTGTCTGTCTAATCATATTTTATTAAATTTATTGTAGATAAATCTCCCATGGCTTGGCCATCCCATCTAGTTTAAACAGCTAATTTTCTAGTTGCAAGACTGAAGCACACTGACCACAGGGCGCTACCTAACATCCAATAGAATTGCTACATAGGTGACCTCTGGGCAACGCGCTCACTGTCAAAAAGGCCACGGTCCTATCCACTTCTCACAAGTCTCAGACAGGGCGTGTTAACCCTGGATAGTCCGGGACTATCTCTGCAAATAAAGTGGAACAAAAGGCAGTCAATTATCACAGACCAAAGAACCATTCATTTATATTGATCAAATAGTCAACTTTTGGCATTGGCAAAGATTGTTTTGAATCAATGTAATGACTGTGATCAATTCACTATCAGCAGCACCAAACCATCGTTTTGTGGGACCTGATCCTTGTGAACTCGTATGTTTTCTCACAGCCCGACTAAGTTTTATATTCTGTTTTATGCCAGCGTCTATTCGAGATAAGGAATTCTCCATCACACAGTGCAGGGGAATAAATTGCCATTATTTCTTGTGTTGAAAATTCAAAACAGTTCATAATTTCAATCATGAAGTCCTATTAAGTAGGCAACAAAAATACTGTACAATGAACGGAATAGGCGATTATATCACAAACATATCAAGAAAAATAATCATAGAATCATAGAATGATACAGCACAGAAGGAGGCCTTTCGGCCCATTGTGCCTCTGCCAGCTCTTTGAAAGAGCGATCCAATTAGTCTTGTTGTACGTATTTATCTCTTTCTCTCTGTTTTTATCTCTCGCTCTCTCTTTCTCTCTATTTATCTCTCTGACAAACACACTCTCTCTATATTTGTCTCTCTCTATGTTAATCCGTGTTATGTATGTATTGCATCAATCAAAACGTACCAAGACCAATATGTTACAGAGCAAGACCAGCGAATAGAGCAGTAACAGTTACATTGGTTTACACGATGACTAGTTCTATTTCCTTACCCGTAATACCAACGGCTGCAAGAACGGGATAGTAAATACGTTCTATCTCAAAGATGACTGGATCGTCCATGTTCAGTGTGAAGGAGCGATGTCTGCAGCGTTGGACACGAGGCTGTGACTGAAAAGTGTCGATTCGGTCAAAGGATCCCTTACGTATACCAGAGGGGATCCTCCTCCGGGACAGTTAGATGGAACGCACCATCAGAGATATCAGTCACATTCAGTTGAACAAACAGATTTAATCAACCATTCTCCCCAAAGCTTCATTATGTCACAGAATCTATTTAAATCGATATTTCAAAACACTTACTAATTTCTTTGGAATTTCTTCAGAAAACAACGGTTCTCCTTTAGCCCTGGGACTGAGCCGGACAAACGGCCTCAATAACAGGACTCAGTGTATTTATTACATGTGCAGACCCATCACTTCGATCGTCATCTTTAAAGAATCTAAACTCAGAACGGTGTGTACGGCACCGAGGGATCTGAAGGCCACCCACGGGAGTTTAACTTTATAAATACAATCGAGAATTTGAGTTGCGAACATGAGGAGAGCTGATGTCCGTTCTATTTCATAGGGTTTTACTATTGAAAGTCACAATTGGAGGCAGATGGGATCAAGGGGATTAAGGAGTTATTTCCATGTTCGAAGTTTATTCATTTCGGTAAATCATGAGGAAACACACTACCAATCCTTTTCAGTTTTTACAGAAATATTAAAGATTTCACAGACACTCAGAATACCATTAACAGGTTTCTTTAGATACAATGGTATGGTAACACTCGTGTCTGTAGCATTACCAAAAACTCTGAATGGCCTGGCAAGTTACAGTGTCAGGGCTCTGGACCAGTGAAGTAGAAGATGATACACAAGCCCACCAAATTACCATGACGGCCTATGCTAAAAATAATGAAAGTGCAGTTCCTAACCCTCATAACTGGAATCCGGTAGCAGCCAACTGATATGCGCAGAAACATATCACAGTTAAACATGTCTAAGGCATAATATCAATCGTCATAATTCTGGCCAATCGGACTTGAAAAGAGTCACTGCTGGAACTGCATTTCTCAGCTGGTCTGAAAACAGGCCCTTGAACCTGCAGAAGTCTCGCTGTGAGTTTATCATAAACCACAAACTGTTCCCTCCATCCTTTCAGTCTAGTCTTGAACTTTCCGTGCTCCCACCACTCCCTCCCATCCTCAGGATAGCTCCCACTCAACGTCGAACATCTGGGGATTAGTTTCAGAATTGGACCGAACTGAGCGAAAGGAGGTATCTTTGGACAGCAGTTGGGAATGTCTGTGGTAAATAAAGAGAAGTTGTGAGTGAAGGGTGAGAACTGGTGAAGGACTCGCATTTCCTCCTCTCAAAACAAAACAACCCGTTACAGGATTGCGTTTGACACCAAGAAATAAAACCTACCTGATCAAAGACTCAAAGAATCATAGAGTACATGAGGAAGCCTTTCGGCCCATCATGCATGTGCCTTCTCTTTGGAAGAGCTATCCTATTAATACACCTCCCCATTTTTTTATCGCATAGCGCTATAGATTTCTCCTGTTCAGGTACATATACCCTATTCTCTATTGAAAGTTACTGTTGAATCTGCTTCCACTGCTCTTTCAGGCAATGCATTCTAAATCATTATAACTCACTGCGCAAAAAAAATGTCTCCTCATCTCTCCTCTGGTCCTTTTGCCAATTATGTTCAATCTGTGCCCTTTGGTTACCGACTCTCCTGCCACAGGAAACAGTTTATCTTTATTTACTCTTTCAAAACCCTTCATAATTTGAACACCTCTATGACATCCCCCTGTAACGCTGTCTGCTCTCAGGAGATCAATCCCAGATTCTCTCGTCTCCACATAAAATTGAAATCCCTCACCCTTGGTACAAATCTGGTTAATCTCCTCTGCATCTTCCCCAAGGCCTTGACATCTTTCCTGAACTATGCTGCCCAGAATTGTGTACAATACTCCAGGGGAGGCCGAACCAGTGATTTATAAAGATTTACCATAACTTGCTTGCTTTTGAACTCCACGCCTCCACTATACAGGCAAGGATCCCCTATGCTTTATGTAATAGCCTTATCAACTTGACCTGCAACCTTCAAAGATGTGTTTATGTATATGCAACCATAGGTCTCTCTGTTCAGGCAACTCCAATAAAAATGTACTCTTTCGTTTATAGTGCCTCTCCTCATTCGTCCTCCCATTTCACCAGTCTGTCTATGTCCTCCTGAATTTGTTACTATCCTCCACATTACAACATCACCGAGTTTCATGTCATCTACAAACTTTGAAAGTATACCCTCCATACCCAAGTCCAAATCATTAATAGATATCAAAAAGAGCATTGGTCCTGATACTGACCCCTGGGGAACACCACTGTATACTTCCGTCCAGTCTGAAAAACAAGCGTTCACCACACTGTCTGCTTTCTGTCCCTCAGCCAATTTGGTATCCGTGCTGCCATTGTCTCTTTAATCTCACGGGATTCAATTTTTCTAACAAGCCTATTATGTTATCAAACGCCTTTTGAAAGTCCATATACACAACATCAATTGCAATACGTTCATCAACCCTTCAAGTTATTTCGTCGAAGAACTAAGTCAATTGTCAGACACGATTCGCCTTTCATTTTGGTGTCAAATTAGATGTTTGGTCCAAAACCGAGATCAGGTCGAGCAAGCCATCGTCTTAACATCCCCTGGCTCAGCATGAGGCGGCATGCAGAGAGTTTAATGCAATTGATCGAATTGCTGCTGAGAGGTAAAGGGGATGGGTTAACACTTGCTGAAATTCGTCTGGAATAAGTTGAGCTCGTAACAGTATTGAAATCTGGGAGGAAACCTCCCAGTGTAGGTACAGATTATGGATCAATAGTGGAGGTAGCGAGGTAAAGTTGCATGTCATTGGCCAATATCTGATAGCTGACCACTTGCTTTATCGAAGGTAGAATAAGGATTGTGAAGCAGAGAGGAACAAGAATTCATCAATTCGGTACATTGAAGTTTAACAGAGCGAATGCCATTAACAGCAAAGTGGTGTGAGTCAGGAAAGAGCAGAACCTGAGCAGAGCAGTGCACAGGAGTTGGAGAAGGACGGTGTGCCGAATGGTGCGGCGAGCGGCAGAGATGTCGATGAGGACGAGGAGAGATTCATAACCCAGGTTGTAATCATTCCGGTTATCCTTTGTGACTTTGACCAGTGCAGTCTCAGCAATGTGGACGGGACAGAAGCCGATTCAGAGAAACTCGAATAAAACCTAGGGACAGAGATTTCAGCGCAATTACAAACCAATATGCAATTCAGGACTTGGAGGAGGAATGGAAGGTGGTGATCGGGCAGTAATTGCCATGGAAACTAGGAACCATAGAATTGTCAAGCACAGATGTAGTAATTTCAGCCCATTGTGGCCTGGTTGGCTCTTTGCTGAAGCATTTCAGAACTAACCGCAGTCCTCTGCGTTCTCTTCATAGCCCCGTATATTAAGATCTTTAAAATTATCTTCCTCTGTTTCAAGTGTAGAAATAGGGTGCGCTGAGGGTTGACGACCTGAGGAGGGGGTGATCACAATGATTCTGAAGGAAGCTGCTGTGCTGGGTGATAGTGATAACGTCAGGAAACATGTGAAAGAGAAGCTGAATTTGAATCATCCGTGGCGTGGGTTGTAGGAGATCGAGGGAACAGTTCGTGGGCTTCATGAACAAGGTGGTGAGCTGAAGGATGGAGGAAGGCAGAACAGAAACTGCTTAGAATAAGAATAGTGAGGACACAGTTAGATGAAGTGGGAGGGCTGGGAGTTTAGGAAGGTGGAAAGGTAAAGGGCAAGAAACAGGGTGCAGTTGGAGTTACGCAGATAGTTTTGATTTTGGACACACGAAGGCCCATGAATTGCTCAAACAACATTCACATCTAACGCCTCTCCTCCACTCCCCAATTCAGCAAAAAACTCAATCTCGTTGCCTAAACAAGATTTGCCTTTAACGAATCCTTGCTGGCTTTACTTAATTAATCCACACTTGTCCAAGTAACTGTTAATTTTGTCCCGAATTTTCAGTTCGAAAAGTTTTCCCACAATCGAGGTTAAACTGACAGGCCTAGAAACATAGAAAATAGCAGCAGGAGCAAGCCATTCGGCCCTTCGAGCCTTCTCCGCCATTCAATTTGATCATGGCTGATCCTCATCTCAGTCATAAATGTCCTACCCCGTGTCCTGAGACTGTGACACCTTGTTCGAGACCACCCACCCCCCCCACCCCCCGCCAGGGGAAACATTCTCCCTGCACCCAGTCTGTCTAGCCCGATCAGAATTTTATACGTTTCAATGAGATCCCCTCGCATTCTTCTAAACTCGAGTGAATACAGGCCTAGTCGACCGAATCTCTCCTCATACGACACTTCTACCATCCCAGGAATCAGTCTGGTGAACCTTCGCTGCACTCAGACTATGACAAGTATATCCTTTCTTGGGGAAAGAGAACAAAACTGCACACGATACTCCAGGTGTGGTCTCACCAAGACCCTGCATAAATGCAGTAAGACATCCTTACTCCTTTACTCAAATCCACTTACATTGAATGCCAATATACCATTTGCCTTCCTAACTGCTTGCTGCACCTGCATGTTTGCATTTAGTGACTGGTGGACAAGGACAACCAGGTCCCTTTTTACATCAACATTTTCCAATCTATCACTATTTAAATAATACTCTGCCTTTTTGTTTTTCCTTCCAAAGTGAATAATTTGACATTTATCCACGTTATACTGCATCTGCCCTGTATTTACCCATTCACTCAACTTATCTAAATCGCCTAGAAGCCTCTTTGCATCCTCCTCGCAACTCACAATCCCACTTAGTTTTGTGTCGTCAGCAAACTTGAAAATATTGCATTTGGTTCCCTCATCCAAATCATTGATACATATTGTGAATAGCTGGGACCCAATCACTGATCGCTGCTGTACACCACTCGACACCGCCTGCCACCCCAAGAAGAGCCATTTATTCACACTCTCTGTTTCCTGTCTGTTAACCAATTTTCAATCCATGCCAGTATATTACTCCAATCCCATGTGCTTTTAATTTGCACACTAACCTCTTATGTGAGACTCTATCAAAGGGCTTCTGAATATCCAAATACACCACGTCCACTGGTTCTCCCTTATCTATTCTACCAGCTACATCCTCAAAAAAACTCGAGTATATTTATGAAACACGATTTCCCTTTCGTAAATCCATGTTGACTTTGTCTAATCCCGTTGATATTTTCGAAGTGTCCTGTTATAACATCCCATATAATAAACTCTTGCATTTTCACTACTCCTGATGTTAGGCTAACCGGTCTGTAGTTCCCTTTTTTCTCTCTCCCTAATTTTTTAAATAATGGGGTTACATTTGCCAGCCTCCAGTCTGTAGGAACTGTTCCATAATCTATAGAATTTTGGAAGATGACAACCAATGCACACACTATTTCCATGGCTACCCATTTATTATTCTGGAATGCAGATTATCAGGCCCTAGGGATTTAATGGCTTTCAGTCCATTAATTTCTCCAGCACAATTTTTCTACTGATACTAATGTCCTTTAATTTCTCCTTCTCACTAGTCCCTTGGTTCACTACCATTTCTGGGAAGCTATTTGTGTCGTCTTGTGTGAAGACAGATCCGAAGAATTTGTTTAATTGCTCTGCCATTTCCTTGTCCCCCATTATAAATTCTCCCGTTTCTGACTCTCAGGGACCTACATTTGTGTTCACTAATCATTTTCTTTTTACATACTTGGAGAAGCTTTCACAGCCAACTTTTTTGTTCCTTGCAAGTTTACTCTCATACTCCAGTATTCCCCTCTTAATGAATCTCGTGGTCCTTTTTTGCTGAATTTTAAACTGCTCCCAATCCTCAGGCTTGCTACTTTTTCTGGCAAAGTTATATGACTCCTCTTTGCAAGTAATACTGTCATTAATTTCTTTTGTTAGCCATGGTTGGGCCACTTTTCCTTTTTGCGTTTTTGCGCCCTAAATGCTGGCCATTGCCTATCCACCGTCATGCCTTTTAATGAATCTTCCCAATCTATCATAGCTAACTCACTCCTCATACCTTCTTAGTTTCCATTGTTTAGATTTAGGACCCTATTTTCTGATTGGACTACTTCACTTTCCATCTCAATGTATAATTCTATCGTGTTATGTTCACTCTTCCCTAAATGACCCGCACAACAAGGTTATTAATTAAGCCCTTCTAATTGCACAATACCCAATCTAGGGTCGCCTGTTCCCTGGTTGTCTCCCCAACGTATTGGTCTAAAAAATCATATTATAGAAACTCCAGGCATTCATCCTCCACAGTATTATTGCTAATTTGCTTCGGCCTGTCTAAATGTCGTACCCTTGTTACATGCATCTCTAATTCCCTGTAAATTGCCGTCACTTACATTACCACTACTGTTTGGAGGCCTATAGACAACTCCCACCAGTGTTTTCTGCCACTTGGTGCTTCTTAACTCCACCCAGACAGATTGTACATCTTGATTTTTTGAGCCAATATCCTATCTCACTATTGCTCTTATTTCATCCTTTACTAACAACGCCACCCCACCTCCTTTTCCCTTTTGCCTGTCCTTCCTAAATATCGAATACCCTTGGATAACCAGCTCCTAGCCTTGGTCATACTGCAGCCATGTATCCGTAATCGGAATTATATCATATCCGTTTACAATTATTTGCGCTATTATTTCGTCTACCTTATTACGAATGCTTCGTTCGTACAGATAGCGTGCCTTTAGATTTGCTTTTTTACATTTTAAATATCTTACCATTTTTTGGAAGATGGCTCTATTTGTCCTATTACCATTTTTTCTTACCCGGGCCCTATTTGTTCGTGCACTCTTATGTTAATACGCTCTGTCCCTTCCTAACACAATCTGGTTATCCTGACCCCAATCACGTTCCTGCACTGTTTCCTCGTCTTTCCTCTTTAGCATTCTCGATTTCTCTCCACCGGGATCCTTCCGCCTCCCGCCCCCACCTCGTCTTGTTTAGATTAAAGCCCGATCTACCTTCCTAGTTACTCGATTCGCTGGAACTCTGGTCCCAGCATGGTTTAGGTGAAACAGGTCCCAACGGAACAGCTCTCTCTTTCACCACTACTGGTGCCAGTGCCCCACGAATAGAAACCCAATTCTCTCACACCAATCTTTGAGCCACGCATTCATCTCTCTGATTTTATTTACACTGTGCCAATTTGCTTGTGGCTCAGGTAATAATCCAGAGATTATTACCTTTGTGTTTCTGCCTTCAAGTTTAGACCCGAGCTGCTCAAATTCTCTCAGCAGAAACTTTTTCTTCGTCCAACTTATGTCGTTGATGCAGACGTGGACCCCTATAACTGGGTCCTCGCCCTCCCACTCCAAGTTCTTCTCCAGCCCGGAGGAGATGTCCTTAATCCTGGCACAGGGTCGGTAACATAGCCTGATGGACTCATGCTCCTGACTGCAGGGAACAGTGTCTATCCCCCTAAATATACTGTCACCTACTACTAACCCCTTCCTTGATACTCCCTCCACTTGAACGGCTTCCTGAAACACGGTGCCATGGTCAGTTTGCCCTTCCTCCCCGCAATCCCCGCACTTGTCCACAAGGGTTGCAAGAACCTCAAATCTATTGAACAAGTGTAGGGACTGAGGCTCCTTCAATACTACCTCTTGGATCCCCGTATCTGCCTCACTCGAGGTCACTCCTTCCTGTGCCTGACCACGTATCCATTCTAAAGTATTTCATCAGAGGTGTGTGGCTGCCTCCTGAGCAAAAGTTCCAGGTAGCTTTCTCCCTCCCTGACGTCTCGCAATGTCTTCAGCTCGGCCTCCAGCTCCTCAACTCGGAGCCAAAGTTCCTCGAGCCTCAGACAATTGCTACAGATGTAGTGGCCCTGGACAAAAATGTCCACAAGCTCCCACATAATGCAGCAGCAACAAATCTCCTGTTACATAAGAACATAAGAACATAAGAAATTGGAGCAGGAGTAGGCCAATCGGCCCCTCGAGCCTGCTCCGCCATTCAATAAGATCATGGCTGATCTGATTCCAACCACAAATCTAAAGAACACAAGAAGTCGGAGCAGGACCCGGCCACATAGCCCCTGGGCCCTCTCCGCCACCCAGAGGGCATTGACCGATCCGAACTCAGCTTCATGTCCAATTTCCTGCCCGCTCCCCATAACCCCTAATTCCCTTTACTTCTCGGAAACTGTCTATTTCTGTTTTAAATTTATCTAATGATGTAGCTTCCACAGCTTCCTGGGGCAGCAAATTCCACAGACCTACCACCCTCTGAGTGAAGAAGTTTCTCCTCATCTCAGTTTTGAAAGAGCAGCCCCTTATTCTAAGATTATGCCCCCTAGTTCTAGTTTCACCCATCTTTGGGAACATCCTTACTGCATCCACCCGATCAAGACCCTTCACAATCTTATATGTTTCAATAAGATCGCCTCTCATTCTTCTGAACTCCAATGAGTAGAGTCCCAATCTACTCAACCTCTCCTCATATGTCCGCCCCCTCATCCCCGGGATTAACCGAGTGAACCTTCTTTGTACTGCCTCGAGAGCAAGTATGTCTTTTCTTAAGTATGGAGACCAAAACTGTATGCAGTATTCCAGGTGCGGTCTCACCAATACCTTATATAACTGCAGCAATACCTCCATGTTTTTATATTCTATCCCCCTAGCAATAAAAGCCAACATTCCGTTGGCTTTCTTGATCACCTGCTGCACCTGCATACCAACTTTTTGATTTTCTTGCACGAGGACCCCCAGATCACTTTGTACTGCAGTACTTTCCAGTCTCTCGCCATTAAGAAAATAACTTGCTCTCTGATTTTTCCTGCCAAAGTGCATAACCTCACATTTTCCAATATTATATTGCATCTGCCAAATCTCCGCCCACTCACCCAGCCTGTCTATATCCCCTTGCAGGTTTTTTATGTCCTCCTCACTCTCTACTTTCCCTCCCATCTTTGTATCAGCTGCAAATTTTGATATGTTGCACTCGGTCCCCTCCTCCAAATCGTTAATATAGATTGTAAAGAGTTGGGGACCCAGCACCGACCCCTGTGGAACACCACTGGTTACTGGTTGCCAGTCCGAAAATGAACCATTTATCCCAACTCTCTGCTTCCTGTTCGATAACCAATCCTCCACCCATGCCAGAATATTACCCCCAATCCCGTGATTTTTTATCTTAAGTAATAATCTTTTATGTGGCACCTTGTCGAATGCCTTCTGGAAGTCTAAATACACTATGTCCACTGGTTCCCCTTTCTCCACCCTATACGTTATATCCTCGAAGAACTCAAGCAAATTTGTCAGACATGACTTCCCCTTCATAAAGCCATGCTGACTTTGTCCTATTAAATTATGCTTATCTAAATGTTCCGTTACTGTCTCCTTAATAATAGACTCCAAAATTTTACCCACCACAGATGTTAAGCTAACTGGCCTATAATTTCCAGCCTTCTGCCTACTACCCTTTTTAAATAACGGTGTTACATTAGCAGTTTTCCAATCTGCCGGGACCTCTCCTGAGTCCAGGGAATTTTGGAAAACTATCACCAAAGCATCCACAATCCCTACTGCCACTTCCCTCAAGACCCTAGGATGGAAGCCATCAGGTCCAGGGGATTTATCCGCCTTGAGTCCCATTATTTTACTGAGTACCATCTCCTGAGTGATTTTAATCGTATTTAGCTCCTCCCCCCCGAGAGTCCCCTGTTTGTCCAGTGTTGGGATATTCTTAGTGTCCTCTACTGTAAAGACTGAAACAAAATATTTGTTCAGCATTTTTGCCATCTCCATGTTTCCCACCATTAATTTCCCGGTCTCATCCTCTAAGGGACCTAGGTTTGCCTTAGCCACCCTTTTTCTTTTTATATAACTATAGAAACTCTTGCTATCTGTTTTTATATTTTTTGCTAATTTATTTTCATAATCTAACTTCCCTTTCTTAATCATGATTTTATTTATTTATTTAATTAATTTAGTGTCAATCAAATTATTTACCCCGTTTAATTTATTAGATTAATTAAGTTAAGTTTAGTTTATAAAATTTAGTTATATGCCATATGTTAACCTAAAACTTAGCCCACAGTCACTGCCAATCATTTACCTGCCTCAACTGAGACGTCACATTGCCGTTTTCTCTTGTTGCAGATCTGCTGCTGCTCAGGTTCGCCGCCGCTCTGCGGAACAAGTTAGGAAAAGCAAAGGCAAAGGAGCACCTCCTTCCCCCACTTCACCGAACTCCCACACTTCCCAAACTGTCAAGATGTTCACTCCGTGCCCGCTCCACTCAGTGCCGGTTGCGCTCACAGGCCCCTGTATTTCCACTGCTTGTGACTCAGATGAGTCAGCCCTGTTGTGCTGCTGTTTCAAGAACCAGTTTAATCTACTCAACCAATTAACAAACTACAGACGCTCACCAGTCGGAGAGCTTGCTTGTTTGTCTCTGCTCAAGCTTGACAGAAGTTTACAAATTTAAAGTTTAAAATTGAACTTAAATTGTTGATAATACTTAAAAGTTAATTGCAATTAACAATAAATTTTAAAAGAGATTAAACCTTAAATTCCCACACTTACCAAACTCTCATGTTGCTCACTCGGTGCCCGCTGCACTCATTTACAATACACATTGGATAAAAGGGAATGATTCACGGACATTCTCTGTTATACCTCGGAGTGTTTGATTTGATAGAAAAAAGTGACACAAATGGGTAAGCACATGATTGTTGAATAATATAACTGAAGGGCCGCTCACAGCCTGTCCCCTGGTCATCAGCCTCAGAGAGCAGGCAAAGGGATACAACAAAAGAGAAAAAAAAAGACAAAAACCTTAAATACCTTCATCCTATGACTGCAACTGGTCTCAACTTAAAAAGAAAACTCCCTAAAGACTGCCTCACAGTTGTACAAACCGATTTCATTGCGATATCTGCAGATTTCTTTTTATTCGTTCATGGGATGTGGGCGTCGCTGGCAAGGCCAGCATTTATTGCCCATCACTAATTGCCCTTGTGAAGGCGGTGGTGAGCCGCCTTCTTCAACAGCTGCAGTGCGTGTGGTGAAGATTCTCCCACAGTGCTGTTAGGAAGGGAGTTCCATGATTTTGACAAAGCGACGATGAAGGAACGGCGATACATTTCCAAGTCGGGATGGTGTGTGACTTGTTGGGGAACGTGCAGCTGGTGTTGTTCCCATGTGCCTGCTGCTCTTGACCTTGTAGGTGGTAGACGTCGCGGGTTTGGGAGGAGCTGTGGAAGAAGCCTTGGCGAGTTGCTGCAGTGCATCCTGTGGATGGTCCAAACTGCAGCCATTGTGCGCCGGTGGTGAAGGGAGTGAATGTTTAGGGTGGTGGATGGGGTGCCAATCAAGCGGGCTGCTTTGTCCTGGATGGTGTCGAGCTTCTTGAGTGTTCTTGGAGCTGCACTCATCTAGGCAAATGGAAAGTATTCCATCGCACTCCTGACTTTTGCCTTGTTGACGGTGGAAAGGATTTTGGGAGTCAGGGGGTGAGTCGTCCGTCGCAGAATACCGAGCCTCTGACCTGCTCTTGTAGCCAGTGTATTTATATGGATGATCCAGTTCGGCTTCTGGTCAATGGTGACACCCAGGATGTTGATGGTGGTGGATTCGGCGATGGTAATACCGTTGAATGTCATGGGGAGGTGGTTAGACTCTCTCGTGTTGCAGATGGTCATTGCCTGGCACTTGTCTGGCTCGAATATAACTTGCCACTTACCAGCCCAAACCTGGATGTTGTCCAGGTCTTGCTGCATGCGGGCAACGACTGCTTCATTATTTGAGTGGTTGCGAATAGAACTGAACACTGTGCAACCATTAGCGAACATCCCCAATTCTGACATTATGATGGAGGGAAGGTCAATGATGAAGCAGATGAAGATGGTTGGGTCAAGGACACTGCCCTGAGGAACTCCTGCAGCAATATCCTGGGGCTGAGATGATTGGCCTCCTTCAACCATTAGCACCTTCCTTTGTGCTCGATACAACTCTAGTCACTGGAGAGTTTTCCGCCGATTCCCTTTTACTTCAATTTTACTGGGGCTCCTTGGTGCCATACTCGGTCAAATGCTGCTTTGATGTCAAGGGCAATCAATCTCATCTCACCTCTGGAATTCTGCTCTTTTGTCCATGTTTGGACCAATGAGATAAACCTAGTTTTGATTTTTTTTAAAAAAGGTTCAAGAGTACTTGCCAATGTTACTTTATCTCAACAATTCCGTCTATTATGCAAACCTTTTTCTGGTACAAGAATATTAGCCCGGAAATTACTTTTGCTAAAAAAATGGAAAACGAATGAACACATTCCAATGAAAGTCAACAACAACTCGTATTAACAGGCCGTCTTTAATGTAATAAGCTCAGCTGTAAAATCTCGCCAAAAAAGTCATAATAAGAATAAAAGCGGATGGACCACCCGCCATCGGATCACTGGGCACCGGACAAGACTAAGGCAAACCAAGCCCAGTCGACCATGCAAAGTACTCCTCACTAACATCTGGAGACTTGTGCCAAAATTGGGAGAGCTGTCCCACAGACTAGTCAATCAACAGCCTGACAAAGCAATACTCGCAGAATAATACTTTCAGCCAATGTCCCGCACTCCTCCATCACCATCCCTGGGTATGTCCTGTCCCACCGGTAGGACAGACCGACCAGAGGTGGCGGTACAGTGATACACCGTCAGGAGGGAGTGGGCCTTGCAGTCCTCAACATTGATTCTGGACCCCATGAAATCTAATGGCATCAGGTCAAACATGGGCAAGGAAACATCCTGCTGATTGCACCCTACCATCCTTCCTTTCTTGAGCAGTATGTAACTGATCCTACAAGGGGGCAGGCAACCTTGGACCTGGTCCTGTGTAATGAGTCAGGATTAATTAATAATGTCCTAGTTAAGGATCCCCTTGGAACGAGCGACCACAACATGGTTGAATTCCATATCCAATTAGAGGGTGAGAAGGTTGATTGTCAAACAAGCGTACTGAGCTTGAATAAAGGAGACTATGATGGTATGAGAGCGGAATTGATTAAAGTGGACTGGGAAAATAGATTAAAGGGTAAGACGGTACATGAGCAGTGGTGTTCATTTAGGGAGTTATTTTACAACTTTCAAAATAAATATATTCCACTGAGGAAAAAAGGGTGTAAAAGAAATGACAGCCATCCGTGGCTAAGTAAAGAAATCAAGGATAGTATCCGACTAAAAACAAGGACATATAAGGTAGCCAAACTTAGTGGGAGGATAGAAGATTGGGAATTCTTCAAAAGACAGCAAAAAGTAACTAAAGGATTGATTAAGAAAGGGAAGTTAGATTATGAAAAGAAATTAGCAAAAAATATAAAAACAGATAGCAAGAGTTTCTATAGTTATATAAAAAGAAAAAGGGTGGCTAAGGCAAACATAGGTCCCTTAGAGGATGAGACCGGGAAATTAATGGTGGGAAACATGGAGATGGCAAAAATGCTGAACAAATATTTTGTTTCAGTCTTTACAGTAGAGGACACTAAGAATATCCCAACACTGGACAAACAGGGGACTCTCGGGGGGGAGGAGCTAAATACGATTAAAATCACTCAGGAGATGGTACTCAGTAAAATAATGGGACTCAAGGCGGATAAATCCCCTGGACCTGATGGCTTCCATCCTAGGGTCTTGAGGGAAGTGGCAGTAGGGATTGTGGATGCTTTGGTGATAGTTTTCCAAAATTCCCTGGACTCAGGAGTGGTCCCGGCAGATTGGAAAACTGCTAATGTAACACCGTTATTTAAAAAGGGTAGTAGGCAGAAGGCTAGAAATTATAGGCCAGTTAGCTTAACATCTGTGGTGGGTAAAATTTTGGAGTCTATTATTAAAGAGACAGTAACGGAACATTTAGATAAGCATAATTTAATAGGACAAAGTCAGCATGGCTTTATGAAGGGGAAGTCATGTCTGACAAATTTGCTTGAGTTCTTCGAGGATATAACGTATAGGGTGGAGAAAGGGGAACCAGTGGACATAGTGTATTTAGACTTCCAGAAGGCATTCGACAAGGTGCCACATAAAAGATTATTACTTAAGATAAAAAATCACGGGATTGGGGGTAATATTCTGGCATGGGTGGAGGATTGGTTATCGAACAGGAAGCAGAGAGTTGGGATAAATGGTTCATTTTCGGACTGGCAACCAGTAACCAGTGGTGTTCCACAGGGGTCGGTGCTGGGTCCCCAACTCTTTACAATCTATATTAACGATTTGGACGAGGGGACCGAGTGCAACATATCAAAATTTGCAGCTGATACAAAGATGGGAGGGAAAGCAGAGAGTGAGGAGGACATAAAAAACCTGCAAGGGGATATAGACAGGCTGGGTGAGTGGGCGGAGATTTGGCAGATGCAATATAATATTGGAAAATGTGAGGTTATGCACTTTGGCAGGAAAAATCAGAGAGCAAGTTATTTTCTTAATGGCGAGAGACTGGAAAGTACTGCAGTACAAAGGGATCTGGGGGTCCTAGTGCAAGAAAATCAAAAAGTTGGTATGCAGGTGCAGCAGGTGATCAAGAAAGCCAACGGAATGTTGGCTTTTATTGCTAGGGGGATAGAATATAAAAACAAGGAGGTATTGCTGCAGTTATATAAGGTATTGGTGAGACCGCACCTGGAATACTGCATACAGTTTTGGTCTCCATACTTAAGAAAAGACATACTTGCTCTCGAGGCAGTACAAAGAAGGTTCATTCGGTTAATCCCGGGGATGAGGGGGCGGACATATGAGGAGAGGTTGAGTAGATTGGGACTCTACTCATTGGAGTTCAGAAGAATGAGAGGCGATCTTATTGAAACATATAAGATTGTGAAGGGTCTTGATCGGGTGGATGCAGTAAGGATGTTCCCAAAGATGGGTGAAACTAGAACTAGGGGGCATAATCTTAGAATAAGGGGCTGCTCTTTCAAAACTGAGATGAGGAGAAACTTCTTCACTCAGAGGGTGGTCGGTCTGTGGAATTTGCTGCCCCAGGAAGCTGTGGAAGCTACATCATTAGATAAATTTAAAACAGAAATAGACAGTTTCCTAGAAGTAAAGGGAATTTGGGGTTATGGGGAGCGGGCAGGAAATTGGACATGAAGCTGAGTTCGGATCGGTCAATGCCCTGTGGGTGGCGGAGAGGGCCCAGGGGCTATGTGGCCGGGTCCTGCTCCGACTTCTTGTGTTCTTTAGATTTGTGGTTGGGATCAGATCAGCCATGATCTTATTGAATGGTGGAGCAGGCTCGAGGGGCCGATTGGCCTACTCCTGCTCCAATTTCTTATGTTCTTATGTTCTTATGTTCTCAGCTGATGAATCAGTCCTCCTGCATGTTGATCACCACTTGGAAGAAGCACTGAGGGTAGCAAGGGCACAGAAAGTACTCAGGGTTGGGGACTTCAATGTCCATCACCAAGAGTGGCTCGGTAGCACCACTACGGACCGAACTGGCCGAGTTCTGAAGGACATAGCTGCCAGACTGGGCCAGCGGCAGGTGGTGAGCGAACCAACACGAGGGAAAAAGCGACTTGACCTTGTCCTCACCAAACTACCTGTCGCAGATGCATCTGTCCATGAAAGTATTGGTAGGAGTGACCACCGCACAGTCCTCTTGGAGACGAAGTCCCGTCTTCGCACTGAGGATATCATCCAACGTATTGTGTGGCACTAACACCATGCTAAGTGGGATAGATTCAGAACAGATCTAGCAGCTCAAAACTAGGCATCCATGAGGTGCTGTGGGCTACCAGCATCAGTAGAATTGTATTCCAGCACAATCTGTAACCTCATGGACCGGCATATTCCTCACAGTACCATTACCGACAAGCCCGGGGATGAACCCTGGGTCAATGAGGAGTGTAGAAGAGCATGCCTGGAGCAGCACCAGGCGTACCTAAAAAAAATGAGGTGCTAACCTCATGCATGCGAAACAGCGGAAGCAACATGCTATAGACAGAGTTAAGCGATTCCACAACCAACGGATCAGATCAAAGCTATGCAGTCCTGCCACATCCAGTCGTGAATGGTGGATGACAATTAAACAACTAAAGGGAGGAGGAGGCTCTGTTAACAACCCCATCCTCAATGATGGCAGAGCCCAGCACGTGAGTGCAAAAGATATGGATGACACGTTTGCAACCATCTTCAGCCAGAAGTAGCGAGTGGATGATCCATCTCGGCCTCCTCCAGAAATCCCCACCATCACAGAAGCCAGTCTTCACCCAATTCGATTCACTCCACGTGATATCAAGAAACGGCTGAGTGCACTGGACACAGCAAAGGCTCTGGGCCCCGAAAACATCACGGTGGTGGCGCCGAAGAATTGCACTCCAGAACCAGCCGCGCCTCTTGTCAAGCTGTTCCAGTACAACTACAACTTAGGTATCCACACGACAATTGTGAAATTTGCCCAGGTATCCTGTCCACAAAAAGCAGGACAAATCCAATCCGGTCAATTACCCCCCATCAGTCCACTCTCAATCATCAGCAAAGTGATAGAAGGTGCCGTCGACAGTGCTATCAAGCGGCACTTAGTCACCAATAACCTGCTCACTGATGCTCAGTTTGGTTTCCGTCAGGGCCACTCGACTCCAGTCCTCATTACATCCTTGGTCCAAACATGGACAAAAGAGTTGATTTCCAGAGGTGAGGTGAGAGTGACTGCCCCTGACAACAAGGTAGCATTTGACCGAGAGTTGCACCAAGGAACCCGAGTAAATTTGAAGTCAATGGGAATGAGGGGGGAAACACTCCTGTGGCTGGAATCATAACGAGCACAAAGGAAGATGGTAGTGGTTGTTCGAGGCCAATCATCTCAGCCCCAGGACATTGCTGCAGGTGTTCCTCAGGGCAGTGTCCTAGGCCCAACCATCTTCAGCTGCTTCATCAATGACCTTCCCTCCAACATAAGATCAGAAATTGGAATGTTCGCTGATGATTGCACAATGTTCAGTTCCATTCGCAAACCCTCAGATAATGAAGCAGTCCGAGCCCGCATGCAGCACGACCTGGACAACATCCAGGCTTTGGGCTCATATGTGGCAAGTAACATTCGCGCCAAACAAGTGCCAGGCAATGAACATCTCCAACAAAAGAGAGTCTAAACACCTCCCCTTGGCATTCAACGGCATTACCATCGCCGAATCCCCCACCATCAACATCCTGGTGGTCACCATTGAATAGCAACTTAACTGGACCAACCATATAAATACTGTGGCTACAAGACCAGGTCAGAGGCTGGCTATTCTGCGGCGAGTGACTCACCTCCTGACTCCCCAAAGGCTTGCCACCATCTATAAACACGAGTCAGGAGTGTGATGTAATAATCTACAATTGCCTGGATGAGTGCAGCTCCAACAACACTCAAAAAGCTCGACACCATCCAGGACAAAGCAGTCCACTTGATTGGCACCCCAACCACCACCCTAAACATTCACTCCCTTCACCACCCGCGCACTGTGCCTGCAGTGTGTACCATCCACAGGATGCACCGCAGCAACTCGCCAAGGATTCTTCGTCGGCAGCTCGCAAACCCACGACCTCTACCACCTACAAGGTCTAAAGGGCAGCAGGCACATGGGCACAAAACCACCTGCACGTTCCCCTCCAAGTCAAACACCATCCCGACTTGGAAATATATCGCCGTTCCTTCATCGTCGCTGGGTCAAAATCCTGGAACTCCATTCCTAACAGTTCTGTGGGAGAACCTTCACCACACGGACTGCAGCGGTCAAGAAGGTGGCTCACCACCACCTTCTCAAGGGCAATTAGGGATGGGCAATAAATGCCGGCCTCGCCAGCGACGCCCACATCCCATGAACGAAAAAAAAAACATTCCCATTTGGCTTCACGGAGGATTGAGGGAAGACGGGCACAAAAGGAATAAAAAGATATCAGGAGGACTGGCGAAAACCTTGGTCAAAGAATGGATTTAAGGAGGGTGTGAAAGGATGAGGTGTAAATGGAGAGACGGAGGCGATGAGTTTGATTTTCGAGAGTAGAATTTAGATGTCTGCTGGAATGGCCGCCAATGGTGGGATGAAGAGAGTGGAGTATGGCAAAATATAACAACAACTATTTGCATTTCTGTAGCCTCTTTAAAGACCACAGGACATCCTAAAACGCTTTACATTCAATGAAGTACATTTTGAAGTGTAGTCACTGTGGTAATGTAGGAAACGCTGAAGCCAATTTACACAGAGCAAGGTCCCACAAACAGTGATGAGGTAAATGACCAGAAAATCGGTTTTACTGATGATGGTTGAGGGATCAATATTGGTATCGTGGAGAACACTATTACACCTACCTGAGGGGACAGATGGGCCCTCGGTTTAACTTTTCCTCTGAAAGTTGGCACCTCTGACAGTACAGCACTCCCTCAGTACCGACCTTTCTGCAGCAGAATGCTCCCTCAGTATTGAACCTCCGACAGTACAGCACTACCTCAGCACTGACCCTCCAACAGTACAGCACTCCCTCAGTACTGACCCTCCGACAGTACAGCACGACCTCAGCACTGACCCTCCAACAGTGCAGCGCTCGCTCAGCACTGACCCTCCAAACATGTAGCGCTCCATCAGTCCTGACCCTTCCATAGTACAGCATTCCCTCAGTACTGTCCCTCCAACAGTGCAGCGCTCCCTCAGCACTGACCCTCCAAACATGTAGCGCTCCCTCAGTACTGACCCTCCCATAGTACAGCACTCCCTCAGTACTGATCCTCCAACAGTGCAGCGCTCCCTCAGCACTGACCCTCCAAACATGCAGCGCTCCCTCAGTTCTGACCCTCCCATAGTACAGCACTCCCTCAGTACTGACCCTCCAACAGTGCAGCGCTCCCTCAGCACTGACCCTCCAACAATGTAGCGCTCCCTCAGCACTGACCCTCTGACAGTACAGCACTCCATCAGTACTGACTCTCTGACAGTTCAGCACTCACGCAGTACTGATCCTCTAACAGTACAGCACTCCCTCAATACTGACCTTCCCACAGTCCAGCACTCCCTTAGTTCTGACCCTACTACAATACAGCGTTCTCTCAGTACTGACACTGCAACAGGGCAGCGCTCCGTCAATACTGACCCTCCCAGATTACAGCACCCCCTCAGTATTAAATCTTCGACACAACAGCGATCTCTGAGTACTGACGTGCCTGCAGTGTTGCTCCACCTCAGTACCGCACTGCAGTGTCAGCCTGGATTTCGTGCTCAAGTTTCTGGACTCTGACTCGAAATCACAACCTTATGACTCAGAGGGGAGACAGCTATCACTGACCCACGTTTGACAGCAGAAAGGAGGATGGGAGATGGAGGGACTTAGGGAGGGCATTCTCCGCCGTGGATAAAGCTGAAGGCACGGCTGCCAAAGTCGGGCAAAGGGACTGCAGACGCACTAACGACCAGAGGTGGAGGGGCAGAGTGTTTGGGAGGGGCTGTAGGGCTGGAGGAGGTTACAAAGATTTGGAGGGGTGACATCTTGATGCATTTAATTGTGAGAAATCATAAAAATAAACTATAGGCAAAGGAGACGAGAATCCAATGCAGGTCAATAAGGGCTTGGGTGATTGGTGAGGGACTCACCAATCAAAAAGAGAGGGTTTGGAGATGGAATGCGTGGCATGGATGTGGAGAATGTAGGACTAAAGATCAGGACATCCCAATTTTTAACTCGAGTCACAGAATCTATTCCTCCAGTTCACTCCTTGCCGGCCACCCATCCTCCACCTTCCAACCCGCACCAGGTCCTCCTCGGCCTCACTGACTCTTACTGACTCCCAGTACCCCATCGCCTTGAATTTCAAATTCTCTTTGGTTAAAATCCCTCCATGGCCCACCCCTTTGCATCCCTTTCCTCCACTGCCCACCGCCACCCGCCCCCGAACTCTCCAAGCATAAAATGATCGAATCACACAGCACAGAAGGAGAACACAATGGAGATTGTTGCTCATCTGAAACAGGATGTCGGTCTCACACCACAAACACATTGGAAGGGTCAAGAGAGGTGGTGGTTTTGTTAGCGTACATCTGAAAGCTGGTCGAAATCTGTGTTCAATGTCACCAAAGGGCAGCATGTAGATGAGGAAGAGGAGGGAGCCAAGGATTGGATCTTCAGAGACATGGGATATAACGGTGTTAGGGTTGGAAGAGAAGCTTCTCCTGGCTATGATCGGATAGGTAAGTGGAATCAAGAGAGGGTAGTCCCACCAAAAGAGGCCAGTGATCGATGAATGAGGAGGTCACGGGTGGATTTGCTGTGGATTTAAGGGACAAGAGCAGGGGAGTGCAGCTAATTGGATAGTTCTTTCAAAGAGGCCGCACAGGTACAATGCCTGAATGGCCTCTTTCTGTGTTCTGTGATTCTATCATTTTAGCTGTGGAGAGGTGAGGGGTGGGCAGTGGAGGGACGGGATTCGGAGGATTCGACCATGGAGGGATTTGAAACAGAGAAATATAATTTTAAATCTATTGCAATGAGGCGATGGGGAACTGGAAGTCAGTGAGGGGCATTGAGAGCGAGCAGGACCTGGTGCGGTTCGGAAGTTTTGGATTGGTTGCTGCCCAGTAGTGAAATGGAGGAATGGAGTCTGAAGGGGTAGAGGCATGGATAAGGGTTTCAATGGAATTGAGCTGAGGGAGGAATGAAGGCGGGTGATGGAAGCACGGGGCCTTTGTGATGGAGGTCATATCGGGTCATGAGCTCAGCTCAGTTACACGGAGCCTACTTTACTGGAGCCATGAATAAAATGTCGGACAAATATCTGCAGTAAAACAGTGGAGAGAGGAAAGACAATGGAGCTCGTTCAGTGTCCGTCCCCTTATATCACCCACCGTCATTTCTAGGCTTCAATCCTGAACCTGTCTTTAACTGTCCTCGTGCCAGAGACTCAAAATTCATATTTTAACTGGGAAACTGCAGGAACAGAGTGAAACGGGTCTCTTTGTGTCCCTGGATTCAGTGCACAATGCGGAGAAATCGGTAACATTGATTAATGAATCGGCAGGAGTGAACATGATCAATAGAATTATATGAAAACTGCAAATGAAGCCGCTCATTGTTGTTGGATCGGTCCTTTCAGAGCACAGCACGTAACTTTATTCCTGAGAGATGTCCGATTAAGATAATGTCCTGGACTTTGAGGCGTTTCTGTTATATCCACGTCATTATTGTGCATTGTAGTCAAAGCTGTTGATGTAATGTGTTTGTTCAAGTTACTGTAATTAATAACAATGATCAGGGGTCTAATCGTGTCAGTGGAGATTTAATCCTGTATAAATCAAGGGTCATTGGAATGAATCAGTAAACAGTGTCAGCCGGAGCTGCAGATTATAGGCGAACGCAAGTCAGTGCTTCTCGCAGAAATGGGACATCTATTAATTCGTCAGATAGAACGCATTTATTATCCTGTTCTTGCAGCCTTTGGAGTTTTGGGTAAGCCGTTATCTCAGCTGTTAATAGGGTAAATCGCTATTATTTGTGCTGCTGTACTTTGCATTTTATGCCTCCCCGTGTGTTTCACAAAATTGCCTGTTCTGTTCTATCAGTTGATGGTATGTCCGAAGTCTCTGCTCTTTTTCTCTTGTAGCAGGTGCATTATATCTGCAATTAACTTGGTCTGTGCAACACTGGCATTGTTACTGGATTATTCATTGTACTGAATGTATTGTTGAATAATGGTGTGTCCTTAACTTCTAAATGTTCGGTCTTGCACAGTTGCTTGAAATCTGTAGTATACTTTGAATGTCCAACGCTGGAATTGTCACTGAACTATTCTCTGCACTGAATGTATGGGAATCTGGTGTCTGGGCTAAGAGCTGGTATCAGACCACCAGAAGCAAAAAAGTTTCATGTTGTGGAAATAACCTGTCCTGGAATATTTTTTTCATCAATGTGTTTTCAGTAATTGATAATGAGGCAGCTCACGGTCTCAGTGTTAGAATGAGGAAGCGCAATGTCCTCCCTCCACGATAAAATGGTTCAGATTAACTGTGATTTCAATACATTTATTGGTTATCACTATTAT
This sequence comes from Heptranchias perlo, assembly GCF_035084215.1. Classification (NCBI taxonomy): domain Eukaryota; kingdom Metazoa; phylum Chordata; class Chondrichthyes; order Hexanchiformes; family Hexanchidae; genus Heptranchias; species Heptranchias perlo. The sequence goes on along the minus strand of NW_027139442.1, from coordinate 3,009,160 downwards.
GAAATATTATTTCATTGTGTGTGTATCTGACGCCGCTTCAGATGTCTAATCACTGAACTGAGTTTGCTGCTGATTATTTCACATCTCATTCTCTGATTCACTGTGGATGAATTCACAGTAAAATGCAATGTTTTCAGGTTATGTTGGATCAGTTTGCACTTCATCTGTTGGAATCGTGAGTCCTTCTATGTATCTGTAGATTGGGAGATTTTCCACACCGTTCACCTGAGGAAGGAGGAAGCCTCCGAAAGCTTGTGGAATTTAAAATAAATTTGTTGGACTATAACTTGGTGTTGTAAAATTGTTTACAATTATCTGTAGATTATAAGCAGCAGCGGTGATGTTGGCGTTTTGTTAATTGAACAATGCCGCCATCTAACGCTGTACTTCATAATTACAGGTGAGGAATTTCAATTATTGTGAGGTTTCTGCCTTGCAGTGTGGAGGAAGTAAACAGTGTAGGTAAACAGATGGAGACTTGGATGATCTGTAGAAACATTAAACTATTCACAGCGGCTTCACCATTTAATAAACTGACACTGAGAATCGAAACTTTGGAACACGGGGCTGGTGAACAGAATGCAGCTGCAGGACGTTAGGATTGAATCGGATGTGAAAAAGGGCATTGAGAAAGTGACTAGCGATGGCGGAGAGATAGCGAGGAGAGACAGAGAAAGAGACTGAGAAGAAAAACAAGAGGGTGGGAGAGAAGGAACCCTAGAAGAAAGAAAGGGAGCGAGAGAGGCACAGAGAGAGGGAGCGACAGAGAGAGAGAAGATGAAAGACAGTTGGAAGCCGAGAGAGAGGGAGAGGGACAGAGACAGAGAGAGTGTAGAGAGAGTGATAGAGTGATACACACAGAGAGACACATGGAGATCGACACACACATAGAGAGAGGGAGAAACAGAAGAGGGAGAGACAGAGATAGAGAGACAGAGACAGAGAGAGACACAGAGAGAGAGAGAGAGAGAGAAAGCAGCAGCGGGGCGTGCAATTAATCGGAATGAACTGCTGAAACTTCCAGTACAATTATGAAGAGGAAATGTGACTTGAAGGTGTTATTAGGATGTTGTCAGATTGTGAGAGTTTCATTGTACTCTCGCCGGATGTGTTTATCACTATCAGGTCCTCAGTCTGTTTATGTGAATGTTCCTTTTACTTATTCACTGAATGAATAAATAAACATAATTGAAATGTAATTAAAGAATAGACTCAGTCATTTCTGGACAGCCATGAATTATTAGGATATTGTATTCTAAAAAGTATGTGTCAGCTTAATTCAATAAAGAACGAGAATGATTTAATTAATTTTATTATAATTTTAATTGAATGAGCAAAGTAAATTTATTCAACACATTTTATGCCCAACAAGCTGATCATTGACGCCCATAACCACAGAGATCATTTTTTGAATTTATTAATTGGATTGTGTTACTGGGACTTATCAATTAGATGTCCTCTAACACTCTGCTGCAATCTCTCCCTGTGAATTCCAGCCTCTCCTCCCAATGCATTGAATCCTCTGTCTCCCCATCTGCTGTTTCAGTTGATCCGCTTTCATAAACCAACTGCTCCTGACTCCCCTCCAGCTCCAACATGTCCATTTCCTTGTCTTCCTCCCAATCTCACTCACTGGCTCGGTCTCCAGCTGCCTTTCTCCGTTTAGTGCCAGCTCCTGTCGGCTCGCTTAACACAGAGCAACAAACCAGCTGCATCTGCACATGTCCCCGTGCCTTCCCGAACTTCTCTCTTTTCCCCGTCCATCTGGAGCCCAAATCCGGCTTTAATCCGCTTGATTCCCGTTCGGTGAAAAGCCTTCTACTTCGCCACCGGCATGAGCCCTCACTCAGCCCTTCCAGTGGATCCGGTGCTCACTTTATTCACTTTCTGTAGCGATTCCCCAATTACTTATTGAACATTGTGTTTAAAAACATCTCTCTGCCGGAAAGCGATGCCCAGGTCAATGAATCACTTTTCACCCTTTGGTGCAGCAACAAAGCTGAACATTTGACCCGAGATCCTCTCAAACGGCTGCTTTGGCTCGAGGTCCGATCAGTAATTTATCTGCTTCCTTTTCTCTCTCTTACAGTTAACTTGGTGGCGATTGTGATCCTGTCCCGAGGAAAGTGCGGACTCTCCAAATGTATCAGTCGCTACCTGGTGGGAATGGCAGTGGCCGATCTCCTGGTCGTTATCACTGATTCGATATTGAGGTGGATTCGTTGGATGTATTTCCAGGGTTCATTCCTGGACATTACTCCCGTGTGTCGACTCATTACCTTCCTGGTTTTTGCAATCACCGAGGTTTCTGTTTGGTTCACAGTCGCTTTCACCTTTGATCGATTTGTGGCCATTTGTTGTGAGAAGCTGAAAACAAAATATTGCACCGAGAAAACGGCGGCTGTGGTTCTGGGAACAGTGACTGTGCTGAGCTGTTTGGAGAGTCTCCCCTGGTACTTTGCATATGAACCTGCAATTATAATTAATAATGTTCCCTGGCTTTGTGTGCTTAAACCGAGCTTCCATGCTTCCACCGCATGGGCCTCATATAACATGTTTCATCGCATTTTAACCCCTTGTGTCCCGTTCCTTCTGATTTTGCTGCTCAATGTTCTGACCATAAGACGTATTTTAGTGTCCAGTCGAATTCGCAGGGGGCTCCGGGGCCGAAGCAATGGAGAGAATCACAAGGATCCAGAGATGGAGAACCGAAAGAAATCCATAATTTTACTCTTCAGTATATCGGGCAGTTTTATATTGTTATGGGTGACACTGGTTGTAATTAATGTCTATCGGCGAATCACAAACATAGATTTTTACCCCTCCACTAGTCCTGTTTTTATCACAAAACGCATAGCAGGAATGCTGCAGCTCCTCAGTTCCTGCACAAACACGTGCATTTATGTCCTGACTCAGAATAAATTCAGAGAGGAGCTGACGAACGGATTGAAATACCCACTGAATCTAATTGTTAAATTAGTTAAATTGTAGAAAGAGCTGAAGGGTTTCAAGCAATAGAACTAAATCCCATTTCATATTCTGTCCCCTACACTTCCCACTGGATGGAAAGTACATGCTTTCCGAACAGCACCGAACCCGGAAACAATCTTTAACCTGATTCTGATCTATTTCATTGATAACATTGGCATTAAGGGCAATGACCACCCTTGACCCACAGTAAAATGGGCAAACCTGGCAATCACAGTCACTACTGTGGGCCTGATCAGAATGGGTGCGCTCTCCATAAATGGAGAGGTGGAATGGCAGAGATAGACAGATAGACAAACAGACAGACGACAGGGTGACGTTTTTGGACCACGAGACCCTGAGACACATGGCGAGGGGGAAACAGGGTGCTTGGGGGATCGCTGGGTTACTTTATTGGACCAGGAGACACAGAGACACGTGGCGACGGGGAGACAGGCTGTGAGAAGGATCCCTGGGTTACTTTATGGGACCAGTGATACTGAGACACTCGGAGGCATAGCGGAAGGGGAGACAGGCTGCGAGCGTAACCCCGTGGTTAAGTTATGGAACCAATGAAACTGAGACACACACAAACACAAACACACACACACACAGACTGATCAGTCAGGAGACACGTGTCCTTGTATAGACAATGGCGTTGAATTGACCTGAGCTATGCCACAAATGAATATGGGATTAAAATATCATATTCAAATCAGTTTGCTCGAAATCTTCACAATTTTGCTTCAAGATACCTTGTCAGAAGAAGATAAAATGAAAGAGAGCGAGAGAGGGTGATAGAGAGAGAGAGAGAGAGAATGAGATAGAGAGACAGTGAGAAGCAGCGATAGGATGAACTTGAGGCATGGAGCATGGAGCATGAGAGAGAATGAGATTGAGACAGTGAGAGACAGAGAATGAAACAAAGAGAATCAAGCAGAGAGAGAATGAGACATACAGACAGAGAGAGCGAGATAGTGTGTGAGAGAGGGGATTTTCGGGTAGATTGAAAGGGAGAATGTAAAATATAGGGGTCGAATTTGTGTTTGTTTACACCAGTAATATCAGTTCATTCCGGGTGGAATCGGCCTAACCACGGCAAAAGAACGTGGGAATTTTAAACGTCCATGAGTTACGCCCAAAACCACTTCCGTTGTTATTTTCAGCCATGTTTTACGCTGGTTCAAGATTTAATTGTCCGGGATCAGGTTCTGCCCGCAGAACTGACCAGATCCCCAGACCGGCATTGCAAGATTCCACCGATTGCGCTGTATCAGGAAGCTCTTCAAATTGTGCTCATTTTCATTGGCACACAGGCATTAGTGGCCACGTTTTAGAAGATTCTTCACATCAAAGAATATTTAACTTGCTAAAATATTGACTAGTTTACATCAATGAATCAAGTAAATGGTTCAATATAGTTATTTAAAATCATTATAAACCACGTTACTCACTGGTGGAGGACTGGAAATTCTTATTAAAATGCTTATTTTGGTGATAAACCCCTTTTTTGTTGCATTAATAAAACTGCACCAGGTTACCACTCTTAAATACATCAAGGAATAGTTTTTAATGAGAAGAAAATAAATGAAATGATTACTTTATATTACGATGCCCGAATACGCTAGTTTATTTAAGACTATACGTTTCTGCATTTGCAATTGATTTTCATTTAACATTTGAAAGGGTCCCCGGTCTATGCTGATTCTCTGATAGTTTACTGGGCAAAGGCCCTGATCCCAGGTCTGTGCTGATTCTCTGATAGTTTACTGGGTAAAGGACCTGATCCCTGGTCTATGCTGATTCTCTGATAGTTTACTGGGCAAAGGCACTGATCCCAGGTCTGTGCTGATTCTCTGATAGTTTACTGGGTAAAGGCCCTAATCCCAGGTCTGTGCTGATTCTCTGATAGTTTACTGGGTAAAGGCCCTGATCCCTGGTCTGTGCTGATTCTCTGATAGTTTACTGGGCAAAGACCCTGATCCCAGGTCTGTGCTGATTCTCTGATAGTTCACTGGTTAAAGGCACTGATCTCTGGTCTGTGCTGATTCTCTGATAGTTTACTGGGGAAATGTGAACCAATGTGTCAGTCTTTTATATTATCAAATACTTGTGAATACTGATAGCAAGCAGAATAAAGTAGTCTTCTTCCAATTAAAAAAAAGTCTCTCCTTCATTGAGAGCAGTTCAACACACACTGTACAATGAAAGGTGGATATGCGTTCTTTAATTGCAGCCTGACTCTGGATACAGTGCAGTAGGAACAGATCCTTCAGCATTGTACCGAAACTAAAAACTAACACCAAAAAGCGTTCACGTTTGGAGATCAAAACATTGTTACACTCAATACATTCAGTACCCGAATGTTACAGAGAAACATAGAAAATAGAAGCAGGAGTGGGCCATTCGACCCTTCGCCCCGCTTCGCCTTTCAATACGATCATGGCTGATCTTCTATCTCAATATCCTATTCCCGCTTTCCCCCCATACCCCTTGATGCCTTTTGTGTCAAGAAATCTATGTATCCCCTTCTTAAATATATTCAGTGACTTGGCCTCTGCAGCCTTCTTTGGTGGAGAATTCCACTCTCTGAGTAAAGAAATTTCTCCTCATCTCAGTCCTAAATGGCTTACCCCTTATTCTGAGACTGTGACCCCTGGTTCCAGACTCCCCAGCCAGGGGAAACATCCTCCTTGCACCTACCCTGTCGAGCCCTGCAACAATTTTGTAAGTTTCAATGAGATCACCTCTCATTATTCTAAACTCTAGTGCATATAGGCCTAGTCGACCCAATCTACCCTATACGTCTATCCCGCCATCCCAGGAATCAGTCTGCTTCACCATTGTTGCACTCCGTCTATGGCAAGTATATCCTTTCTTAGGGAAGGAGACCAAAGTTGTACACAATACTCCATGTGCGGTCCCACCAAGGCCCTGTATAATTGCATTTAGACATCTTTACTTTTCTACTCAAATGCTCTTGTAATACCATTTCCCTCCCTAATTGCTTGCTGCACCTGCATGTTAGCTTTCAGTGACTCATGTACAAGGACTCCCAGGTCTCTTTGAACATCAACATTTCTCAATCTCTCACCATTTAAAAACACCCTGTATTTCTGTTTTCCGACCAAAGAGGATAAATTCACATTTGTCCACATTCTATTCCATCTGCCATGTTCTTGCCCACTCACTTAGCCTATCTACGTCCCCTTGAAGCACCTTTGCATCCTCCTCCAAACTCACATTCCCACCCAGTTTTGTGTCATCAGCAAACTTGGAAATATTACATTTGGTCCCCTCATCCAAATCATTGATCGAGACTGTGAATAGCTGGAGCCCAAGCAGCAATCCCTGCGGTCCCCCACTAGTCACATTCTGCCAATCTGAGAAAGACCCATTTATTCCAACTCTCCGTTTTCTGTCTGTGAACATTTCTCAACCCATACCTGTATATTACCTCAAATTCCATGTGCTCTAACTTTGTTGACCAACATCCTGTGTGGGACCTTATCGAAAGCATTCTGAAAATCAAAATACATCTCATCCACTGGTTGCCCCTTATCATTACTGCTAGTTACATCCTCAAAGAACACCAATAGGTTTGTCAAACATGATTTCCCTTTCCTAAATCCATGTCATAGAATCATAGAAAATTTACGGCACAGAAGGAGGCCATTGGGCCCATCGTGTCTGGGCCGGCTGAGAAACGAGTCACCCAGCCTAATTCCACTTTCCCGCATTTGGTCCGTAGCCCTGCAGATCACGGATCTTCAGATGCACATCCAGGTATGTTTATAATGAGTTGAGGGTTTCTGCCTGCACCACCTTCTCAGGCAGTGAATTCCAGACCCCCATCACCCTCTGGGTGAAAAAAATCCTCAGTTTCGCTCTAATCCTTCTACCAATCACTTTAAATCTATGCCCCTGGTTATTGACCCCTCCGCTAAGGGAAATAGGTCCTTCCTATTCACTCTATCTAGGACCTTCATAATTTTGTACACCTCAATCAAATCACCCCTCAGCCTCCTCTGTTCTGAAGAAAAAAAACCCAGCCTATCCAACCTGTCATCGTAACTAAAATTTTCCAGTCCTGGCAACATCCCCGTAACTCTCCTCTGTACCCTCTCCAGTGCGATTACATCCTTCCTGTAATATGGTGACCAGGACTGTGCGCAGCACTGAACCTGTGGCCTAACTAGTGTTTTATACAGTTCCAGCACAACAACCATGCTTTTATATTCTATGCCTCGGCTAATAAAGGAAAGCATTCCATATGCCTTCTAAACGACCTTCTCTACCTGTCCTGCTACCTTCACGGATCTGTGGACATGAACTCCAAGGTCCCTCACTTCGTCTGCACCTCTCAGTATCCCCTCATTTATTGTGTATTCCCTTGCCTTGTATGCTCTCCCAAATGCATTACCTCACACTTCTCCGGATTGAACTCCATTTGCCATTTTTCTGCCCATCTGACCAGTCCATTGATATTTTCCTGCAGTCAAAAGCTTTCCACCTCACTACCAACCACATGACCGATCTTTGTGTCATCTGCAAATTTCTTATTCATGCCCCCTATTTTTATGCCTTACCACCATCTACAAGGCACAGCTCAAGAGTGTAATGGAATACTCTCCACTTGCCTGGATAAGTGCAGCTCCAACAATACTCAAGAAGCTCGACACCATCCAGGACAAAGCAGCCCGCCTGATTGGCATCCCATCCACCACCCTAAACATTCACTCCCTTATCCAACGGCTCACAGTGGCTGCATTGTGTACCATTCACACGATGCACTGCAGCAATTCGCCAAGGCTTCTTCGACAGCACCTCCAAGACCCGCGACCTCTCCCACCTAGAAGGACCAGGTCAGCAGGAACATGGGAACAACACCACCTGCACGATCCCCTCCAAGTCACAAACCATCCCGACTTGGAAATATATCGCCGTTCCTTCATCGTCGCTGGGTCAAAATCCTGGAACTCGCTGCCTAACAGCACTGTGGGAGAGCCTTAACACACGGACTGAAGCGGTTCAAGAAGGCAGATGAACACTAACTCTCAAGGGCAATTAGGGATGGGCAATAAATGTTGGCCTCGCCAGCGACACCCACATCCCATGAAAGAATCAAAAAAAAGTCCAACCCGTTAATGTAAACCAGAAAAGGCAAAGGTCGTAGTACCTAGCTCTGCGGCACCCCACAGGAAACAGCCGTCTCGTCACAAAAACACCCATCGACCATTACTCTTTGCTTCCTGCCACTGAGCCAATTTTAGATCCAATTTGCCACATTCCCTTGGATCCCAGGGCCTTTACTTTTTGACCAATCTGTCATGTAAGACCTTGTCAAAAGCCTTGCTAAAATCCATGTCGACTACATCAATTGCGTTAGCCTCATCAATCCTCCTTGTCACCTCCTCTAAAAATTCAATTAAGTTAGTCAGACACGACCTCCCCTTAACCGACTGTCCCCGTGCTTAACCCCGTGCTGACTGTCCTTGAGTCGTCCGCGCCTTTCTAAGTGACAGTTTATCCTGTCCCTCAGATTGATTTCAATAATTTCCTCACCACGGAGGTTAGGCTGACTGGCCTGCAATTACTCGGTCTATCCTTCGCTCCCTTTAAAAAAAATTATACAACGTTAACAGTCCTCCAATCCTCCGGCACTACGCCTGTATCCAGTAAAATTTGGAAAATTATTGTTAAAACCTCATGAATCGAAAGCCCTCCCCCTTGAACCGCCTTTGCAGCCATGCATTCATCTGATCTATCCTCCTATTTCTATTCTCGCTTGCGCGTGGCACTGGAAGCAATCCAGAGATTACTACCTTTGAGTTCCTCTGCCAAATCCTATTATTATTTTCTAAGTGTCCTGTTATCATATTCTTTATAATAGATTCTAGCATTTTCCTTACTACTGTTGTCAGGCTAACAGTTCTGTAGTTCCCTGTTTTCTCTCTCCCTCCTTTCTTAAATAGTAGGGTTACATTTACTACCCTCCAATCTGCAGGATCCGTTCCAGAATCTATAGAATTTTGGAAGATGACAACCAATGCATCCTTTATCTCTATAGACTCCTCTTTCAAAACCCTGGGATTAAATCATTAGGTCCTTGCGATTTATCGACTTTCAGTCCCATTAATTTCTCTTGTACTATTTTTTTTACGAATTCTAATTTCTTTCAGTTCCTCATTCTTGTTAGACCCATGTTTCGCCAATGTTTCTGGGAGGTCTTTTTGTGTCTTCTTCCGTGAAGACAGTCACAAAGTATTTGTTTAATTTCTCTGCCATTTCCTTATTCTCCATTATAAATTCTCCCGTCTCTGTCTATAAGGGACTCTCATTTGCCTTCACCGGCCTTTTCCTTTGTACATACCTATAGAAGCTTTTACAGTCCGTTTTTATGTTTCTCGCAAGTTTACTCTCATATTCTATTTTCCCTTTCTTTATTAATTTCTTGGTCCGCCTTTGCTGAATTCTAAGATGCTCCCAATCCTCAGGCTTACTGCTTTTTCTGGCAACTTTACACGCCTCTTCCTTTGATTTCATACTATCTTTAATTTCTCTTGCTAGCCACGTTTGGACCACTTTTCCTGTTTGGTTTTTTTGCCTTAAAGGAATGTATATTTGCTGCAAATTATTTTTTAATTCTTCAACGCTAGCCATTGCCTGTCTCCCGTCATACCTTTCAATGGAGTTCCCCAATCAACCACAGCCAACTTGCGCCTCATACCGTCGTAGTTTCCTTTGTTTCGATTTAAGATTCTAGTTTCGGATTGAAATACATCACTTTCAAACTTAAATACCTACATAATACATACACAGACCCAGACAGCACCTGCACAGGCCCAGACAACTCCGACACTGACGCAGGGAACCCCTACACAGACCCAGACAGCTCCGACACAGGCCGAGTGAGCTCCATCACCGACCCAGACAGCTTCTACACAAAGTCAGAAAGCTCGTACACAGACACATGGAACTCCTACACAGACACAGGCAGCTCCTACGGAGACTTCTCAACAGATCTGGACAGATCGAACACATACCCAGACAGCTCCAATACAGACCTGGACAGCTCGTACACAGAAGCAGGCAGCTCCTACACAGATCCACGACGCTCTTATTCTGTCCCAGACCCTCTTAAACATGCCCAGGCATCTCCTACGCAGACCCAGACTCTCCTACACGGACCCAGGCAGTTCCTGCACAGAAGCAGACAGAATCTACACAGACCAAAGCATCTCATTCACAGGCCAAGAAAGTTCCTTCCCAGAAGCAGGCAGCTCCTACAGAGATCCAAGTAGCTCCTACACAGATCTAGGAAGTCAAAACACACACCCAGGCCGTTCCTGCTCAGACCCAGACATCACAAAAAAACACACATGGAGCACCTACACAGGCGCAGACAGCTCCTCCACAGATCGAGGCAGCTCATACACAGTTCCAGACAACTCATGCCAAGACAAAGATAATAGCTTGACAGACCCAGACACCACCGACACATGACCAGACAGCTCCCATACAGTCCCATATAGCTGTGACACAGACACGGACTGTTCCCGCACAGACACAGAGAGCTCCTACACTTAACCTGACAGCTTCTATACAGACCCACACAGCTCGTACAAAAAACTGGCAGCTCCTACACAGACCCAGCCAGCTCCTACACAGAACAAGGCAGCTCCTACACAGAACCCGGCAGCTCCTACACAGACCCAGACAGCACACACACAGACCCAGACACTACCTACACAGACCCAGACAGCACCTACAAAGAACCATCTCTTATACAGAGCCAGATCATTCCTGCACTAACGCAAAAAGTTCCCACACAGACCCGGACAGCTCATACATGGTCCATTGAGAGGTTAAACTTACCGAGACAGCTCCTTGCCAGACCCAGTCAACCCCCTCACAGATCCATTCAGCACCTACGCAGATCCAGACCTACACTGACCTATTGGATACCCAAACAGACTCAGACAGCTCCTGCACAGACCTATGGAACACCCACACAGATGCAGACAACTCGTGACGAGACCGACACAGATCCTACAAAGGTTCAGGGAACACCTACAAAGACCCAGACTGCTCCTACCCAGACACAGTCAGCAACTACACAGAACGGAACAGCTCTTATACAAATCCAGACAGTTCCTCCACAGTCGCACACAGCGCCAACCCAGTCTGACAGATGCCACGTACACCCGAACAGCTGCTGCACAGACCCAGTGAACTCCGACACAGAACCAGGCAGGACCCACACAGATCGATGGAGCCCTTACGAAGATCCAGACAGCTTCTAGACATACCCAGACAGCTCCTACATAGACCCAGACAGCTCCTACATAGAACCAGACAGCTCCTACACAGGCCCAGACAGCTCCTACAGAGAAGCAGACAGTTCCTACAGAGACCAAGACAGCTCCTACAGAGACTCAGACAGTTACTACACAGACCCAGACAGCTCCTACACAGACCCAGACAGCTCCAAAACGGTCCCAGAAAGTTCCTACACGGACGCCGACAGCAACGACACAGACCCAGTCAGTTCCTGCACAGACTCAGGCATCACCTGCAGAGATCCATGGCAGCACCTGCACAGACCCAGGCAACACCTGCACAGACCCAATCAGTTCCTGCACAGACTCAGGCATCACCTGCACAGACCCAGGCAGACATGGAAAGACCCAGGCAGCACCTGCGCAGACCCAGGCAACACCTGCGCAGACCCAGGCAACACCTGCACAGACCCAGGAAGAACCTGCACAGACACAGGCAGCAACTTCAGACACAGGTGACGAACCGGATTCTTTCCCCTCATTCTGGTTCAGCAAGAACTGATTCGAGTACACCGTAAAGTTCAAACAACTTTAATAGCAGATCTTAGTCTGTAGCTTCAATTCAGATTCCTGAGAGAATCCGAACGATTCTAACAGAATAAGGAGACAAAGACAAAGACAAAGACTCATACCTTTATACAAATCCATAGAGGTTGGAACATCATTAATACAAGAGTCAACACCAATCATAAGCCGGGCACAGGTTGCCATGCGGGGTTACATTATTTCCGGCCAATCATAGACAATCCATGTGCTGACCATGTTGCTATTAGACATCAAAGGGGATACTTCCTCACTTTCCAACTTGGAATGTTCTTCCCTGTTCCTTCTATTCCTTATCTCCCAACCTGGAATGTCTTTCAACTTTGGCTAAGCTCGTTCCCTATATTGATCTGCCATAAACATGGAGACATTCAGACCAGTCCTTGACTCACATCAAAGACCTATCATTGATAAGACAATGCAGGCCTGCTGACTAAGCAAACATATGGCCCAGCAGGAGGGCCAGGCCACTTGTATCAATCTCAGTTACTAACTAATTAACCCTTTCTAACCATTTTGCATTCTGCTTCTTTGCCACGTAGGCATTTTAATATTTTACTAAAAACTGACCACGTAGGGATTCTCATTCCCCCTTTTTATCATTTAATGATAACCAACCCTTGTTCACTCATCAGTTCTGCCTAAGCAGAGTCTCATACACGAATTTGTTCCATTGCCGCCTTACAGCAGATTTTAACGCAAGCAACGATCAGGCCAAAAGTAAGTGTTGCTACCATTAGAATAACTAATCCATGCATCAAGTACGATCCCCATGAGCCACTGAGAAGCCATTCTAACCAACCTTCTCCCAGGGTTTGGTTTAATTTTGTTACGGCTTTCTGTATATGCTCAACCAGATTAGTTATATTTTCCGAGTGATCTGGTATGTAGGTGCAGCATTCTGATCCAATCAGTGCACAGGTTCCCCCTTTTGCGGCTAACAGGTAGTCTAAAGCCATGCGATTCTGCAAGGCCATTGTCCGAATGGCTATCATTTCTGCATTTGTATCCTTCAGTGCCACTGCGGTGTCATTAGCTACTTCTTCTAATACCGAAGCCATCTGCCGAATGTCCTTAATTGTCCTGGCTACCCCATACCCAGGGAACAAAATAGCGAAATATCGCTCCGTTTCTGTAATTTCCCTTTTAGACTTATATTGGTAATGATCCGATAGGGAAGGCAAGTGATGAACATGGGGTACTACATATCCTAAATAACAGGACCCGATCCAGTTCTGAGGCAACCATGGGTATGCCTTATGGCCGCATATGAAATACGTACCATTATATGCAGTTAAATTTCCCTTTTTAGCCATATATATAAGAGGCTGAGATTCAAGGTGATTCCACAGCAACCCACTGGTTTTATTAAGCGTTGGGGCCCATTGGCCCTGGAACATGCCCTGGGTAGTCAGGTTGACTATGGGCGGTAGCCAATAGTGGGTGGTGCTGCAATCACTATGTCCCATAAAAGGGCCATTATTTGGGGCATTCTTATTCCAACATACCGTCCCGTTTGGTCTAGACGTATTGGTCAAGAGCAAGAACGGGGGCTTATGGGCTTGATTGTAATTAGGCTGGTACCATCCTCTAAACTCATTAAGACTATACCCCGCTGATGCCCATTCTATTGTTTCCGGGGTTCCTATCGCATTTCCCGAATTGTTTCGTCTAATGACCCATTCCGCAGATTCATGGGACATAAAGGGAATCGGCTTTAAAGGGATACCTCCCTTGGAATGGATAGGAATGTGAGAACACACCCAACAGCTAGAGATACCCTGCCGTTTGGCATACACATAACTCATGTACAGGAAGGTGTTAACGTGCAGTTCGCGCTTTTGGAGTTGGAGATCTCTCTTTCGTCTCTGTAGCAGAGAACCCCCTAATCTTGGATAGTTAAAAATCTCTATGGGGGCTAACCCATTACGCTTTCTCCCTTGGTTAAATCTCAGGTACCGATCGCACCTCTGTGTATCTCTCTCTTGTTCACACAACTCAGAGGTCTTTTCCCCTTCACGTTTACAAACATAATCATATTTGCACTCAGTCCAATAACAAGGTATTCCACCATGCGATATTCCAAACTCTATCGAGCGGTGGGGCTGCCTCAGGAGCCCGGCACATCCATCTATCCGGGTGATGTTCCACCTTCCGAATCCGTCTGGGTCATTATCGTTGCATCGAAGTACGTCTCCTTTGCATAAGTGGTGTATGCGCTTAGGCTGGTCCCGTCGACATGTTCTCACTTTGGTTCCTCCCAGGGTCAGCAAGAGTTCAAGGCAGAAGATCCAAGGGAAGACTTTCATAACTGGTCACGATACCTATATAGGGAAGATTACTTAGAAGAAAAGAAAAGTTAGCATTTTAAGTTTGAGACGTGGGACTGATAGTTTTACAGTGGTGGAGGTGAACCCAAGCACTCTTCCCCTCTACCTTCACAGCGGTAGGGGTGGTGAGTAGAACCTGATAGGGCCCCTCCCAACGAGGTTCCAGTCCTTTCCTTGCCCAATTCCTGATTAACACGTACGTTCCCGGTTCAATTTTAGATGGACTGGCGATAGGAGGAAGTTCGATGTAGGCAGCTCGTACCCGAGAGTGGAGGCTTCTCAATGCCTTAGTTAATGACAAAATATCGTTAGTCATTTCTGTCGTCATGTGGTGAAAGTGGACAGTTTTCGGAACGTTTTGATTCCACGGGGTCTTGAGGGGTCTCCCGTATATAATTTCAGCAGGACTTAACGGAGTAGTACGTATCTGAAATAAGGCTTTTGGAAGAAGTTTAAGCAAAGTAGTACCAGTCTCTGCCTGCAGTTTAGCCAGTTTATTTTTCAAAGTCTGATTAGCTCGTTCGACCAACCCAGCGGCCTGTGGCCTGTAGGCACAGTGTAACTGTTGTTTAATGCCCATTTGGGTGCAGAATTCCTTGTTCACCTGACCCACGAAATGAGGGCCGTTATCTGAACTCAATTGATTTGGGATTCCGTATCTAGGGATGATCTCTTTCATCAGAACTTTTACAACAGTGGAGGCTTTGTTATCTGTTGTCGGATAGGCCTCTATCCATTTACTAAATACATCAACAATAACTAGGACGTATTGATAACCCTGACATCTTTCCAACTCAATGTAGTCCATCTGGAGGGTCTCAAAGGGACCTTCCGGCAAAGGGGTCTTTCCCCATTCGCAAGGCACTCCCTTCCCAGGGTTGTATTGTTGACAAATGAGACAGCGACTGCTGATGCTCTGAGCTAGGGCTTGCAACCTAGGATGCCACCAAGTGGCCAGCAGCGTACCACTAACAGCTTTGGCACCACAATGAGTTGCAAAGTGTACACATTCAATAACCCATACTGCTAATTTATCTGACATACAGGTCTGCCCCACAGGGGTAACCCATAATTTAGATACACAGTCATAAGTACAACCAAGTTGTTTCCACAATTGTTTATCACAGTCAGGAGCGGCCTCCTGTAATTTAATGACGTCTTGGATGGTTGGCATTGGCTTTTCAGAGGGAGACTTGCTCTGTTTTGCGCTTTTAGTCTGACTCATCATTCTAGGGACAGCCACCCTCTGTGTCTGGGACACTTCCTTAGCTTCCTGATCAGCATATCTATTCCCTATATCTACTGGGGTCTGTCCTGTCGTGTGGGCGGGGCATTTTATAACAGAGATCTGTCTTGGTAGCATAAGGGCTTGTAACAAATCTGAAACTAACTTCTGATGGGAAATCTGCGTACCTACAGAAGTCAGAAACGCTCTGTTTTTCCATAACTGTCCAAAGTCGTGAACTACCCCGAAAGCATATCTCGAATCTGTATAGACATTAACCCTTTGGTCTTTCCCGAGGACACAAGCTCTTATCAATGCAAACAGCTCCGCTTGCTGGGCAGAATATGGAAACTCAAAAGCAGCAGATTCGACAGTTTTACCGTCCTGGTCCACTATTGCATATCCAGAAAGTTTCTCTCCAAAGGAACCAATAGAGGCACTCCCATCCACGTACATAGTTATGTCCGGATCTTTTATTGGGACATCAGATAGATCATCTCTGACAGAAGTGTCTTCCTTAATTAAAGATAAACAATCATGTCCTGGATCAGTCTGTTCCATGGGTGGTTCTGTGAGAAAACATGCTGGGTTGATAGTAGTACAATGTTTAAATCGCAGTCTAGGATTATTAAGCAGATATATCTCATACTTATTCTGTCGAGCCATGGTAAGATGTTGAGTCTGCAGCTGTCCTAATAATGCAGGTACCGAGTGTGAACTGTATACAGTAATGTCCTGTTGTAAAGTCAGATTAGCCGCCGACTGTAGGCTATTGTAAATGGCCGTTAAAATCTGAGTACAAACTGGATGTCCTAGTGCCACTGGATCTAACTTCGAAGAGTAGTACGCCACCGGTCTATGCTTGTCGCCATGTTTTTGAGTCAAAACAGCAGTCGAGCAATCAGCGAGGATAGTACAGTACAACTGAAATGGTCTGTCATACAAGGGTCTCCCCAATGCGGGTGCTTGTGACAAAGCTTCCTTTAATCTCTCAAATGCTCCCAAGGCATCAGAATCTAGTTGAAATTCACCCTCTATGCTGGTGTATGGCGTTAATAATTTAGTGTCCAAAGCAATGTTAGGGATCCACTGTCTGCAATAGTTTACCATTCCCATCCACTGCCGTACCTCCTTTGCAGTGCGAGGTACAGGGAATTGACAGATTGGTTCAATCCTGCTTCTTTCTAGGCTCCGCTCGGTTGCTGAGAGCATAACTCCAAGAAACTTAACCCTCTGTTGGCCCACCAGTACTTTCGACTGGGATACTATGTACCCTAGCGAGGATAAGTGATTTAGCAATTGGGCAGTGTCTTTTCGGTTACTCTGCTCATCAGGGCTGGCTATCAACAGATCATCCACATACTGGACTAGCGCAGACCCTTGTTTCAAAGTCAATGTCTGTAATTGTTCCTGTAAGCATCTAGAAAATAATGTTGGGGAGTTAACAAAGCCTTGTGGCAGTCGGGTCCAAGTATATTGCTGTCCCTTGTAAGTGAAGGCAAAAAGGTACTGACTTGATGGGTCTAGCGGTAATGCGAAAAAGGCGTGTTGAAGATCGACGACTGCAAAGACTTTGGCTGTTGCAGGAACTTGAGCCAGAATATGAGCTGGATTGGGCACTAGGGCGTGCAGTGGCTGTACAATGGCATTGATTGATCGCAAATCCTGTACTAATCTGTACTGGTCTGGCTTGCCTGGCTTTGGAACTGCCAGTATCGGCGTGTTACACGGGGACTGACATTTAATCAAAATCCCTTGTTTTAACAACCCAGCGATCAATTTGTCAATGCTTGGTATCGCCTGTTGCTTTAGTGGATATTGTCGAATAGAGGGTAATACGACATTTTCCTGCAGGGCAATATGAATAGGAATCATTTTAACGCATCCTACCTGTGTGGGATCCTCCGCCCACACTTGCGGATTGACATATTCTGGTTTTTCATTGCCCACATGGTGGCGCAATTGTGCCCTGTTAACCCTTGGTGTCTGGTAAAACAGAATAGTCCGGCCGCATGACAGGGTCTGTTTCTGTCGATTATTTGAATCAGCTTGTTCGACTGTCTGTTTTATCATGGGTCCTAAATCTTTCGCATGGTACGGGTAATTCACCTCCCAGGTGATATGTGGGGCTCCCTTTATTTCAAAGGGTCCTGGGTCCCGTCCTATTGTTTTTGAAGCACCCCGAGTGATGTAACCTGTAACAGGTGCTTCCTTCCACAACTCTGAGGGGATCTCAACATACTCTGCTCTCTCTTCTGGTCCTGTAACCATAGCCCGGCGAATAACCTCCCATTCCGTTCCTATATAGCTTCGGTAAAAGTCCTCCAATTCCTTATTTCTCCCACTCATATCGTAGGCCAAGGTTACATGAAGGGAACCCTCATCTTCGAAGTCTAGAGACCACCATTGTGGGGTGATTGAAACATAACACTGCATTTTTGGAGCCCATGGTTTCACAATCAGTCCTTCGTCCCCGCATTCAATGCTCAGGCGGAATGCACATAGCAAGTCTCGAGCCATGAGGTTACAGTCTAGTCCACTTGTAATTACAAATTGGTGTTTCACTGACTCATTTCCAAATTGTACTTCCACTGGTTCAGATATCGGGTATTGGCTCACTTGTCCCTGAAAACCAGACAGACTCTGTTTTTCCCCGGACTCAGGGAGATTGAGCTCCGATCGGACAGATGACATGGTTGCTCCGGTGTCTACTAAGAATGTATGTGGGTTTCCTTTAATCATCAGTGACAAAACGGGCTCCTGCTCTGACTGGATCCCGTTTACCACAAGGTTAGCTAGTCAATACTGGGGGAACGGATTTTTTTGGGAAAAGTCCGTATATCTTCCTCGTCCTCGATTCCCTTGCCAACCTCCTCTTCGCTGCCCTTGCATATGGCCCCCTCTTCCCTGTCTACGGGAGGGACATTCCTTGCTCCAGTGGCCTAGCTGACCACAATTGAAACAGGCATCTGACCCTGTTTGTCTCCCTCCTCCTCTTTTCCCTTCAAAATTACGTCTCGGAGGAACGTAGGGTGGGCCATAGTTAGGGACGGTTGGTCCGTTAGGGTGTGTATCGTACCCATACCCTTCTCCGTTAACCCATCCTGGAACACAATACTGAGGCTCCATCTGATATCCTGTTCTGTCTGAGGTGCGTTTCGGCCCTTCCTTTTTCACCACATACTCAGTTTTAACTCTAACTTGGGCCTGACCTTCCTGGTGCTTATTATCCATCCAGTAGTATTTTGCTGCCCTATTCATCTGGCTGGAAGTATTCTCTGACCAGTCCATATTATTAGTCCTAATTGCTTGAGAAACCGGAATCGGTGGGCAGTTCAGTAGCATAGCGCAGTACTGTGGTGAGTCTCTTCCCTCACGGTACGCTGTGTCTCCTGATTGATTCCGGTATACTTCCGAGAATCTTTCCAAATATTCATCTGCTCCTTCTCCCTTTTTAGGCCTGGTGTCTAAGATCTTAGTTATGTCAATTGGTTTTTGTAGAGTAGCACTAAGGGCACCCAAAAGACGCTCCTGGCGCTCAACATCATTGTTTGGTATCTGTGCTACCAATGCGACATGAGTCCGGACATTCAATTGGTCCAGGAATTTGGTATGTTCAGCATGGGTTAAAACTTGCTGTATTAGCGACCATAAGTCCCTTGATTCTGCATTATAGACAGAAACGGTAGTCTTAAGGAATTCTATAAATGCGGTAGGTGACTTTCTCCTATCCGGCACCCCGGTTAGAATGGCCATTATCTCGTTAGGTTTCCATGGACAGTACACATCTATCGTTCGGGAGTTGCCGGCTACTCCAACATTGGCTGGGTTTGGGTCAAAAGTAGGATTAGGCATCGGCCTCATTGGTAACTGACGAGGGGTCGGCTCATCCCTAGCTAGTGTCTCAGTAGTACGTTCTAAGTTTAGTGATGGCAAGTCGTCTCCTGACTCTTCAGTTTCTGCGTCTCTAAGTCCCTGACTGTCCAATCTCTGATCTCTCTGCTGACTTAAACTAAGTGGGCTGACTGAGAATTTAAATGTTGGAGCCAATAATTCCCTAGTTTTACTTCTAGTACGGGAAGCAACCGGGGAGACAGTTTGAGGCATTATCACAGGGGTTTGAACAGTCTGTACCGTAGGCACTGAAGAATAGATATTACTGTACTCAGGAGGGGCACTAGGACCCTGGGGAGCTGCACGGGACCTACAATTCCACTCATCCAAATCATCATCGTCTCCCCCAGCCAAGGCAAGGCCAATCATTGGATTACATAATCCACTTTTCTCAACCAGTTTGGGCTCGCCCGAAGTCTTTTCAGACCTCTTTTTAGAGCACTTTTCATGAGCACATTCTCCTTTTAGGACTTCTACGGACTTGACCACCCCTCCTTCAGTGAGTCCTATCCCTAACTTCAACGCATTATCCTGCCAACTTGCTAATAACGAAGCTTCTTTCAGTTCTTGACAGTACTGTCTCCATAAAGCAATTAAATCTTTGGTTACTTTATTTCCGTTATTTTTCCAAATTAATTCCTGTGCTTTTATGGCAGTATCTAGGTCCTTAATTCCTCCCAATGGCCATTGACCATTCCCCAGTTTTTTATTCAACCCGCCTGACAATTGTCTAAATTGTTTTGCCTTGTCCGGATATTTTTCACACAAAGTCTGTAAGGCACTCTCTGGTTCTGCAGAGGTATCCAGACAACTACCCATTCCATGTCCCGTTTTCCTTTACTCTTAGTCAACTAATTAATACCACCGTATTTGAACAGAATTCAAAGATGGACCTGACTCCTTGTGCCTCACAATCCCAAGTGCCTTTGGTCTCTGCGCCCACTTCAGGGTCCTGACCTTCGCGTGGGGGATCTCCCCTCTTAACAACCGGTCGAAGGCTGCGCGTTGAGACAGGCACTTCCTCCCTTAGTCGATCAGAACAAGCAATCAGTTCCTGTTTATACCCACTCCCCAGGGACTCGAAGTTCCTGTTTATACCCAATCACCAGGAACTCGAACCCTAACTCTCAGTGATAATTTTAATCACTGACTCAAGATTCCAGTTCGATCACTGACCCGACGTTCTAGTTCGATCACTGACCTACCGCTAACAAGTTATTCCCTCAGTCCCTGTACTGACCCTCAGTGATATTTAACCATTTACCTCTTTCTGCTATTTCTGTGTATTCGCCAGACTGACCTGAATCTCGTAAGGACGCCACACGAGTGTTAGCGATTGGACGATTCGTCTTCAGACTTAACAGATTTAGGAAAGCCGATATAGTAAAGAAAAGTTTACTCACACCGGGCGCGCCCTTTCCGTCCTCTGTGTCCAAGACAAACCGCCTCTTACTCCGCGAACTCTCGGTGAACGACCGTTGAAATCCCCGTAAAGGCCACCAAATGACGAACCGGATTCTTTCCCCTCAGTCTGGTTCAGCAAGAACTGATTCGAGTACACCGTAAAGTTCAAACAACTTTAATAGCAGATCTTAGTCTGTAGCTTCAATTCAGATTCCTGAGAGAATCCGAACGATTCTAACAGAATAAGGAGACAAAGACAAAGACAAAGACTCATACCTTTATACAAATCCATAGAGGTTGGAACATCATTAATACAAGAGTCAACACCAATCATAAGCCGGGCACAGGTTGCCATGCGGGGTTACATTATTTCCGGCCAATCATAGACAATCCATGTGCTGACCATGTTGCTATTAGACATCAAAGGGGATACTTCCTCACCTTCCAACTTGGAATGTTCTTCCCTGTTCCTTCTGTTCCTTATCTCCCAACCTGGAATGTCTTTCAACTTTGGCTAAGCTCGTTACCTATATTGATCTGCCATAAACATGGAGACATTCAGACCAGTCCTTGACTCACATCAAAGACCTATCATTGATAAGACAATGCAGGCCTGCTGACTAAGCAAACATATGGCCCAGCAGGAGGGCCAGGCCACCTGTATCAATCTCAGTTACTAACTAATTAACCCTTTCTAACCATTTTGCATTCTGCTTCTTTGCCACGTAGGCATTTTAATATTTTACTAAAAACTTACCACGTAGGGATTCTCACAATCCCATGTGCTTTTAATTTGCACACTAACCTCTTATGTGAGACTCTATCAAAGGCCTTCTGAACATCCAAATACACCACGTCCACTGGTTCTCCCCTATCTATTCTACCAGCTACATCCTCAAAAAAACTCTAGTATATTTATGAAACACGATTTCCCTTTCGTAAATCCATGTTGACTTTGTCTAATCCCGTTGATATTTTCTAAGTGTCCTGTTATAACATCCCATATAATAAACTCTTGTATTTTCACTACTCCTGATGTTTTGCTAACCGGTCTGTAGTTCCCTGTTTTCTCTCTCCCTCCTTTTTTAAATAATGGAGTTACATTTGCCAGCCTCCAATCTGTAGGAACTGTTCCATAATCTATAGAATTTTGGAAGATGACAACCAATGCACACACTATTTCCATGGCTACCCATTTATTATTCTGGAATGCAGATTATCAGGCCCTAGGGATTTAATGGCTTTCAGTCCATTATTTTCTCCAGCACAATTTTTCTACTGATACTAATTTCCTTTAATTTCTCCTTCTCACTAGTCCCTTGGTTCACTACCATTTCTGGGAAGCTATTTGTGTCGTCTTGTGTGAAGACAGATCCGAAGAATTTGTTTAATTGCTCTGCCATTTCCTTGTCCCCCATTATAAATTCTCCCGTTTCTGACTGTAAGGGACCTACATTTGTCTTCACTAATCATTTTCTTTTCACATACTTGGAGAAGCTTTCACAGCCCACTTTTTTGTTCCTTGCAAGTTTACTCTCATACTCTAGTATTCCCCTCTTAATGAATCTCGTGGTCCTTTTTTGCTGAAGTTTAAACTGCTCCCAATCCTCAGGCCTGCTACTTTTTCTGGCAAAGTTATATGACTCCTCTTTGGATGTAATACTATCATTAATTTCTTTTGTTAGCCATGGTTGGGCCACTTTTCCTTTTGCGTTTTTGCGCCCTAAATGCTGGCCATTGCCTATCCACCGTCATGCCTTTTAATGAATCTTCCCAATCTATCATAGCCAACTCACTCCTCATACCTTCTTAGTTTCCTTTGTTTAGATTTAGGACCCTAGTTTCGGATTGGACTACTTCACTTTCCATCTCAATGAAGAATTCTATCATGTTATGTTCACTCTTCCCTAAATGACCCGCACAACAAGGTTTTAATTAAGCCCTTCTAATTGCACAATACCCAATCCAGGGTAGCCTGTTCCCTGGTTGTCTCCTCAACGTATTGGTCTAAAAAAACATATTATGGAAACTCCAGGCATTCATCCTCCACAGTATTATTGCTAATTTGTTTCGGCCTGTCTAAATGTAGTACCCTTGTTACATGCATCTCTAATTCCCTGCAAATTGCCGTCACTTACATTACCACTACTGTTTGGAGGCCTATAGACAACTCCCACCAGTGTTTTCTGCCACTTGGTGCTTCTTAACTCCACCCAGACAGATTGTACATCTTGCTTTATTGAGCCAATATCCTTTCTCACTATTGCTCTTATTTCATCCTTTACGAACAACGCCACCCCACCTCCTTTTCCCTTTTGCCTGTCCTTCCGAAATATCGAATACCCTTGGATAACCAGCTCCCAGCCTTGGTCATACTGCAGCCATGTCTCCGTAATCGGAATTATATCATATCCGTTCACAATTATTTGCGCTATTATTTCGTCTACCTTATTACGAATGCTTCGTTCGTACAGATAGCGTGCCTTTAGATTTTCTTTTTTACATTTTAAATATCTTACCATTTTTTTGAACGATGGCCCTATTTGTCTCATTCCCATTTTTTCTTACGCGGACCCTATTTGTTCGTGCACTCTTTTGTTACTACGCTCTGTCCCTTCCTAACACAATCTGGTTATCCTTACCCCAATCACTTTCCTGCACTGCTTCCTCGTCTTTCTTCTTTAGCATTCTCGATTTCTCTCCACCGGGATCCTTCCCCCTCACGCCCGCACCTCGTCTTGTTTAGATTAAAGCCCGATCTACCTTCCTAGTTATTCGATTCGCTGGAACTCTGGTCTCAGCATGGTTTAGGTGAAGTAGGTCCCAACGGAACAGCTCTCTCTTTCACCAGTATTGGTGCCAGTGCCCCACGAATAGAAACCCAATTCTCTCACACCAATCTTTGAGCCACGCATTCATCTCTCTGATTTTATTTACCCTGTGCAAATTTGCTTGTGGCTCAGGTCATAATTCAGAGATTATTACCTTTGTGTTTCTGCCTTTAAGTTTAGACCCGAGCTGCTCAAATTCTCTCAGCAGAACCTTTTTCTTCGTCCAACTTATGTCGTTGATGCATACGTGGACCACGACAATTGGATCCTTGTCCTCCCACTCCAAGTTCTTCTCCAGCCCGGAGGAGATGTCCTTAATCCTGGCACAGGGTCGGTAACATAGCCTGATGGACTCATGCTCCTGACTGCAGGGAACAGTGTCTATCCCCCAAAATATACTGTCACCTACTACTAACCCCTTCCTTGATACTCCCTCCACTTGAACGGCTTCCTGTAACACGGTGCTGTGGTCAGTTTGCTCGTCCTCCCCGCAATCCCCGCACTTGTCCACAAGGGTTGCAAGAACCTCAAATCTATTGAACAAGTGTAGTGACTGAGGCTCCTTCAATACTACATCCTGGATCCCCGTACCTGCCTCACTCGAGGTCACTCCTTCCTGTGCCTGACCACGTATCCATTCTAAAGTATTTCATCTGAGGGGTGTGGCTGCCTCCTGAGCAAAAGTTCCAGGTAGCTTTCTCCCTCCCTGACGTCTCGCAATGTCTTCAGCTCGGCCTCCAGCTCCTCAACTCGGAGCCAAAGTTCCTCGAGCCTCGGACAATTGCTACAGATGTAGTGGCCCTGGACAAAAATGTCCACAAGCTCCCACATAATGCAGCAGCAACAAATCTCCTGTTCTCCCATGATTTTATTTATTTATTTAATTAATTTAGAGTAAATCAAATTATTTACGCCGTTTAATTTATTAGATTAATTAAGTGAAGTTTAGGTTATAAAATTTAGTTATATGCCACATGTTAACCTAAAACTTAGCCCACAGTCACTGCCAATCATTTACCTGCATCAACTGAGACGTCACATTGCCGTTTTCTCTTGTTGCAGGTCTGCTGCTGCTCAGGTCCGCCGCCGCTCTGCGGAACAAGTTAGGAAAAGCAAAGGTAAAGGAGCACCTCCTTCCCCCACTTCACCGAACTCCCACACTTCCCAAACTCTCAAGTTGCTCACTCCGTGCCCGCTCCACTCAGTGCCGGTTGCGCTCACAGGCCCCTGTATTTCCACTGCTTGTGACTCAGTTGAGTCAGCCCTGTTGTGCTACTGTTTCAAGAACCAGTTTAATCTACCGAACCAATTAACAAACTACAGAAGCTCACCAGTCGGAGAGCTTGCTTGTTTGTCTCTGCTCAAGCTTGACAGAAGTTTACAAATTTAAAGTTTAAAATTGAACTTAAATTGTTGATATTATTAAAAGGTAATTGCAATTCACAATAAATTTTAAAAGAAATTAACCCTTAAATTCCCACACTTACCAAACTCTCATGTTGCTCACTCGGTGCCCGCTGCACTCATTTACAATACACAGTATATAAAAGGGAATGATTCACGGACATTCTCTGTTATACCTCGGAGTGTTTGATTTGATAGATAAAAGTGACACAAATGGGTAAGCACTTGATTGTTGAATAATGTAACTGAAGGGCCGCTCACAGCCTGTCCTCTGGTCATCAGCCTCAGAGAGCAGGCAAAGGGATACAACAAAAGAGAAAAAAAAGAAAAAAAACATTAAATACCTTCATCCTAGTGACTGCAACTGGTCTCAACTTAAAAAGAAAACTGCCTAAAGACGGCCTTACAGTTGTACAAACCGATTTCATTGCGATGTCTGCAGATTTCTTTTTATTCGTTCATGGGATGTGGGCGTCGCTGGCAAGGCTAGCATTTATTGCCCATCCCTAATTGCCCTTGTGAAGGCGGTGGTGAGCCGCCTTCTTCAACAGCTGCAGTCCGTGTGGTGAAGGTTCTCCCACAGTGCTGTTTGGAAGGGAGTTCCATGATTTTGACAAAGCGACGATGAAGGAACCGCGATACATTTCCAAGTCGGGATGGTGTGTGACTTGGTGGGGAACGTGCAGCTGGTGTTGTTCCCATGTGCCTGCTGCTCTTGACCTTGTAGGTGGTAGAGGTCGCGGGTTTGGGAGGAGCTGTCGAAGAAGCCTTGGCGAGTTGCTGCAGTGCTTCCTGTTGATGGTCCAAACTGCAGCCATTGTGCGCCGGTGGTGAAGTGAGTGAATGTTTAGGGCGTTGAATGGGGTGCCAATCAAGCGGGCTGCTTTGTCCTGGATGGTGTCGAGATTCTTGAGTGTTCTTGGAGCTGCACTCATCCAGGCAAGTGGAAAGTATTCCATCGCACTCCTGACTTGTGCCTTGTTGATGGTGGAAAGGATTTTGGGAGTCAGGGGGTGAGTCGTTCGTCGCAGAATACCGAGCCTCTGACCTGCTCTTGTAGCCAGTGTATTTATATGGCTGATCCAGTTAGGCTTCTGGTCAATGGTGACACCCAGGATGTTGATGGTGGTGGATTCGGCGATGGTAATACCGTTGAATGTCACGGGGAGGTGGTTAGACTCTCTCTTGTTGCAGATGGTCATTGCCTGGCACTTGTCTGGCTCGAATGTTACTTGCCACTTTCCAGCCCAAACCTGGATGTTGTCCAGGTCTTGCTGCATGCGGGCACTGACTGCTTCATTATTTGAGTGGTTGCGAAAAGAACTGAACACTGTGCAACCATGAGCGAACATCCCCAATTCTGACATTATGATGGAGGGAAGATCAATGATGAAGCAGATGAAGATGGTTGGGCCTAGGGCACTGCCCTGAGGAACTCCTGCAGCAATGTCCTGGGACTGAGATGATTGGCCTCCTTCAACCATCAGCACCTTCCTTTGTGCTAGATACAACTCTAGTCACTGGAGAGTTTTCCCCCGATTCCCTTTTCCTTCAATTTTACTCGGGCTCCTTGGTGCCATACTCGGTCAAATGCTTCTTTGATGTCAAGGGCAATCAATCTCATCTCACCTCTGGAATTCTGCTCTTTTGTCCATGTTTGGACCAATGAGATAAACCAAGTTTTGATTTTCATAAAAAAAGGTTCAAGAGTACTTGCCAGTGTTACTTTATCTCAACAAATCCGTCTATTATGCAAACCTTTTTCTGGTACAAGAATATTAGCCCAGAAATTACTTTTGCTCAAAAAATGGAAAACGAATGAACACATTCCAATGAAAGTCAACAACAACTGGTATTCACAGGCCGTCTTTAATGTAATAAGCTCAGCTGTAAAATCTCGCCAAAAAAAGTCATAATAAGAATAAAAGCGGATGGACCACCCGCCATCGGATCACTGGGCACCGGACAAGACTAAGGCAAACCAAGCCCAGTCGACCATGCAAAGTCCTCCTCACTAACATCTGGACACTTGTGCCAAAATTGGGAGAGCTGTCCCACAGACTAGTCAATCAACAGCCTGACATAGAAATACTCGCAGAATAATACTTTCAGCCAATGTCCCACACTCCTCCATCACCATCCCTGGGTATGTCCTGTCCCACCGGCAGGACAGACCGACCAGAGGTGGCGGTACAGTGATACACCGTCAGGAGGGAGTGGGCCTTGCAGTCCTCAACATTGATTCTGGACCCCATGAAATCTAATGGCATCAGGTCAAACATGGGCAAGGAAACCTCCTGCTGATTACACCCTACCATCCTTCCTCAGCTGATGAATCAGTCCTCCTGCATGTTGATCACCACTTGGAAGAAGCACTGAGGGTAGCAAGGGCACAGAAAGTACTCTGGGTGGGGGACTTCAATGTCCATCACCAAGAGTGGCTCGGGAGGACCACTACGGACCGAACTGGCCGAGTTCTGAAGGACATAGCTGCCAGACTGGGCCTGCGGCAGGTGGTGAGCGAACCAACACGAGGGAAAAAGCGACTTGACCTTGTCCTCACCAAATTACCTGTCGCAGATGCATCTGTCCATGAAAGTATTGGTAGGAGTGACCACCGCACAGTCCTCTTGGAGACGAAGTCCCGTCTTCGCACTGAGGATATCATCCAACGTGTTGTGTGGCACTAACACCATGCTAAGTGGGATAGATTCAGAACACATCTCGCAGCTCAAAACGAGGCATCCATGAGGTGCTGTGGGCTACCAGCATCAGTAGAATTGTATTCCAGCACAATCTGTATCCTCATGGACCGGCTTATTCCTCACAGTACCATTACCGACAAGCCCGAGGATGAACCCTGGGTCAATGAGGAGTGTAGAAGAGCATGCCTGGAGCAGCACCAGGCGTACCTAAAAAAATGAGGTGCTAACCTCATTCATGCGAAACAGCGGAAGCAACATGCTGTGGACAGAGTTAAGCGATTCCACAAACAACGGATCAGATCAAAGCTATGCAGTCCTGCCACATCCAGTCGTGAATGGTGGATGACAATTAAACAACTAAAGGGAGGAGGAGGCTCTGTTAACAACCCCATCCTCAATGATGGCAGAGCCCAGCACGTGAGTGCAAAAGAGAAGGATGACACGTTTGCAACCATCTTCAGCCAGAAGTACCGAGTGGATGATCCATCTCGGCCTCCTCCAGAAATCCCCACCATCACAGAAGCCAGTCTTCACCCAATTCGATTCACTCCACGTGATATCAAGAAACGGCTGAGTGCACTGGACACAGCAAAGGCTATGGGCCCCGAAAACATCACGGTGGTGATGCCGAAGAATTGAACTGCAGAACCAGCCGCGCCTCTTGTCAAGCTGTTCCAGTACAACTACAACTTAGGTGTCCACACGACAATTTTGAAATTTGCCCAGGTATCCTGTCCACAAAAAGCAGGACAAATCCAATCCGGTCAATTACCCCCCATCAGTCCACTCTCAATCATCAGCAAAGTGATGGAAGGTGCCGACAACAGTGCTATCAAGCGGAACTGACTCACCAATAACCTGCTCACCGATGCTCAGTTTGGTTTCCGTCAGGGCCACTCGACTCCAGTCCTCATTACATCCTTGGTCCAAACATGGACAAAAGAGTTGAATTCCAGAGGTGAGGTGAGAGTGACTGCCCCTGACAACAATGTAGCATTTGACCGAGAGTGGCACCAAGGAACCCAAGTAAATTTGAAGTCAATGGGAATGAGGGGGGAAACACTCCTCTGGCTGGAATCATACCAAGCACAAAGGAAGATGGTAGTGGTTGTTACAGGCCAATCATCTCAGCCCCAGGACATTGCTGCAGGAGTTCTTCAGGGCAGTGTCCTAGGCCCAACCATCTTCAGCTGCCTCATCAATGACCTTCCCTCCATCATAAGATCAGAAATTGGAATGTTCGCTGATGATTGCACAGTGTTCAGTTCCATTCGCAAACCCTCAGATAATGAAGCAGTCCGAGCCCGCATTCAGCACGACCTGGACAACATCCAGGCTTTGGGCTGATATGTGGCAAGTTACATTCGCGCCAAACAAGTGCCAGGCAATGAACATCTCCAACAAGAGAGAGTCTGAACACCTCCCCTTGACATTCAACGGCATTACCATCGCCGAATCCCCCACCATCAACATCCTGGTGGTCACCATTGAACAGCAACTTAACGGGACCAACCATATAAATACTGTGGCTACAAGACCAGGTCAGAAGCTGGGTATTCTGCGGCGAGTGACTCACCTCCTGACTCCCCAAAGGCTTGCCACCATCTATAAACACGAGTCAGGAGTGTGATGTAACAATCTACAATTGCCTGGATGAGTGCAGCTCCAACAACACTCAAAAAGCTCGACACCATCCAGGACAAAGCAGTCCACTTGATTGGCACCCCATCCACCACCCTAAACATTCACTCCCTTCACCACCCGCGCACTGTGCCTGCAGTGTGTACCATCCACAGGATGCACCGCAGCAACTCGCCAAGGATTCTTCGTCGGCAGCTCGCAAACCCACGACCTCTACCACCTACAAGGTCTCAGGGGCAGCAGGCACATGGGCACAAAACCACCTGCACGTTCCCCTCCAAGTCAAACACCATCCCGACTTGGAAATATATCGCCGTTCCTTCATCGTCGCTGGGTCAAAATCCTGGAACTCCATTCCTAACAGCTCTGTGGGAGGACCTTCACCACACGGACTGCAGCGTTCAAGAAGGTGGCTCACCACGACCTTCTAATGGGCAATTAAGGATGGTCAATAAATGCCGGCCTCGCCAGCGACGCCCACATCCCATGAACGAAAAAAAAACGTTCCCATTTGGCTTCACGGAGGATTGAGGGAAGACGGGCACAAAAGGAATAAAAAGATATCAGGAGGACTGGCGAAAACCTTGGTCAAAGAATGGATTTAAGGAGGGTGTGAAAGGATGAGGTGTAAATGGAGAGACGGAGGCTATGAGTTTGATTTTCGAGAGTAGAATTTAGATGTCTGCTGGAATGGCCGCCAATGGTGGGATGAAGAGAGTGGAGTATGGCAAAATATAACAACAACTATTTGCATTTCTGTAGCCTCTTTAAAGACCACAGGACATCCTAAAACGCTTTACATTCAATGAAGTACATTTTAAAGTGTAGTCACTGTGGTAATGTAGGAAACGCTGAAGCCAATTTAAACAGAGCAAGGTCCCACAAACAGTGATGAGGTAAATGACCAGAAAATCGGTTTTACTGATGATGGTTGAGGGATAAATATTGGTATCGTGGAGAACACTATTACACCGACCTGAGGGGACAGATGGGCCCTCGGTTTAACTTTTCCTCTGAAAGTTGGCACCTCTGACAGTACAGTACTCCCTCAGTACCGAACTTCCTGCAGCAGAGTGCTCCCTCAGTATTGAACCTCCGACAGTAGAGCACTACCTCAGCACTGACCCTCCAACAGTACAGCACTCCCTCAGTACTGACCCTCCGACAGTACAGCACGACCTCAGCACTGACCCTCCAACAGTGCAGCGCTCGCTCAGCACTGACCCTCCAAACATGTAGCGCTCCCTCAGTACTGACCCTTCCATAGTACAGCATTCCCTCAGTACTGACCCTCCAACAGTGCAGCGCTCCCTCAGCACTGACCCTCCAAACATGTAGCGCTCCCTCAGTACTGACCCTCCCATAGTACAGCACTCCCTCAGCACTGACCCTCTGACAGTACAGCACTCCATCAGTACTGACTCACTGACAGTTCAGCACTCACGCAGTACTGACCTTCCCACAGTACAGCACTCCCTTAGTTCTGACCCTACTACAATACAGCGTTCTCTCAGTACTGACACTGCAACAGGGCAGCGCTCCGTCAATACTGACCCTCCCAGATTTCAGCACCCCCTCAGTATTAAATCTTCGACACAACAGCGATCTCTGAGTACTGACGTGCCTGCAGTGTTGCGCCACCTCAGTACTGCACTGCAGTGTCAGCCTGGATTTCGTGCTCAAGTTTCTGGACTCTGACTCGAAATCACAACCTTATGACTCAGAGGGGAGACAGCTATCACTGACCCACGTTTGACAGCTGAAAGGAGGATGGGAGATGGAGGGACTTAGGGAGGGCATTCTCCGCCGTGGATAAAGCTGAAGGCACGGCTGCCAAAGTCGGGCAAAGGGACTGCAGACGCACTAACGACCAGAGGTGGAGTGGCAGAGTGTTTGGGAGGGGCTGTAGGGCTGGAGGAGGTTACAAAGATTTGGAGGGGTGACATCTTGATGCATTTAATTGTGA
Organism: Heptranchias perlo; assembly: GCF_035084215.1. Taxonomy (NCBI): domain Eukaryota; kingdom Metazoa; phylum Chordata; class Chondrichthyes; order Hexanchiformes; family Hexanchidae; genus Heptranchias; species Heptranchias perlo. The sequence goes on along the minus strand of NW_027139442.1, from coordinate 2,977,908 downwards.
GAAATCATAAAAATAAACTATAGGCTAAGGAGACGGGAATCCAATGCAGGTCAGTAAGGGCTTGGGTGATTGGTGAGGGACTCACCAATCAAAAAGAGAGGGTTTGGAGATGGAATGCGTGGCATGGATGTGGAGAATGTAGGACTAAAGATCATGACATCCCAATTTTTAACTCGAGTCACAGAATCTATTCCTCCAGTTCACTCTTGCCGGCCACCCATGCTCCACCTTCCAACCCGCACCAGGTCCTCCTCGGCCTCACTGACTCTTACTGACTCCCAGTACCCCATCGCCTTGAATTTCAAATGCTCTTTGGTTAAAATCCCTCCATGGCCCACCCCTTTGCATCCCTTTCCTCCACTGCCCACCACCACCCGCCCCCCAACTCTCCAAGCATAAAATGATCGAATCACACAGCACAGAAGGAGAACACAATGGAGATTGTTGCTCATCTGAAACAGGATGTCGGTCTCACACCACAAACACATTGGAAGGGTCAAGAGAGGTGGTGGTTTTGTTAGCGTACATCTGAAAGCTGGTCGAAATCTGTGGTCAATGTCACCAAAGGGCAGCATTGAGATGAGGAAGAGGAGGGAGCCAAGGATTGGATCTTCAGATACATGGGATATAACGGTGTTCGGGTTGGAAGAGAAGCTTCTCCTGGCTATGATCGGATAGGTAAGTGGAATCAAGAGAGGGTAGTCCCACCAAAAGAGGCCAGTGATCGATGAATGAGGAGGTCACGGGTGGATTTGCTGTGGATTTAAGGGACAAGAGCAGGGGAGTGCAGCTAATTGGATAGTTCTTTCAAAGAGGCCGCACAGGTACAATGCCTGAATGGCCTCTTTCTGTGTTCTGTGATTCTATCATTTTAGCTGTGGAGAGGTGAGGGGTGGGCAGTGGAGGGACGGGATTCAGAGGATTCGACCATGGAGGGATTTGAAACAGAGAAATATAATTTTAAATCTATTGCAATGAGGCGATGGGGAACTGGAAGTCAGTGAGGGGCATTGAGAGCGAGCAGGACCTGGTGCGGTTCGGAAGGTTTGGATTGGTTGCTGCCCAGTAGTGAAATGGAGGAATGGAGTCTGAAGGGGTAGAGGCATGGATGAGGGTTTCAATGGAATTGAGCTGAGGGAGGAATGAAGGCGGGTGATGGAAGCACGGGGCCTTTGTGATGGAGGTCATATCGGGTCATGAGCTCAGCTCAGTTACACGGAGCCTACTTTACTGGAGCCATGAATAAAATGTCGGACAAATATCTGCAGTAAAACAGTGGAGAGAGGAAAGACAATGGAGCTCGTTCAGTGTCCGTCCCCTTATATCACCCACAGTCATTTCTAGGCTTCAATCCTGAACCTGTCTTTAACTGTCCTCGTGCCAGAGACTCAAAATTCATATTTTAACTGGGAAACTGCAGGAACAGAGTGAAACGGGTCTCTTTGTGTCCCTGGATTCAGTGTACAATGCGGAGAAATCGGTAACATTGATAAATGAATCGGCAGGAGTGAACATGATCAATAGAATTATATGAAAACTGCAAATGAAGCCGCTCATTGTTGTTGGATCGGTCCTTTCAGAGCACAGCACGTAACTTTATTCCTGAGAGATGTCCGATTAAGATAATGTCCTGGACTTTGAGGCGTTTCTGTTATATCCACGTCATTATTGTGCATTGTAGTCAAAGCTGTTGATGTAATGTGTTTGTTCAAGTTACTGTAATTAATAACAATGATCAGGGGTCCAATCGTGTCAGTGGAGATTTAATCCTGTATAAATCAAGGGTCATTGGAATGAATCAGTACACAGTATCAGCCGGAGCTACAGATTATAGGCGAACGGAAGTCAGTGCTTCTCGCAGAAATGGGACATCTAATAATTCGTCAGATAGAACGCATATATTATCCTGTTCTTGCAGCCTTTGGAGTTTTGGGTAAGACGTTATCTCAGCTGTTAATAGGGTAAATCGCTATTATTTGTGCTGCTGTACTTTGCATTTTATGCCTCCCCGTGTGTTTCACAAAATTGCCTGTTCTGTTCTATCAGTTGATGGTATGTCCGAAGTCTCTGCTCTTTTTCTCTTGTAGCAGGTGCATTATATCTGCAATTAACTTGGTCTGTCCAACACTGGCATTGTTACTGGATTATTTATTGTACTGAATGTATTGTTGAATAATGGTGTGTCCTTAACTTCTAAATGTTCGGTCTTGCACAGTTGCTTTATAACTGTAGTATACTTTGAATGTCCAACGCTGGAATTGTCACTGAACTATTCTCTGCACTGAATGTATGGGAATCTGGTGTCTGGGCTAAGAGCTGGTATCAGACCACCAGAAGCAAAAAAGTTTCATGTTGTGGAAATAACCTGTCCTGGAATATTTTTTTCATCAATGTGTTTTCAGTGATTGATAATGAGGCAGCTCACGGTCTCAGTGTTAGAAGGAGGAAGCGCAATGTCCTCCCTCCACGATAATATGGTTCAGTTTAACTGTGATTTCAATACATTTATTGGTTATCACTATTATGAAATATTATTTCATTGTGTGTGTATCTGACGCCGCTTCAGATGTCCAATCACTGAACTGAGTTTGCTGCTGATTCTTTCACATCTCATTCTCTGATTCACTGTGGATGAATTCACAGTAAAATGCAATGTTTTGAGGTTATGTTGGATCAGTTTGCACTTCATCTGTTGGAATCGTGAGTCCTTCTATGTATCTGTAGATTGGGAGATGTTCCACACCGTTCACCTGAGGAAGGAGGAAGCCTCCGAAAGCTTGTGGAATTTAAAATAAATTTGTTGGACTCTAACTTGGTGTTGTAAAATTGTTTACAATTATCTGTAGATTATAAGCAGCAGCGGTGATGTTGGCGTTTTGTTAATTGAACAATGCCGCCATCTAACGCTGTACTTTATAATTACAGGTGAGGAATTTCAATTATTGTGAGGTTTCTGCCTTGCAGTGTGGAGGAAGTAAACAGTGTAGGTAAACAGATGGAGACTTGGATGATCTGTAGAAACATTAAACTATTCACAGCGGCTTCACCATTTAATAAACTGACACTGAGAATCGAAACTTTGGAACACGGGGCTGGTGAACAGAATGCAGCTGCAGGACGTTAGGATTGAATCGGATGTGAAAAAGGGCATTGAGAAAGTGAGTAGCGAGGGCGGAGAGATAGCGAGGAGAGACAGAGAAAGAGACTGAGAAGAAAAACAAGAGGGTGGGAGAGAAGGAATCCTAGAAGAAAGAAAGGGAGCGAGAGAGGGAGCGACAGAGAGAGAGAAGATGAAAGACAGATGGAAGCCGAGAGAGAGGGAGAGGGACAGAGAGGGAGACAGAGTGAGACAGAGAGACAGAGGGAGACACACGGGAAGAGACAGAAAAAAAGTCGCATCTGGAGTTTGAAAGAGAGACACAGAAATAGACAGAGGGAGAGAGACAGAGACAGAGAGAGTGTAGAGAGAGAGATAGAGTGATACACACAGAGAGACACATGGAGATCGACACACACATAGAGAGAGGGAGAGACAGAAGAGGGAGAGACAGAGATAGAGAGACAGAGACAGAGAGAGACACAGAGAGAGAGAGAGAGAGAGAGAGAGAGAGAAAGCAGCAGCGGGGCGTGCAATTAATCGGAATGAACTGCTGAAACTTCCAGTACAAATATGAAGAGGAAATGTGACTTGAAGGTGTTATTAGGATGTTGTCAGATTGTGAGAGTTTCATTGTACTCTCGCTGGATGTGTTTATCACTATCAGGTTCTCAGTCTGTTTATGTGAATGTTCCTTTTACTTATTCACTGAATGAATAAATAAACATAATTGAAATGTAATTGAAGAATAGACTCAGTCATTTCTGGACAGCCATGAATTATTAGGATATTGTATTCTAAAAAGTATGTGTCAGCTTAATTCAATAAAGAACGAGAATGATTTAATTAATTTTATTATAATTTGAATTGAATGAGCAAAGTAAATTTATTCAACACATTTTATGCCCAACACGCTGATCATTGACGCCCATAACCACAGAGATCATTTTTTGAATTTATTAATTGGATTGTGTTACTGGGACTTATCAATTAGATATCCTCTAACACTCTGCTGCAATCTCTCCCTGTGAATCCCAGCCTCTCTTCCCAATGCATTGAATCCTCTGTCTCCCCATCTGCTGTTTCAGTTGATCCGCTTTCATAAACCAACTGCTCCTGACTCCCCTCCAGCTCCAACATGTCCATTACCTTGTCTTCCTCCCAATCTCACTCACTGGCTCGGTCTCCAGCTGCCTTTCTCCGTTTAGTGCCAGCTCCTGTCGGCTCGCTTAACACAGAGCAACAAACCAGCTGCATCTGCACCTGTCCCCGTGCCTTCCCGAACTTCTCTCTTTTCCCCGTCCATCTGGAGCCCAAATCCGGCTTTAATCCGCTTGATTCCCGTTCGGTGAAAAGCCTTCGACTTCGCCACCGGCATGAGCCCTCACTCAGCCCTTCCAGTGGATCCGGTGCTCACTTTATTCACTTTCTGTAGCGATTCCCCAATTATTTATTGATCATTGTGTTTAAAAACATCTCTCTGCCGGAAAGCGATGCCCAGGTCAATGAATCACTTTTCACCCTTTGGTGCAGCAACAAAGCTGAACATTTGACCCGAGATCCTCTCAAACGGCTGCTTTGGCTCGAGGTCCGATCAGTAATTTATCTGCTTCCTTTTCTCTCTCTTACAGTTAACTTGGTGGCGATTGTGATCCTGTCCCGAGGAAAGTGCGGACTCTCCAAATGTATCAGTCGCTACCTGGTGGGAATGGCAGTGGCCGATCTTCTTGTCGTTATCACTGATTCGATATTGAGGTGGATTCGTTGGATGTATTTCCAGGGTTCATTCCTGGACATTACTCCCGTGTGTCGACTCATTACCTTCCTGGTTTTTGCAATCACCGAGGTTTCTGTTTGGTTCACAGTCGCTTTCACCTTTGATCGATTTGTGGCCATTTGTTGTGAGAAGCTGAAAACAAAATATTGCACCGAGAAAACGGCGGCTGTGGTTCTGGGAACAGTGACTGTGCTGAGCTGTTTGGAGAGTCTCCCCTGGTACTTTGCATATGAACCTGCAATTATAATTAATAATGTTCCCTGGCTTTGTGTGCTTAAACCGACCTTCCATGCTTCCACCGCATGGGCCGCATATAACATGTTTCATCGCATTTTAACCCCTTGTGTCCCGTTCCTTCTGATTTTGCTGCTCAATGTTCTGACCATCAGACGTATTTTAGTGTCCAGTCGAATTCGCAGGGGGCTCCGGGGCCGAAGCAATGGAGAGAATCACAAGGATCCAGAGATGGAGAACCGAAAGAAATCCATAATTTTACTCTTCAGTATATCGGGCAGTTTTATATTGTTATGGGTGACACTGGTTGTAATTAATGTCTATCGGCGAATCACAAACATAGATTTTTACCCCTCCACTAGTCCTGTTTTTATCACAAAACGCATAGCAGGAATGCTGCAGCTCCTCAGTTCCTGCACAAACACGTGCATTTATGTCCTGACTCAGAATAAATTCAGAGAGGAGCTGACGAACGGATTGAAATACCCACTGAATCTAATTGTTAAATTAGTTAAATTATAGAAAGAGCTGAAGGGTTTCAGGCACTAGAACTAAATCCCATTTCATATTCTGTCCCCTACACTTCCCACTGGATGGAAAGTACATGCTTTCCGAACAGCACCGAACCCGGAAACAATCTTTAACCTGATTCTGATCTATTTCATTGATAACATTGGCATTAAGGGCAATGACCACCCTTGACCCACAGTAAAATGGGCAAACCTGGCAATCACAGTCACGACTGTGGGCCTGATCAGAATGGGTGCGCTCTACATAAATGGAGAGGTGGAATGGCAGAGATAGACAGATAGACAAACAGACAGACGACAGGGTGACGTTTTTGGACCACGAGACCCTGAGACACATGGCGAGGGGGAAACAGGGTGCTTGGGGGATCGCTGGGTTACTTTATTGGACCAGGAGACACAGAGACACGTGGCGACGGGGAGACAGGCGGTGAGAAGGATCCCTGGGTTACTTTATGGGACCAGTGATACTGAGACACTCGGAGGCATAGCGGAAGGGGAGACAGGCTGCGAGCGTAACCCCGTGGTTAAGTTATGGAACCAATGAAACTGAGACACACACAAACACAAACACACACACACACAGACTGATCAGTCAGGAGACACGTGTCCTTGTATAGACAATGGCGTTGAATTGACCTGAGCTATGCCACAAATGAATATGGGATTAAAATATCATATTCAAATCAGTTTGCTCGAAATCTTCACAATTTTGCTTCAAGATACCTTGTCAGAAGAAGATAAAATGAAAGAGAGCGAGAGAGGGTGATAGAGAGAGAGAGAGAGAGAATGAGATAGAGAGACAGTGAGAAGCAGCGATAGGATGAACTTGAGGCATGGAGCATGGAGCATGAGAGAGAATGAGATTGAGACAGTGAGAGACAGAGAATGAAACAAAGAGAATCAAGCAGAGAGAGAATGAGACATACAGACAGAGAGAGCGAGATAGTGTGAGAGTGAGGGGATTTTCGGGTAGATTGAAAGGGAGAATGTAAAATATAGGGGTCGAATTTGTGTTTGTTTACACCAGTAATATCAGTTCATTCCGGGTGGAATCGGCCTAACCACGGCAAAAGAACGTGGGAATTTTAAACGTCCATGAGTTACGCCCAAAACCACTTCCGTTGTTATTTTCAGCCATGTTTTACGCTGGTTCAAGATTTAATTGTCCGGGATCAGGTTCTGCCCGCAGAACTGACCAGATCCCCAGACCGGCATTGCAAGATTCCACCGATTGCGCTGTATCAGGAAGCTCTTCAAATTGTGCTCATTTTCATTGGCACACAGGCATTAGTGGCCACGTTTTAGAAGATTCTTCACATCAAAGAATATTTAACTTGCTAAAATATTTACTAGTTTACATCAATGAATCAAGTAAATGGTTCAATATAGTTATTTAAAATCATTATAAACCACGTTACTCACTGGTGGAGGACTGGAAATTCTTATTAAAATGCTTATTTTGGTGATAAACCCCTTTTTTGTTGCATTAATAAAACTGCACCAGGTTACCACTCTTAAATACATCAAGGAATAGTTTTTAATGAGAAGAAAATAAATGAAATGATTACTTTATATTACGATGCCCGAATACGCTAGTTTATTGAAGACTATACGTTTCTGCATTTGCAATTGATTTTCATTTAACATTTGAAAGGGTCCCCGGTCTATGCTGATTCTCTGATAGTTTACTGGGCAAAGGCCCTGATCCCAGGTCTGTGCTGATTCTCTGATAGTTTACTGGGTAAAGGACCTGATCCCTGGTCTATGCTGATTCTCTGATAGTTTACTGGGCAAAGGCACTGATCCCAGGTCTGTGCTGATTCTCTGATAGTTTAATGGGTAAAGGCCCTAATCCCAGGTCTGTGCTGATTCTGTGATAGTTTACTGGGTAAAGGCCCTGATCCCTGGTCTGTGCTGATTCTCTGATAGTTTACTGGGCAAAGACCCTGATCCCAGGTCTGTGCTGATTCTCTGATAGTTCACTGGTTAAAGGCACTGATCTCTGGTCTGTGCTGATTCTCTGATAGTTTACTGGGGAAATGTGAACCAATGTGTCAGTCTTTTATATTATCAAATACTTGTGAATACTGATAGCAAGCAGAATAAAGTAGTCTTCTTCCAATTAAAAAAAAGTCTCTCCTTCATTGAGAGCAGTTCAACACACACTGTACAATGAAAGGTGGATATGCGTTCTTTAATTGCAGCCTGACTCTGGATACAGTGCAGTAGGAACAGATCCTTCAGCATTGTACCGAAACTAAAAACTAACACCAAAAAGCGTTCACGTTTGGAGATCAAAACATTGTTACACTCAATACATTCAGTACCCGAATGTTACAGAGAAACATAGAAAATAGAAGCAGGAGTGGGCCATTCGACCCTTCGCCCCGCTTCGCCTTTCAATACGATCATGGCTGATCTTCTATCTCAATATCCTATTCCCGCTTTCCCCCTTACCCCTTGATGCCTTTTGTGTCAAGAAATCTATGTATCCCCTTCTTAAATATATTCAGTGACTTGGCCTCTGCAGCCTTCTTTGGTGGAGAATTCCACTCTCTGAGTAAAGAAATTTCTCCTCATCTCAGTCCTAAATGGCTTACCCCTTATTCTGAGACTGTGACCCCTGGTTCCAGACTCCCCAGCCAGGGGAAACATCCTCCTTGCACCTACCCTGTCGAGCCCTGCAACAATTTTGTAAGTTTCAATGAGATCACCTCTCATTATTCTAAACTCTAGTGCATATAGGCCTAGTCGACCCAATCTACCCTATACGTCTATCCCGCCATCCCAGGAATCAGTCTGCTTCACCATTGTTGCACTCCGTCTATGGCAAGTATATCCTTTCTTAGGGAAGGAGACCAAAGTTGTACACAATACTCCATGTGCGGTCCCACCAAGGCCCTGTATAATTGCATTTAAACATCTTTACTTTTCTACTCAAATGCTCTTGTAATACCATTTCCCTCCCTAATTGCTTGCTGCACCTGAATGTTAGCTTTCAGTGACTCATGTACAAGGACTCCCAGGTCTCTTTGAACATCAACATTTCTCAATCTCTCACCATTTAAAAACTCCCTGTATTTCTGTTTTCCGACCAAAGAGGATAAATTCACATTTGTCCACATTCTATTCCATCTGCCATGTTCTTGCCCACTCACTTAGCCTATCTACGTCCCCTTGAAGCACCTTTGCATCCTCCTCCAAACTCACATTCCCACCCAGTTTTGTGTCATCAGCAAACTTGGAAATATTACATTTGGTCCCCTCATCCAAATCATTGATAGAGACTGTGAATAGCTGGAGCCCAAGCAGCAATCCCTGCGGTCCCCCACTAGTCACATTCTGCCAATCTGAGAAAGACCCATTTATTCCAACTCTCCGTTTTCTGTCTGTGAACATTTCTCAACCCATACCTGTATATTACCTCAAATTCCATGTGCTCTAACTTTGTTGACCAACATCCTGTGTGGGACCTTATCGAAAGCATTCTGAAAATCAAAATACATCTCATCCACTGGTTCCCCCTTATCATTACTGCTAGTTACATCCTCAAAGTACTCCAATAGGTTTGTCAAACATGATTTCCCTTTCCTAAATCCATGTCATAGAATCATAGAAAATTTACGGCACAGAAGGAGGCCATTGGGCCCATCGTGTCTGGGCCGGCTGAGAAACGAGTCACCCAGCCTAATTCCACTTTCCCGCATTTGGTCCGTAGCCCTGCAGATCACGGATCTTCAGATGCACATCCAGGTAAGTTTATAATGAGTTGAGGGTTTCTGCCTGCACCACCTTCTCAGGCAGTGAATTCCAGACCCCCATCACCCTCTGGGTGAAAAAAATCCTCAGTTTCGCTCTAATCCTTCTACCAATCACTTTAAATCTATGCCCCTGGTTGTTGACCCCTCCGCTAAGGGAAATAGGTCCTTCCTATTCACTCTATCTAGGACCTTCATAATTTTGTACACCTCAATCAAATCACCCCTCAGCCTCCTCTGTTCTGAAGAAAAAAAACCCAGCCGATCCAACCTGTCATCGTAACTAAAATTTTCCAGTCCTGGCAACATCCCCGTAACTCTCCTCTGTACCCTCTCCAGTGCGATTACATCCTTCCTGTAATATGGTGACCAGGACTGTGCGCAGCACTGAACCTGTGGCCTAACTAGTGTTTTATACAGTTCCAGCACAACAACCATGCTTTTATATTCTATGCCTCGGCTAATAAAGGAAAGCATTCCATATGCCTTCTAAACGACCTTCTCTACCTGTCCTGCTACCTTCACGGATCTGTGGACATGAACTCCAAGGTCCCTCACTTCGTCTGCACCTCTCAGTATCCCCTCATTTATTGTGTATTCCCTTGCCTTGTATGCTCTCCCAAATGCATTACCTCACACTTCTCCGGATTGAACTCCATTTGCCATTTTTCTGCCCATCTGACCAGTCCATTGATATTTTCCTGCAGTCAAAAGCTTTCCACCTCACTATCAACCACATGACCGATCTTTGTGTCATCCGCAAATTTCTTATTCATGCCCCCTATTTTTATGCCTTACCACCATCTACAAGGCACAGCTCAAGAGTGTAATGGAATACTCTCCACTTGCCTGGATAAGTGCAGCTCCAACAACACTCAAGAAGCTCGACACCATCCAGGACAAAGCAGCCCGCCTGATTGGCATCCCATCCACCACCCTAAACATTCACTCCCTTATCCAACGGCTCACAGTGGCTGCATTGTGTACCATTCACACGATGCACTGCAGCAATTCGCCAAGGCTTCTTCGACAGCACCTCCAAGACCCGCGACCTCTCCCACCTAGAAGGACAAGGTCAGCAGGAACATGGGAACAACACCACCTGCACGATCCCCTCCAAGTCACAAACCATCCCGACTTGGAAATATATCGCCGTTCCTTCATCGTCGCTGGGTCAAAATCCTGGAACTCGCTGCCTAACAGCACTGTGGGAGAGCCTTAACACACGGACTGAAGCGGTTCAAGAAGGCAGATGAACACTAACTCTCAAGGGCAATTAGGGATGGGCAATAAATGTTGGCCTCGCCAGCGACACCCACATCCCATGAAAGAATCAAAAAAAAGTCCAACCCGTTAATGTAAACCACAAAAGGCAAAGGTCGTAGTACCTAGCTCTGCGGCACCCCACAGGAAACAGCCGTCTCGTCACAAAAACACCCATCGACCATTACTCTTTGCTTCCTGCCACTGAGCCAATTTTAGATCCAATTTGCCACATTCCCTTGGATCCCAGGGCCTTTACTTTTTGACCAATCTGTCATGTAAGACCTTGTCAAAAGCCTTGCTAAAATCCATGTCGACTACATCAATTGCGTTAGCCTCATCAATCCTCCTTGTCACCTCCTCTAAAAATTCAATTAAGTTAGTCAGACACGACCTCCCCTTAACCGACTGTCCCCGTGCTTAACCCCGTGCTGACTGTCCTTGAGTCGTCCGCGCCTTTCTAAGTGACAGTTTATCCTGTCCCTCAGATTGATTTCAATAATTTCCTCACCACGGAGGTTAGGCTGACTGGCCTGCAATTACTCGGTCTATCCTTCGCTCCCTTTAAAAAAAATTATACAACGTTAACAGTCCTCCAATCCTCCGGCACTACGCCTGTATCCAGTAAAATTTGGAAAATTATTGTTAAAACCTCATGAATCGAAAGCCCTCCCCCTTGAACCGCCTTTGCAGCCATGCATTCATCTGATCTATCCTCCTATTTCTATTCTCGCTTGCGCGTGGCACTGGAAGCAATCCAGAGATTACTACCTTTGAGTTCCTCTGCCAAATCCTATTATTATTTTCTAAGTGTCCTGTTATCATATTCTTTATAATAGATTCTAGCATTTTCCTTACTACTGTTGTCAGGCTAACAGTTCTGTAGTTCCCTGTTTTCTCTCTCCCTCCTTTCTTAAATAGTAGGGTTACATTTACTACCCTCCAATCTGCAGGATCCGTTCCAGAATCTATAGAATTTTGGAAGATGACAACCAATGCATCCTTTATCTCTATAGACTCCTCTTTCAAAACCCTGGGATTAAATCATTAGGTCCTTGCGATTTATCGACTTTCAGTCCCATTAATTTCTCTTGTACTATTTTTTTTACGAATTCTAATTTCTTTCAGTTCCTCATTCTTGTTAGACCCATGTTTCGCCAATGTTTCTGGGAGGTCTTTTTGTGTCTTCTTCCGTGAAGACAGTCACAAAGTATTTGTTTAATTTCTCTGCCATTTCCTTATTCTCCATTATAAATTCTCCCGTCTCTGTCTATAAGGGACTCTCATTTGCCTTCACCGGCCTTTTCCTTTGTACATACCTATAGAAGCTTTTACAGTCCGTTTTTATGTTTCTCGCAAGTTTACTCTCATATTCTATTTTCCCTTTCTTTATCAATTTTTTGGTCCGCCTTTGCTGAATTCTAAAATGCTCCCAATCCTCAGGCTTACTGCTTTTTCTGGCAACTTTACACGCCTCTTCCTTTGATTTCATACTATCTTTAATTTCTCTTGCTAGCCACGTTTGGACCACTTTTCCTGTTTGGTTTTTTTGCCTTAAAGGAATGTATATTTGCTGCAAATTATTTTTTAATTCTTCAACGCTAGCCATTGCCTGTCTCCCGTCATACCTTTCAATGGAGTTCCCCAATCAACCACAGCCAACTTGCGCCTCATACCGTCGTAGTTTCCTTTGTTTCGATTTAAGATTCTAGTTTCGGATTGAAATACATCACTTTCAAACTTAAATACCTACATAATACATACACAGACCCAGACAGCACCTGCACAGGCCCAGACAACTCCGACACTGACGCAGGGAACCCCTACACAGACCCAGACAGCTCCGACACAGGCCGAGTGAGCTCCATCACCGACCCAGACAGCTTCTACACAAAGTCAGAAAGCTCGTACACAGACACATGGAACTCCTACACAGACACAGGCAGCTCCTACGGAGACTTCTCAACAGATCTGGACAGATCGAACACATACCCAGACAGCTCCAATACAGACCTGGACAGCTCGTACACAGAAGCAGGCTGCTCCTACACAGATCCACGACGCTCTTATTCTGTCCCAGACCCTCTTAAACATGCCCAGGCATCTCCTACGCAGACCCAGACTCTCCTACACGGACCCAGGCAGTTCCTGCACAGAAGCAGACAGAATCTACACAGACCAAAGCATCTCATTCACAGGCCAAGAAAGTTCCTTCCCAGAAGCAGGCAGCTCCTACAGAGATCCAGGTAGCTCCTACACAGATCTAGGAAGTCAAAACACACACCCAGGCCGTTCCTGCTCAAACCCAGACATCACAAAAAAAACACACATGGAGCACCTACACAGGCGCAGACAGCTCCTCCACAGATCGAGGCAGCTCATACACAGTTCCAGACAACTCATGCCAAGACAAAGATAATAGCTTGACAGACCCAGACACCACCGACACATGACCAGACAGCTCCCATACAGTCCCATATAGCTGTGACACAGACACGGACTGTTCCCGCACAGACACAGAGAGCTCCTACACTTAACCTGACAGCTTCTATACAGACCCACACAGCTCGTACAAAAAACTGGCAGCTCCTACACAGACCCAGCCAGCTCCTACACAGAACAAGGCAGCTCCTACACAGAACCCGGCAGCTCCTACACAGACCCAGACAGCACACACACAGACCCAGACACTACCTACACAGACCCAGACAGCACCTACAAAGAACCATCTCTTATACAGAGCCAGATCATTCCTGCACTAACGCAAAAAGTTCCCACACAGACCCGGACAGCTCATACATGGTCCATTGAGAGGTTAAACTTACCGAGACAGCTCCTTGCCAGACCCAGTCAACCCCCTCACAGATCCATTCAGCACCTACGCAGATCCAGACAACACCTACACTGACCTATTGGATACCCAAACAGACTCAGACAGCTCCTGCACAGACCTATGGAACACCCACACAGATGCAGACAACTCGTGACGAGACCGACACAGATCCTACAAAGGTTCAGGGAACACCTACAAAGACCCAGACTGCTCCTACCCAGACACAGTCAGCAACTACACAGAACGGAACAGCTCTTATACAAATCCAGACAGTTCCTCCACAGTCGCACACAGCGCCAACCCAGTCTGACAGATGCCACGTACACCCGAACAGCTGCTGCACAGACCCAGTGAACTCCGACACAGACCCAGGCAGGACCCACACAGATCGATGGAGCCCTTACGAAGATCCAGACAGCTTCTAGACATACCCAGACAGCTCCTACATAGACCCAGACAGCTCCTACATAGAACCAGACAGCTCCTACACAGGCCCAGACAGCTCCTACAGAGAAGCAGACAGTTCCTACAGAGACCAAGACAGCTCCTACAGAGACTCAGACAGTTACTACACAGACCCAGACAGCTCCTACACAGACCCAGACAGCTCCAAAACGGTCCCAGAAAGTTCCTACACGGACGCCGACAGCTACTACACAGACCCAGTCAGTTCCTGCACAGACTCAGGCATCACCTGCAGAGATCCATGTCAGCACCTGCACAGACCCAGGCAACACCTGCACAGACCCAATCAGTTCCTGCACAGACTCAGGCATCACCTGCACAGACCCAGGCAGACATGGAAAGACCCAGGCAGCACCTGCGCAGACCCAGGCAACATCTGCGCAGACCCAGGCAACACCTGCACAGACCCAGGAAGAACCTGCACAGACACAGGCAGCAACTTCAGACACAGGTGACGAACCGGATTCTTTCCCCTCAGTCTGGTTCAGCAAGAACTGATTCGAGTACACCGTAAAGTTCAAACAACTTTAATAGCAGATCTTAGTCTGTAGCTTCAATTCAGATTCCTGAGAGAATCCGAACGATTCTAACAGAATAAGGAGACAAAGACAAAGACAAAGACTCATACCTTTATACAAATCCATAGAGGTTGGAACATCATTAATACAAGAGTCAACACCAATCATAAGCCGGGCACAGGTTGCCATGCGGGGTTACATTATTTCCGGCCAATCATAGACAATCCATGTGCTGACCATGTTGCTATTAGACATCAAAGGGGATACTTCCTCACTTTCCAACTTGGAATGTTCTTCCCTGTTCCTTCTATTCCTTATCTCCCAACCTGGAATGTCTTTCAACTTTGGCTAAGCTCGTTCCCTATATTGATCTGCCATAAACATGGAGACATTCAGACCAGTCCTTGACTCACATCAAAGACCTATCATTGATAAGACAATGCAGGCCTGCTGACTAAGCAAACATATGGCCCAGCAGGAGGGCCAGGCCACTTGTATCAATCTCAGTTACTAACTAATTAACCCTTTCTAACCATTTTGCATTCTGCTTCTTTGCCACGTAGGCATTTTAATATTTTACTAAAAACTGACCACGTAGGGATTCTCATTCCCCCTTTTTATCATTTAATGATAACCAACCCTTGTTCACTCATCAGTTCTGCCTAAGCAGAGTCTCATACACGAATTTGTTCCATTGCCGCCTTACAGCAGATTTTAACGCAAGCAACGATCAGGCCAAAAGTAAGTGTTGCTACCATTAGAATAACTAATCCATGCATCAAGTACGATCCCCATGAGCCACTGAGAAGCCATTCTAACCAACCTTCTCCCAGGGTTTGGTGTAATTTTGTTACGGCTTTCTGTATATGCTCAACCAGATTAGTTATATTTTCCGAGTTATCTGGTATGTAGGTGCAGCATTCTGATCCAATCAGTGCACAGGTTCCCCCTTTTGCGTCTAACAGGTAGTCTAAAGCCATGCGATTCTGCAAGGCCATTGTCCGAATGGCTATCATTTCTGCATTTGTATCCTTCAGTGCCACTGCGGTGTCATTAGCTACTTCTTCTAATACCGAAGCCATCTGCCGAATGTCCTTAATTGTCCTGGCTACCCCATACCCAGGGAACAAAATAGCGAAATATCGCTCCGTTTCTGTAATTTCCCTTTTAGACTTATATTGGTAATGATCCGATAGGGAAGGCAAGTGATGAACATGGGGTACTACATATCCTAAATAACAGGACCCGATCCAGTTATGAGGCAACCATGGGTATGCCTTATGGCCGCATATGAAATACGTACCATTATATGCAGTTAAATTTCCCTTTTTAGCCATATATATAAGAGGCTGAGATTCAAGGTGATTCCACAGCAACCCACTGGTTTTATTAAGCGTTGGGGCCCATTGGCCATGGAACATGCCCTGGGTAGTCAGGTTGACTATGGGCGGTAGCCAATAGTGGGTGGTGCTGCAATCACTATGTCCCATAAAAGGGCCATTATTTGGGGCATTCTTATTCCAACATACCGTCCCGTTTGGTCTAGACGTATTGGTCAAGAGCAAGAACGGGGGCTTATGGGCTTGATTGTAATTAGGCTGGTACCATCCTCTAAACTCATTAAGACTATACCCCGCTGATGCCCATTCTATTGTTTCCGGGGTTCCTATCGCATTTCCCGAATTGTTTCGTCTAATGACCCATTCCGCAGATTCATGGGACATAAAGGGAATCGGCTTTAAAGGGATACCTCCCTTGGAATGGATAGGAATGTGAGAACACACCCAACAGCTAGAGATACCCTGCCGTTTGGCATACACATAACTCATGTACAGGAAGGTGTTAACGTGCAGTTCGCGCTTTTGGAGTTGGAGATCTCTCTTTCGTCTCTGTAGCAGAGAACCCCCTAATCTTGGATAGTTAAAAATCTCTATGGGGGCTAACCCATTACGCTTTCTCCCTTGGTTAAATCTCAGGTACCGATCGCACCTCTGTGTATCTCTCTCTTGTTCACACAACTCAGAGGTCTTTTCCCCTTCACGTTTACAAACATAATCATATTTGCACTCAGTCCAATAACAAGGTATTCCACCATGCGATATTCCAAACTCTATCGAGCGGTGGGGCTGCCTCAGGAGCCCGGCACATCCATCTATCCGGGTGATGTTCCACCTTCCGAATCCGTCTGGGTCATTATCGTTGCATCGAAGTACGTCTCCTTTGCATAAGTGGTGTATGCGCTTAGGCTGGTCCCGTCGACATGTTCTCACTTTGGTTACTCCCAGGGTCAGCAAGAGTTCAAGGCAGAAGATCCAAGGGAAGACTTTCATAACTGGTCACGATACCTATATAGGGAAGATTTCTTAGAAGAAAAGAAAAGTTAGCATTTTAAGTTTGAGACGTGGAACTGATAGTTTTACAGTGGTGGAGGTGAACCCAAGCACTCTTCCCCTCTACCTTCACAGCGGTAGGGGTGGTGAGTAGAACCTGATAGGGCCCCTCCCAACGAGGTTCCAGTCCTTTCCTTGCCCAATTCCTGATTAACACGTACGTTCCCGGTTCAATTTTAGATGGACTGGCGATAGGAGGAAGTTCGATGTAGGCAGCTCGTACCCGAGAGTGGAGGCTTCTCAATGCCTTAGTTAATGACAAAATATCGTTAGTCATTTCTGTCGTCATGTGGTGAAAGTGGACAGTTTTCGGAACGTTTTGATTCCACGGGGTCTTGAGGGGTCTCCCGTATATAATTTCAGCAGGACTTAACGGAGTAGTACGTATCTGAAATAAGGCTTTTGGAAGAAGTTTAAGCAAAGTAGTACCAGTCTCTGCCTGCAGTTTAGCCAGTTTATTTTTCAAAGTCTGATTAGCTCGTTCGACCAACCCAGCGGCCTGTGGCCTGTAGGCACAGTGTAACTGTTGTTTAATGCCCATTTGGGTGCAGAATTCCTTGTTCACCTGACCCACGAAATGAGGGCCGTTATCTGAACTCAATTGATTTGGGATTCCGTATCTAGGGATGATCTCTTTCATCAGAACTTTTACAACAGTGGAGGCTTTGTTATCTGTTGTCGGATAGGCCTCTATCCATTTACTAAATACATCAACAATAACTAGGACGTATTTATAACCCTGACATCTTTCCAACTCAATGTAGTCCATCTGGAGGGTCTCAAAGGGACCTTCCGGCAAAGGGGTCTTTCCCCATTCGCAAGGCACTCCCTTCCCAGGGTTGTATTGTTGACAAATGAGACAGCGACTGCTGATGCTCTGAGCTAGGGCTTGCAACCTAGGATGCCACCAAGTGGCCAGCAGCGTACCACTAACAGCTTTGGCACCACAATGAGTTGCAAAGTGTACACATTCAATAACCCATACTGCTAATTTATCTGACATACAGGTCTGCCCCACAGGGGTAACCCATAATTTAGATACACAGTCATAAGTACAACCAAGTTGTTTCCACAATTGTTTATCACAGTCAGGAGCGGCCTCCTGTAATTTAATGACGTCTTGGATGGTTGGCATTGGCTTTTCAGAGGGAGACTTGCTCTGTTTTGCGCTTTTAGTCTGACTCATCATTCTAGGGACAGCCACCCTCTGTGTCTGGGACACTTCCTTAGCTTCCTGATCAGCATATCTATTCCCTATATCTACTGGGGTCTGTCCTGTCGTGTGGGCGGGGGATTTTATAACAGAGATCTGTCTTGGTAGCATAAGGGCTTGTAACAAATCTGAAACTAACTTCTGATGGGAAATCTGCGTACCTACAGAAGTCAGAAACCCTCTGTTTTTCCATAACTGTCCAAAGTCGTGAACTACCCCGAAAGCATATCTCGAATCTGTATAGACATTAACCCTTTGGTCTTTCCCGAGGACACAAGCTCTTATCAATGCAAACAGCTCCGCTTGCTGGGCAGAATATGGAAACTCAAAAGCAGCAGATTCGACAGTTTTACCGTCCTGGTCCACTATTGCATATCCAGAAAGTTTCTCTCCAAAGGAACCAATAGAGGCACTCCCATCCACGTACATAGTTATGTCCGGATCTTTTATTGGGACATCAGATAGATCATTGTGCAAGAAGTCTGATGGGCAAGGCAGATGAACTCAGGGCATGGATGGGTACATGGGACTGGTATGTTATAGCTATTACTGAAACATGGCTAAGGGAGGGGCAGGACTGGCAGCTCAATGTTCCAGGGTACAGATGCTATAGGAAAGATAGAGCAGGAGGTAAGAGAGGAGGGGGAGTTGCGTTCTTGATTAGGGAGAACATCACGGCAGTAGTGAGAGGGGATATATCCGAGGGTTCGCCCACTGAGTCCATATGGGTAGAACTGAAAAATAAGAAGGGAGAGATCACTTTGATAGGATTGTACTACAGACCCCCAAATAGTCAACGGGAAATTGAGGAGCAAATATGTAAGGAGATTACAGACAGCTGCAAGAAAAATAGGGTGGTAATAGTAGGGGACTTTAACTTTCCCAACATTGACTGGGACAGCCATAGCATTAGGGGCTTGGATGGAGAGAAATTTGTTGAGTGTATTCAGGAGGAATTTCTCATTCAGTATGTGGATGGCCCGACTAGAGAGGGGGCAAAACTTGACCTCCTCTTGGGAAATAAGGAAGGGCAGGTGACAGAAGTGTTAGTGAGGGATCACTTTGGGACCAGTGATCATAATTCCATTAGTTTTAAGATAGCTATGGAGAAGGATAGGTCTGGCCCAAAAGTTAAAATTCTAAATTGGGGAAAGGCCAATTTTGATGGTATTAGACAGGAACTTTCAGAAGTTGATTGGGAGAGTCTGTTGGCAGGCAAAGGGACGTCTGGTAAGTGGGAGGCTTTCAAAAGTGTGTTAACCAGGGTTCAGGGTAAGCACATTCCTTATAAAGTGAAGGGCAAGGCTGGTAGAAGTAGGGAACCTTGGATGACTCGGGAGATTGAGGCACTAGTCAAAAATAAGAAGGAGGCATATGACATGCATAGGCAGCTGGGATCAAGTGGATCCCTTGAAGAGTATAGAGATTGCCGGAGTAGAGTTAAGAGAGAAATCAGGAGGGCAAAAAGGGGATATGAGATTGCTTTGGCAGATCAGGCAAAGGTGAATCCAAAGAGCTTCTACAAATACATAAAGGGCAAAAGGGTAACTAGGGAGAGAGTAGGGCCTCTTAAGGATCAACAAGGTCATCTATGTGCGGAACCACAAGAGATGGGTGAGATCCTGAATGAATATTTCACATCGGTATTTACGGTTGAGAAAGGCATGGATGTTAGGGAACTTGGGGAAATAAATAGTGATGTCTTGAGGAGTGTACATATTACAGAGAGGGAGGTGCTGGAAGTCTTAACGCGCATCAAGGTAGATAAATCTCCGGGACCTGATGAAATGTATCCCAGGACGTTATGGGAGGTTAGGGAGGAAATTGCGGGTCCCCTAGCAGAGATATTTGAATCATCCACCGCTACAGGTGAGGTGCCTGAAGATTGGAGGGTAGCAAATGTTGTGCCTTTGTTTAAGAAGGGCGGCAGGGAAAAGCCTGGGAACTACAGACCAGTGAGCCTGACATCTGTAGTGGGTAAGTTGTTAGAGGGTATTCTGAGGGACAGAATCTACAGGCATTTGGAGAGGCAGGGACTAATTAGGAACAGTCAGCATGGTTTTGTGAGAGGAAAATCATGTCTCACGAATTTGATTGAGTTTTTTGAAGGGGTAACCAAGAAGATAGATGAGGGCTGTGCAGTAGACATGGACTTCAGCAAAGCATTTGACTAGGTACCGCATGGTAGGTTGTTACATAAGGTTAAATCTCATGGGATCCAAGGTGAGGTAGCCAATTGGATACAAAATTGGCTTGACGACAGAAGACAGAGGGTGGTTGTCGAGGGTTGTTTTTCAAACTGGATGCCTGTGTCCAGCGGTGTGGCTCAGGGATCGGTGCTGGGTCCGCTGTTATTTGTTATTTATATTAATGATTTGGATGAGAATTTAGGAGGCATGGTTAGTAAGTTTGCAGATGATACCAAGATTGGTGGCATTGTGGACAGTGAAGAAGGTTATCTAGGATTGCAACGGGATCTTGATAAATTGGGCCAGTGGGCCGATGAATGGCAGATGGAGTTTAATTTAGATAAATGTGAGGTGATGCATTTTGGTAGATCGAATCGGGCCAGGACCTACTCCGTTAATGGTAGGGCGTTGGGGAGAGTTATAGAACAAAGAGATCTAGGAGTACAGATTCATAGCTCCTTGAAAGTGGAGTCACAGGTGGATAGGGTGGTGAAGAAGGCATTCAGCATGCTTGGTTTCATTGGTCAGAACATTGAATGCAGGAGTTGGGATGTCTTGTTGAAGTTGTACAGGGCATTGGTGAGGCCACACTTGGAGTACTGTGTACAGTTCTGGTCACCCTATTATAGAAAGGATATTATTAAACTAGAAAGAGTGCAGAAAAGATTTACTAGGATGCTACCGGGACTTGATGGTTTGACTTACAGGGAGAGGTTAGACAGACTGGGACTTTATTCCCTGGAGAGTAGGAGGTTAAGGGGTGATCTTATAGAAGTCTATAAAATAATGAGGGGCATAGATAAGGTCGATAGTCAAAATCTTTTCCCAAAGGTAGGGGAGTCTATAACGAGGGGGCACAGATTTAAGGTGAGAGGGGAGAGATACAAAAGGATCCAGAGGGGCAATTTTTTCACTCAAAGGGTGGTGAGTGTCTGGAACGAGCTGCCAGAGGCAGTAGTAGAGGCGGGTACAATTTTGTCTTTTAAAAAGCATTTGGACAGTTACATGGGGAAGATGGGTATCGAGGGATATGGGCCAAGTGCAGGCAATTGGGACTAGCTCAGTGGTATAAACTGGGCGACATGGACATGTTGGGCCGAAGGGCCTGTTTCCATGTTGTAACTTCTATGATTCTATGATTCTATCTCTGACAGAAGTGTCTTCCTTAATTAAAGATAAACAATCATGTCCTGGATCAGTCTGTTCCATGGGTGGTTCTGTGAGAAAACATGCTGGGTTGATAGTAGTACAATGTTTAAATCGCAGTCTAGGATTATTAAGCAGATATATCTCATACTTATTCTGTCGAGCCATGGTAAGATGTTGAGTCTGCAGCTGTCCTAATAATGCAGTTACCGAGTGTGAACTGTATACAGTAATGTCCTGTTGTAAAGTCAGATTAGCCGCCGACTGTAGGCTATTGTAAATGGCCGTTAAAATCTGAGTACAAACTGGATGTCCTAGTGCTACTGGATCTAACTTCGAAGAGTAGTACGCCACCGGTCTATGCTTGTCGCCATGTTTTTGAGTCAAAACAGCAGTCGAGCAATCAGCGAGGATAGTACAGTACAACTGAAATGGTCTGTCATACAAGGGTCTCCCCAATGCGGGTGCTTGTGACAAAGCTTCCTTTAATCTCTCAAATGCTCCCAAGGCATCAGAATCTAGTTGAAATTCACCCTCTATGCTGGTGTATGGCGTTAATAATTTAGTGTCCAAAGCAATGTTAGGGATCCACTGTCTGCAATAGTTTACCATTCCCATCCACTGCCGTACCTCCTTTGCAGTGCGAGGTACAGGGAATTGACAGATTGGTTCAATCCTGCTTCTTTCTAGGCTCCGCTCGGTTGCTGAGAGCATAACTCCAAGAAACTTAACCCTCTGTTGGCCCACCAGTACTTTCGACTGGGATACTATGTACCCTAGCGAGGATAAGTGATTTAGCAATTGGGCAGTGTCTTTTCGGTTACTCTGCTCATCAGGGCTGGCTATCAACAGATCATCCACATACTGGACTAGCGCAGACCCTTGTTTCAAAGTCAATGTCTGTAATTGTTCCTGTAAGCATCTAGAAAATAATGTTGGGGAGTTAACAAAGCCTTGTGGCAGTCGGGTCCAAGTATATTGCTGTCCCTTGTAAGTGAAGGCAAAAAGGTACTGACTTGATGGGTCTAGCGGTAAGGCGAAAAAGGCGTGTTGAAGATCGACTACTGCAAAGACTTTGGCTGTTGCAGGAACTTGAGCCAGAATATGAGCTGGATTGGGCACTAGGGCGTGCAGTGGCTGTACAATGGCATTGATTGATCGCAAATCCTGTACTAATCTGTACTGGTCTGGCTTGCCTGGCTTTGGAACTGCCAGTATCGGCGTGTTACACGGGGACTGACATTTAATCAAAATCCCTTGTTTTAACAACCCAGCGATCAATTTGTCAATGCTTGGTATCGCCTGTTGCTTTAGTGGATATTGTCGAATAGAGGGTAATACAACATTTTCCTGCAGGGCAATATGAATAGGAATCATTTTAACGCATCCTACCTGTGTGGGATCCTCCGCCCACACTTGCGGATTGACATATTCTGGTTTTTCATTGCCCACATGGTGGCGCAATTGTGCCCTGTTAACTCTTGGTGTCTGGTAAAACAGAATAGTCCGGCCGCATGACAGGGTCTGTTTCTGTCGATTATTTGAATCAGCTTGTTCGACTGTCTGTTTTATCATGGGTCCTAAATCTTTCGCATGGTACGGGTAATTCACCTCCCAGGTGATATGTGGGGCTCCCTTTATTTCAAAGGGTCCTGGGTCCCATCCTATTGTTTTTGAAGCACCCCGAGTGATGTAACCTGTAACAGGTGCTTCCTTCCACAACTCTGAGGGGATCTCAACATACTCTGCACTCCCTTCTGGTCCTGTAACCATAGCCCGGCGAATAACCTCCCATTCCGTTCCTATATAGCTTCGGTAAAAGTCCTCCAATTCCTTATTTCTCCCACTCATATCGTAGGCCAAGGTTACATGAAGGGAACCCTCATCTTCGAAGTCTAGAGACCACCATTGTGGGGTGATGGAAACATAACACTGCATTTTTGGAGCCCATGGTTTCACAATCAGTCCTTCGTCCCCGCATTCAATGCTCAGGCGGAATGCACATAGCAAGTCTCGAGCCATGAGGTTACAGTCTAGTCCACTTGTAATTACAAATTGGTGTTTCACTGACTCATTTCCAAATTGTACTTCCACTGGTTCAGATATCGGGTATTGGCTCACTTGTCCCTGAAAACCAGACAGACTCTGTTTTTCCCCGGACTCAGGGAGATTGAGCTCCGATCGGACAGATGATATGGTTGCTCCGGTGTCTACTAAGAATGTATGTGGGTTTCCTTTAATCATCAGTGACAAAACGGGCTCCTGCTCTGACTGGATCCCGTTTACCACAAGGTTAGCTAGTCAATACTGGGGGAACGGATTTTTTTTGGGAAAAGTCCGTATATCTTCCTCGTCCTCGATTCCCTTGCCAACCTCCTCTTCGCTGCCCTTGCATATGGCCCCCTCTTCCCTGTCTACGGGAGGGACATTCCTTGCTCCAGTGGCCTAGCTGACCACAATTGAAACAGGCATCTGACCCTGTTTGTCTCCCTTATCCTCTTTTCCCTTCAAAATTACGTCTCGGAGGAACGTAGGGTGGGCCATAGTTAGGGACGGTTGGTCCGTTAGGGTGTGTATCGTACCCATACCCTTCTCCGTTATCCCATCCTGGAACACAATACTGAGGCTCCATCTGATATCCTGTTCTGTCTGAGGTGCGTTTCGGCCCTTCCTTTTTCACCACATACTCAGTTTTAACTCTAACTTGGGCCTGACCTTCCTGGTGCTTATTATCCATCCAGTAGTATTTTGCTGCCCTATTCATCTGGCTGGAAGTATTCTCTGACCAGTCCATATTATTAGTCCTAATTGCTTGAGAAACCGGAATCGGTAGGCAGTTCAGTAGCATAGCGCAGTACTGTGGTGAGTCTCTTCCCTCACGGTACGCTGTGTCTCCTGATTGATTCCGGTATACTTCCGAGAATCTTTCCAAATATTCATCTGCTCCTTCTCCCTTTTTAGGCCTGGTGTCTAAGATCTTAGTTATGTCAATTGGTTTTTGTAGAGTAGCACTAAGGGCACCCAAAAGACGCTCCTGGCGCTCAACATCATTGTTTGGTATCTGTGCTACCAATGCGACATGAGTCCGGACATTCAATTGGTCCAGGAATTTGGTATGTTCAGCATGGGTTAAAACTTGCTGTATTAGCGACCATAAGTCCCTTGATTCTGCATTATAGACAGAAACGGTAGTCTTAAGGAATTCTATAAATGCGGTAGGTGACTTTCTCCTATCCGGCACCCCGGT
Organism: Heptranchias perlo; assembly: GCF_035084215.1. NCBI lineage: Eukaryota > Metazoa > Chordata > Chondrichthyes > Hexanchiformes > Hexanchidae > Heptranchias > Heptranchias perlo. Next base: position 2,953,248 of record NW_027139442.1, on the reverse strand, counting down.
TAGAATGGCCATTATCTCGTTAGGTTTCCATGGACAGTACACATCTATCGTTCGGGAGTTGCCGGCTACTCCAACATTGGCTGGGTTTGGGTCAAAAGTAGGATTAGGCATCGGCCTCATTGGTAACTGACGAGGGGTCGGCTCATCCCTAGCTAGTGTCTCAGTAGTACGTTCTAAGTTTAGTGATGGCAAGTCGTCTCCTGACTCTTCAGTTTCTGCGTCTCTAAGTCCCTGACTGTCCAATCTCTAATCTCTCTGCTGACTTAAACTAAGTGGGCTGACTGAGAATTTAAATGTTGGAGCCAATAATTCCCTAGTTTTACTTCTAGTACGGGAAGCAACCGGGGAGACAGTTTGAGGCATTATCACAGGGGTTTGAACAGTCTGTACCGTAGGCACTGAAGAATAGATATTACTGTACTCAGGAGGGGCACTAGGACCCTGGGGAGCTGCACGGGACCTACAATTCCACTCATCCAAATCATCATCGTCTCCCCCAGCCAAGGCAAGGCCAATCATTGGATTACATAATCCACTTTTCTCAACCAGTTTGGGCTCGCCCGAAGTCTTTTCAGACCTCTTTTTAGAGCACTTTTCATGAGCACATTCTCCTTTTAGGACCTCTACGGACTTGACCACTCCTCCTTCAGTGAGTCCTATCCCTAACTTCAACGCATTATCCTGCCAACTTGCTAATAACGAAGCTTCTTTCAGTTCTTGACAGTACTGTCTCCATAAAGCAATTAAATCTTTGGTTACTTTATTTCCGTTATTTTTCCAAATTAATTCCTGTGCTTTTATGGCAGTATCTAGGTCCTTAATTCCTCCCAATGTCCATTGACCATTCCCCAGTTTTTTATTCAACCCGCCTGACAATTGTCTAAATTGTTTTGCCTTGTCTGGATATTTTTCACACAAAGTCTGTGTGGCACTCCCTGGTTCTGCAGAGGTATCCAGACAACTACCCATTCTATGTCCCGTTTTCCTTTACTCTTAGTCAACTAATTAATACAACCGTATTTGAACAGAATTCAAAGATGGACCTGACTCCTTGTGCCTCACAATCCCAAGTGCCTTTGGTCTCTACGCCCACTTCAGGGTCCTGACCTTCGCGTGGGGGATCTCCCCTCTTAACAACCGGTCGAAGGCTGCGCGTTGAGACAGGCACTTCCTCCCTTAGTCGATCAGCACAAGCAATCAGTTCCTGTTTATACCCACTCACCAGGAACTCGAACTCTAACTCTCAGTGATAATTTTAATCACTGACTCAAGATTCTGGTTTATAACCAATCACCAAAAACTCGAACTCTAACTCTCAGTGATAATTTTAATCACTGACTCAAGATTCTGGTTTATAACCAATCACCAAAAACTCGAACTCTAACTCTCAGTGATAATTTTAATCACTGACTCAAGATTCTAGTTCGATCACTGACCCGAAGTTCTAGTTCGATCACTGACCTACCGCTTACAAGTTATTCCCTCAGTCCCTGTACTGACCCTCAGTGATATTCAACCATTGACCTCTTTCTGCTATTTCTGTGTATTCGCCAGACTGACCTGAATCTCGTAAGGACGCCACACGAGTGTTAGCGATTGGACGATTCGTCGTCAGACTTAACAGATTTAGGAAAGCCGATATAGTAAAGAAAAGTTTACTCACACCGGGCGCGCCCTTCACGTCCTCTGTGTCCAAGACAAACCGCCTCTTACTCCGCGAACTCTCGGTGAACGACCGTTGAAATCCCCGTACGGGCCACCAAATGACGAACCGGATTCTTTCCCCTCAGTCTGGTTCAGCAAGAACTGATTCGAGTACACCGTAAAGTTCAAACAACTTTAATAGCAGATCTTAGTCTGTAGCTTCAATTCAGATTCCTGAGAGAATCCGAACGATTCTAACAGAATAAGGAGACAAAGACAAAGACAAAGACTCATACCTTTATACAAATCCATAGAGGTTGGAACATCATTAACACAAGAGTCAACACCAATCATAAGCCGGGCACAGGTTGCCATGCGGGGTTACATTATTTCCGGCCAATCATAGACAATCCATGTGCTGACCATGTTGCTATTAGACATCAAAGGGGATACTTCCTCACTTTCCAACTTGGAATGTTCTTCCCTGTTCCTTCTATTCCTTATCTCCCAACCTGGAATGTCTTTCAACTTTGGCTAAGCTCGTTCCCTATATTGATCTGCCATAAACATGGAGACATTCAGACCAGTCCTTGACTCACATCAAAGACCTATCATTGATAAGACAATGCAGGCCTGCTGACTAAGCAAACATATGGCCCAGCAGGAGGGCCAGGCCACTTGTATCAATCTCAGTTACTAACTAATTAACCCTTTCTAACCATTTTGCATTCTGCTTCTTTGCCACGGAGGCATTTTAATATTTTACTAAAAACTGACCACGTCGGGATTCTCACAGGCAGCACCTGCACAGACCCAGATAGCACTGAAAAAGAAACAAACATCGCTTATACAGATCCAGATAATTCCTGCACGAACGCAAAAAGTTCCCACACTGACACAAACAGATCATACACAGACCACTGAGCAGATAAACATACCCAGAGCTCCTCGCCGGACCCAGTCATCTTCCTCACAGACCCATTAAGCAACTACACAGAAAGAGGCAAGATCTACACAGACCTGTGGAACACCCACACCGATCCAGACGGCTCGTAACGAGACCAACACAGATTCTACACAGGTCCAGGGAGCACCTAAAAAAGACCCAGACTGCACCTACCCAGACGGACAGGAACGACACAGAATGGAATAGCTCATGTACAGATCCAGACAGTTCCTCCACAGACGCACACAGCGCCAACCCAGTCAGACAGATATTACGTAGACCCGAACAGGTGCTACACAGACCCAGTGAACTCCTACACAGACCCAGGCAGGTCCCACGCAGACCAATGGAGCTCTTACAAAGTTCCAGACACTTCCTACATAGGCCCAGTCAGCTTTTACATAGAACCAGACAGCTCTAACACAGACCCAGTCAGCCCCTACACGGACCCAGTCAGCACCTGCACGGATCCAGGCAGCACCTGCACATGCACAGATCGCATTTTCACAGACCCAGACATTTCCAACACAGACCCAGATAATTGATGCACTGATGCAGAAAGCTCCAACACAGACCCTGACAGCTCCTATCCAGATCAATGAGCGGTTAAACAGGCCCATACTGCTTCACGCCAGACCCAGACTGCACCTACACAGACCCAGACATCACATGCACAGAACTATGGAACACCCACTCAGATCCAGACAGCTCCTGCACAGGACTATGGAATTCCAACACAGACACAGACAGCTCCTAACGAGAACAACACAGATCCTAAACAGGTCCAGGGAGAACCTACAATGTCACATACAGCTGCTCCTCAGACACAGACAGGAACTACTCAGACCCGGACAGCTCATATACAGACCCAGACAGTTCCTGCACAGAGGCAGACAACGCCAACCCAGGCATATATATCATGCGCAGGCCCGAACAGCAGCCTCACAGAAACAGGGAGCTCCTACACAGACCCAGGAAGGGCCCACACAGACCGATGGAGCTCCTATGCAGACCCAGACAGCTTCGACACAGAACCAGACAGTTCCTACACAGACCCAGACAGCTCCAACCCAGACTCAGACAACTCCTGCAAAGTATCAGGCAGCCTCAATGACGGCAGAGTCCAGCACGTGAGTGCAAAAGACAAGGTTGAAACGTTCGCAACCATCTTCAGCCAGAAGTACCGAGTGGATGATCCATCTCGGCCTCCTCCCAGGATCCCCAACATCACAGAAGCCAGTCTTCAGCCAATTCGATTAACTCCACGTGATATCAAGAAATGGCTGAGTGCACTGAATACAACAAAGGCTACGGGCCCCGAAAACATCACGGCTGCAGTGCTGAAGACTTGCGCTCCAGAACTAGCTGCGCCTCCAGCCTAGCTGTTGCAGTACAGCTACAACACTGGTATCTACCCGACACTGTGGAAAATTGCCCAGGTATGCCCTGTCCTTGGGGAGAAAGGGGGAACACTTTTATGAAGCTGGAGCATTGCTTTGCATTCCGGTAAATCCATAGAATTAGAGTTTGGCTGGCCCGCGGGAGAGATTAAACGGTGACGAGTCCGTCCCGGCCGATTCCCAGTGAAACCGCAATGCTTGCTCTCGCGGCCGGTTACAAAAGCCCACAGAGCAGCTGGCTATTCGGCTGTGGAATTTGGTAGCAAAATCCTCACTTATAAATGATGTAAAGTAACCACTAATGGCCGACAGCCCAATAATGTACTCATAAAAACATAAGAAATAGGAGAGGAGTGGGCCATGCGGCCCCTCAAGACTGTTCCGCTGTTTGATAATACTCACCTAATTGGCTCAGAGCAACATTTCTCATTTTCAGTTATACTGTTTACCAGTTTGTTGCCTTCTGGTAACTTTGATTGAGAAATAAGTGTGAGAATTTACTTCCCTCCTGTCTTCCATCCAATTCTCTCCCCTCCCCGAGACTGGTGCTGACTCTCACTGGGGTATGGGTTCCGACAGCCACTCCTGCCATACCTCTCTGCAACTTAGCCTTTCCGTCACATGCGCTCCTGGGCAATGTCGTCAGCGGGATGTTCAACCCCGTGTGGCGTCGAGGCTCAGACTGACCCAGTCCCCTCGCCTCCCATCCGCGCAACACATTTTCCAGCAGCGATCAGTGAATGGCGATTGGCACCCCCTGGCTTTTCCCTCTTGTCCCTCTCAGTCGATGTTTCCCCGAGAGTAATTTGTTGGGGGTGGGGGTCTGATTTGTTTGGAGTGTATTTCGAGCCTTTAACATGGAATTGTTGCACCATTTGAAGGAAAGAGGTAGAGAGTTCCCACATGTGAGGGAGAACAAAACTAGGGGCCGTTTGAGAAATAACTTTTTCACCCAGAGGGTGGTTGGAGTCTGGAACTCACTGCCTGAAAGGGTTGTGGAGGTAGGAACCCTCACAACATTCAAGAAGCATTTGGATGAGCACTTGAAATGCCATAGCATACAAGGCTCCGGACCAAATGCTGGAATATGGGATTAGAGTAGACAGGGCTTGATGGCCGGCGCGGACACGATGGGCCGAAGGGCCTCTATCCGTGCTGTATAACTCTATGACTATATGACTCTAATATAAGATAGTGACTAATAAATCCAATGGGGAATTCAGGAGAAACTTCTTTACCCAGAGAGAGGTGAGAATGTGGAACTCGCTATCACATGGAGTGGTTGAGGCGAATAGTGTAGATGCATTTAAGGGGAAACTAGAAAAACACATGAGGGAGAAAGGATTAGAAGGATATGCTGATGGGGTGAGATGAAATAGGGAGGGAGGAGGCTTGTGTGGAGCATAAACACCGGCGTAGATCAGTTTGACCGAATTGCCTGTTTCTGTGCTTTACATTCTATATTCTATATTCTATATTCTATAAAAGCAGGACAAATCCAATCCGGCCAATTACCGCTCCATCAGTCTACTTTCAATCATCAGCAAAGTGATGGAAGGTGTTGTTGACAGTGCTATCAAGCGGCACTTACTCACCAATAACCTGCTCACCGATGCTCAGTTTGGGTTCCGCCAGCACCACTCGGGTCCAGACCTCATTACAGCCTTGATCCTAACATGAACAAAAGAGCTGAGTTCCAGAGGTGAGGTGAGAGTGACTGCCCTTGACATCAAGACAGCATTTGACCGAGTGTGGCACCAAGGAACCCGAGTAAAATTGAAGCCAATGGGAATCAGGGGGAAAACTCTCCAGTGGCTGGAGTCATTCCTAGCACAAAGGAAGTTGGCAGTGGTTGTTGGAGGCCAATCATCTCAGCCCCAGGACATTGCTGCAGGAGTTCTTCAGGGCAGTGTCCTAGGCCCAACCATCTTCAGCTGCTTCATCAATGACCTTCCCTCCATCATAAGGTCAGAAATGGGGATGTTCGCTGATGATTGGAAAGTGTTCAATTCCATTCGCAACTCCTCAGATAATGAAGCAGTCCGTGCCCGCATGCAGCAAGATCTGGACAACATCCAGGCTTCGGCTGATAAGTGGCAAGTAACATTCGCGTCAGATAAGTGCCAGGCAATGTCTAACTCCAACAAGAGAGTGTCTAACCACCTCCCTTTGACATCAACGGCATTACCATCGCCGAATCCCCCACAATCAACATGCTGGGGGTCACCATTGACCAGAAACTTAACTGGACCAGCCATATAAATACTCTGGCTACAAGAGCATGTCAGAGCTCAATATTCTGCGGAGATTGACTCACCTCCTGACTCCCCAAAGACTTTCCACCGTCTATAAGGCACAAGTCAGGAGTGTGATGGAGTAATCTCCACTTGCCTGGATGAGCGCAGCTCCAACAACACTCAAGAAGCTCGACACCATCCAAGACAAAGCAGCCCGCTTGATTGGCACCCCATCCACGACCCGAAACATTCACTCCCTTCACCACCGGCGCACAGTGGCTGCAGCGTGTACCTTCCACAGGATGCATTGCAGCAACTTGCCAAGGCTTCATCGACAGCACCTCCCAAACCCGCGACCTCTACCACGTAGAAGGATAAGACCAGCAGATACATTGGGAACAACACAACCTGCACGTTCCCCTCGAAGTCACACACGATCCCGACTTGGAAATATATCGCCGTTCCTTCATCGTCGCTGGTTCAAAATCCTGGAACTCACTTCCTAACAGCACTTTGGGAGAACCGTCACCACACGGACTGCAGCGATTCAAGAAGACGACTCACCACCACCTTCTCAAGGGCAATTCGGGATGGACAATAAATGCCGGCCTCGCCAGCGACGCCCACATCCCATGATCAAATTTAAAAAAAACATAATTTACATAACACCTCTGTCACCCCATTTACGCTGTGCTTTAAGGGCATTTCCCCGGGATGCACACCGCGACAGATATCAACTGCTGCTGGAAGACCATCAACTCAGTGAAGGAGTCCCTCTGGTCCACCCGAAAGCTGCTCGACTTCCAGGTGACGGACCTGCCCACGACCGAATGTTGCTGACTGGCATACAGCATGGTCTAGGAGTACGTGTTGTGGGACACACTGAATCGAGGAGCAGCCTACACAAAGGCTCTATGGGGAAAGGCCACCGTGTAACGGCATTTCATTTTGTATTGTACAGCATGTATTGGAAGATACCGACTGTGTGTTGAATTGAAATAATGGAATCGTAGTGTGTACGAGCTGTATTGTATTATTTTGAATTTTAACTTTGACATTTGCATTGAACTGTCTGTATCCATCAATTTTACGAAATAAATTATATCTTGAAATATTTTTTAAAAGTTCCAGTCTCATCGTGTCTGATGTTATTGGACAGTGAATGGTGGAGATACAGCCGGACAGGAAAAATATGGGGAGATAAACAAAGAGCATCTACTTCAGGCACCAGGTGAGAAATAGGATTAATTCATTATTGGTGAGAAACTAGGGACTGGAGAGGAGCAAATGGGTTTGGGTGTCCAGGTACACCAATCACTAAAATTGTTGCACATGTACAAAAAGAAATAAAGGTCCCAATTTCTAGGCTGTCATATCCCAAGTTACCGCTATCAGGTACTTCGCCAACTCTCTGGAATTTGTTGATACAATCAGGCCCCACTGCCTCCCTTACTGGGCCATTCCATACATCCAGCACCCTCTGCATAAAAAAGGTTACATTAAATCATTCTGCTCATCCTATGCCCGAGGGAGAGAAGACTAATAGTGACAGGAGGACCCAGGAGGACCCAGGAGGACCCAGGCCATCAGCCTGATATGAATTTGGACGTTTCTGTTTTTAATTCATATTGTTGTATTTGCAATTTATTCCCTTTCTTGTACCTTAATATTTTAATTTCATTATTGCAGATTTTGCATTCTGAAACAAATTCTTCAAACCCCTTGCGCAGTGAGTGCTGACTCCGGGCCCTTTGATTGACAGCTCTCACCACCCCCTCCCGGACCCCGGGCTGACTTCTCCCATCAAGTGATACGCGTCAGCGTCACTCACCTTAGCGCGTTGACGTGAAGACGCGGTCCTTGTGCCGGGGCCAGGAGAATGATGATGCCGGCCCTCGCCCGACAAAGGGAGGGCCCGCACCCCGGAGTGGCCTGAGATAGGACAGCGGACTTGGCGGGGGTAGGGCTCATGGCGCCTGTGCCGCCTCTGTGAAAGAGGCCGCTCGGCCCATCGCGCCCGTGCTGGCTCTGTGAAAGACGCCGCTCGGCCCATCGCGCCAGTAACAGCTATGTGAAAGAGCGATCCTATAAATCCCACTCCCCTGCTCTTTCCCCACAGTCCCGCAAATTACCCCCCTTCAAGGATTGACCCGATTCCCTTTTGAAAGTTATTATTGATCACCTCCCACCGCCCTTTCAGGCAGTGAATTCCAGAACAGAACAACCCGCTGCCGAAAAACATTCTCCTCATCTCCCTCTGGCTCTTTTCCCAATTCCCTTCAATCTGTGTTCTCTGTTTACCGACCCTCCCGCCAGTGGCAACAGTTTCTCCCCATCGACTCCATCAAAACCCCTCCTCATTTCCAACCCCTCGACTGCTGCTGCTGTGACCCTGACTGTTCCTCCGCGGACATCAATGTCTTCTCCACCTGTCTGCCGGGCAGTGAACCGTAAGTTTCTGTTCGTGTGTTACTGCATGAGCTCCCGGTCCGGCAACGTCTCGATTTTAAGATCCCCATCCTCGTGATCAAAACCCTCCATGGTCCTCGCCCCTCCCTATCTCTGTAACCTCCTCCAACCGAATTAATCTCCTCTGACAACCCCATCTCACTCCACCCTTTCATGGATTCTACCCCACCCATTTATCTCCGCCCACAGCCCATGTACACTCTACACACGATCATTGCTGGGACACTCAGTCCTGTCATACACACAGTCAGTGCTGGGACACTCAGTCCTGTCATACACACAGTCAGTGCTGGGACACTCAGACCTGTCATACACACAGTCAGTGTTGGGACACTCAGTCCTGTCATATTTCGAAACTTAACACTATACCAATGCACTAACACACTCAGACCAGTATCACAAAGGGAAAAGTTTTACTTTAATTGACTTGTATACAAGGGAAGCTGTATTCTGATCAATGGTCAGAACAATCTCTTCACTGAACAAAGGAAACAGTTCACATTTATAAAGTTTGAGTAGCAATGTCCACCTGTCATAGAATATGGGCGTAGATGTACATTCTTTATTGGTTCAGGTTGTTGGTCAATCAAGTAGTGACCCTGCCCCTTCTGGACGTCCATAGCTCATTCCTGTTTTGGTACGTTGGCCTCGTAGGCACGAGCACATTTATCCTCCCTACATTCTAAAGCTGGTTATCAGTAGGGCTGAAGTCAGTCTCAAGGCCACATGGCCTCTCAAGAAACTTTATTCTCATCATATATTGTATAGTTCGCAATGCCCTTATCTGCTTGGGGGAGTTGGGGGTTTGTGGGGGGGGGGGGGGCAGACAGTACCAAGCACCTGCACAGCCAACTTAATTATCAACATACCAAGGCTTAAACGTAATTACGCAATTGCGTCTTTCTGTGTGTGTGTGCTGCAGTTACCACATTATGGGAGCCAAGGAGATAACATTGGTCAAATATCCATCATGCATTTCTTCTTTACTATGGTCAAGTAACTGTTCATGCATTTCTACATTAATATGGTCAAGTAACTCTTGATGCATTTCTACATTTACCCCTTTTGTCATTTATAAAAAAGGACAATACTCTAGTAGAGCATCACCTTAGTTAACCGTTCAATTTCATCCTGCACCTCGTCTCCTCCCATCTCTACTTGTACCATTAAATTAGTGGGTGATATATTTCTACCCAAATTAGACATCATAGCACAGCTACATTTAAGCAAGCAATAATCTATAACAATTATAACAACGAATATGACTAACCCTTGAACTAGAGAAGTCCCAATAGAACCCAGCCATGTTTCATCAATACGCCTTTGTACTCTTGTCTCTTCTCAGGAACAGACTCCTTCTAAACATTTCTCAAGTAAGCTGGGAATGTCCTTGGTCAGCTAAACCTAACGATGTTAGTTTGAAAAGGGCTAACATAGTCAAATATCCCATGGTGCTTTATATTTTGTTTCCAGCCTAACTAGACTGAATGGTACCTTTCAGACCGTTTTACACCGGTGAATTGGCGCCCTCCCCTTTATATCCCTTAATCCAAATTTTATCTCTACAATATCCCCTTGGCTAAGCCCAAGATAGCCAACCTTTATCCGTCACCCATGGTTGCCCATAGGTATGCCCTGCTCAGTGTTGCCCTCTTGCAAGCACCTAGGCATCCCCTGAATTTTACATATGAAAGCTGCTGTATCTCATCTTAACCAGGTTCCCTTCGTGTTGGCCACCAGTCCGGGTGGAAGGGTGGCAGAGCATCTGATAATCCTTTCAAACTAAGATTGTCTCCCCTTTTACATGCACTTTACCCCAGCGTGTGCTGCTCCTGGTACCATTATGATGTGTTCTTGGTTGAAATCACAGAGACAAGGGGACATTCTCACCCAGGCTCTGTTTTACTATCTTTGCCAAACCCTTCATCCTCTGCTTACATTTATTACATGCAATGACAATCAAGAAGCACATTACAACAAACTGCACTACGACTAATACATATGAAATTAATCTAATCCAAGGGTGGATCTGTATATTCAGTCTCCAATTCCAGAGGTCATCCCACCAAGTGGTGACTTTAATTTGGTCAATGTCATGCTTAATATTTTTATTGTTCTGTTGTAGGTTATAATAAACCTCCTGGGAGAGGCATATCTCCATTCGCAATGCTTTCAAGTATTTAGTCAACAGGGGTGTCAGATACCCAAATGTGTCCTGATATTCTTTTAAGTACTTTTTGACATCCTCAGAAACTTGTAAGGTGGTGAGGTTTTGTCGGTGTATCTCTACCACTTCCTCGGGTCCAATCCGAACCGGGACTACAGGAATGCAGTAGAACTCTGGATTTAAAATATCACAAGTTAGATTGGCATATTTCAATGTTTTCAAATTAGTTGTTACACTGTAATCGCCCTTTCCGGCATATGTCACTTGAGTGGGTTTTCGATTCGCCCCTAGGGCCTCCATGGTGCAGTTAATATCCTGATTGGTACCGGTATTGATAAACCCACACTCTGCTTCTGGGCTGTGTCCAACAGTATGTGGACATACAATGATAGCATGTCTAGTAACACATCCCTCTAATTTTGTTCCAGCCAAATTCCCTTTATTTTTTTTTACAGCATATGGTAACATATTGTGATGGGACATGTGCATTCCGTCCTTCACTACCCAAATATTCTGTACTCGGTACACCTCTCGTCCCTGGGTTTCGGGTGCCATCACCAGTATTATTAGTACCAACCCTAGGAGACTTCCTCCGTCAGGTTTACACTCCACTTGAGTGGGGTACACCCGCACCATTGCCCTGAATTGGCAAGCGGTGATGTTCTTGTTTGCTAACAGCCGCTTGGAGGCACCACCTCCATCATGCCCACAGGTCAGGTTCACCCTCAGTTTGTTGATTTGTTATCCATAAGGGTACTTCCCCTGCCTGTATCTGGGCTAGGTTCTCTCGTGTCTGCTCCACAATCCAGTTACCATATGTACTGCAGATGTCATTAGCTGCCGCCTGCTAAGACACGTTATATTCCTCTATTATTAATTTATTAATGGTTTGGGCATGTGTTTCTAGCACTGTAGCTATCCTTTGCAAATGTATGGTCAGTATTTGATCCTCAGACAATTCCTTATCTGTATTTTCATTTATTTTTAAAATATATCTTTAATGCGAGACCCTAAATCTCTGACCTTTTGATCTAACGTTGCCAAATCAATGGTATGAACAACTGAGGCACCCGTATTAAAGGCAGTTGCTATATCACTTAACACAGATCTTTACGTCTCCACATTTGTCTATCTCTTTTACGATGTCCACCTCCATTCCATGTCGCGCTTTGTTTTAACACTTGAGTTAGGAGGTGTTGATATAATTGTTGAGTTTTCTTAGCATTCTGAATGCGAGTTATATAATTTGTCAGGGAAGGTCTCCCCTTTTAGTCAGATCTTGTATTGGAGCTACTATTCGTGAATAGTTTCAAATAAAATTGAATAGCCCCAGAACTTGTCGAACTACCTTATCATACTGTGGCGGGGTAAAACTGATCGGCGTTTAGAACCGTGTGTCAGTACATAGCTCAAGTAATGGACTTCCAATTGTCCAACCTATGCTTTCTCTTCATACGATTTGTTTTACATTCCTTTCTTATCATTTTTTTTCATGGTAGCATTGTCTGTGTGGAAACTTAGATCTCAGTCAATTGTAGCCTTTGGCATTTCCGAGTAATTGGATCAATTTTAATAATATAACCTATACCAACTGTTACCTCATGTTCACCTGTGTTCTGGACAACCCTCAGACAGTTCTCAACCGACTGGGTCATTTCTATCTGTTTGAACTGCTCTTGGCCTGACAGTCTGGCTTCTTGGGATGGAAGGGGTTAACATTAATTGGCTCTCGTGGTAGCAGTAATTTGATACTTCTCCCTCTGAGATTATGTTTCCATACATCATTCCACTTGCTGGACACTCAGCAAATTCAACCTTTTTTTTAGTTACTTGGCGATTTTTGCCTTCAAATTTTTTCCTCACACAGGTTTGACTGATATTTTTTTAGTTCTCACATTTGTTGATTGCTTTACACTATATATTTTGCACACTATTTTTGAGATTTATTTTAATCATAGTGTTTTCTCCAATGTTTCTTATTAACCAACTTGTTTGCTTGCAGCTTCTTTACTTTCTTTTCAGACTCTGCTTTAGCTTTGCAAACAGCCTTTTCACTAAACTTATCTTTCAGACGACAATTAAAATCCAATATGATCATTATCGCCGTCTCTTTTTTTTTTATTATTCCCTCAGGGGAGGAGGATTCAAGGATCCTCACCATGCACCCTGAAGAAAAAGGGTGTCTCCCTTCAAATTCACAAAAATCATTGTTTTTATGAAGAAACAATAAAACTGTTTAAAACTCTTTAAACAGTACCTGCTCTTTCCACATTCAGAATGCTGTGACTCCAAAGGTATCGGAACAACATCTTAGAAAAAAAACGAGTGCAGTCCAAACTCTTAACTTCAGCAATACGGAAATAAGGGTTAGTCATTTCTTGCTTGTAAAAAACCTTAAGGGGTACGGGAAGAATCAATCACAATAGCACAAAATGTTTCGAAAATCAAATTAATTTATAACCAGAGATTATCCTGCAACTGTAACTTGTAATTCTTTAAAGCTGCACTTTATCTTTTCTTTTACAATAAACCTCATTTTGTCAATTATTTTATATAAATGCAAAGGTTGTTGCTTGGTGAATTGAAAACAGATGTCGGTGTCCTTGGAAGGGGTTACCTTTTTTTTTCAGAAACAAAACGACGGAGCCAGATATCAGATTCACGCAGCGTTCTCAGCATACGTCAACGTAATTTTCACATGAATTCTTTTTTTAAAAAAAAATCATACCGGGAAATAACATCTCCCATCGTACATTTTAGTTTATAATTAGTCTAGTATTTCCAGATTGTTGTGATCAACTTTTGTTTAGGTCCCCCTCAATTTTCTAATTGCTTCGTAAGTTTTATAATTTGCTGAACAATTAATTTTTTTAACATACTTTTTGTGGGTATGATTATAACCAACTCTCCCAGCTGTTCCAGCTTTCCGATCTTTCCTATCACGGTGATACCAGATCGCTTTTTCTCTTATCTGTCCCGTTATTCTTTTTTAACCTTTCTTTTTTAACCACAGCCAAACACAAGATAAAAATTTAAAATGCCAATTTTTTTTTGTGAAGATCCCATGTCTGGAATTTGACATGCTCACGTTTTATAAGAACCAAAATTTAATAGGTAACTTAACCTCAATAACTCCAATTTTAATTCAGCAATCTCAGAATTAAACACAAGACAAAACAGATACATTACACAAAAGAGGAAAACACATAAGACGCAGTAAGAAGGGGGCGTGGCTCACAACACAGAAAAAAAAAACACTCACAAGAAGGACAGGCTTTTTTAAGAGACAGTACACTGAAAACAAAAGAACCTTTCTTTTTCGGGTCTCTCTCTTTTAAACATTTTTCTAATCACTTAATTCTATCCATATTAAATGTACCGTCTTCGGGAAAGGGATATTTCTTAGTTTTGGTCCATTTTTACCAAACTATCAACTCGTCAGTTGTTTCTTTCCCAAAGTTTCTTCCGAATCCGCGACATTCACACCAGTCTCCCTTTGTCGCCACGACAGACTTGTAATTTCACACTTAAATTTTTTTACACAAGTCCATATCTCTTATCCTGGCGCCTCTTTTGCACGAGCAGCTGATCGTCTGTTGGCTCTACACAGCAGCCTCAACGTCACTCTAGTAATCGCCGGTATCACAGATAAAATCCGTTATTGCTCTCTCTCAGCCCGTTACTACAACACCGCAGCTGACAATATCGAGTAATCTGACAAGTTCCTTTTCCCCTTGTCGATACGAAACACATTTCCTATGATCGCCTTCCAATTCTTAAAGGCAAACAGAAGAATTAGTCACGTCAGTTAAAGCATACACTTATCAATCGCAGTGTGACTGGGCTCGCACAGGACACTTAGTTTTAATAACAACAAGTGTCCGTACTTACCGGGGATCACATGCGATCTCGGTGGAACCTCCAAGAAACTGTCGAAACTTAACACTATACCAATGCACTAACACACTCAGACCAGCATCACAGAGGGAAAAGTTTTACGTTAATTGACTTGTATACAAGGGAAGCTGTATTCTGAACAATGGTCAGAACAACCTCTTCACTGAACAAAGGAAACAGTTCACATTTATACAGTTTAATTAGCAATGTCCACCTGTCATAGAATATGGGCGTACATGTACATTCTTTATTGGTTCAGGTAGTTGGTCAATCAAGTAGTGAGCCTGCCCCCTCTGGACGTCCATAGCTCATTCCTGTTTTGGCACGTAGGCCTCATAGACCCGAGCACATTTACCCTCCCTACATTCTAAAGCTGGTTATCAGTAGGGCTGAAGTCAGTCTCAAGGCCACATGGCCTCTCAAGGAACTGTTTTCTCAATATATTTTATAGTCAGCAACACCATTATCTGCTTTGGGTGGCGGGGGCGGGGGGGGGGGGGGCGTTGGGCAGACAGTACCAAGCACCTGCACAGCCAACTTATTGATCAACATACCAAGGCTTAAACGCAATTACACAATTGTGTCTTTCTCTTTGTGTGTGCTGTAGCGAGCCCATTATTGGAGCCAAGGAGTTAACATTGGTCAAATGTCCATCATGCATTTCTTCTTCACTATGGTCAAGTAACTGTTCATACATTTCAACATTAATATGGTCAAGTAACTCTTTATGCATTTCTACACATACACACAGTCAGTAATGGGACACTCAGTCCTGTCATACACACAGTCTGTGTTGGGACACTCAGTCCTGTTATACACACAGTCAGTGCTGGAACACTTTGTCCTGTATACACAGTCAGTGCTGGAACACTCTGTCCTGTATACACACAGTCAGTGCTGGGAAACTCAGTCCTGTCATACACACAGTCAGTGCTGGGACACTCAGTCCTGGAAACACACAGTCAGTGCTGGGACACTCAGTCCTCTCATACACACAGTCAGTGCTGGGACTCTCTGTCCTCTCATACAGTCAGTGCTGGGACTCTCTGTCCTCTCATGCACACATTCAGTGCTGGGGCACTCAGTCCTGTCATACACACAGTCAGTGCTGGGACACTCAGTGCAGTCATACAAACAGTCAGTGCCGGGACACTCTGTCCTCTCATACACACAGTCAGTGCTGGGACTTTCTGTCCTCTCATACACACATTCAGTGCTGGGACACTCTGTCCTGTCGTACACACAGTCAGGGCCGGGACACTCTGTCGTCACATACACACAGTCAGTGCCGGGACACTCTGTCCTCTCATGCACACAATTAGTGCTGGGACACTCAGTCCTGTCATTCACACAGTCAGTGCTGGGACACTCAGTCCTGTCATACACACAGTCAGTGCTGGGACACTCAGTCCTGTCATACACACAGTCAGTGCTGGGAGAGTCTGTCCTGTCAAACACACAGTTAGTGCTGGAACACTCTGCCCTCACATACACACGATCAATGCTGGGACACTCTGTCCTGTCAGACTTGGACGTCTTGTATATCCATCTTTTAAAAGGTGTAAGAATCCAGTTATAAGATGGATTCTACTCACTTCATAATAATTTTCAATCAGCTTGTCTTATCATCAAGATATCAAGCACTAGACACACTGTCTTTAAAGGAAAGCTGATTTATTTGACTCTTGTACAGAATACTAAACTCCAGCCCAGTTAAAGGGGTTATTAACATCAGAAACAAACCCCAAGTGTCA
This sequence comes from Heptranchias perlo, assembly GCF_035084215.1. Taxonomy (NCBI): domain Eukaryota; kingdom Metazoa; phylum Chordata; class Chondrichthyes; order Hexanchiformes; family Hexanchidae; genus Heptranchias; species Heptranchias perlo. Next base: position 2,936,734 of record NW_027139442.1, on the reverse strand, counting down.
GAATGAACATGGTTCAGTCCTGGATGTGATTCACAGCAGCGACAGCAGCAGAATCCAACCCCTGCAGTCACATGTGAACCAGCTGGTGTTTCAGCAGGTGGGATGATTGAGTGAATCCATTCCCACACACAGAGCAGGTGAATGGCCTCTCCCCAGTGTGAGTCCGTTGGTGTGTCAGCAGATCCTTTTTTCTTTTAATGCTCTTCTCACAGACAGAACATTTGAAAAGTCTCTTATCAGTGTGAACAAGTTGATGTTCAATGAGTTTGGATGAACGACTGAATCGCTTCCCACACACGGAGCAGGTGAACGGCCTCTCCCCAGTGTGAACTCGCTGGTGTGTCAGCACATCACTTGTTCTTTTAAAGCTCTTCTCACAGTCAGAACATTTAAAGGGTCTCTTATCAATGTGAACAAGTTGGTGTTCAGTGAGGCTGGATGACAGAGTAAAACCCGTCCCACAGACAGAGCAGGTGAACGGCCTCTCCCCAGTTTGAACTCGCTGGTGTGTAAGCAGATGGGATGACTGGGTGAATCTCTTCCCATACTCAGTGCAGGTGAACGGCCTCTCCCCAGTGTGAGTCCGTTGTTGTGCCAGTCGTGCCGTTTTACTTTTAAAGCTCTTCTCACAGTCAGAACATTTGAAAGGTCTCTTATCAGTGTGAACAAGCTGATGTGTCAGAAGACTGGATGACTGAATGAATCACTTCCCACACACAGAGCAGGTGAACGGCCTCTCGCCAGTGTGACTACGTCGATGAGTTTCCAGAAGGGACGGGAATCTGAATCCTTTCCCACAGTCCCCACATTTCCACGGTTTCTCCATGGTGCAGGTGTCCTTGTGTCTCTCCAGGTTGGATGATCAGTTGAAGCCTCGTCCACACACACAACACGTGTACGGTTTCTCCCCGCTGTGAATGGTGCGGTTTTTTTTTCAGGCTGTGTAAATGGTGAAAGCTCTTTCCACAGTCAGTGCACGGGAACACTCTCTCTCGGGTGTATGTTTCTCGGTGCTTTTCCAGTTACACTGATGTTTGAAATCTTTTCCCGCAAACAGAACAGACAAAAAAATTCTCCTTCTATGTTCAAAGGCCGATGATCTTCAGGTACTGGTGAATCGAGTGACTGTGAGGTCTCCATGTGATATTTGGTTTGAGTTTCTCATCTTGAAATCCTCCCCTTGTAAGACCCTGTAAAATGAGTTTACAAAAGTCCTCACTGTGAAAAGAGGATCGAAATTCAGAACAGGCAATTCCAGTTTCTATGGAACATTCTTCCCGCTCATTCCCCCAGACTGTAAACCCCCCTCCCACACACTCCCCCTCCTCCCTCTGCTGAAACCCAAACCCATCGCACCACCACCAACATCTTTCCTTCTATTTCAGTTTTCTGTCTTCCATGAGGGTGTTGACTCTGACTGTGTTTAGTGCTAAACTAACTGCTTCCCCTCCCTCTCCTCCCCTGAAGGTGGTGACTCTGACTGGGTTCAGTTCTACAATCACTGGTTACCCTCCCTCTTCTCCTCTGAAGGTGCTGACTCTGACTGGGTTCAGTTCTACACTCACCGGTTCCCCTCCCTCTCCTTCGCTTAAGGTGCTGACTATGGTTAGATTCAGTCTACAATCACTTGTTCCCCTCTCTCTCCCCCTGAAGGTGCTGACTCTGCTTAGGTTCAGTTCTACACTCACTGGGTCCCCTCCCTCTCCTCCCCTGAAGGTGCTGACTCTGGCTACGTGTTTATGCTCTCGTCCTCTTTTCAACACAATGTCCCCCCTATAGCTGCCTGTAAGCTGTCCCTCTGTAATAGCTCCCACTTTTAGTAATGTTCACAGACACTCCATGAACAATCTCCATTTCTGCTTCATTTATGGACACTCCCTGACCAGTCACCATTTCTCCTTCATTAAAAGACACTCCCTGATCAGTCAACTTTTTCTGCTTCATTTACAGACACTCACTGACCCGTAACAATTTCTCCTTCATTTACAGACACTCACTGACCAATCATTATTTCTCCTTCATTTACAGACACTGCCTGACCAGTCACCTCCACTCTCCACATCTCCCTCCAGATGTCCGTTCACTTCTGAACAAGGCCCTTGCCACCCACAAACTTATTGTGGATGGTTGCATTTCGGAACATAGGAACAAGAGTCGGCCATTCAGCCCCACGATCCTGTTCCGTCACTTAGTTAGGTCATGGCTGATCTGTAACTTAAATCCATCTCGCCGCCTTGATACCATAACCCTTAATACCCTGGCCAAAAAAAAATCTATCAATCTCAGTTTTCAAATTATCAATTGACCCCGAGCCTCAACAACTTTTTGGGGGAGTGAGTTGCAGATTTCCACTACCCTTTGTGTGAAAAACTGTTTCCTGACTTCAACCCTGAACGGCCTAGCTCTAATTTTAAGGTGATTGTCCCTTGTTCTGGACTCCCACACTGGAGGAAAGTTTCTCTCTATCTACCCTATAAAATCCTTTAATCTTCTTAAACACCTCAATTAGATCACACCTTAATCTTGTATATTCAAGAGAATACAAGCCTAGTCTATGTATTCTGTCCACATAATTAACAAAAATCATCAATGTAAGTACAGGTTAGAAATTCACAACAGACAGTTCTAGTTTCTCTGGAACATTCTTTCCGCTCTTGCCCCTATTAAGCTGTAAATCCCCTGTCCCACACAATCTCCATCCTTGCCCCTATTAATCTGTAAATCCCCCGTCCCACACACTCTCCCTCCTTGCCCCGATTAAACTGTAAATCCCCGTCCCACACACTCTCCCTCCTTGCCCCTATTAAGCTTTAAATCCACTGTCCCATACACTCTCCCTCCTTGCCCCTATTGAGGTTTAAATCCCCCGTCCCACGCTCTACCTACTTGCCCCTATTAAGCTGTAAATACCCCGTCCGACACACTCTCCCTCCTAGCCCCTATTAAGCTGTAAATCCCCCGTCTCACACACTGTCCCTCCTGAACGGCGACATGGAAAGAGGGAACTGAATGACATTTAATACTTGATCCACTTGGCACTGAAGTGTCTGAAACTAATAATAGGAACTCCAGGTAAAAAACATACTGACAAATGTTAAAACTACTTTCTTGACAAAAGAAATCTCGACTGAGCTTTGAAAGATAAATTATTAACAGGGGTTCCCACAAACTCACCTGACTCGCCGACTCAGGTCCACCCCTCAAGCACCGCGATTGGTGCAGAACACGCTGCTCCCTTGGCCCTCACGACTGGGCTCTCTTCCTGTTGGTTCTCAGGGCAATAAATCACCGCTCGCCAACATTACGCTGCCGGGTGAAGTTGAGGGGCTCAGAGGAAGAAAGTAAAATGGGGCCTTAAATCTGAGTTGGGAAATTAGAGAAACATGATTCAGTTCATAAACTTAGCTATTTGAAATCAAATCAAATGAAAAGCTGCAATTATTATTTGCGTGTCTTTGGCTCTCTGCTTCAAATGCACTTCTTTCGGTTCAGGATATCATTTACACATCGAGCTGACTTGAAAGCTCCTCAGGACCCATCTTTTGTTTCTTTATTTGTCCCATTACCAGCATCCTTCCCTTGCACCGTCATCGCTTTTGTCGCGTTATCACTCCTGCACCCTATCACAGACCTTGCCTTTGGTTCTTACCCCGTCCCGCCTTTTCCCTTGCTCTGCACCTGCTTTAAAAACTATTAAATCTTTAAATGTTTCCAGTTCTGACGAAACCTTAACTCTGACCGAAAATGTTAACTCTGTTTCTTTCTCCATGGCTACTGCCTCACTTGCTGAGTCTTTCCAGCATTTTCTGTTTTTATTTCACATTTCCAGCATCCGCAGTATTTTGCTTTTGATGGATAAACCTCGCCCTTCTTAACCCAACACTGAACTATCAGCAAGCGGGGCTTACAATGGTGGGTGACCTTAGCCAGAATGCCCCGCGCGAATGGAATACGGTCTATCTCCATTTGGAGTGCAGAGCGCAGGCGCGGGAAGGGCTGGTGGCCGGAGCAAGTGCGGTGCGTGTCCCGGACACTGAGCGGGGCCGAGCGGAGACTCAGCAACACGAGTGCGGCTCAGGCCCCGAATCAGACCCGGGGGGCCAATCGAGCGGGGGCCCCGATCACCATTAAACACATCATGCAGCGCCTCCAACGTCGTACCCGCCGCTTCCCGGCTTCATCTCCGGTTTCCACCGATTGCGACTCGCGACAAACCACAGGACCGAGGCACTCCCAGAATGCAGGGCGAGGCTGGGGAGCATGCCCAGTCTGAGCGGGATAGCAACGCCTTGCAGAGATAGGGGGGTTTCTGGTGCGCGGAGGATTGTGGGGCCTTTGGCCGCCATTAGTCACCACGTATCGGTCAGAGTTTTATTGCCCGCGTCGTGCACAGAACCGTGTCTGGAAATACAGACTGAGGAATTCAGAGCCGGTTTGCGAAACAGGCACTGACCGTACAATGTTGAACAGTGTTTCTCAAACTTGTCTTCTCGTGGCCCAGTGGAAGAAAAACACTTCCCCCAGGGATCCAAACCAATAATATCTTCTGACTGGAGTCTTCATCAAATCCAAATAAAGATCAATCCATGCTCGCTCTTCACTTCACTTCAAGTAATAACTAAAAGTAAACATCGACGTTGTTTGAAAAACATTTTAACTACAGTATAAATACAGTAACAAAGGTCAGGTTGAGTTTCACATACTTAATGTGACTGTTGTTCATGATCTCGTTCCAATCTGGATCACAGGATGAAAGCTCTACACGCATATCAGGTGCGCTGTTGAATCGGTTTCTTTCGCTTTTTTTTAACCTTCTCACAGTCGAAAATCACAATTCGCAGATGTAGGTTGTTGTGAATGGGAGCAACAACGCAACGTTCATCTTACTTAACAGAGGATATTCTTTGAAAGCACTGATCCAAAAAGTGATAAACTGAATGACTTGTGGCGTGTTTTCAGTGTGCTCACAGATGAGTCTCACCAGCTCGTTTTCTTGCTCAGGCATCAAGTTTAACTTCATTACTGATTCGGAATTTTCGAAAGCAAAAAGGATCTTTCACCCAACGCTTTTCCTTAAAATTTGCAAACTCCTCTGCAGGGAAGTAGTGATCAAAATTGTCAGACAGAGCAGCGAGATGTAACTGTATGACACATTTTATTTCATTCCCTTTATCTTCATTGATGCTGTTCGCCTCAATGTGTTGTGACAGTGTTGGGAACATGGAAGAGCTCGGGTGATTACTTTTCAGTCGGGCTTGCCACAGTTCTAATGACTTTTGGAATGCTTGTATCTGTTCACAATGTCGAAACAAATCATTGCCTCTTCCTTGTAACTTCAAATTCACATCGTTTAAAATTGAGAACATGTCAGCCAGGTATGACAAATTCATTAACCAACTGTCATCGTAAAACAAATTGGCCAAGTTCGACTGTTTCTCTGCTAGAAAAATATGATTCTCTTCCCTGAGGTCATACACCTTTGGAAGCACCCTGCCCCGTGACAGCCATCGTACTTCAGTGTGGAACAGTAAATGAGTAAGCTCAGCTCCCATTTCTGAACATAATGCTTCAAAAAGCCTGCAGTTCAGAGAGCTTCCTTTAATGAAAGTAACAATTTTCACTACTTCCTTCAGTACTGCCATAAGATCAGGGGGAATAACCTTGGACGCCTAACCTTCGCGGTGAATGAAACAGTGATTCTAACCATCATTACCAGCTGCCTCAGATATTCTTCTCACAACTCCGCTATTTCTACCTGTCATATTTGCTGCACCATCACTTGGAATTCCTTTGCAATTAGCAAAGTCCAATTTGGATTTTCCATTGACACACTCATGCAGTGCTTCGAATATCTGTGCCCCTGTTTTATTTGTTGGTAAAGTTAGACAACACATCAAACCTTCCATAAAGTCATCTTGCCCGACATATCTCACATAAACTAACAGTGTTGCACAATTTGAAATATCAGCACTCTCATCAAGTTGGATAGCAAAATCCCCGGCTCACTGTAACCGAGCAATCAGCTTGACTTCTAACTGCTCAGCAATAGAACATAATCCTCGATACATTGTGTTATCACTGAGAGGAATGCTTTTCAATTTTTCAGCAGGCTTCTCATTGAAGATTGTACGCACCATATCCAGAGATGCTGGAAGAATAAGTTTTGTCTCCATTTTCTCTTTTGCCACATGTTATGCGACCAAATATGACGCCAATTGTGTCTTATCATTCAGAGCAGTTGACCGATTAAGAACTTGTGATGATAACTTTAATTCCTGTTGCTTCCTTTGAAAATACTCAAGCGGGTGATCAACGAATTCCCCATGTTCTGTTTCTAAATGTACTTTCAACTTTGAAGGTTTTAAACACTTCTTTGCAAGTCCCTCGACAAATAACACACTGGAGCTTTGGATCATGGTTTGCGTTTGCAAAAATAATGGAACCTCATTTCAAAAAAGCCTCTCGATACTGCCTCGTCCACGATTTGGTTTTCTTCTTAGTAGGCTGTTCAGATCAGGTGGACATGGAAGAAGTACGTCCGTCATTACTTGAACTTTCTGTTGCAGATGACGTACTTACACACAGTTCTTTTATTGTCGGATGTAGATGGGTTTGATAACTGTGTTTCCGAACTTCTTTCACTTATTACAAAATGATCCATTTTGGGGAATTCAAGTTTGATGACTAGGCCGCCCCTGACTCCTTTCCCCTTGATACTGGGTATAGACCAATACCAATCACCGTGGCTTTGACGGTGAGGAAGAGCGCGTCCTGGTTGATGCTCGGAAACTCCAAACACAACAGGAAGACTATTCCAATGGAACATGTCCATCGCTCCACAGAATGAAATGACTGCCTGTCATGTGCCCAACGGAAATTACCTAATAAAAACGCGAATGTAAACTTCAGTCTAACATTCAACCAATCAATGTCACTCAATCACAAGTTCTGACGACATAACTGCCTGAGACATATCATCTCTTTATTAAATAAATGTTTGCCCTTTTCTTATTTGATGTCCAGTTATGCTTCATTTGATTTTCCTGGGTTTGTGTTGTGACCGTACCCATTTAATGGCAGTGAGCTGATATTGCCAATCGGGCTCAGCATTCTCTGGCGAGCAGCTACCTGCCCTATAAGCTCCGCTGATAACCTGATATCTGAAGAATTTCCTTTCCATGTTCCGTTACATTTATGCTTTTCTTTTTAGGATTTCAACGAGGGGGCACAAAGTTAAATACAAAGCAGATTGGCAACGTACAGGTCTCCCCAGTAAACGCAAGAGCACGCAGAAGGAATCCCAATGGATCAAACCCCTTCTCACTCACTCCCACTGGACAAAATCCGAAAGGATCAAACCATTTCCTATTCCCTCGCATTGCATAGAATCCCAAGGAGAAAAACCCCTTCTCATTCACTCCCTCTGTAAAAAATCCGAAAAGACCAAGCCCTTTCCGAATCCCTCCCATTACATAGAATCCCAAAGAGAAAAAAAGCCTCTCATTCCAAGCCATTTTGTAAAGTCGCAGTGGACCAACACCATTTAGACGATTAAGGCGTGTCCCAGTGGAACCACACAATTTACACCATTATAGAGAGTCCCAGTGGAACCACACCATTTACACCATTATAGAGAGTCCCAGCGGACCAACACCATTTACACCATTATAGAGAGTCCCAGTGGTCCAACACCATTTACACCATTATAGAGAGTCCCAGTGGTCCAACACCATTTACACCATTATAGAGAGTCCCAGCGGACCAACACCATTCACACCGTTATAGAGAGTCCCAGTGGACCAACACCATTCACACCATTATAGAGAGGCCCAGTGGTCCAACACCATTCACACCATTATAGAGAGTCCCAGTGGACCAACACCATTCACACCATTATAGAGAGTCCCAGCAGACCAACACCATTCACACCATTATAGAGAGTCCCAGTGGACCAACACCATTCACACCATTATAGAGAGGCCCAGTGGTCCAACACCATTTACACCATTATAGAGAGTCCCAGTGGTCCAACACCATTTACACCATTATAGAGAGTCCCAGTGGAACCACACCATTCACACCGTTATAGAGAGTCCCAGTGGTCCAACACCATTTACACCATTATAGAGAGTCCCAGTGGTCCAACACCATTTACACCATTATAGAGAGTCCCAGTGGAACCACACCATTTACACCATTATAGAGAGTCCCAGCGGACCAACACCATTTACACCATTATAGAGAGTCCCAGTGGTCCAACACCATTTACACCGTTATAGAGAGTCCCAGTGGAACCACACCATTCACACCATTATAGAGAGTCCCAGTGGAACCACACCATTCACACCGTTATAGAGAGTCCCAGTGGTCCAACACCATTTACACCGTTATAGAGAGTCCCAGTGGTCCAACACCATTCACACCGTTATAGAGAGTCCCAGTGGAACCACACCATTCACACCATTATAGAGAGTCCCAGTGGTCCAACACCATTTACACCATTATAGAGAGTCCCAGTGGTCCAACACCATTTACACCGTTATAGAGAGTCCCAGTGGAACCACACCATTCACACCATTATAGAGAGTCCCAGTGGTCCAACACCATTTACACCGTTATAGAGAGTCCCAGTGGAACCACACCATTCACACCATTATAGAGAGTCCCAGTGGACCAACACCATTCACACCATTATAGAGAGTCCCAGTGGTCCAACACCATTCACACCGTTATAGAGAGTCCCAGTGGTCCAACACCATTTACACCATTATAGAGAGTCCCAGTGGAACCACACCATTTACACCATTATAGAGAGTCCCAGTGGAACCACACCATTTACACCATTATAGAGTGTCCCAGTGGAACCACACCATTCACACCATTATAGAGAGTCCCAGTGGTCCAACACCATTTACACCATTATAGAGAGTCCCAGTGGAACCACACCATTTACACCATTATAGAGAGTCCCAGGGGAACCACACCATTTACACCATTATAGAGAGTCCCAGTGGAACCACACCATTCACACCATTATAGAGAGTCCCAGTGGAACCACACCATTTACACCATTATAGAGAGTCCCAGTGGAACCACACCATTTACACCGTTATAGAGAGTCCCAGTGGTCCAACACCATTTACACCGTTATAGAGAGTCCCAGTGGAACCACAGCATTCACACCATTATAGAGAGTCCCAGCGGTCCAACACCATTTACACCATTATAGAGAGTCCCAGCGGACCAACACCATTCACACCGTTATAGAGAGTCCCAGCGGACCAACACCATTTACACCATTATAGAGAGTCCCAGCGGACCAACACCATTTACACCATTATAGAGAGTCCCAGCGGACCAACACCATTTGCACCTGCAGCATTCCCGTTCAAGTAAAAAACAAGTGTTCTGTTTTTTTTTGGTGCCCTGAATTCAGTCGATCGCAGCGATTTCCGATTTCTGAGACGTGGACAGACACAGGGCTGCGAACTTCCCTCACAAACCTGTGTTTGGTTGGGGTCCTTGATTCAACGGTTAGAGGTACGATCGGATGATGCTTCTATAGAGGCAACGCGATCATGGCGGGTAGAGGAATCGGCCTCGGGGGAAACGCAGGCCCTGGTGCTGCTTCACCTGCGACATCTGATCGAGCCGGCACACTGGGAGTGATACTGGGGTCTTAAACTTCAATAAAGCCAATTATATGAGTATGAAGGGCGAGTTGGCTCAGGTAAATTGGGAAAATGGACTAAAAGATAAACAATGGCAGATATTTGAAGAAGTATTTCAGAATTCTCAACGAATATACATTTTATTGAGAAATTAAAAATCCACGGGAAAAGTGATCCATCCGTTGCTAATCAAAGAAGTTAAGGATAGTATTAGATTAAAAGAAGAGGCCTATAATGCTGCCAAGGAGAGGAGTAAGCATGAAAATTGGGAGACTTTTAGAAACCAGCAAAGTACGACGAATAAAATGATAAAAAGGGAGAAAATAGAATATGTGAGTAAACGAGCAAGAAATATAAAACAGATTGTCAGAGCTTCTACAAGTATGTAAAAAGGAAGAGAGTAGCAAAAGTAAACGTTGGTCTCTTAGAGGACGTGACAGGAGAAATGATAACGGGGACATAATAAAATGGCAGAGAAGTTAAACAAATATTTTGCATCTGCCTTCAAAGTAGAAGACACAAAAAGCGTACCGGAAATAGTGGGAAACCAAGGGTAAAATGCAATTAAGGAACTAAAGTAATTAATATCTGTAGAGATAAAGTATTAGAGAAATTAACGGGACAAATCTCCCAGACCGGATGACCGACATCGGAGGGTTCAAAAACCGAGATAGTGGATGCATTGGTTATGATCTTCCAAAATTCCCTAGATTCTAGAATGGTCCCAGTGGAGTGGAAGGTATCAAATGTAATATCGCTATTCAAGAAAAAAGGGAAAGAGAAAACAAGGGACTACAGGGCAGTTAGCTTTACATCAGTCGTCTGGAAAATGCTGGAATCCATTATTAAGGAAGTGGTAACAGGGCACTTGGAAGATCATAATTTAATTAGGCAGAATGAACATGGATTTTTGAAAGGGAGATCGTGTTTGCCAAAGTTATTGGAGCTTTTTGAGGATGTTCTAGCAGGGTAGATAAAGCGGAACCAGTTGATGTCAAATGTTTGGATTTTCAATTGGCATTCGATAAGGTGCCACATAAAAGGTTGGTACTCAAGATAGCAGCTCATGGGGTTGGGGGTAATATATTACCATGGATAGAGGGTTGGTTAACGGACAGAAAACATAGAGTAGGGATGAGCGGGTCATTTTCATGTTGGCCAGTGGGGTGCTGCAAGGCTCAACACATGGGTCTCAGCTTTCTACAATCTGCATAAATGTCTTAGATGAGGAGAACGAGTGCAATGTATCCAAGTTTGCTGACAATACTAAGCTAGGTGGGAAAGTAAGCTGTGAGGAGAACTCAAAGGGGCTGCAAAGGGATATAGACAGGTTAAGTGAGTGGGCGAGAAGATGGCAGATGGAGTAAAACGTGGGGAAATGTGAAGTTATTCACTTTTGTCGGAAGAATAGAAAAACAGGATATTTTTTAAATGGTGAAAAACTATTAAATGCTGGTGTTCAGAGAGATTTTGGTGTCCTCGTACAAGAAACACAGAAAGTTAGCATGTAGGTATTGTTAGCAATTAGGATGGCAAATGACATGTTGGCCTTTATTGCAAGGGGGTTGGAGTACAAGAGTAAGAAAGTTTTGCTACAGTTGTACAGGGCTTTGGTGAGACCACACCTGGAGTACTGTGTACAGTTTTGGCCTCCTTATCTCAGGAACGTTATACTTGCGTTGGAAGCGGTGCAACGAAGGTTCAGTCCATTGATTCCAGGGATGAGAAGGTTGTCCCGTTCGGAGAGGGATTGAGTAGAATGGGCATATACCCTCACGAGTTTAGTCGAATGAAAGCTGACCTCATTGAAACATATAAGATTCTGAGGGGGCTTGACAGGGGAGATGCTGAAAGGTTGTTTCCTCAGGCAGGAGTGTGTAGAACTCGGGGGCATAGTCTCAGGATAAGGGGTCGGCCATTTAAGACTGAGATGAGGAGGATTTTTTTCACCCATAGGGTTGTGAATCTTTGGAATTCTCTACCCCAGAGGGCTGTGGATGCTCAGTCGTTATATGTTCAAGGCTGAGATTGATAGGTTTTTGGATTCTAGGGGGAGTAAGGAATATGGGGATCGGGCGGGAAAGCTATGATCTCATTGAATGTCAGAGCAGGCTCGAGGGGCCGTGTGGCCTACTCCTGCTCCTATTTCTTATTTTATTATGTTTTTGTTTCACTTTGTGTATCTACTTTTCCCTTTTCTTTCTCTCTATCTGTTTCTTCCTCCTTCCCTTTTCATCTGTCTTTGTTTTGAAGGGGTAACCAAGAAGATAGATGAGGGCTGTGCAGTAGACGTGGTCTACATGGACTTCAGCAAAGCATTTGACAAGGTACCGCATGGTAGGTTGTTACATAAGGTTAAATCTCATGGAATCCAAGGTGAGGTAGCCAATTGGATACAAAATTGGCTTGACGACAGAAGACAGAGGGTGGTTGTCGAGGGTTGTTTTTCAAACTGGATGCCTGTGTCCAGCGGTGTGCCTCAGGGATCGGTGCTGGGTCCGCTGTTATTTGTTATTTATATTAATGATTTGGATGAGAATTTAGGAGGCATGGTTAGTAAGTTTGCAGATGACACCAAGATTGGTGGCATTGTGGACAGTGAAGAAGGTTATCTAGGATTGCAACGGGATCTTGATAAATTGGGCCAGTGGGCCGATGAATGGCAGATGGAGTTTAATTTAGATAAATGTGAGGTGATGCATTTTGGTAGATCGAATCGGGCCAGAACCTACTCCGTTAATGGTAGGGCGTTGGGGAGAGTTATAGAACAAAGAGATCTAGGAGTACAGATTCATAGCTCCTTGAAAGTGGAGTCACAGGTGGATAGGGTGGTGAAGAAGGCATTCAGCATGCTTGGTTTCATTGGTCAGAACATTGAATGCAGGAGTTGGGATGTCTTGTTGAAGTTGTACAGGGCATTGGTGAGGCCACACTTGGAGTACTGTGTACAGTTCTGGTCACCCTATTATAGAAAGGATATTATTAAACTAGAAAGAGTGCAGAAAAGATTTACTAGGATGCTACCGGGACTTGATGGTTTGACTTACAGGGAGAGGTTAGACAGACTGGGACTTTATTCCCTGGAGAGTAGGAGGTTAAGGGGTGATCTTATAGAAGTCTATAAAATAATGAGGGGCATAGATAAGGTCGATAGTCAAAATCTTTTCCCAAAGGTAGGGGAGTCTATAACGAGGGGGCACAGATTTAAGGTGAGAGGGGAGAGATACAAAAGGATCCAGAGGGGCAATTTTTTCACTCAAAGGGTGGTGAGTGTCTGGAACGAGCTGCCAGAGGCAGTAGTAGAGGCGGGTACAATTTTGTCTTTTAAAAAGCATTTGGACAGTTACATGGGGAAGATGGGTATCGAGGGATATGGGCCAAGTGCAGGCAATTGGGACTAGCTTAGTGGTATAAACTGGGCGACATGGACATGTTGGGCCGAAGGTCCTGTTTCCATGTTGTATCTTCTATGATTCTATGATTCTATGATTCATGCTGTTTTGTTTCTTACTCTCTCCAGCTCTGCTTCTGTCGACTACTTTCTCTCTGTTGCTAGTTGACTTCACGATCTCATCTTTGCAACTATTTCTAGATATTTTTTATTGATTTCTTCTTTCTATTTTCCTCTCCGCTTCTATCACTTTTGATTCTTTGTCACTCTCTCTCTCTCTCGTTCTACCCACGCCTGATTTATCACTCTCGATATAAGCTTTCTTTCTCTTTATTTTTCTCTCCTGTCTTAATAATTCTATCTTTATTTCTCGCCACATCTGTCTAACTTTATCTCTGCCCCTCGTCGTTTCTATCTCTCTCTCACACACTATCCTTCCCTTTTATGTAAATCTGTCTTAATTGTCTTTGTTGTTTTAATCGTTACCTTTCTTTTCTCCTTGTGTTCTTTCTCAACGTCTTTGTTTCTGTTTTTATTATTGTCTCGCTCCTTGTCACTTCTTTTCTCTGGCCCACTTACTGCCTTCTCTGTCTCTTCACTTGTTCCTTTTCCCTTTCTTTCGTTTTCTGGCTATCTTTGTTTGTTTATTCTTCTATATCTGTATCTGTCTTTGTTTTGTCGTGGTCACTCATGTTTTTCCTTTTTCTTTACCCTTTTCCTCCTCAGTCACTCTCTATTATTTTGCATTTTCCTACTTTTCATTTCTCTCTCTCTCTCTCTTCCCTCATCTCTCTCTGTTTCTCTGTTTCTGACTTTGAATCTTTCATTCTCTCAGTCTCCCCTTTTGTCTGTCTGTATTAAATGTGTTTTTCTCCTTGTGAAACTTAAATAGAGACATAGAAACATAGAAAATAGGAGCAGGAGTGGGCCATTCGACCATTCGAGCCTGCTCCGCCATTCAATATGAGCATGGCTGAAACACTACCTCAATGCCATATTCCTGCTCTCTCCCCATACCCCTTGATGCCTTTTGTATCTAGAAATCTAACTCGCTCCTTCAGTTACTTGGCCTCCACAGCCTTCCGTGGTAGAGAATTCCACAGGTTCTCCACCCTCTGATTGAAGAAAGTTCTCCTCATCTCAGTCCGAAATGTCCTAACCCGTATCCTGAGATTGTGACCCCTCGTTCTGGACCCCCCAGACAGAGAAAACATTCTTCCTGCATTCTGTCTGTCCAACCCTGTCAGAATTTTATATGTTTCAATGAGATCCCCTCGCCTTCTTCCAAACTCGAGTGAATACAGGCCGAGTCGACCCAATCTCTCCTCATACCTCAAATCTGCCATCCCATGAATCAGTCTGGTGAACCTTCGCTGCACTCCCTCCATGGCAAGTATATCCTTTCTTAGGTAAGGAGACCAAAACTGCACACATTACTCCAGGTGCGGTCTCACCAAGGCCCTGTATAACTGCAGTAAAACATCCCTGCTCCTTTACGCAAATCCTCCTGCAATGAAGGCCAACATACCATTTACCTTCCAACTGCTTGCTGCACCTGCAAGTTTGCTTTCAGAGATTGGTGCAGAAGGACACGCGGTCCCTTTGTGCATCAACATTTCCCAATCTATCATTTCAATAATACTCTGCCTTCCTGTTTTTCCTTCCGAAGTCGATAACTTCACATTTATCCACATTATACTGCATCTGCCATGTATTTGCCCACTCACTCAACTTGTCTAAATCGCTTCGAGGCCTCTTTGCATCATCCTCACAACTCACGATCCCACCTAGTTTTGTATCTCTTACTTTCCATGCCTCTCTATCTTTCGTTCTTTCTCTCTCTCACACCAAACGCAAACACACACACACACACGCACACACGCAGAAACCAAACATAGACACACATGCACAGTCACTCTCCAGAAGCAGCAGTAAGTATCCTACGGGGGTGGTTCTACACAATGTAGTTACAGGATAGTAGCAGACTTTAGGAGGACATAGACAGACCAGTGTAATGGGTAGGGAAATGGCAGATGAAAGTCAATGCAGAGAAGTGCGAAGTGATACATTTTGGATGGAAGAAGAGGAGAGGCAATATATACTAAATGGCACAATTTTAATAGGAATGCAAGAACAGGGAGACCCAGTGGTCTATGTACAAAAATCTTTGAAGGTTGCAGAGCAGATTAATAAGTTTCATTAAAAAAAACATATGGGAGCTTGGCTTTATAAAAAGAGACATAAAAGCAAGAAATTTAAGCTAAACTATTATAAATTACAGTTTAGGTCGCAGCTGCAGCATTGTCACCAATTCTGGGCACCAAACATTAGGAAGGATATCAAGGCCTCGGTGATGGTGAAGAGGATATTTATCAGAATAGTACCAGGGATGAGGGAGTTCCTTTATGTAGAGAGACGAGGGGAGCTGAGATTGTTCTGTATAGAGGAGAGAGGTTAAGGCGAGATTTAATCGAGCTGTTCACAGTTATGAGGAGTTTCGATAGAGTAAATAAGAAGAAACTGTTCGCACTGGCAGCAGAATCAGTAACCAGAGGACACAGATTTAAGATAAATGACTAAAGAACCAGAGGGAGATGAGGAGAAGTTTTTTACGCAGTCATTTGATATGATCTGGAATTCACGACTGGAAAAGGCGGTGCAAGCAGATTCAATAGTAACTTTCGAAAGGGAATTGATTAATTACTTTAAGGAAGAAAATAGCAGGGCTATGGAGAAAGAGCTGGGGAGTGGGACTAATTGGATAGCTCTTTTGAAGAGCTGGCAAAGACATGATGGGCCGAATGGCCTCTTTCTTTCTCTCCCACCTCTCTCACTATCTTTCTATTCATCGCCCTTTCTCTCTCGTTCACGCTCTCTTTTCCTCTGCTTTTTCTCATTTCTTTCTCTTTCTCTTTCTATATTCTTACATTTCTTTCTGTCTGTGTATGTGTTTGTTTCTCTCTGTTTGCCTCTCTGTCTCTCTTTCTCCCTCAGTCTTTCTCCGATCTGCTCTCTCTCTCTGTCTCCCTCTCCATCCCTCTCTTTCTCTCGCTCTCTTCCCATTGCCTGTCTGTTTCTCTTTCTCCCCCAGTCTTTCTCCAATCTGCTCTCTCTCTCACTCTCTCTCTCTCTCTGTCTCTCTCTCTGTCCCTCTCTTTCTCTCGCTCCCTTTGTCTGTATGTCTGTCTCTCTCTCTAGCTCTCTCTTCCTCGTTTTTTTCCATTTTGTTTCACTGTCTCTTTCTCTCTCTATTTTCCTACATTTCTCTCTGTCGGTGTATGTGTCTGTTTCTCTCTGTCTGTCTGCCTGTCTGTCTCTCTCCCTCAGTCTTTCTCTCCCGCTGTATCCCTCTGTTTCTCCGCCTCTCTGTTTTCTCTCTCTCTTTCTCTCTCTCTCGCTCTTTCTGTCTGTCTGTCTGTCTCTCTCTCTCTCTTGGTCTCTCAGTTGAAGTCCAGCTGAGCTGTTCAGTGCCACCTTTTCAAGCAACAGTTCGTGTATCGTCTGCAGAGCCTCAATAGCTCAGATTATCGAAAAAATATCATACCAGATTGAAGATCATTTCAGGGCTCTGTGCTGCTAATATAAATTGTAATTTCCGTCACCTGGGAAGTATAGGGGATGGAGTACGAAATGGACAGTAGTTCTAGCCTGCAGCTCTTTCTATAATTTAACTAATCTAACAATTAGATTGAATGGATATTTCACCGCGTTCTTCAACTCCTCTCTGAATTTAGTCTGAGTCAAGTCATAAATACATGTGTTTGTGCAGGAACTGAGAAGCTGCAGCATAAATGATATCTCTTCTGTGATAAAATTAGAGTCAGTGGCGGAAGTATAATACTGAATGTTTGCAATTCGTGCAAAAATATTATACACAACCTTCGTCAACCATAACAATATAAAACTGCCCGTTATGCTGAAAAGTAAAATGATGGATTTTTTTCGGTTCTCCATCTCTGGATCCTTGTGATTCTCTCCATTGCTGCGGTTCCGGAGTCCCCTCCGAACTCTACTGGCTGCTAAAATACGTCTGATGGTCAGAACATTGAGCAGTAAAATCAGAAAGAACGGGACACAAGGGGTTAAAATGTAGTGAAACAACTCAAATGCGGCCCATATGGGTGAATTAAAGAAGTGCGGTTCAAAGATACAATACCAGGGAACATTATCAACTATAATTCCAGGTTTATATCTAAAGTACCAGGGGAGACTCTCTAAACAGCTCAGCACACTCACTGTTCCCAGAACCATAGCCGCCGTTTTCTCGGTGCAATATTTTGTTTTCAGCTTCTCACAACAAATGGCCACAAATCGATCAAAGGTGAAAGCGACTGTGAGCCAGACTGAAGTCCCCGTGCTTGCAAAAATCAGGAAGGGAATGAGTCGACATACGTGAGTAATGTGCAGGAATGAAACCGGGAAATAAATTCCACCAATCCTCCCAAATATAACATCGGTGATAACGACCAGGAGATCGGCCGCTGCCATTCCCACCAGGTAACGACTGATACATTTGGAGAGACCACACTTTCCTCGGGACAGGATCTCAATCGCCACCACATTAACTGCAAGAGAGAGAAACGGAATCAGTGAAATTACTGATCAGAACTGGAGTCAAAGCAGCAGTTTGAGAGGATCTGGGATGAAATTTCCAGCTTTGTTCCTGCATCAAACGGTGGAAACTGATCCAATGATCTCGGCAGCGCTTTCGAGCAGAGAGTTGTTTTTAAACACAATTATCAATAATGAATTGGGAAATCGATACTGAAACTGAATAAAGTGACCACCGGATCCACTGGAAGGGCCGAGTGAGGGCGCAGTGCCGCTGGGAAAGGGAAAAGGGGTTCGAATGAGCTGGAATCCAGCCGATTAAATCCGGATTTGGGCTCCAGACGGATGGGAAAGAGAGAGAAGTTCGGGAAGATCGGACAGTGGGAGGTGCAGCTGGTTTGTTGCTCCCGGTTAAGAGAGACGACAGGGGCTGTCATAAGATGGGAAAGGCAGCTGGAGACCGAGCCAGTGAATGCGATTGGGAGGGAGACAAGGTGATGGAGGGGAGTCAGGAGCAGATGGTTTGGGAAAGCAGATAAATTGAAACAATGGATGAGGAGACAGAGCATTAAATGCAGTGGGATGTGAGGCTGGGATTCACAGGGATAGACTGCAGGAAGCTGTCAGCGGAAGTCTAATCTATAGGTCCCAGTAACACAACACAATTAATAAATTCAACAGATCATTTCTTTGGTTTTTGGAGTTAGGGAACTGGGCGCTGGGTATAAAATGAGTTCAATAAATTTACTTTGCACATTAAATTAAAATTAAATTAAAATATAGTAATCAAATTCGCCTCGTTCTTTATTAAATTAAGCTGACAGATAGCTTTTAGAATACAGTATTTTAATAATTTGATAAGATAAATTATGTTTATTTATTCAGTCAGTGAATAAGTAAAAGGAATATTCACAGAAACATACTGAGAACCTGATAGCGATAAACACTCCCGCAGCGAGTATAATAAAACTCTCACAATCTGACAACATCCTAATAACACCTTCAAGTCACATTTCCTCTTCATAATTGTACTGGAAGTTTCAGCACTTTATTCCGGTGAATTATTCACAAAGCTGCTGCTCTCTCTCTCCCTCCGTCTGTCTCTCTTTCTCTGTCTCTCGCTTTCAACTCTCACGTTCATTCTCCCGTCTCCCTCTCGTTTTCCTTCTCAGTCGCGTTCTCTATCACTCCTCTATATCTCTCCGCACTGTCTCTACTCTCTTTCTCAATGCCCCTTTTCACTTCCGAGTAATTCCTAACATACTGGGCCTGCTTTCTCCTCACCAGCCCCGTGTTCCAACGATCCTATTCTTAGTGACAATGTGTTAAATTTTCAAGCCTCTGTGAACAGGTTAATGTTTCTACAGATCATCCAAGTCTCCACCAGTTCACCTACACTGTTCACTTCATCTACAATGCATGGAATAAATCGTCTCGAATGCCTCTTCCAGACACACCTCGAAATGATTGAAATTCCTTCTCCTGTAATTGTAAACTTCAGCGTTAGATGGCGGCATTGTTCAATTAACAAAACGTCAACATCACCGCTGCAGCTTTTCATCTTTCGATAAATGGAACGGCTTATGATTCCAACAGTTCAAGTGCAAACTGATACAACATAACCTCAAAACATTGCATTTTACAGTGAATTCATCCACAATGAAGCAGAAAATGAGATGTGAAAGAATCAGCAAAAAATTCAATTCAGTAGCCAGACATCTGGAGCTGCATCAGATACAGACACAATGAAATAATTTTACATAACAGTGCTAACCAATAAATACATTGAATTCCCAGTTAAACTGAACCATGTTATTGTGGAGGGAGGACATTGTGCTGCCTCCTTGTAACACTGAGATCGTGAGCTATCATATTATCAAACACTGAAAACACATTGATGAAAAAATATTCCAGGACAGCTTAGTTCCACATCATGAAACAGTTAACAGCTCTGAGACCAGTTCTTAGCCCAGACACCTGATTCCAATACATTCAGTACAGAGAATAATTCAGTACCAATGCCAGGTTTGGATACACAAGGTACATTATAGTTATAATGCAGCTGCTACAAGACTGAAAGAGCAGAGACTTAGAACAGGCGGCTGTGTAAAACATGATGGGAGAAAAAAAAAGTGCCCAGTACAGTTACCACGGATTTACATCATTAACAGCTGCGATAACGGCTTACCCGGAACTCCAACGACTGCAAGAACAGGATAATAAATGTCTTCTATCTGATAGATTACTGGATATCCCATTTTGGTGAGCAGCAGTGACTTCTTTTGGCCGGGAAACCGCAGCTTTGGCAGGCACTCTGAGCTGATACATTGCAACAAGCCATGATTTATACAGGTTTAAATCTCCACTGACACGGTTATACCCCTATTAGTTCAAGTCAGTTGAACAAACACATTGCATCAGCATCTTTATCTCCAATGTAAATAAAGACGTGGATATATCACAAACATCTCAATGTCCAGGATCTTATTTTAATGAGACGTCTCTCAGGAATAAAGTTAAAAGCTGTGCTCAGAAAGGACTGGTCCAACAACAATGAGCGGCTTCATTTACAATTTTCATATAATTGTATTGACCGTATTCACTCCTGCCGTTTCATTGATAAATTTTACCGATTTCACCCCGTGTAGACTGAATCCAGGGACAAAAGCAGACCAGTTTCACTCTGTTCCTGCAGTTTCCAAGTTAAAATATGAATTCTGAGTCTCTTACACGGGGACAGTTAAAGGCCACGTTGAGGATTGCAGCCGAGAAATGTCTGTAGGTGATATTAGGGGTCGGACACTGAACGAGCTTCATTGCCAGTCATCTCTCCATTATTTTACTGCAGATGTTTACCGTTTATTTTACATTGGTTTACGGCTCCAGTAAAATTGCTCCCGTGTAAACCCGAGAAAATCTCTTAACCCGATCTAACCTCCACCACAAAGGCATCGTGCTTCCCTCACCCGCCTCCATTCCTTCCTCAGCCCATTGCCATTGAAACCCTCATCAATGCCTCTGTCCCCTCCAGACTCCATTCCTCCAAAGCACTACTGGCCGGTCACCCAAGCTCCACCTTCCAACCAGCACCAGGTCCTGCTCGGCCTCACTGACCCTCACTGACTCCCAGTTGCCGATCGCATAATATTCAACATTTTCATCCTGGGGTTTATATCCTCCCATGGCCCACCCTTCCCCATCTCTGCCATCTCCTTAACAGCTAGAGGAAACCCACCCGTCACCTCCTCATTCATCGATCATTAGGCTCTTTTGGTGGGACTGCGCTCGCTTGGTTCCACTCACACCCCAGATCATAGAAGCTTCTCTTCCCATCCTAACACAGTTATCTCTGATGTAACTAAAGGTTCGATCCTTGGCTCGCTCCTCTTCCTCAACTATATGCTGCACTTTGGTGACATCGTCCGCAGACATGGACCAGCTTTCAGATGTACACTGACAAAACCGCCGCCTCTCTTGACCCATCCAATGTCTTCGTGTTAACAGAGCGATATTCTGTTTTAGATGAGCCACAGTTTCATCGATTGAAAAATTGGGAAGTTATGATCTTTGACCCCACAATCTCCACATCCTAACGACTGATTCCATCCTGCCCCTCTCTTTTTCCTTGCATTGACATACAGTCTCCTAAGCCTGGAGTTCATTTTTATTCTTTCTTACACTTACATCCACCAAGACCTCACCACTCTTACAGTCAGAAATGGGGGAAATTATAATGGGGAACAAAGAAATGACAGAACAATTAAACACAATTTTTGGTTCTGTCTTCACAAAGAAGGATACAAATATCCTCCCAAAAATGATAGGGAATCAAGGGTCTAGTGAGAGGGAGGAACTGATGGAAACCAGTATAAAAAAAAATAGTACTAGGGAAATTAACGGGGCTAACGGCTGACAAATCCCCAGGACCTGATAATCCACATCCCAGAGTACTAAAGGAAGTCACCCTGGAAATAATGGATGGATTGGTGATCATCTTCCAAAATTCTATCGATTCTGAAACAGTTCCTACAGATTGGAGGGTGGCAAATGTAACCCCACTGTTTAAAAAAGGTAGTAGAGAAAAAACAGGGAATTGCAGACCAGTTAGCCTAATATCAGTAGTGGGGAAAATGCTAGAGTCTATTATAAAAGATGCGCTAACAGCACACTTGGAAGGCATTACCGGGATTGGACAAAGTCAGCATTGGTTTATGAAAGTGAAATCATGCTTCACAAATCTTCTGGAGTTTTTTGAGGATGTAACTGGTAGAATAGATGGGGTAGAACCTGTGGAAGTGGTGTAATTGGATTTTCAGAAGGCTTTTTAAAAGGTCCCACACAAGAGGTTAGTGTGCAAAATTAATGCACATGGGATTGGGGGGAAAATACTGGCATGGATTGAGAATTGGCAGACAGGAAACATAGAGTAGGAATAAACGGGTCTTTTTCCGGGTGGTAGGCAGTGATAGTGGGATACAAAAGGGATTAGTGCTTGGGCCCCAGCTATTCACAATATATATCAATGATTTGGATGAGGGAACTAAATGTAACATTTCCAAGTTTGCAGATGACTCAAAACTGGGTGTAATGTAAGCTGTGAGCAGGATGCAAAGAGGCTCCAATGTGATTTAGATAAGTTGTGTTATTGGCAAGAACATGGCAGATGCAGTATAACCTGGATAAATGTGAGGTTATTCATTTTGGTTGTAAGAACAGAGTGGTGATCGATTGGGAAAGGGAGATTTGCAACGATACCTGGGTGTGCTTGTAAACCAGTCGCTGAAAGCGAGCATTCAGGGGCAGCAAGCAGTTAGGAAGGCGAATTATATGTTGGCCTTCATTGCAGGGAATTTGAGTAAAGGAGCAGGGATGTCTTACTGCAGTTGTACGGGAACTTGGTGAGACCACATTGAAGTATTGTGTGCAGTTTTAGTCACCTTACCTGAGGAAGGATGTCCTTGCCATGGAGGGAGTGCAACGAAGGCTTATCAGACTGATGCCCTGGATGGCAGGACTGACGTATGAGGAGAGATTGAGTCGACAAGGCCTATATTGACTAGAGTTTAGAAGAATGAGAGGTGACCTCATCGAAACATATAAAATTCTAACAGGACTAGACAAAACAAAATGCAAGGACGATGTTTCCGATTATTGGGGAGTCCAGAACCAGGGGTCACAGTCTCAGGATATGGGGGATGCCATTTAGAACCGAGATGAGGGGAAATTTCTTCACTCAGAGGGTGGTGAACCTGTGGAATTCTCCACCACAGACGGCAGAGGAGGCCAAATCATTAAATATATTCAAGAAGGAGATGGATATAATTCTTAATGTTAAAATGATCAAAGGATATGGGGAAAAAGCAGGAACAGGGAACTGAGTTCGACGATCAGCCGTGATAATTTAAATGGCCGAGCAGGCCAGATGGGCCGAATGGCCTACTGTTACTCCTATTTTCTACGTTTCTATGTTTCCTCGCTATCTCTGTAACCTCCTCCAGCCCTGCAGCCCCTGTCAAACATTCCGCTCCTCCACCTCTGGCCGTTTTTGCATCCTCAGTCTATTTGTCCTACTTTTTCACAGCCGTGCCTTCAGCCATATCCACGCTCCAGAATGCATTCACCCGTCCACCGCCACCCCCTCCCCAACCCCGCCATCGCCCTCTTCCCCTTTCAGGTATCAGCGCCTCAGTTGTAGCAATCTCGCTTCTGAGTTCAAAATTGTGAGTTTTATTCCCACTCCAGAGAATTGAACATATAATCCAGGCTGACAGTATAGTGCAGCACAGAGGGAGCGGTGTACTGTCGGAGTTGTCGACTTACGGAGGACAAGTTAAACCGATGGCCCATCTGCCCTCTCAAGTACATGTAAAATATCCCATGGCACTATTCGAAAAGAGCAGGGGAGTTCTCCCCAGTGTCCTGTGCAATATTTATCCCTCAACCAACATTACTAAAACTGATTTTCTGGTCATTTATCTCATTGCATTTGTATGAACTTGCTGTGCACAAATTGGCTGGTACGTTTCTTCCATTACCACAGTGACTACAGTTCAAATTGCGCTACTTTGATGTAAAGCGTTTTGGGGCGTCGTGAGGTCTTGAACAGCGCTATATAAAGGTAAGTGCTTTCGTTCTTTCAGACCTTAAATGAAAGCCATCTCTTGCTTCATGAATTTGTCATCCCTCCTAATATCTCCGTCTTTGGCTGCGGGTCCAGTTTCTTCTGATTATACCTCAGTGACTATTCCTTCAGACAACTAAACTTTACTCTAGAAAAACCTTCCATATCTCTCCATTTCCATTTCTTACAGCCTCCTTAAACCCACTCTTTGACCGAGGTTTTCATCACTTCTCCTGATATCTTCTTATTACTTTTGAGCCCATTGTTCCTCACGTCCCTGTGAAGTCCCTTGGGAATGTTTATTACATTACAGGAGGTCTGTGAATGCGAGTTGTTGTTGGCTTTCATTGGAATGTGTTTTTAAGTAGTTTTCCACGTTATGAGCAAAAGTAATTGCTGGGCTAATTTTCTTGTACCAGAAAGAGATTTAAATAATAGACGGACTTGGCAACGACTCTTGGATTCTTTTTTGTTGGAATAACATAACTCGGTTTATCTACAGATTGCTGTGGCAGATAAGGCAAAGGAGAATCCAAAGAACTTCTACAAATACATAAAGGGCAAAAGAGTAACTAGGGAGAGAGTAGGACCTCTTAAGGATCAACAAGGTCATCTATATGCGGAACCAAAAGAGATGGGTGAGATCCGAAATGAATATTTCTCATCGGTATTTACGGTTGAGAAAGGCATCGATGTTAGGGAACTTGGGGAAATAAATAGTGATGTCTTGAGGAGTGTACATATTACAGAGAGGGAGGTGCTGGAAGTCTTAATGCGCATCAAGGTAGATAAATCTCCGGGACCTGAAGAAATGTATCCCAGGACATTGTGGGAGGTTAGGGAGGAAATTGCGGGTCCCCTAGCAGAGATATTTAAATCACAGACAGCTACAGGTGAGGTGCCTGAAGATTGGAGGGCAGCAAATGTTGTGCCTTTGTTTAAGAAGGGCGGCAGGGAAAAGCCTGGGAACTACAGACCGGTGAGCCTGACATCTGTAGTGGGTAAGTTGTTAGAGGGTATTCTGAGAGACAGGATCTACAGGCATTTGGAGAGGCAGGGACTGATTAGGAGCAGTCAGCATGGTTTTGTGAGAGGAAAATCATGTCTCACGAATTTGATTGAGTTTTTTGAAGGGGTAGCCAAGAAGATAGATGTGGGCTGTGCAGTAGACGTGGTCTACATGGACAATAGCAAAGCCTTTGACAAGGGACCGCATGGTAGGTTGTTACATAAGGTTAAATCTCACGGGATCCAAGATGACGTGGCCAATTAGATACAAAATTGGATTGACGACAGAAGACAGAGGGTGGTTGTAGAGGGTTGTTTTTCAAACTGGAGGCCTGTGACCAGCGTTGTGCCTCAGGGATCGGTGCTGGTTCCGCTGTTATTTGTTATTTATATTAATCATTTAGATGAGAATTTAGGAGGCATGGTTAGTAAGTTTGCAGATGACACCAAGATTGGTGTCATTGTGGACAGTGAAGAAGGTTATCTTGGATTGCAACGGGATCTTGATAAATTGGGCCAGTGGGCCGATGAATGGCAGATGGAGTTTAATTTAGATAAATGTGAGGTGATGCATTTTGGTAGATCGAATCGGGCCAGGACCTACTCCGTTAATGGTAGGGCGTTGGGGAGAGTTATAGAACAAAGAGATCTGGGAGTACAGGTTCATAGCTCATTGAAAGTGAAGTCACAGGTGGATAGGGTGTTGAAGAAGGCATTCGGCATGCTTGGTTTCATTGGTCAGAACATTGAATACAGGAGTTGGGATGTCTTGTTGAAGTTGTACAAGACATTAGTAAGGCCACAGTTGGAATACTGTGTACAGTTCTGGTCACCCTACTATAGAAAGGATATTATTAAACTAGAAAGCGTGCAGAAAAGGTTTACTAGGATGCTGCCGGGACTTGATGGTTTGACTTATAGGGAGAGGTTAGATCGACTGTGACTTTTTTCCCTGGAGAGTAGGAGGTTAAGGGGGATCTTATAGAAGTCTATAAAATAATGAGGGGCATAGATAAGGTAGATAGTCAAAATCTTACACCAAAGGTAGGGGAGTCTATAACGTGGGGACATAGATTTAAGGTGAGAGGGGAGAGATAAAAAAGGATCCAGAGGGGCATTTTTTTTCACTCAAAGTGTGGTGAGTGTCTGGAACGAGCTGCCAGAGGCAGTAGTAGAGGCGGGTATAATTTAGTCTTTTAAAAAGCATTTGGACAGTTACATGGGTAAGATGGGTATAGAGGAATATGGGCCAAGTGCAGGCAATTGGGACTAGCTTAATGGTATAAACTGGGCGACATGGACATGTTGGGCCGAAGGGCCTGTTTCCATGTTGTAAACTTCTATGATTCTATGATTCTATGATTCTACAGACATTGAAATACGGTTGTACAAATGTGAGGCAGTCTTTAGTCATTCTCTATGATGAGACCAGTTACAGTGATAATGACGAAGTTTCATGACTTATTTCTCTTTAATCGCTTTGATTATAACCAGTTTTGCTGTCCTCTGTGTCCAATGACTAGGATGAAGCTTCATTAGATATTATCATTGGTTAGGGTCTGTTTCATTTTTTGCCATCCGGTCTGTGATGTCTCTGCTCCCTGGGGCTGATTGATAAAGAGCCCCTTTGTTCAGACATTGTGGTGTCCTGGTATGAAATAAGTATGTTGTTTTTCCGTGGGAGGGAGAGGGGAATCAATTGGACACTTATAGAATAGTGGCTCTAACATCAGTTGTGGAGAAACTCTTAGAACCAGTTCGTAGAGATGATTTGGACTTAGGGTGACGGAGCCCAATCTCCGAATATGCTCAGAAACAACAGCAGGGTTTAGTAAACCGTGAGGAAAATGATTAAAGAAATTCAAGAATGATACAGGCACCTTGGCTGCATTGAGCAGGCACGAGGTAGCTGCATTTTAATGTAAAGTGACAGACATTGGAAGAGAACAACGAATTTTAGTACACCCTTAATGACAAGACGCTGGAGGATGTGGAATAAAAGAAAGATTAAAAATACTTAAATATATCATTCCATGGAATTGTGAGGGCAGGGAAATAAATCACAAACAAATGCCTGATAGTCTCCATGGTTACTGTCAGTATTGAAGGGAAAACTCATGCTATCGCCGAAACGGGTTTCCTCCTTTAACGGACTGTGTTTCGCACCTTGTCGATCCGAGGCAATTAGTTTCACTCTATCCAGATTATCGCAGGCCAAGGTTCTATGCTGAAGTCACCAGTTTGCAAGATCGATTGGGACTTGACACCAATAGTTTGTGATTAATCCTTTATTGAAGGTAACTAAGTATCAACAAACACAATAAATGAAAGTCAGCACGAATTTGTTGAAGGAAAATCGTGTTTGACAAACTTGATTGAACTCTTTGATGAATAACGGAGAGAGTTGATCAGAGTACTGCGGTTGATGTCGTGTATATGGACATTCACAAGGCATTAGATTAAGTATCACAATAATAGACTTGTTAGCAAAATTAAAGCCCATGGGATTAAAGGGACAGTGGAAGCGTGCACACAACATCGGCTAGGGGACAGAAAGCAGAGAGTTATGGTGAACAGTTGTTTTTCAGACTGGAGGGGACAATTCAATGGTGTTTCGCAGGGGTCAGTATTAGGACCACTTCTCTTTTTGATATATATTAATGACCTAGACGTGAGTATACAGGGTATAATTTCAAAGTTTTCAGATGGCACGAAACTAGAATATGTAGTAAACAATGTGAAGGATGGTAACAGCGAGGAGAGGCAATATAAACTAAATGGTATAATTTAAAATAGAGGAAAAGGGAGACCTGAGGGTCGATGTACGCAATCACTTGAGGTTGAGAAGGCTGTTAAAAAGGCATATTTGATTCTTGGCTTTATACATAGAGAAATAGAGTACAAAAGCAAGGAAGTTATGCTTAAACTTTATAAAACACTGGTTAGGCCTCAGTCGGAGGATTGTGCTCAATTCTGGGCACCAAACACTGGGAAGGATGTCAAGGCCTCAGAGAGGGGGCAGATGAGATTTATTAGAATGGTATAAAGGATGAGGGACCTCAATTATGTGGAGAGACTGGAGAAGCTTGGGTTGTTCTCCTCAGAGAAGAGAAAGTTAAGGGAAGATTTACCAGAATGGTACCAGGGATGAGAGACTTCAGTTATGTGGATCGACTGGAGAAACAGAGGTTGTTCTCCTTCGAACAGAGAAGGTGAAGGGGAGATTTGATAGAGGTGTTCAAAATCATGAACGGTTTTGATAGAGTAAATAAGGAGAAATTGTTACCAGTGGCAGAAGGGTCGATAACCAGAGAACAAAGATTAAATAATTGGGAAAAGGACTCGATGTGATATGCGGAAACACTTTTTAAGCAGTGAGTTGTTCTGATCTGGAATTCATTGCCTGAAAGAGTAGTCGAAGCAGATTCAATAATAACTTTCAAAAGGAAATTGGATCAATCCTTGAAGGTAAAATATTTCCAGTGCTATGGGAAAAGAGCAAGGGAGCTGGACTAATTGGATAGCTCTACCAAATAGCCGGCACAGGCACGATGGGTTGAATGGCCTCCCTCTGTGTTGTATCCTGTTATGGTAGTATGATACGATCTCCATCGAGAAGGCATGCAGTGAGTCAACACCCACCACATCAGCCGGCAAACCATTCCAGAGGCTCACTACTATCTGGGTAAAGAAGAATCGACCACCATTTAGCCTTGATTACTTCTGTGCAATCTAAACGCCTGTCCCCTGGTCTTCTTCAATCTGTCAAACTGGAAATATCTATCACGAGGCAAGCAATCCAGCCCTGGGTTTGGGAGCCATTGAAATGGCGCATGCGCTCTTCCATTGAATTTAATCCTGGGTGGAATATTAGATTTTGCTCGAGGTAAAAAAAAAGTCTTCCCTATTCTTGTATTTAAAGTTGAGGCGAATTCAAACTGGTCATTTCACAAATATACTCACAATTCGAAACATAAAGTGCTTGGAGTTTGAACCCGAGACCTCATACACGCTAAGCGTGTGGTCTGTCACTGAGCGACAACACCCACACACTGAAGCCCTCCAACCAAGTATAAAATAACTCAGTGCCTCATTTTCCTAAGGCCACCCGAGGATTTATTGGGCTGAAAAGCATCTCCTTTTGTCCTCCAAGCAGACAACTGTACCTGCGGTATGCGACCTGATACAACTGTGGATAAACAGAAGAAACCAGGTCTCGCCACACAGAGATATGAGAAAGGGAGCGTTGAGAAGAAAGTCTGGGAGAGGGGGAGAGCCTCCTCGGGCTGTGCTGACCATTATTTCTGTTTCTGGTCGACGTTCTTCGAACGCGCTCGTTATCAGTCACGAGGCTGACGGTTGGGCGCGACTAGAAATGCTCAGGAATATTGTAGCAGAGGCCTGCAATTATATTTCAGGTACTTGAGCTTGAGAGCAGGGAAAGTTGGAGCACAGAGAGCATTGAGACTCATTTCACGATAGACGGACGCAGGACTTGCCCCAGGTGTGGGTTAGTGTTTTAAGATCACTTCACTTCAATACCTTGACGAGCTGTGGTTACTGACGGATACGACGGGCAGGAAAAGACCAGCTGGTTCATCAATCCTGCCCCACATGCCTGGAGCATCGTGACTGGACACTTCCGACCTACACCACCCGCCCCACCCACCGGAAACATGTAATCTCCTGGGAACGGTAACAAAACAGAAAACAAACCAGGGCCAAAATGGAGGTGATTTTTTTCCTCCCGGACTCCCTTAGGCGATCGAATCGAGTTCAGTGGATCACACTGACCATGTGTAGGTTAACTGTCAAACCACTCACCTTCTATATCATGCGATCTCTGTCCCAGTCAAGAACCGGTCCAGATCCGTCGAGAAGGCAAAGAGAGAGATTCAGCACCCGCCACACCAATCGACAATACACTCCAGAGACTCACTACTCTCTGGGAAAAGAAGAACCGCCTAACATCCAGACTATTGTTACCTCTGTGTAGTCAAACGCCTGTCCGCTGAATTCCAACCTCTGAATCAGCCACATTGTAGCAGAGGCCTACAAGAATATTTCGAGCCCTTGAACTTCAGAGAATATGTAGAGAATGTGTTGCGACTATGTTGAGAATGTGTTGAGAATATGTTGAGAATGTGTGGACCTTGGGCATGTCGAGATATCGGGGTCTTGGGTCCGCACAGACCTTGAGCTGTTCTGATAGGGGGGGGGGGGGGGTCAAGGAATATGAATAACAAATAAAGATAAAGGAGCTTTTTTATGAAATGAGTCCTATAAAGAATTCTAGTTTTACATTTGAATTCATAGAAGGACGGGAAGGCGAGAGAAAGAGAGAGCGAGCGAGAGAGAGAGAGACGGATAAGCAGCCATCCGAGGGTTACAGCGTCCATCCAAAGCAAGACTAAATGTTCGTATCGTGTCCTTTTTTTTGTAATGCTGTCGCCTTAAACATTGTGTGTGTTGATACTTGCTTATATTCAATAAAGGATTAATCGCAACCTATTGGTGTCGAGTCTGAATCGATCTTACAAACTGGCGACTGCGGCGTCGGACCTTGACCTGCGATAATATGGATTGAGTGAAACTAAGTGCCTCGAACGGACAAGGTGCTGAACCCAGTCCGTTAAGTGATGAAAACTGATTCGGCGGAAGCGTGAGTTTTCCCTCCAATACTAACAGTAACCACAGTGACTATCAGGGGAGCTTTTTGAAAAGAGTCTGAGGGAAGTCTATTAAGAATTGTCCAGGAGGCAACAGGTTTGGGTGCGGGAACAGACAGTGAGCTTGAGACTTTGAATCAGCAGAGACCGGAGTTAAGTAGCGAACATCAGAAATTGAAAATTGGTTTGGGAGAAAAAGGAAAAATTAGTTTGTTGGATAAAGGAGAGAGGGGAAGAATTACAAGGTCCAGAAGATCTATTGCTTGGAGCGCACTGTCACTTTAAAAGTGAATGTTTTGGTGCCACTGGCTGTGGCGACACTCTCTTTTTCAGCCTGCAGTGTAAGAATGTTACAAAGATTTTGTTTTGCTGTGAAGGCTAACTTTTTCTTCAGTTATATTCAGTACTTTTTACTCTCAATTGGAAAGGGGCCTGAAGAATGAACAAAAAGAAAGGTGAAGAAATTTATTGGGTTTTTGTAAGCACGTGATATTTCGATAATTTTATCTGGTCCGAATTGCGTTACGTTTAAGATATTGCTGAATTAAATTGGAGGTATTGAGGTAAACTGATCTATTAAATAGTGAAAAACAGACTTTTATTGTCGTCGCGGTGAAATTCTGATTATTGTAAATTCTGTGAGAGTCTTTAGTTCCAGACATGAGATTATCACAACAAAAGAAAGCGACATTTTTGAATTTCTCAAAAATGCCAAGGAGTTAATGATTTGAGGTGGATAAGCAGTTCATGTTGAGTGTAATTAGGAGGCACAAGAGCAGGTACAACCTACACTCCTTAAAAAGAGATGTATGAACTAAAATGCTGTCGTCCCTGACAGGAATGTGTTTACAGTTAATAGTGGTGTCATTAAAGATTTCTGCTTGTTTTAACAGATTTTTAATTCCTAAGTAAACAAAAGCTTGGTAAAGAAATTTCTGTGCCTTCACGGAACATATTATGAAAATTGATAGTAAAAACCAAGCTGAAATTTATTTTCCAAAGTTAATTGTATTCGGACCTTTGTGCAAGTTATTATTGCTTAACGGTACAGAGGCATGGGGGGGAAGTAAAATGGAGTTTAGTTATTTTCGTATTCAGCTCAGTTTTTTTGAAGTTGATGTGAAAGGTGCGTGACGCACGCTGCGTGAGTCCTGGGTCCACCTTCTTCTTCACTGAAGAGAAGTTAACCCCTTCTACAGGCAGCTGATCTAGATTTCTTCCAGTGTAACATTGACTCTGCTTAAATATTCACTAAGCAACAACTTTTTCCATTGCAGAATATAAACATATATCAGGCATTTTTACATTTTTAATTTCTTAATTTGAGTGGATATTTCCCCACGTTGATGGAAAGAAATCAGGAATTGACAAATGTATTTTATGCAATTAATCCCTTGGGCTCTCAAGAAGAGGCACAGTGGATTTTCAGTTTTTCTTTCGAACAGGTGAACTTGGTTTTCGGAACTGAATGAGTGTTTATGGTGCGGGATTAACGAGAGTCGTTCTTTGACATAAACGTCGCTTCAAGGAGATACGGAGCAAACTTTGCTGGAAAAACTTAGGTGCAGTCGGAGATCCAGTAATGTTAAGAATTTAAGATCTCATCGGCAGACGTCGGCAGATATCCAATGTTACAGCGTTGTGAAGATTAGGTCCAAGACTTTGCCTCTGAAAGGCTCGGCTGTAACCCATTCAGGGTTATTTGTTATTATCGAGGGGGCAGAGATATGAGAGTTATCGCCAAAAGTAATTGCAAGCACTGCTGGACTATAACCATCCTTCCTGTTTCAGGTCCCCGTTTTTCAAACCATCCCCTTATCAGTCAGGAAGCAGACAGTTGGACGGGATTAGAAATGCTCAGGCACAAATTGTTGCAGATGTCTGCAAGAATACTTTGAGTTCTTGAATTTCAGAAGAGGGCAACGTGAGACAAAGAGAGAATTGGGTCTCATTTCACTAAAGACGGACGTAGGACATATCCCAAGTGTGGAATTGTGTTCAAAGATCGTTTCACTGAAAACATCTTGATGAGCTTGAGTTGGGGGCATTGAAATGGTGCGTGCGCTCTTCTATTGAATTGTATCCTATGCGGAGCGTTAGATTTTTCTCGAGGTAAAGAAAGTCTTGTCTGTCTTTGTGTGTAAAGGTGAGGCGAGTCCAAGAGGATTTTTTCAAAATTATATCCAAAATTGGCAATATCCATGAATGGAGAAGCTTCGTTTATGACATAGGACTGTGTACATGCGATTCAACACTCAGCTATAGTCGCATTCAGAAGTAAACTTTAGTTGAAGTAAACAAGTATGTTTTCCCCTTTGTTTCTCCCAGACAACCAGCTCTCACGGCTGCTTGTTGGAGACATAAGAAGCTCAAACGCTCAAAAGCGAAGCGTTGGTGGTGCAGTGGTCGAATTATTTTTCCCCACAAGAGTGACTCGAGTTCCGTTCGCGATCAATAGAACATCAACTTCATTTTAGATCCATAATACGCCAACATCACTCAACCCCGCGAATAACTAAAATTCATAGTTTATTGAGGGCTGCAGAGAGTGACGCCACTATTCCCGGTCAGAATGGAGAAGATTGGGTAATTCTCCCGTCAATCACTGCTGTAAGTGACTCGGATTGGCTATATGCACAAGATTTGAATTATGTAACTATCCTCCTCTCATCGCATTTTGCAAACATACAAACATACGAACAATGACAGACAGGAAAGGACTCTCTGGTCGATTCATCCCGTCTCATTCGATTGTCATACCTTGTGTATCACACGATACACACTCCCGACCCCATCAACAGCCACGCGATCTCCTGCGGGAGGCAAAAAACAGGTAAAAACCCAGGCCAATTTCGGGGGGGAGGGGGGGTGAAACTGGGAATTTCCTCTCCGACCCCTGAGCGGATCGAAACTGGACCAGCGAGATTATTCTTGCCATGATAATTCTATGCATTTCCTAACTTTTGAATGCAGTGATCTCCACCCCAGCCAGAAACAAGTACAGCTCTCGCTTGAAATATTGCTGGAGAAATAAACAATTTATATTCTGTAACTATCCTATATGCAACGCATTTTGCTGGAGAAATAATCAATTTATATTATGTAACTATCCTCCACTCACAGCATTTTACTGGAGAAAGAATCAATTGATATTATGTAACTATCCTCCACTCACAGCAATTTGCTGGAGAAATAATCAATTGATATTATGTAACTATCCCCCACTCACAGCGTTTTACTGGAGAAATAATGAATTGATATTATGTAACTAGCCTCCACTCACAGCAATTTGCTGGAGAAATAATCAATTGATATTATGTAACTATCCCCCACTCACTGCATTTTACTGGAGAAATAACCAATTTATACAATGTAACTATCCTCCACTCACTGCATTTTACTGGAGAAATAACCAATTTATACAATGCAACTATCCTCCACTCACTGCATTTTACTGGAGAAATAACCAATATCTATTATGTAACTATCCTCCACTAACTGAATTTTACTGGAGAAATAATCAATTGATATTATGTGACTAACCCCCACTAACTCCGTTTTACTGGAGAAATAATCAATTTGTATTATGTAACTATCCCCCACTCACTGCATTTTACAGGAGAAATAATCAATTTATATTATGTGACTAACCCCCACTAACTCCGTTTTACTGGAGAAATAATCAATTTGTATTATGTAACTATCCCGCACTCAATGCATTTTGCTGGAGAAATATTCAATTTGTATAATGCAACTATCCTCCACTCACTGCCTTTTACTGGAGAAGTAACCAATTTATATTAATTAACTATCCCGCACTCGATGCATTTTACTGGAGAAATAATCAATTTGTATTGTGCAACTATCCTCCACCCACTGCATTTTACTGGAGAAATATTCAATTTCAGTTATGTAACCATCCTCCAGTCACTGCATTTTACTGGAGAAATAAAGATATTATATTATGTAACTATCCACCACTCACTGCATTTTGCTGGAGAAATAAACAATTTATATCATGTAACTATCCTCCAGTCACTGCATTTTACTGAGAAATAATCAATTTTGTATTGTGTAACTATCCCCCACTCACTGCATTTTACTGGAGAAAAAACATCAATTTATTTTGTGTAACTATCCTCCACTCAGTGCATTTTAATGGAGAAATAATCACTTTATATTATGTAACACTCCTCCACGCATTGCCTTTTACTGGACAAACAATCAATTTATTTTATGTTACTAAGCTCCACTTAGTTCATTTTGTGGGGGAAATATTCAATTTATATGATGTAACTATCCTCCACTCACTGTATTTTGATGGAGAAGGCGATAACTAGTTTTAAGAATCTTTCATCCATTCACAGCATATTACTGGAGAAATAATCAATGTATATTCTTTAACTTTCCTTCATTCATGCATTTTACTGGCGAAATCATCAAATTGCTTTAAGTAACCATCATCCACTTACTGCATTTTACTGGAGAAATAATCAATTTATATTATGTAACGAACCTACAGTCACTACATTTATCTGGAGAAATTATCAATGTTTATTTTGTCACTGTCCTCGACTCACTGCATTTTACTGGAGAAATTATCAATTTGTATTATGTAACTATCCTCCACTCACTGCATTTTACTGGTGAAATAATCAATTTATATTATGTAACTATACTCGATTCACTGCATTTTACTGGTGAAATAAACAATTTATATTATATATCTATCCCCCACTTACTGCATTTTACTGGAGAAATAATCACTTTATATTATGTAACTCTCCTCCACGCACTGCCTTTTATTAGACAAATAATCAATTTGTATTGTGTAACTAACCTCCACTCAGTGCATTTTGCGGGTGAAATAATCAATTTATATTATGTAACTATTCTCCACTCACTGCATTTTGATGGAGAAGTCGTCAACTTGTTTTATGTAACTTTCCTCCACTCACTGCATTTTACTGGAGAAATAATTCATTTGTTTACTGTAACTACCGCCCACTCACTGCATTTTATTGGAGAAATGATCAATTGATATGATGCAACTATCCTCCCCTGATATACTGCATTCTTCTGGTGAAATAATCATTTTTTATCGTGTAACTTTCTTTTTAAAGTCTGACATTTTGTGCTGTGCTTATTTGTATATAATAGGAAGTGTGCACATATATTGTTTAAAATTATTGCACATTTACAGTAAAGTAGTAACATATTTTCAATTTCTGAAGAAATTCGATTTGGTTAAAAGTATCAAACGTTTTTGCAAACAGGCTGAGAAGTTGGAGTTGCAAAATCGAGGTACTATCGCGCCGCCTCTGGTGGGCGGGAGTAACTACAAAATGACAAATTTGAAGAGGCAGTTTTTTGTATTGTAAAAATGAATACAATATAGTAATTTCTAACGGAAAGAGGTGACGCAGAAGTTTGACATAAATTAACAACCGGAAATACGTTTTCTTAAACAGTAAGTAGGTGCAGCCAAATGATTTTTAACATGTTGGTAATTCAACTCGCAGGACTTTGGACACGTGGGCTCAAGGCTATGTATAATTTTCAAGTGAAGTATTGCTGGAGGGTTGGGGATTACTGGGCGAGGATGAGTAGATGGAATTCAATCACTATTTTGAATTCATTCGGCTCTTTTTATACAATCCGTCACTTTTTATTACTCTTTGTTGTTAGCTGTAAGTCGTGGCCCAGTTGGTAGCCTCTTGTTATCTGATATTAGACGTTGTGGTTTCAACTCCGACTCCAGAGACTTCAGCACAAAATCTAGGCTGACTAGATTAGTCCAGTGCAGGGCTGATGGAATTTAGTACTGTCGGAGGATCTGTCTTTTAAGGAAGAGATTTATTCAAGGCCCTATTTTCTCTCTCGGGTGGACGTGAAAGAATCGACGGTACTAACCGAAGAAAAGCAGGAGAGTTCAACCGAATGTCCTGGACAATGTTTATCCCTCAAACAACATCACCAGGACAGATGATCTGGTTATTATTACATTGCTGTTTATGGGACCATGCTCTGTGCAAATCGGCTGCTGTGTTCCGACATTACATCAGTGACTACAGTTCAAAAAACACTTCATTGGCTGTAAATCGCTTTCGAAGGATACCGTCAGATTAATGATCGAGGGTGCTATCAATGTTGGCGTACAGGTGTCATGGAGCCACTACATGTGTGGCATGGCCCGCCTGTCGTGGGTACCATTCACGAGTCGGACGCTCCAAATTTGCACCCAGGTAGTTCAGTTCGTGATCGGGATGGCATTGCGGCATGCCACCCACTCCCCAGGAGCTACCTTATAATTGGCCTCAACGTACTCCCACCCGACAACAGTTGTGTTTGTCAAAAACGTCAATAATTTGATTCTATTGCGGGGGGTGCCATCCGCCCCCTTTTACAGTGCAAATTAAGACCAGTCTCATGTTCCATACCGAAGGTGATGTTTCTCTGTTCATGCGTGATGATAAGCAGCTGTCCTGGACCACGCCAGGCCACACAGCCAGAGCGAGACTACCTGACATTAAAGATATGACAGTTCCGGCCACCAGCACATGTATAGTTCCCCTGTGTGCGGGGGTAGGACCTGGTGCGTCAACCCTCATAGCTGACGTCTGATTATAACTGTGGAGGTAAAGGGAGGGGTGTTGCCAAAGCCACACCCACCAGCGGAAGGAGGAACCACATCATCCACCTGTAAGAGAGCACACGGATTAATAACATCAAGCGCGTTTCTTTAACGTCCGGTCATCCAGCCATACAGGCATGTCCTGACCTTGTATTATAACCCAATACATGTCCCCCTGTCCATGTGCCATGATTTCCCCTGGTCGTATTGGTTGTTGGGGATAGTGTACCCACACCTTGCCACCTGGACACAGCGTGTCCTCGCAGTCCTCGGGTGGGGTTGGGATGCAAGGCGGTTGTGTTCGGCCCATTAGTTTCTGCACAGGGGTCCCACCGGGACGCGGGCGGTTATTTAAATAATATTCTGCTTCCGCTAATACCTGGATCCACCCTACTAACGTGTTGGTTGAGGTAAACAATTTAATGTGCTGTTTCAGGAGGCCATTCACTCGTTCCACCAAACCAGCGGCCTGCATGTAGTGTGGGATGTGCAAAACCCAGTGAACACCGTTGTCAGTGGCCCATTGTTGCACCTGTTTTCCTGTGAAATTGGATCCGTTATCAGTCTGGATTTCATCTGGTTCTACTTACCGAAGTATTAACTGCTCTAGTCTTTTTATTGTATGAGCCTGGTTTGCCTTTGCACAGGGGTGTGCCATCAGAGCCCCCGAGATGGTGTCTACCCATGATTAAAATGTACTGGAAGCGCCGTTGTCGGTGCAGGGGACCAATGTAGTCCAGTTGCCAAATGGCATCCGGACCCAAACCTCTTTTTCTACGTCTTAATGGTTTCCTCTGTCGCGTGAACTGTTTGACCTGTTGACATGTTGGACATTCTTCGATGAGGCGTTTTACTTCATCCAGTACAACGGGAATTCCATGATCCTATGCCCACTGTACAGTACAAGTGATGCCCAAGTGTCCGGATTTTTGATGCGCCCATTTGGCTAAGACAGCCTGTTCCTCCTCCTCTGTTGTACATGGTAATACTTGTGCACTGCGTGTCATACGATCTACCATGATATTATAGTGATGCATGGGGGCAATGGTCTTCATTTGAGCATCGACATGATCCACAGTTATGTCTTTGCTTTGGCTCTGCTGCCAGACAGATTCGTTCAACACAGCACCCCATAGCCCACGGTTACGTATGGTCCACCCGTCCGCATGCCACTTGGTCATCCACACTGTCATACCTTTAGCTACCGCTCAGGAGTCCGTGACGAGACAACACCTGTGTGGTTCCTTACAAAGTGGAAGGGTGGCCGCTTTTAGTTCGGCATATTTGCTGGATCTCCCATCGCAGTCTGCGGTTAGGACTTGGTTAGTCACAGGGTTAAAGGCTGCAGCCTTCCATCGTCGGGACCCCCCTTGATACGTCGCCGATCCATCTGTGAACCAAGCATGTGGCTTTTCTTCTGCGGTGAGTAGTTCATATGGTGTATCCCACCTGATCGGAGAGGGGACCAAAGGAGGGGGTGCTGTTACATTCTCTTCTTGTCCTGGGTATGCCTGTACCAGTTCGTGGAGGCGAGATACACCTTCCTTGCCTTTTGTGGCTCTATCACTAATGTACCATTTCCATTTCACTGTGGAGCTTTGTTGGGCCTTTCCTACCTTATGAGACGACTGCCCTGAGAGGACCCACGTTAGGATGGGTAATTCGGGGCGAAGGACAACCTTGTCACTGCCAATAATGCTTTCAGTTCCAACAATTGCCCAACAGCATGACTAAAGCTGTTTTACAAAGTGAGTGTATCGTTGGGCGGCCTCTGGTAATTTGCGAGACCAAAATCCCAGTGGGGCTTGTCTTCTTGACTGACTCTGCCACAAGCTCCAAACGGCTACGAGTTCTACTACCGACACCTGGAGTTCCATGGGTGTTCCATCTACTCTAGGCACCAGGGGTAGGGCTTGTGCCACGGCCTGCTTAGCTGCTTCAAAAGCTGTTTGTTGTTTGGGGCCCCATTCGACAACCGCCTTCTTCCGCGTGCAGGTGTAGATGTGTTGCAGCAGGGTGATAAGGTGGTTATGTGCCGGTGCCAATAGCCCAACAACCCGAATAACCTTTGCGCCATCCCCTTGTTACTGGGGGGCGCTAGGGCTGCTATTTGGTTCCGTAGAGTAGGGCTCCCCGTAGGTGGTACGGTCCACTTTGTCGGAGCCGGTTCCGCATACCAACATTCAGGAGCTCCTGGTCTCGTCCCTGATATTGCGCACTGTAGATGTCGGTTTGCGCCGCTACCTCTCGCAAACGGGACCCGCGTCTTGCATGGAGTGCAAGGGTGTGTTATAATCGGTCCAATCCAAAGCACTGTTCTGCTTGTTTTGGACCGTCAGTATCACCCACTCATGCATGGAGCCGTGCCCCTGGGTGTTACGGAGAATCACATTCATGGTGGTGTCTGTTGTCAGGGAACCAAGCTGTTTAAATTCTTGGTCCGTGACGTCCCCGTCCTGTGCGCCTTGGTCCCATAGACGCACCAGCCATACCCCCAAACTTTCACCAGGTTTTTGCTGATACCGGTCCCACATTTCACGTAATTCGCTGTGGGTGAAATCCCTGACCGTCTGCGTGTGCCCCGACGGTCCCTGTTGTTTCATTTTGCGGGTGCGCAGCGGACGGATCACAGGGTCGGGTTCTGTGTCCGTCCACCCTGTGTCCGATTCCGTAACAGAATCGGACACCCAGATGTCCCCATCCCAGGGGTCTGGGTCAAAACCATTGAACCCACAAAGGGCGCACACCTTTGCGGGATCTATTCGCGTGTTTCTCTTTTACACGCATTTCTTTTCTCGGGCTGTCGCCCATCGACAGGCCAGGGCGGTTTGGTTGCTTTCCGCCCTGTTGGCCCGTTCCTGTGTCGTCCGAACGGCTTCGGGCAAAGCACAGTTCTGTTTCTCGCCTTGTGCTGTGGTTACTAGGTTTTGCTCTCTCTCCTTCCTTAGTTGTTCTTTCTCTCGCTCTGCCTCACGGAGGCAGGTCAAGAGTATGCAACCCACTTGCTCTGTGCTCCCCTTTTTCTTGGGGAAACCCGCTTCCTCCAATAGGTCGCACGCAGCAAAGGGAATGCCGTGATGATTACCTTCCAACCTTTTATCCCAATAGAGCGGGGCAGTAATGCAAGCCAACCGTTTGGAAACTTTTCCCCAGCCGTCTGTGGTAGCCCACCCTGGGATATCATAGGTTTCGGCTTCCACCGTCTTTGCCTTTCGCCTAATCATATTGACCAGATCCTGCCGACTACTCCAAATGTAGTGTTTTGTTTTAAACACAGGTTCTGGATCTGAGACAATATAGTACACGGGCGAAAGTGAAACGTACTACTTTATTGTAACACTTATAACTTACTAGTACTGTAACAAACAAACAAACAATCAATCACAAGCTCACGTCCGTCTGCCCGTCGGGGACCCCTGAAGTCGACAGCTGGTAATTGAGCCTGTAGTTTTCCAAGGCACCGGATGCACTCCCAGTCCTCGGTGAAGTCCTCGGAGTCGGGAAAGTCCCTGATAGTTGCACTCGGGCGTAAATAAGTGTACTTGTGGCGGACGGCCAGGTCAAACAGCTGGTGGCCTTCAGGCGTCTTGCGCGATGTAAACACGTTTAGCTGCTGACAACACTTGTGATATTTCATGCATTTCACCCTTATGTTACACCCTCCGACGGTACAGCAATCTCTCAGTACTGCATTGCAGTGACAAGCTGGATTATGTGTTCAAGGCTCTGGATTGGGACTTGAACACACAATGTTGTAATTTAAAGGCGAGACTGCTACCACTGAGCCACGGCTGTCGCCTGAAAGGGAGACTGAGGGGCTGAGGGATGGCATTCTGGAGCGTGGATATGGCTGAAGGCAGGGCTGTCAAAAGTAGGGCAAATATAGTGCGGATACACAAGCGGCCAGAGGTGGAGGAGCGGAGTGTTTGTCAGGGGCTGTACGGCTGGATGAGGTTTCGGAGACAGGGAGGGGTGAAGCTGGGAAGGATTCAAGTGCAAGCAAGAATAAATGAGAACTACAGGCTTAGAAGACTGGGATCAACTGCAAGTCGGTAAGGGCATGGGGGATTGATGAGGGACTCTTCAATCAAAATGCAAAGGGTGTGGATGGAATCCGCAGCAAGGATCTGAATATTGTGGGGTCAAAGATCACGACTTCTAAAATGTATCTGGAGGTAATTGTAGTTCATCTCAAACAGAATGTCGGTCAGACACGACAAATACATGGGAAGGGTCAAGAGAGGCGGTGGTTTTGTCTGCGGACAATGTCACCAAAGGGCAACATGTAGATGAGGAAGAAGAGGGAGCCAAGGATTGAACCTTTAGAGACATCAGATATAACGGTGATAGGGTAGGAAGAGAAGCTTCGCCTGGCTATGAACAGATAGCTGAATGGAACCAGGCGAGGGTAGTCCCACAAACAGAGGCCAATG
Source organism: Heptranchias perlo (assembly GCF_035084215.1). Taxonomy (NCBI): domain Eukaryota; kingdom Metazoa; phylum Chordata; class Chondrichthyes; order Hexanchiformes; family Hexanchidae; genus Heptranchias; species Heptranchias perlo. The sequence goes on along the minus strand of NW_027139442.1, from coordinate 2,895,256 downwards.
ATCGATGTATGAGAAGGTCATGGGTGGGTTGGCTGTCGGTGTGGAGGAGAGGGCGGAAATTGGTAGGTGTCGGCCATGGAGCGATTTAACACCCAAGATAAGAATTTTTAATTTTAGGGATATGTAACTGCGAGCTAATGAGTGTCCGTGAGGCTGAGCAGGACATGGTGCTCGTTGGAAGGTAGCGGTTGGGTGGCTGGCCAGGATTGCATTAGATGAATGGAGTCTGGAGGGGTCAGAGGCATTGATGAGGGTTTCAATGGCAATAGGCTGAGGAAGGAATGGAGGCGAGTTAGGGAAGCGCGGGGCCTTTGCGATGGAGGTCAAATCGCGTCATGGGCTCAGCCCGGGGTTACACGGCATCAATTTTATTGGAGCCACCAACCAATGTAAAATAAACGGGTAAACATCTGCCGTAAAATAATGGAGAGAGGAACATAACAACATAAGAAATAGGAGCAGGAGTTGGCCATACGGCCCCCTCAAGCCCACTCCGCCATTCAAGAAGATCATGGCTGATTTTCAACCCCAACTCCACTTTCCCGCCCGATGCCCATATCTCTTGATTCTCCTGGAGTCCAAAAATCTATCTATCTCAACTTTGAATATAATCAACGACTCAGTATTCACAGCCCTCTGGGGCAGAGAATTCCAAAGGTTCACAACCCTCTGAGTAAATAAATTCCTCCTCATCTCAGTCTGAAATGGCCCACCCCTTACCCTGAGATTATTCCCCTTGCTCTGCACTCTCCAGCCAGGGGGAAACTTCCTATCAGCGTCTACCCTGTCAAGCCCGCTTTGAACCTTGTATGTTTCAATTATATCGCTCCTCATTCTTCTAAACTCCAGAGAGTATAGGCTCATTCTACTCAACGTCTCCTCATAGAACAACCCTCCCTTCCCAGGAATTAATCCAGTGAACCTTCGTTGCACCTCCTGCAGGGCAAATATATTCATCCTTCGATAAGGAGACCCAAACTGTACACAGTACTCCAGGTGAGGTCTCATCAAAACCCCGTACAATTGTAGTAAAATTTCCTTATTCTTGTATTCAACCACCTTGCAATAAAAGCAAACGTAACATTTACCATCCTAATTGCTTATTATACCTGCATGCTATTCTTTTGTGTTTCGAGTACGAGGACACCCAAATCTCTCTGAACACCAACATTTAATAATTTCTCATCATTTAAAAACATATATTATTTTTATTCTTCCAACCAAAGTGAATAACCTCACATTTCCCACATTATACTCCATCTGCCAACTTCTTGTCCACTCAACTAACCTGCCAATATCTCTTTGTAGACTCTTTGTGACCTCCTCACAGCTTACTTTCTCACCTAGCTTTGTATCGTGATCAAATGGATATATTACATTCGGTCCCTTCATCTAAGTCATTAATATGGATTGTAAATAGCTGAGGCCCAAGCACCGATCCTTGCATACCCCACTAGTTACAACCTGCCAACCTGAAAATGACCCGTTTATCCGTAGTCTCTGTTTTCTGTCCGTTAACCAATCGTCTATTCTTTCTGATAAATTACTCCAATCGCCTGAGCCCTTATCTTGTGCAGCAACCTTTTATGTAGCACCTTATCGAATGCCTTTTAAAAATCCAAATACACTACATCCACTGGTTCCCCTTTATCTATCCTGCAAGTTACGTCCTCAAAAAACTCGAATAAATTTGTCAAACACGATTTCCCTTTCATAAAACCATGTTGATTCTGCCAAATCATATTATGATTTTCTAAGTGCCTGTTACCACTTCCTTAATAATGGTTTCCAGCATTTTCCAGACGACTGATGTCAGACTAACTGGTCTGTAGTTCACTGTTTTCTATGTCCCTTCTTTCTTGAATAGCGGGGTTATATTTGCTACCTCTAATTCGCTGGTGCTGTTAAAAAATCTAGGGAATTTTGGAAGATCATAACCAATGCATCCATTGTCTCATTTCTAACCTGCAGATGTGGGCCATCAGGTCCTGCGGATTTATCGGCTTTCAGTCCCAATAGTTTCCCATAAGGTATGGCAATCAAGCACGTTCAGTGTCCGTCCCCCAGTATCACCCATATTCATTTCCAAGCTGCAATCCTCAACGTGGCCTTTAACTGTCCGCATGTCAGAGACGTAAAGGTCATATTTTAACTGGGAAACTGCAGGAACAGAGTGAAATAGGTCTGCTTGTGTCCCTGAATTCAATGTACACAAGGAGAAATCGGGAAAATTTATAAATGAATCGGCAGAAGTGAACATAGTCAATACAATTATATGAAAACTGTAAATGAAGCCGCTCATTGTTGTTGGACCAGTCCTTTCTGAGCACAGCTTTTAACTTTATTCCTGAGAGAGGTCTCAGTAAGATAATGTCCTGGCCTTGGAGATGTTTTTGATCTATCCACGTCATCAATTTACATCGGAGTCAAAGCTGCTGATGTAATGTGTTTGTTCAAATGACTGTAACTGATGGCTATGATCAGGGGTATAACCGTGTCAGTGGAGAATTATCCCCTGTATAAATCAGAGCTTGTTGCAATGTATCAGCTCAGAGTGCCTGCCGGAGCTGCGGTTTCCAGGCCAACAGAAGTCAGTGCTTCTCACGGAAATGGGATATCCAGTAATGTTTCAGATAGAACGCATTTATTATCTTGTTATTTCAGCCATTGGAGTTCCGGGTAAGCCGTATTTCCTGCTGCTAATGGTGTAAATCGGTGTTAACTGTGCTACTGTACTTGGAAAATTATATTTTCTCCCAACATGTTTTACACAGCCGCCTCTTCTGTTCTATCAGTTGAATGATGCAATGTTTAAAGTTTCTACTCTTTAGGACTTGTAGGAGCTGCGTTATAACTGCAATGAACTTTGTATATCCAACCCTGGCATTATTACTGGAGTATTCCTTGTCCTGAATGTACTGGAATCAGGTGTCTGGGCTAAGAGCTGGTATCAGACCATCAGGAGCTGTTAACAGTTTCATGTTGTGGAAATAGCCTGTCCTGGAATTTTTTTTCATAAATGTGTTTTCAGTGATTGATAAAGAGACAGCTCACGGTCTCAGTGTTACAAGGAGGCAGCGCAATGTCCTCTCTCCACAATAATATGATCCAATTTATCTGGGATTGCACTGTAGTTATTGGTTATCACAGTTATGAAATATTAATTCATTGCGTGTGTATCTGACGCAGCTCCGGATGTTCTGGCTACTGAACTGAGTTTGCTGCTGATTCTTTCATTTCTCATTCTCTGCTTCACTGTAGATGAACTCACTGTAAAATGCAATGTTTTGAGGTTATGTTGTATCAGTTTGCACTTTATCTGTTGGAATCATGAGCCCTTCCATTTATCTGTAAATTATAAGCAGCAGCGGTGATGATGGCGTTTTGTTAATTGAACAATGCCGCCATCTAACGCTGTACTTTTAATTACAGGAGAAGGAATTTCAATTATTGTGAGGTGTGTCTGGAAGAGGCATTCGATTCTGTTTATTCCATGCATTGTGAATGAAGTGAACAGTGTAGGTGAACAGATGGAGACTTGAATGATCTGTAGCAACATTAAACTATTCACAGAGGCTTCAACATTTAAAAAATTGACACAAAGAATAGGATCGTTGCAACACGGGGCTGGTGAAGAGAAAGCAGTCGCAGGATGTTAGGATTTACTCGGATGTGAAAAGAGGCATTGAGAAAAAGAATAGAGACAGTGAGGAGAGAGAGAGAGGAGCAATAGGGAACGACACTGAGAAGGAAAACGAGAGAGTTGGCAGAAGGAGCGCGAGAAAAGAGAGATGTGGTGAGGCACTGGAGTGAATAATTCATCGGAATGAACGGCTGAAACTTCCCGTACAATTATTCAGAGGAAATGTGACTTGAAAGTGTTGTTAGGATGTTGTCAGATTGTGAGAGTTTTATTATACTCTCGCCGGAAGTGTTAATCACTATCAGGTCCTCAGTCTGTTTTGGTGAATGTTCCTTTTGCTTACTTTTTAAAAAAAATAAAAACAATTGAAATGTATTTAATGAATAGACTCAGTGATTTCTTTATCATAATGAATTATTAGGATATTGTATTCGAAAAGCTGTGCATCAGCTTAATTCAATAAAGAACGAGGTTGATTTAATCAACACAGAGTAATTAAATTATAATTGAATATACAAAGTACAATTATTGAACACATTTTAAACCCAACACAGGGCCCCTAACACCAATAACCACAGAAATCAATTAATTAATTGCGTTGTGTTACTGGGACCGACAGATTAGATTTCCTCTAACACTCTGCTGCAGTCTCTCCCTGTAAATCCCAGCCTCTCCTCCCACTGCATTGAATCCTCTGTCTCCTCATCGGTTGCTTCATTTCATCCGCTTTCCCAAACTGTCTGCTCCTGACTCCCCTCCAGCTCCGACATGTCCTTTTCCTTTGTCTCCCTCCCAATCACACTTCCAATCCGATCCGTAGCCTCAAACTCACCGCCGCGGCTCTTGTCCTTTCCCGTTTTGTGCCGGCCCCTGTCGGTTCTCTTAACCTAATCAACAAACCAGCAGCACCTTCCCTTGTCCCCTTACCTCCCCCAACTTCGCTCACTTCCCCGACCTGCTGGCACCCAAATCTGCATTTATTCCGCTCAGTAAAACCCCTTCTCCCTTCCCGACCTGCACTGTGCCCTCACTCGGCACTTCCAGAGGATCCGGTACTCATTTATTCACTTTCTGTATCAATTTCCCAATTCATTATTGATCATTGTGCTTAAAAACATTTATCTGCCCGAAAGCGCTGCCCAGGTCAGTTCGTCAGTTTTCACCGTTTGATGCAGCAACAAAGCTGGAAATTTCACCCCAGATCCTCTCAAACTGCTGTGTTGATTCCAGGTCTGATCAGAAATTTCTCTGCATCTGTTTCTCTCTCTTACAGTTAACTTGGTGGCGATTGTGATCCTGTCCCGAGGAAAGTGCGGACTCTCCAAATGTATCACTTGCTACCTGGTGGGAATGGCAGCGGCCGATCTCCTGGTCGTTATCTCTGATCCGATATTGAGCTGGATTGGTCAGATTTTTTTCCCATATTCATTCCTGCACATTACTCCGGTATGTAGTTTTATTATATTCCTGCGTTTTGCAGTCATCGATATTTCTGTCTGGCTCACAGTTGCTTTCACCTTTGATCGATTTGTTGCCATTTGTTGTGAGAAGCTGAAACCAAAATATTGCACCGAGAAAACGGCGGCTGTTGTTATAGGAACAGTGACTCTCCTGGCCTGTTTAAGGTGTGTCCCGTGGTTCTTTGCCTTTCAACCTGCATATGTAACTAATATTGCTCCGTGGCACTGTCTCCATAAACCCAGCTTTGTTGCTTCACCCGCATGGAGAACATTTGAGTCTCTTCAGGTCATTTTAACACCTTGTGTCCCGTTCTTATTGATTTTTCTGCTCAATGTTCTGACGGTCAGACGTATTTTAGTGTCCAGTCGAGTCCGCAGGGGACTCCGTGGTAGCAGCAATGGAGAGAATCAAAAGGATCCAGAGATGGAGAACCGAAAAAAATCCATCATTTTACTCTTCAGTATATCGGGCAGTTTTATATTGTTATGGATGCCTGGTGTTCTATTTTACATCTATCGGCAAATTGCAAACCTTTATTCCAACTCACCAAGTGACCCAAGTTATATCGCAGCATCCACGTCAAGCATGCTTCAAGTGCTGAATTCTTGCACAAACACATGTATTTATCTCCTGACCCAAACTAAATTCAGAGAGGAGCTGAAGAACGCGGTGAAATACCCATTCAATCTAATTATTAAATCAGTTAAGTCATAGGAGGATCTGAAGGGTTTCAAGCACTAGAACTGAATCCCATTTAATCCTGCATCCCCGATACTTCCCACTGGACGGAGAGTACATTTTATATTAGCAGCACAGAGCTCTGAAATGATCTTAAATCTGGTTCTGATATATTTTATAGATAATATGACTTTTTGAGGCAGGACTTGCTCTGCCGAATCGCATGCATCATTTCTCAAAAAGGCGGCACTCAAGAAACTCAGCTGGACGTCAACTAAATGGCTGCCATGCACCTACAGTGAAATGGACAAACATGCCATTCACAGTCACTTCTGTTGGCTGGATCAGAATGGATTCATTTACCTAAAAGAGAGAGAGAGAGAGAGATAGAGAGAGAGAGAAAAACAACGGGAATCAGAGAGACAGAAACAGAATGGGCAATATAGATTCATAGAATGATACAGCTGAAAGAGAGGCCATTCAGCCCATCGTGCCTGTGCCGGCTGTTGGAAAGAACGATCCGATTAGTCCCACATCCCTGCTTTTCCCCATTGCCCTGCATTTTTTCCAATTCAAATATTTATCCAATTCCCTTTTGAAAATTACGATTGAATGTGCTGCTATCGCCCTTTCAGGCAGCCCATTCCAGATCATTACAACTCGCTGCATATTTTTTCACCCATTTCCCCTTTGGTCCTTTGCCAATCACCTTAAATTAGTGTCTTCTGGTTACCTGCCTTTTGTGGAAACATTTTCTCCTCATTTACTCTATCAAAATCCTTCATGATTTTGAACACCTCGATCGAATCTTCCCTTGACCTTCTTTGGTCTAAGGAGAACAACCCCAGATGCTCTAGTCTCTCCATTGAACTGAAGTCTTTCATCCTGCTACCATTCTAACAAATATCCTCCGCACCTTCTCTAAGTCCTTGACATCCGAACGAACATACAAGCAGAAGAACAATGACGGACAGGAAAAGACCTTCTGGTCCATTCTGCCTGTCCCACACAATCATGATACCTTGCATATCACACTAAATACACTCCCCACCCCACACCATGTGGTCTCCTGGGAGAGAAAACAATCAGATAAACACCCAGGCCAATTTGGGGGGAAAATCTGGGCGATTGAGATGGAAACAGGAGAGGTAGATATATAACAGAGAGCGAGAGATACAGACATAGAGAGAAACAGAAAAAGGAGGTATATAACACAGAGAGAGAAACAGACAGAGAGAAACGGGAGAGGGATGTATATAAAACACAGAGAGAAACAGAGAGAGAGAGAGAGAGAGAGAGAGAGAAACGGGAGAGTGAGCTATGTAACCCAGAGAGAGAAAGAGAAAGAAAGAAACAGCAGAGGGAGATACAATATATATCAAACGAAACAGACAGAGAGAAACGGGAGACGGAGATATATAACACGGAGAAACAGATAGAGAGAAACAGTAGAGCGAGGTATATAACACAGAAAGAGAAACGAGAGAAACAGAAGAGGATTTTTTAAAGTAGAGAGAGAAAGAAACAGGCAGAGTGAAACAGACAATGAGCGAAATAGGAGCAGGGCAGAGGGAAAGGGAAAGAAAATGAGCGAAGCATAGAAAGAGAAACAGAGAAACACATGAAAATGGGGAGAGAGGAACAGAGAGACAGGGCGAGAGGTAAATCTCTGCATTCTTCACTGTAGAACTTCCACCTCTATTATTCCCCACAGCTGCTTCTGGATAGTGACAATGCGAGAGAGATAAAGTGAGACAAGGAATGGAAACATAGTTACAGAGAGAGGCAAACGCACAGAAACAGCGGACAGAAGGAGGAACTGAGGGATGATGAGTCAAAAACAGAGAAAAAGAAACATGTTAGAAACAGTTAAAGAAGGGAATGATAAGAAGGCAGAGAGAGAAACAGAAAACGAGTGACAGTGACTGAAGAGTAGAACGGGGCAGAGAGAGAAGGACAGAAATAACAAGGTAAAGAAAGACAAACACATGAAAGACGAGTAAAAACACAAAGAAGCAGAAGTGAGGGTGTAAGATTATACATTCACCTGTTGAATCTGTATTGAGCATGTAGTTTGGGCAATTCACCTTTTGTATTACTCAAACATATAGCTGATGATTGTTAACCAATGTATTGATGTAATCACACCTGTACCTTGACTCATTGTACCACATGTATTTGAGATATTTACCCTTTTCAACACTTATATCAACACATTTCTTTCTTTGGTACTAATTAAGCAACTATATCGTAATTAACTACACAACTTAGAATCTGTCAAGCTTTGCAAAAACCCTTAAAAATCCTTTATTAAAAATAATAAAAGTAAAGTATGTAATCGCCAAAACAGCATATAAGCTGTAACCATAGACAGGCAGACATGTCCTTGAGATAAGAACCTCGCTGTCCATATGAGAAAATGGAGTCTTGGAGTTCCCAGCCTGGGGCCCAGACAGAAGGATCAGATAATAGACCTAGAAGCTAATAAAAGTGGCCTTGATAAGATGTGGGGCCAGTCCCGTGGAAATTGTGGAAACTGGTGATTGGTCAAACACAGGGGTATGGCATTGGAGGGGGGGGGTACTCCATCACCCCCTGTCCATCACAGAAAGACATAAGGAGGAGGCCAACTCTGCTTCCTTTGTCCTGAAAAATGCTCGACACCCAGTTGGCCACCACGTCTTTTGGGCAGGGTCCCCATCGGGTCAAACACCTTTTTCAATAATTCAATAATAGCCTCTGACACCGGACTCAAAAGTAGCATAAAAGAGAGACCTCTTCCCACTGTCAGGTTGTAGATGATATGGAAGGGAGGAGGGTTGACCCTGGAGTGAAACCACTCATCCCTGAGGAGAGGTCCCGGAACCGACAAGGTCAGAGGCCAACAGGCCAGAGGTCTACGGGTCAGAGGCCAGCAGGCCAGAGGCCTACCGCGTGAGTCTTGTCCCTAGCAAGGAGACAGGAAGAAAAGAGGAAACCCCAGGCTGGTTAGCGGCAATGGTATCGACGGATGAGACACCAGGCGAGGTGACTGTCAAGAATCCTGTGCCCAGTTCGGGTGACATAATTCTTGTTCTGTACTACCAACTACTGCTTACAGTGCTGAACTTTGTGTGAAATTTAATAAAACTCCACTGTACCACATTGTTGTCACGTCGATCATTGGCAGAGGGGTGGAGTTACCCAACAGGAATGAAACACCAGACTTGTAATAGTTAATTTTCAGTGTCAGGGAGGTTGAATACCAGTAATTAACACTTATCACGTCATTAAGAGGGCAGTTTAAACTGAAATGGACAAGAGTTAACTTTCTGTGGCGAGTTTAGTTCGTATCTACCACGCAAATACAGGAACTTCACGCCACTCAATGTATTTCAATGGTGAGTCAGACGGTGCGATGCCGTTTTCCTGAAGCTAAAAGCGGAGCGGCGCATCTCAGACACCAGACTTTGGATTTCCACGAACTGCGCATCTGAACCTGCTGAGCAATTTGTGCTGAAATAACGGTGAGTGCCATTAACCTCGCCGTTATTATGACAATAAATCCTGACCCATTATATTCTAACTCTCCGATGTCCTGCAAATGAAATCGGCCAACAATGAACTAAATTAGAAACTAAGGCAGTTGTGGGAAATTGAACAATTTGCAAATACTTTTATTTATATTCAAGTATTTCACTTAATGAACTGCACAAATTCCATTGTCCGTTTCTGAGACCGTGATTTTCACTCAGAGCCGGGAACCCAGCCCGTCTTTAGATATTCGCTTGGGGAACCTGGAAGCCAATTGAATGCATCACAATCTGCGATCAATCGATGGTGAATATTTGAGCTTCCGGGTTTCCCACGCGCCAGGCAGTCAGATTGACAGGTCGTCTGTCTGTCGGCAGTGAAAGGAGCAGCAAATCAGTGAGGGGGCGGGAGGGAGAGAGAGATCATCGGCCATCGGCCCTGGAAAAAAATCGGAGGGGGTGGTGGGGAGGTGGGGGGCATGGACAACATCCGGGGGTCCAGTAAGCATCAGAGATCAGGAGGGGTCAGTCAGCGGTGGGGATCGTGGGGGTCAAATAGTATTGGAGATCGGGGGGGTGGGTGGTCTTTCAGCATTGGGGATCAGGGCGGTCAGACAACTTCGGAGATCGGAGGTTCAATCAGCATTGGGGATCAGGGGGGTCAATCAGCATCGGAGATCGGGGGGTCAGACAGCATTGGGGATCGGGTGGTAAAATAACATCGGAAATCGGGGGTTAATCAGCATTTGTGATGAGGGGGGTCATTCAACATTGGGGATCATCGGGGGGTCAGTCAGCATTGGGGATCGGGGGGGTGGGTTCAGTCAGCATCCGGGATCGGGGGAGAGGGGGGCGTGTCAGTCAGCATCCGGGATCGGGGGGGGGGGGGGGGGGGGCTGTCATTCAACACCCGGGAGAGGGGGGGGCGGTGGTGTTGCAGTCATTCAACATCCGGGATCGGGGTTGGGGTGGGGGTCAGTCAACGTCGGGGATCGGGGGAATCCACCATGGGAGAGGGGTGTCCGCCGATCGCGGGGGTCCTGTCAGCCAGGTGAGCTTGTTGGGCCAGGATGAAGCTCTCCTTCTCCTCCGGGCCCACAAGCAGTGCAATAAAGGCTCTCGCTGACCTCATGGATCTGGCCCTTCCCGCCTGTTTTCACCTGTTGTGAGGCGCATCGAAACCTCCCTGGGTTTAAGCCAGAAATGGGCGCCTTGGAGCAGGGATGCGGTCCCGCTGTAAAAAGTTATTACTTTAACCTCCCTCCCACCTCTAACCCACCCGTTCTTCGGAGTTAAAATCACCCCCATAACTGAGGCCTGCACTTGAATCAACATCGCTGCCTTTACAATTAAACACAATGTCTTCCTCAGTCTGCATCTCCTTCTCTCTACTGTACCGCCCGTATGTGTTTCAGTTTCAGCTCCTGAACAAGTACAGGACAAGTGGATAAAAGGGAACGATTCACTCCTGTCAGGTTATGTATGTTTCACGTTTGTCTCAGTGTCAGTTCCTGCAAAGCTCAGGACACGATTGGTAAAAGGGAATGGTTAATGGACGCTCTCCGTCATACCGAGGAATGTTTGATTTGAATGAAAGAAAGTGTCACAAATAGGCCAGCACATATACGGGACATGTGTCACTGACCGTTCAACGTGTGTGTCTCAGTGTCACTGGTCGCATAATGTAAACCAGGGGCCCCTCGCAGTTTGTCTCCCTCGCACCGCCCCCACCCCCGCTATGGCCCACGCACCCTTGGCTCCTCTCACAGCCTGTATCCCACTCCCCCCGTCACCCAAGCACCCCTCGGTCCCCTCACAGCCTGTCTCCTCCTCCCTTGGGTCCCCTTGGACATCCCACACTGCCCGGAAACGACAATCAAAGAATTAAAGCTAAACAGATTCTGCTCCAAAGACACAATTAATGCAGGACTGGAATCGGTGCTGACACCTTCCTTCCGCTCTGCTCTGGGCCTCTTGTTTTGTATATTCTCCCATCTCCTGTTCCTTTATGTGTTTTGTCATTTTGAAGTTTCTCAGATATTGGTTAAACTTTTCAGTGTCGCAGAGTGTTTACTGCAAACACCTTCAATCCTGTGTAGATATGAGGGACACAATTTAATTCTCACACTATTGAATGGAATACATGTTTCTCTCCATTGAACAATCCCACATCCTGTCTCTGTAAAGATAACAAGGACTTCCAAAATGCTGGAATATATGAATGGGAAAACTGATTTTAATCTCAGGTCCCAGCACAATTTTAACAACAACAACAACTTCCCTTTATGTAGCACCTTAAATGTCCAAAAGTGGTTCACAGGAGCGATTTTCAAACAACATGTTATACCAAGCGACGTAAGGAGGTATTAGGAAAGGTGAACAAAAGCTTGTTCAAAGAGGTAGGTTTTAAGCAGCGTCTTAAAGGAGGAGAGAGCTATCGAGAGGGAGAGAGGTTCGGGGGCTGGGGGATTCCAGAGCTTAGGGCCTAGGCAGCTGAAGGCACGGCCGTCAATGGTGGAGTGATTAAAATCGGGGATGTGCAAAAGACAAGAATTGGAGGAGCGCAGAGATCTCGGAGGGTCAGCGAGCACAGGGGTGATGGGAGTACGGGACTTGGTGCGGGTTATGATAAGGGCAGCTGAGTTTTTAGTGAGCTCCAGTTTGTGGAGGATGCAAGATGGGAGGCCAGTCAGGAGACCATTGGAATATTCCAGTCTCGAAGTAACAAGGGCATGGATGTGGGGATGGGAAATGTTATGGTGGTGGAATTGTGCGGTCTTGGTGATGGAGCGGATATGCGGTTGTTCGCTCCTCTCAGGGACAAATAGGACACCAAGGTTACGAACAGTCTGTTTCAGCCTCAGACGGTGGTCAGGAAGAGGGATGGAGTCATTTGCTAGGGAACGAAGATTGTGGTGGGGACCAAAGACAATGGCTTCGGTCTTCCCAATATTTAGTTGGAGGGAGTTTTTGCTCATGTCGGACAAACAGTGTGACAAATGAGAGACAGTGGAGGCGTCGAGAGAGGTGTTGGTGAGGTAGAGCTGGGTGTCGTCAGAGTACATATAGAATCTGACATTGTGTTTTTGGATGTTGTCGCCGAGGGGCAGCATGTAGATGAGAAATAGGAGGGGGCCAAGGATAGATCCTCGGGGGACACCAGAGGTAACGGTGCGGAACGGGAAGAGAAGCCACTGGAGGAGATTGTCCGGCTATGACTGGAGAGATAAGAATGGAACCAGGCGAGCACAGTCCCACCCAGCTGGACGAAGGAGGAGATGTGTTGGAGGAGGATGTTGTGGTCAACCATGTCAAAGGCTGCAGAACGGTCGAGAAGGATGAAGGATTTAGTTTTTTGATGAGGTAACAGAGAGGGTAGATGTGGCAATGCAGTTGATATGCTGTATATGGACATTCAAGAGGTGTTTGAAAAAGTGCCGCATAATGGGCTTCTCATCAAGATTGAAGCCCATGGAATAAAAGTGGCAGTGGCAGCATGGATGCAAAATTGGCTAAGTAACAGGAAACAGAGAGTAGTGGTGATCAATTGTTTTTTTCGGACTGGAGGAAGGTGTACAGGGCTCGGTAGTAGGACCACTGCTTTTCTTGATATATATTAATGACTTGAACTTGGGTGTACAGGGCACAATTTCCAAATTTGCAGGCGACACAAAACTTGGAAGTGTAGTGAACAGTGAGCAGAATAGTGATGGACTTCAAGAGGATGTCGACAGCCTGGTGGCATGGGCGGACACGTGGCAGATGAAATTTAATGCAAAAAATGTGAAGTTATACATTTCGGTAGGGTGAACGAGGAGAGGCAATATCAACTAAAGGGCACAGTTCTAAAAGGGGTACAGGAACAGAAAGATCTCGGGGGTATAAATACATAAATCGTTGAAGGTGGCAGGGCAGGTTGAGAAATCGGTTAAGAAAGCTTACGGGATCCTGGGCTTTATAAATAGAGGCATAGAGTACAAAAGCAAGGAAGTCATGATGAATCTTTATTAAACACTGGTTCGGCCATAACTGGTGTATTTGTGTCCATTTCTGGGCATTGTACTTTAGGAAAGATGCGAAGGCCTTGGAGAGGGTGCAGAAAAGATTGACTAGAATGATTCCAGGGATGAGGGAAATTAGTTACGTGGAAAGACTGGAGAAGTTGGGATTGTTCTCCTTGGACAGAGAAAATTGAGAGGCGATTTGATAGAGGTATTCAAAATCATGAAGTGTCGAGACAGAATAGATGGAGATAAAGTGTTCACATTGGTGGAAGAGCCAAGAACCAGAGGAGGTAGATCTAAGGTGATTGGCAAGAGAACCAAAGGTGGCAGGACGAAAAACCTTTTACACAACGAATGGTTAGGATCTGGAATGCACTGCCTGAATGGGTGGTGGAGGCAGGTCCAATCGTGGCTTTCAAAAGGGAACTAGATAAGTACTTGAAAGGAAAAATTTGCAGGACTATGGGGATAGGGCGGGGGAGTGGGACTAGCTGGATTGCTCTTGCATAGAGCCGGCAAGGACTTGACGGGCGGAATGGCCTCCTTCCGTGCTGTAACCTTTCGATGATTCTATTATTCTATGCTATAGAAATGTGATTTGTTGTTGTTATTTTAAAGAATAACTCTGAAATATTCCACGGTACTTGTGAATCAAGAAAAATTCAGAGTCAACAGAGAAAGAGGTAGAGTGAAAGAACGAAAGAGAGAGGGAGAGTGAGAGAGACTGAGATATAAAAGCAGAGAGAGGGGGCCAGAGATCGGGACAGGGAGAAAGGAGAGAGACAGAGAGAGAAACAGTGACTCAGTGTCAGCTTATGTACATGCACAGCACACTGAGGGTAATAAGGAATGATTCGCTCCCGCCTGGTATTGTACGGCTTGTGTCTGTCTCAGTGTCAGCTCCTGTAAATTTACAGCACACAGATAGAATGTGATAGAAAGCGACAGAGGGAATCAGACAGAGAGAAACAATGGGGGGTGGGGGCGCAGAAACTGAGAGAGAACGTGACAGAAAATGAAGAGGTAATGAGACAGAGAAACGGATGGAGAGAGTGTGGAAGAGACAGAGGAAAAGAGAGACAGTGATAGGGAGAGACAATGAGACATAGTGTGAGATAAAGTGAGTCAGATTAAAAGAGGCACAGAGCAAGAAACAGAGCGAGAATGACAGAGAGAGACAGATAGACGGTGAGGGAGAGAAAGAGAAGCAGACTGGGATTCAAAGAGTCAGGGAAAATATAGAAAGAGAAAGAAAGTAAGAGGGCGAGAGAAAAAGAGATGGGGAAACAATAGGAAACAAAGGAGGACTGAATGAGACAGAGGGTGAGAGAGTGAGGGAGTGAAACAGAAAAAGAAATGAACCGGTACAAACTCACATCGGCAGATTGGTCGGGTCTGGCATGCAGATTGGAGGATGTGGGACATAGTTTTGAGAAATCTTTAGTCAATATTTTGAAATAAAAAATTTTAAACATAACGATGAGATCTGCACATGCGTTTTACTTGCAATTTCGGATCAGCCAGATGCAATTTAATGTGGATAAATGTGAAGTGATGCACTTTAAGAGGAACAACATGGAGAGGCAGTACAATCCAAATGGTACCATTCTGAGTGTGGCGGAAGAGCAGACGGACCTGGGGGGGCATATTCATAAATCTTTGAAGGTGTCAGGGCAAGTTGTTAAGGTTGTTAAGAAAGCGTAGGTGGATACTTTGGTTTGTAAATATGGGCATTGAATACACAAACAAGGATATCATGCTAAACCTTTACTAATCTTTGGTTAGGCCTCAGCTGGAGTATTGTGTACAATAGTGGGTACCACAATTTAAGAATGATATCAAGACCTTGGAGAGGGTACAGAGGGGATCTACCAGTGTGCTGCCAGGAATGGGGGACTTCAGTTATATGGAGAGTTTGGAGAAGCTAGGATTGTTCTTCTCAGAGCAGAGAACGTTGAGGGAAGGCCTGATAAAGGTATTCAAATAATGAGGGGTTTTGATAGACGGAAGAAGGAGAAATTGTTTCCTCTGGTAAGTCAGTCGGTAACCAACGGTCATAGATTTAAAATAATTGGCAAAAGAACTCGAAGGAGAAATGAGGAGAATGTTTTCACACAGCGGGTTGTTATAACCTGGAACGCACCGCCTAAAAGGGCGGTGTCCCTTTTAGAGGCCTTTATCTGTCTTCGTGTCAGTGACTCAATATTCATACTTTAACTGGGAAACTGCAGGAACAGAGTGAAACGGGTCTGCTTGTGTCCCTGGATTCAGTGTACAATGTAGAGAAATCGGTAACATTGATAAATGAATCTGCAGGAGTGAAGGTTTTCAATACAATTCGATGAAAACGGTAAATGAAGCTGCTCATTAGTGTTGGATTATTATTGGATCATTGCCGTTGAGCACAGCTTGTAACTTTATCCCTTTGTGACGTTTTATTATCATAATATCCTCGAGTTTGAGATGTTTGTGATATATCCACGTCATTATTTACGTTGGAGACAAAGCTGCTGAAAGTTACAGTGGCAGGCCGTTCAGCCCGTCAAGCCTGTTCCGTCATTTAATTAGATCAGGGCTGATCGGTATCTTACCTCAATTGATCCGCCTTTCTTAATACCCCTGCCTAACAAAAATCTATCAATCTCAGTTTTGGAATTTTCAATTCACCTCGACTGCTTTTTGGAGGAGACAGTTCCAGGCTTCTAATACCCTTTGCATAAAAAGTTCTAACTGACTTCATGTCTGAACGGTCTAGCTCTAATCTTAGGATTATGTTCACTTATGCTGGCCTCCTCCAGCAGAGGAATAGTTTCCATCTATCTGCCATATCTAATCTAATCACCTTAAACACCTCAATTAGATTACAATTTAAGGGAATCCAAGCCTCGTCTATTCAAACTACCCTCATAATTTAGCCCTGGTATCATTCTGGTGAATCTGCATTGCACCGCCTCCAAGGGCAATCTATCCTCCTGAGATACGTTGGCCAGAAGTGAACGCAGCACACCAAATGCAGTCTTTAGACAATTATAGCATACTGGCTCCTTGGCTTTATAAACAGAGCCATACATTACAAAAACAACGAAGTTAAGATCATCCTTTATAAATTCTTGGTTAGGCTCCAGCTGGCAAATAGTTCCAATTCTGGGCACCTCACTTAGTTGGGATGTCAATGCCTATGAAAGGTTGCAAAGGAGATTTACTAGAATGGCACCGTGGTACTGGGCTTCAGTTACGTGGAGACATTGGAGAAACTGGGATTGTCCACCATGAATTAGGGAAGAATAGGGGGAGATTTAATGGAGGTGCATTCAAAATTAAGTAGAGTTTTGAAATTTAAGAAGAGAATCTGCTCATAATTTAGCCCCGGTATCATTCTGGTGAATCTGCATTGCACCCCCTCCAAGGGCAATCTATCCTCCTGAGATACGTTGGCCAGAAGTGAACGCAGCACACCAAATGCAGGCTTTAGACAATTATAGCATACTGGATCATTGGCTTTATAAACAGAGCCATACATTACAAAAACAACGAAGTTAAGATCATCCTTTATAAATTCTTGGTTAGGCTCCAGCTGGTAAATTGTTCCAATTCTGGGCACCTCACTTAGTAGGGATGTCAATGCCTATGAAAGGTTGCAAAGGAGATTTACTAGAATGGTACCGTGGTACTGGGCTTCAGTTACGTGGAGACACTGGAGAAACTGAGATTGTCCACCATGAATTGGGGAAGAATAGGGGGAGATTTAATGGAGGTGCATTCAAAATTAAGTAGTGTTTTGAAATTTAAGAAGAGAATCTGCTTCCAGTGGCAGCAGGGTCGGTAACCAGAGGACACAGATTTAAAGTAATGTGCAAAAGAACCAGAGGGAGATGAGGAGATTTTCTTTCACAGCGAATTGCTTTGATTTGAATTGCACTGCCTAAAAGGGGGGCGGAAACAGATTCATAAAAAAATTTCAAAAGGAAATTGGATAAATACTTGAAGGAGAAATAATTGCAGGATATAGAGAAAGGGCAGGGGAGTGGTACTAATTGGATAGCTCTTTCAAATAGCGGTACCAGGCACGATGGGCCGAATAGCCCACTCCTGTGCTATATCTTTCTATGATTATATGATTCTAAATTCCTCCCCTTTGTATTAAGATTAAAGGCTAACATCCCATTAACATCCTATTAGCATCTTTGATTTTTTTTGTCATATGACATAAAAATACAGTGAAAGAGAGAAATAAATCTCCCGGATCTTTCATTGTAAAGGTGAAGAAAGACAAACACGTGAAAGGTTAAGAAAGACACAATGATGCAGAAAGTGCAAGATATAGATAAGGAAATATCCATACATAAGAACAGTCAGACAGAAGAAAAGGGTTAGTTAGAAAGAGAAAGAGAGTTAGAAAGTAACAAGACGGCCATAGCAGAAAGAGAGTGAAAAGAAGAGAGCTGGAGAAGAAAATAAAAAGAGAAAAGAGAAAGAATGCAGAGAAAGCGTGCACATAGGGAGCAGAGATATTTGTACATTAACAAGAAAGAAAGGAGATGGATAACACAGTTAAGTATTAAAAGAGACCGGGAGGGAGTGTGTGTGATTGAGAGGAAAAGGGAGGGAGGCGGGTACACAGATGAAGAAATAAACTGAAGGGCAGAGGCAAAGTTAGATAGAGGGTGAGTGAGAGCCCGAGGGATATAAAGAAATGGATTGAGACAGGCACAGAAAATAAAACAAGGAGAGCAGAGAGAGACAGAGGAAGATATAAGAAGATAGACATACGGAAAAACGATAGAAAGAAAGAAGCAGAGATATAGAGAGAGGATTCAAGCGAAGAGAACGAGAGACAAAGGAAGAGGCAGAGCTGGAGCGTGACAGACAGAAACAGAAACAGAATGGAACAAAGAAAGAGGCGGTCATTTTTTGGTCTATATCTGGAAACTGTAAAGATTGCTTTGAAAAAGTTGCATTGAAATCAATGGAATTAAAAATCGGTATCGATTTCGAACGGGCTGCTGATTCGTTAACTCCCGTTTTATAGTATAGCACAAAATCAAAATTACCCCCAGAGAGTTCACATAGAAAGCGCTGAATAATTTTAAAATCGAGTTATTATCAGCCTTGGGTGTGTGAGTGCAGACTGGCAGAAAGGCAGGAGATGAAGCCGGCGAGAAAATTAATGTCTGTTCTGGAGTAGAGCAGTTTTGGGTTGAATTTTGACAGTTCTGAAGGTGATGCCTGGAGGCTGCATAATAAAGTCACCCAGCCTTGTGTAACTGACCCATCCCATTACTTACCGCAGGAGCTTTCTCAGCTGTTCTGTACAATGTTTAACTTTCCCAGTGACCTGCTGTATTCGGTAATAAATCAGAATGTACTCTTACCCCTCCTATTGTGTTACTGAGCTGGACAGGGTCACTCAGCACTCTCCTGCTCTCTGTTATAATTAAACATTCTACTATTATTACAGATTAACTAAAAACATGATGAAAAAGATATATAAATTGAACTGCAGATCAGAAGTACTTTCAGATTCAACCCAATTTTATTCAGATTGATTAAATAAAGCGCAGTTACCTTCTCTACAGATAATGGCCGACTCACACTTTCGTCAGATTGACCGATCTCTCCCTCTCCATAAACATTACTTCGGAGTAACAAACTTCGCTCCATTTACTCTTCACTGTAGTTCATATTTCAGGGGTTTAATTCCCTCCCTGCCCTGCTGTCTCTGTGTTAAGCTCTAGCCTTTGCCATGCTAACACAATTTAAATGCCTGTTTTCAAGTTTAGTTTGAAACCTTTAGTGCAGAGAGTGATTCAACAGGAACATCTATTTTCACCCCCTCATTGTCTCTCAACATAACAAACTCTGGCTGGCCTGTCTGCTTCACCGAAATTTAACAGCCCATCCGACCTTACTCTTTACATCGAACTAAAAGTGGGACGACCAGATTGCACCACAACGAGATAAACTTACGTGGGTATCTGATGGTCAAAAGTCCATTTCTCTCCCCCTCTGCACAAAAGCTGGAGTAATCCATTGGAACGGGTGAAATCTATTGGGGTACCATATATCTGCTGGGGCTTCCGGTAATCTATTAATGGTCCAGAAATCACTGAGACAGGAGAAAGGTGTCACACAAGAGATTGTTACACAAGGCTAGGGCTCATAGGATTGTGGGTAATATATTAGCATGGATTGACGATTGGTTAACGGACAGACAAAAAGGAATAGGAATAAATGGGTCATTTTCGGGTTGGCAGGTGGTAACTAGTCGGAGATCGCAATGATCAGAGTTGGAGCCTCAGCTGTTTAACATCTATATCAATGATTTATAGGAGGGGACCGAGAATAATGTATCCAAATTTTCTGACGAAACAAAGGTGGGAAAGTAAGCGGTGAGGAGGACGCAAAGAGGCTGCAAATGGATATAGGCAGGTGAATGGGCGAGAAGGTGGCAAATAGAGTATAATGTGGGGAAATGTGAGGTTATTCACTTTGGTAGTAAGAATAGAAAAGCAGAATATTTTGTAAACGGTGAGAGACTAAGAAATGTTGCAGTGAGAGGGATTTGGGTATCCTTGTACACGAATCAAAGAAAGTTAACATGAAGGTACAGCAAGCAATTAGGAAGGGAAATGGTATGTTATCCTATTTTGCAAGGGGGTTGGAGTACAAGAAGGTCTTGCTGCAAATATATAGGACTTTGCTGAGACCACCTCTGGAGTACTGTGCACAGTTTTGGTCTCCTTACCTAAGGAAGGATATGCTTGCCTTAGACGGCGTGCAACGAAGTTTCACTGGATTGATTCCTGGGATGAGAAGGTTGTCTTGTGAGGAGAGATTGAGTAGAATGGGCCTATGTTCTCTAGATTTTGGAAGAATGAGTGTGATCTATTTGAAACGTATAAAATTCATAGAGGGCTTGTCAAGGTAGATGCAGAGAGGCCGCTATCCCTGGCTGGAGAATCTATAACTAGGGTTTATTGTCCCAAGATAAGGGGTCGGCCAATTAAGACCGAGAAGAGGAGAAAAATTACTCAGCGGGTTGTGAATCGTCGGTATTTTCTACGCCCCAGAGGGCAGTTGATGCTCAGTTGTTGAGTATATTCAAGACAGAGATCGATCGATTTTTGGGCACTGAGGGAATCAAGTGATATGAGGAGACGGCGGGAAAGTGGAATTGAGGTAGAAGTCCAGCCAGGATCTTATTTAATGGAGGAGCAGGGTCGAGGTGCTGTATGGCCTACTTCTGCAGTACTGTACAGGAAGATCTATGAACCAACCATCTCGACTTCTTTGCTTCACAATTTGGCAAAGGTTTTGCTATTTAACTATAAAGGAGGAAGGCCTTTAATTTATAAAGCGCCTTTCACGATCAAAGCAGGTCCGAAAGTGATTTACAGCCAATGAAGTGTTTTTTGAAGTGTAATCACTGTAGTTATGTAAGAACACAGCAGCCGATTTGCACAGAGCAAGGTCCCATAAACAGTAATGTAATAATAACCAGATCATCTGTCCTGGTGATGTTGGTTGAGGGATAAACATTGACCAGGACATTCGGTTGAACTCCCAGGCTTTTCTTCGAATAGTGCCGTAAATTCTTTCACGTCCACCCGAGAGAGAAAATAGGGCCTCGATTTAATAGCTTATCTGAAAGACAGATCCTCCGACAGGACCAAACTCCATTAGTCCTGCACTGGACTAATGTAGTCAGCCTAGATTTTGTGCTGAAGTCTCTGGAGTGGGAGTTGAAACCACAACGTCCAATATCAGATGTAAGGACAAACTGGGCCACGACTGACACCGATCAACAAACAGTAATAAAAAGTGACGTATTGTATAAAACGGGCGGAATGAATTCAAAATGGGGATTGAATTCCATCTAAACATCCTCGCCCAGTAATCCCCAACCCTCCAGCAATACTTCACTTGAAAGTTATACATAGCCTTGAGTCCACGTGCCCAAAGTCCTGCGAGTTCTATTACCAACATGTTAAAAATCATTTCCCTGCACCTACTTACTGTTCAAAAAAACGTAATTCCGGTTGTTAATTTATGTCACACTTCTGCGTCACCACTTTCCATTAGAAATTCCTATATTGTATTCGTTTTTACAATATAAATTGATTATTTCTCCACTAAAATGCAGTGATTGGAGGATAGTTACATAATACAAATTGATTATTTTTCCAGTAAAATGCAGTGAGTGGAGGATAGTTACATAATATAAATTGATTATTTCTCCAGTAAAATGCAGTGAGTGGGGGATAGTTACATAATACAAATTGATTATTTCTCCAGCAAAATGCAGTGAGTGGAGGATAGTTACATAATATAAATTGATTCTTTCACCGGAAGAATGCAGTGAGTGGGGGATAGCTACATAATATAAATTGGTTAATTTGGCAGAAGAATGCACTGAATAGAGGATAGTTACATAATATAAATTTAATATTTATCCAGCAAAATACAGTGAGTGGGGGATAGTTACATGAAACAAATTGAATAGTTCACCAGAAGAATCCAGTGAGTGGAGGATAGTTTCATGTTATAAATTGATTATTTCTACAATAACATGCAGTGATCAGAGGAAAGATACATAATATGCATTGATTATTTCTCCAATAAAATGCATTGAATGGAGGAAAATTGCATAATAAAAATGTATTATTTCTCCAGCAAAATGCAGTGAGTGGAGGATAGTTAAAAATGCAAATTGAATATTTCTCCAGTAAAATGAAGTGAGTGGAGGATAGTTACATAATATAAATTCATTATTTCTCCAGCAATATTTCAAGCGAGAGCTGTACTTGTTTCTGGCTGGGATGGAGATCACCGCTTACAAAAGTTAAATAATGCATAGAATTATCACGGCCAGAATAATCTCCCTGGTTTCGTTTCGATCTCCTCACGGATCGGAGAAGAAATACTCAGTTACGACCCACCCCACCCCAACCACGACCCCGGCAAATTGGCCTGGATTTTTATCTGTTGTTTGCCTCCCGCAGGAGATCGCGTGGCTTTTGATGGGGTGGGGAGTGTATATAGTGTGGTACACAAGGTATGACAATCGCATGAGACGGGCTGGATCGACCAGAGGGTCCTTTCCTATCTGTCATTGTTGCTATGTTTGTATGTTTGTAAAATGCGATGAGACAAGGATGGTTACACAATTCAAATTATCTGCGTTAAACCAATCCGAGTGACATTTTGCTGGAATTGACCGGGGAATTATCCAATCATCTCCCTTCTGACCGGGATTACTGGCGTCACGATTTGCAGCTCTCAATAAACTGTGAATTTTAGTTTTTTGCAGGGTTGACTGATGTTGACGATCTACAATGAAGTTGATGTTGCATTGGCAGAGAATTGAACCCGGGTCACTCGCGTGGGAAGCGACAATTCGACCACTGAACCACCAATGCTTGATTGAAGAATAATTGAGCTTCTTATGTCTCCAACAAGCAGCCGTGAGAGCTGATTGTCTGGGAGAAACAAAGGGGAAAACATACTTATATCCTTCAACTAAAGTTGACTTCTGAATGCGGCTATAGCTCAGTGTTAAAGCGCATTTATACAGCTCTATGTTATAACCCAGGCATCTCCATTCATACATATTTCCAATTTTGGATATAATTTTGAGAAGATCCTCTTGGACTCGCCTCCTCTTTGCACACAAAAGACAGACAAGCCTTTCTTTACCTCGAGAAATATCGAACTGCATAGGATAAATTTCAATAGAAGAGCGCACGAATCGTTTAAATGCCCCCAACCCCAGCTCATCAAGATGTTTTCAATGAATCAATCTTTAAACACAAACCCACAATTGGGACATGTCCTATGTCCGTCTTTGGTGAAATGAGACCCAGTTCTCTCTTTGTCTCACGTTGCCCTCTTCTGAAGTTCAAGGACTCAAAGTATTCTTGCAGACCTCTGCTACACTGTGCCTGAGAATTTCTAATCCCGCCCAACTGTCTGCTTCCTGACTGATAAGGGGAGGGTTCGAAAACGGGGACCTGAAACAGGAAGGATGGTTATAGTCCAGTAGTGTTCGCAATTACCTTTGGAAATAACTCTAATATTTCCACCCCCTCGAATCATAACAAATAACCCTGAATGGGGTTAAAGCCGAGCCTTTGAGAGGCAAAGTCTCAGAATAAATCGTCACAACGCTGTGACATTCGATATCTGCCGCTATCTGCAGATAAGGTCTTAAATTCTTAACACTCCTGGATCTCCTCCTGCACCTATGTTTTTCCAGCAAAGGTTTCTTCGTAAGTCGGTGAAACCCCCTTTATGTCAAAGAACTACTCTCGGTAAACCTGCACCATCAACACTCATTCGGATCCAAAAATTATAGTCACTTGTTTCAAAAGGAAAAAAACAGAAAATCCACCGCCGTTATTCTTGAGATCCCAAGGGGTTAATTACATAACATGAATTTGTCAATTCCTGATTTCCTTCCATCAACGTGGGGAAATATCCACTCAAATTAAGAAACTTAAAAATTTAAAAAAAATATATTTACATTCAGCAATATAAAAGTTGTCGCTTCGTGAATATTTAGACAAAGTTAATGTTACACAAGAAAAAAAACAATTTCAGCTGCCCGAGAAATGGGTTATCTTCTCTGCAGTGCAAAGAAGGCGGACCAAGATGTCGTCAGACTCACGCTGCTTGCGTCACGCAGTTTTCACATCAACTTAAAAGATGTTGCTGAATGAAAAAGAGCCAAACTCAATTTTGTTTCTCCTCCCCCCCCCCAAACTCTTTGTGCTGTGAAGCAATAATAACTTGCACAAAATTCCGAATACAATTAAATGGTGGAAAATAAATTTCAGCTTCTTTTCGACTTCCAATTTTCAAAACATGTGCCGTGAAAGCACATAATTCTTTTCACCAAACTTTTGTTCCTTTAGAAATTGAAAATCTGTTAAAACATTCCTTGACCCCCCTATCAGAACTGCTAATGGTCTGTGCGGATAAAAGACCCCTATATCTCGACATGCCCATATTCTCAACACTTTCTCAACATAGTTTCAACATGTTCTCGACATATTCTCAACACATTCTCTACGCACTCTCTTCACAGTCTCAACATATTCTCAACACATTCTCTACACACTCTCTGCATATTCTCTGCACATTCTCTACATATTCTTAACATATTATCGACACATTCTCAACGTCGTCTATAATCTTCTGCAAAATGCTTGAACCCTGCAATGTAAACAGCTTCCAACATTACCTCGCTCAGTCTGACCCTTCGTATTCTGGGTCAGTTTTCACTCGGCCATTTCCTGATCCTCAGCGACTATCTGATTCCCAGCTATCTCATGTTTATAAGCGGGTGCTGTTTATGCATTAAGATGCCTAATGTAAACGTGAGTGGTTTCCATGGTTTAAATGTTGAAAACACCAAATCTAAATGTACGCTTTATGTGTTACAAATGCATAATCTTACACCAAGGAGTTTCTTGCCCATTTCCAGACGTCGCCCACGGAAAGATGAATCTTCTGAGGCTTCTCAAGCATTAAATAGTCCCGGAGCAGGACTTCATCTCACGATCCCCTCAGCTGCTCAGCTAATTGCAGCCGCCGACAGATCAGAATTTGTTACGGTGCAATGTTGAGCGAACAATCGCAGCTCTTGTTCCTGTTTGACGCTCTCTCATTCATACAACGCACTTTATGATTCAGAGGTTGGAATTCAGCGGACAGGCATTTAGGCTGCACAGTAGTCTGGATGTTGGGTGGTTCTTCATTTCCCAGGGAGTACTGAGTCTGATTAATGCATTCCCGGCTGGTTTGGTGGGTGCGGACTCTCTCTCTCTGCCTTCTCGAGGGATCTGGATCGGTTCTTGACAGGGACAGAAATCGCATCATTTCGAAGCTGAGTGGTTTTACAGTTAACCTACACATGGTCAGTGTCATGTCCTGGACTAGTTTCGATCGCCTGAGGGCGTCGGGGGGAATTTTCCAGAAATTCCCCCCGCCTTATCGGCCTTTGATTGTATTGATGTTTTATTACCGCTCCCACCAGATTACAATTCCGATGTGTGGAGCGGTTTCTTTTTCATTCGTACATGGGATGTGGGCGTCGCTGGCAAGGCCAGGATTTATTGCCCATCCCTAATTGCACTTTAGAAGGTGGTGGTGAGCCGTCTTCTTGAACCGCTGCAGTCTGTGTCGTGAAGATTCTCCCACAGTGAAATGGTGGGATAGGTTGGAAGTGTCTGGTCACGATGCTCCAGGCATGTGGGGCAGGATTGATGAACCAACTGGTCTTTTCCTGCCCGTCATGTCCGTCTGTAACCCCAGATCGTCAAGGTGTTTTTACTGAAGTGATCTTTAAAGCGTTCGAAAAATGCGCCCTGATCGGAATGGTTGTTACAGCACAGCCCAAGGATTCACTCCCCTTCTCCCAGCCTTTCTTCTCAACGTCCCCTTTCTCATTTCTCTGAGTGCCGAGGCCTGGTTTCTTCCATTCACCCGCAGTTATATCAGGTCCGCATACTTCATATTTAATTGTCTGGTTGGAGCAGAAAAGGAGATGATTTTACGCCCAGTCGACAGAGAGTCAGCACCCACCACACCAGCCGGCAATGCATTCCAGAGACTCACTACTCTCTGGGAAATGAAGAACCGCCGAACATCGAGGCCATTCTTAATTGTGTCGATATTGTGTTCGAAACGCCTGTTCCCTGCTCCTCCCAATCTTTGAAACTGGAAATAATCTGAAATTGTGCCCATTCACCGTGGGGATGTAGCTCAGTGGAAGAGCGCATGTTTTGCATGCGTGAAGTCCTAGGTTCAATCCCCAGCATCTCCAAACAAGTTGGATTTCAAATTTTTGATTAAATTGTGAAAATATCCTCTGAGACTCGCCTCACCTTTGCACACAAGGACAGGAAAAAAGGAACAGGAGTCGGCCATTCAGTCACTCGAGCCTGCTCCGCCATTTGATAAGATCAGGCAACAGTTCATTTGCCTCAAGAAAAATCGAACGCTCGGCACAGAATATAATTCAATGGTAGCGCGCACACAACGTTTAAATGGCTCCTACCTCAGGGCTGGATAGCGTTCCCAGTGATAGATTGTTTCCAGTTTCACAGATTGGGAAGGAGCAGAGGACAGGCGTTTAGAGCACACAGAGGCAAGGATCGTCTGGCTGTTAGGCTGTTCTTCTTTTCCCAGAGAGTAGTGAGTCTCTGGAATGCATTCCCGGCTGGTGTCGTGGGTGCTGACTCTTTCTTTGGCTTCTCGAGGGATCTGGACCTGTTCTTGACTGGGGCAGAGATCGCATCATATAGAAGGTGAGTGGTTTTACAGTTAACCTACGCATGGTCAGTGTGATCCACTAAACTCGATTTGATAGCCTGATGGAATTGGGGAAGGAATTTCCCCGAATTTCCGCTCCCTATTGGCCCTGGGTTTTTTTCTGGTTTGTAACCGCTCCCAGGAGATTACATGTTTCCGGTGGGTGGGGCGGGTGTTGTCGGTAGGAAGTGTCCTGTCACGATGGTCCAGTCATGTGGGACAGGATTGATGAATCAGCTGGTCTTTTGCTGCCCGTCATGACCGTTTGTAACCCCAGCTCGTCAAGGTGTTTTTAGTGAAGTGATCTTTACACACAACCCACACCTGGGGCAGGGCCTGCGTCCGTCTATAGTGAAATGAGACTCAATGCTCTCTGTGCCCCACCTTACCCTCCTCTGAAGCTCAAGAACCCGGAATATTCTTGCCGCTCTCGTCGACATTGTGCCTGAGCATTTCCATTCCCGTCCAACCCTCAGCCTCGTTACTGTTAACGGGCGCGTTCGAAGAACGGCGACCTGATACAGAAATAATGGTCCACACAGCCCGAGGAGACTCTCCGGCTCTCCCAGACTTTCTTCTCAACTCTCCCTTTCTCATTTCTCTGAGTGGCGAGATCTGTTTCTTCTGCTCAACCAAAGTTTTATCAGGTCCGGTACCTCAGGCCTAGTTGTCTGCTTGGAGTACAAAAGGAGATGCCTTCAGCCCAGTAAATCCTCGATTTTTCGCACTTCCCTGCTCATTCCCCACAGCCCTGGAAATGTCTTCCCTTCAAGGATTGATCCAAATCCCTTTTGAAAGTTATTATTTAATCTGCTTCCACCGCCCTTTCTGGCAGTGAATTCCAGATCAGAACAACTCACTGCCTAAAAAAATGCTTCAGCATGTAGCCTATAGTTCTTTTCCCAATTACCGTAAATCTTTGTTCCCTCGTTACCGACCCTTCTGCCACTGGTAACAATCTCTCCATATTTACTCTAACTAAACCGTTCATGATTTTGAACACCTCTTTCAAATCTCCGCTTAACCTTCTCTGCTCTAAGGATAACAATCCCACCTTCTCCAGTCTCTCCTAACTGAAGTCCCTCGTCCCTGGTACTATTCTGGTAAATCTTCCCTTAACCTTCTCTGCTCTGAGGAGAACAACCGAGCTTCTCCAGTCTCCCCACATAACTGAAGTCCTTCATCCCTGGTACCATTCTAGGAAATCTCTTCTGCACCCTCTCTCAGGCCTTAACATCCTTCCTAGTGATTGGTGCCAAGAATTGAGCGCAACCGTCCAGCTGAGGCCTAACCAGCGTTTTATAAAGTTTCAGCATGACTTTCTTCCTTTTGTATTCTATACCTCTATGTATAAAACCAAAAACCACATATGTCTTTTCAACATCTTTCTCAACTTCAAGGAATTGTGCACATACACCCCTGGTCTCTATCTTCCTCCCTTTAAATTTATACCATTTGGTTTATATTGCCTCTCCTCGTTCTTTCCACCAAAATATATCACTTCACACTTCTCAGCATTAAATTTCATCTGCCATGTGTCTGCCCATTTCACCAGTATGTCTATGTCCTCCTGAAGTCTGTTACTATCCTTGATGTTGTTTACTACATATCCTAGTTTCGTGCCATTTGAAAACTTTGAAATTATACCCTGTACACTCACGTCCAGGTCATTAATATATATCAAATAGAGAAGTGGTCCTAATACTTGGGAAACACCACTGAATAGTTCCCTCCAGTCTGAAAAACAACCGTTCACCACTACTCTCTGCTTTCTGTCACCTAGCCGATGTTGTATCCACGCTGCCACTGTCCCTTTAATCACATGGGCTTTAGTTTTGCTAACGGGTCTATTATGTGATACTTTATCAAATGCCTTTTGAAAGTACATATACACAAAATCAACCGCACTGCCCTCATCAACCCTCTCCGTTACTTCATCAACGAGTTCAATCAAGTTCGTCAAACACGATTTTCCTTTAACAAATTCGTGCTGACTGTCATTTATTGTGTGTGTTGACATTTAGTTGCAGTCAATAAAGGATTAATCGCAACCTATTGGTGTCAAGTCCCAATCGATCTTGCAAACTGGTGACTTCAGCAAAGGACCTTGACCTACGAAAATCTGGATAGAGTGAAACTAATTGCCTCGGATGGACAAGATGCTAAACCCAGTCCGTTAAAGTAGAAAACTCGTTTCAGCGAGAGCATGAGTTTTCCCTCCAATAGTGCGAGTAAACATGGAGACTATCAGGCATTTGTTTGTTGTTTATTTCGCTGCCCTCACAATTCCATGGAATTATATATTGAAGTATTTTTAATCTTTCTTTTATTCCACATCCTCCAGCGTCTTTTCATTAAGGGTGTACTAAAATTCGTTGTATTCTTCCAAAGTCTGTCACTTTACATTAAAATGCAACCACGTCTTGTCTGCTCAATGCAGCCAAATTGCCTGTATCATTCTTGAATTTATTTTATCGTTTTCCTAAACTCTGCTTTTGCTTCTGGGCATTTTTGGAGATTGGGCTCTGTCACACAAAGTCCAAATCATTTCTACTAACTGTTTCTAAGAGTTTCTCCACAACTGATATTAGAGCCACTGGTCTATAAGTGTCTAATGCATTCCCCCTCCCTCCCACGGCAAAAACAACATACTGATTTCGTATCAGGACACCACAATGTCCGAACACAGAGTCTCTTTATCAATCAGCCCCAGGGAGCAGAGACATCACAGACCGGATGGCAAAAAATGAAACAGACCCTAGCCAAAGATAATAGTTAATAAAACTTCATCCTAGTCATTAGTTTCAGAGAACAGTAAAAGGGGTTATAATCAAAGAAATAAAAGAGAAATAACTAATGAAACGTCGTCGCAATCACTGTAGCTGGTCTCATCTTAGAGACTGGCTAAAGCCTGCCTCACAGTTGTACAAACCTATTTCTAGGTCTGTGGATAAACCGAGTTATGTGGTTCCAACAAAAAAGATTCCAAGAATAGTTGCCAAGTCTGTTTATTATTTAAGTCTCTTTCTGGTACAAGAATATCAGCCCAGAAATTACTTTTGCTCATAACGTGGAAAACTAAAGAACACATTCCAATGAAAGCCAACAACAACTCGCATTCATCGACCGCCTTTAATGTAACAAACATTCCCAAGGGGCTTAACCGGGGCGTGAGGAACAACGGGCACAAAAGAAATAAGAAGATATCAGAAGATGTGAGGAAAACCTCGGTCAAGGAGTGGGTTTAAGGAGGCTGCAAGAAATGGAAATGGAGAGACGGAGGGGATAAAGAAGAGTTTCCGAGATTAGAGTTTAGTTGTCTCATGGAACAACCACCAATGGCGGGATGAAGAGAGTGGAGGATGGTAAAATATAACAATAACTACTTGTATTTATGTAGCGGATTTAACATAGATAAATATCCTAAGGCGCTTCACAGAGGTATTCACAGACAAATATGGACCCTCGGCCAAAGAAGGGGATATTAGGAAGGAAGAGAAAATGTTCGAGCAAGAGATGGGTTTCATGGAATGTCTGAAATAAAGAAATAACTTGCATTTAAACAGCGCCTTTTACGACATCGGGACGTTCCAAACGCTTTGCAAGTACTTTTTGAAGTGTAGCCATTGTTGTCGTGTAGGAAACGTGACAATTTACACACAGAAAGCTCCCACCAACAGGAATGAGATAATAACAAGATAATATGTTTTAGTGATGTTGGTTGAGGAATACGAATTGGCCTGGAAAACTGGGAGTACTCTCCTGCTCTTCTTCAAATATTGCCCCTGGATCTTTTACATCCACCTGAGAAGGCAGACTGGTCATTTGTTTAACATCTCATTGGAAAGACGGCATCTCCGACAGTACAGCGCTTCCTCAGTACTTCTCTGCAGTATCAGCCTGGAATTTCTGTTCAAGTCTGTGGACTGTAATTCGAAATTACAACTTTCCGACTCAGAGGCGAGACTGCTACAACTGAACCGCGTCTGATACCTGCAAGGGGGAGGGAGAGATGGAGGGGCTTAAGGAGGGCATTCCGGAGCGTGGATATGGCTATCAAAAGCAGGCCCAATGGACTGTAGACGCAAAAACGGCCAAAGCTGGAGGCGCTGAGTGTGTGGGAAGGGCAGTAAGGCTGGAAGAGATTACAGAGATAGGTAGGTGTGAGGCCCTGAGGATATAAGTGTAAGAAAGAATAAAAATAAAATGCATGCTTAGGAGACTGGAAGCCCATGCAGATCACTCAGGACTTGGTGATTGGTGAGGGATTCATTGAACAAAAAGAGACGGTGAGAATTAAATCCGTGTCCAGGATGTGGAGATTGTGGGGTCAAAGATCGTGACTTTCCAATTTTTAAATGGATGATATTGTGGCTCATCTAAAACAGACTATTGCTCTGACGACACAAAGACATTGGAAGGGTCAAGAGAGGCGATGATTTTGTCAGCCTACATCTGAAAGCTGGTCCATGTCGGCGGACAATGTCAACAAAGGGCAGTTGAGAATGAGGAAGAGGATGGAGCCAAGGATTGAAGCTTTAGAGACATCAGATATAACGTTGATAGGGTGGGAAGAGAAGCTCCACCTGGATATTATCAGATAGGTGAGTGGAACCAAGCGAGGGTACAAAAGATGCCAATGATCGATGAATGAGGAGATCAGCGGTGGATTTCCTATAGGTGTGGAGGAGAGGGCGGAGATGGGGAGGGGTGGATCAAGGTGGGATTTATACTCCAGATAAAAAAATTCAAATGTTAGGCGATCGGGAAGTGGGAGTCAGTGAGGGTCAGTGGGCCGAGCAGGACGTGGTGCTGGTTGGAAGGTGAAGGTTGCGTAGCCAGGCAGGAGTGCACCAGAGGAATGGAGTCTGAAGGGGACAGAGGCATTGATGCCGGGTTTAATGGCAATGGACCGAGGAAGGAAAGACGGCGAGTGAGGGAAGCACGGGGCCTTTGTGATGGCGGTCAAATGGCGCAGCTCTGGGTTACAGGGGATCAATTTTACTGGAGCCGTCAACCAATGTAAAATAAACGGGTAAACATCTGCAGTAAAATAACGGAGAGAGGAATGGCAATGAAGCTTGTTCAGTGTCCGATCCCTAATATCACCCACAGTCATTTCTGTGCTACAATCCTCAACGTGGCCTTTAATTCAGTGTCAGAGACTCAAACATTTATATTTTAACTGGGAAACTGCAGGAACAGAGTGAAACGGGTCTGCTTGTGTCCCTGGATTCGGTGTAAACACGGAGAAATCGGTAATTTTTTTTAATGAATCGGCAGGATTGAACATGGTCAATTCAATTGTATGAAAACTGTAAATGGAGCCGCTCATTGTTGTTGGACCAGTCCTTTCTGAGCACAGCTTTTAACTTTATTCCGGAGAGAGGTCTCATTAAGATAATGCCCTGGACTTTGCGATGTTTGTGATATATCCCCGTCATTATTTACATTGGAGCCAACGCTGCTGATGTAATGTGTTTGTTCAAATGACTGTAACTAATAGCAATGATCAAGGGTATAACCATGCCAGTAGAGATTTATCCCCTGTATAAATCAGGCTCGTTGCAATGTATCAGCTCAGAGTTCCTGCCAGAGCTGCGGGATTCAGATCAACAGAAGTCGCCGTTTCTCAAAGAAATGGGATCTCCAGTAATGTTTCAGATAGAACGCATTTACTATCCTGTTCTTGCAGCCATTGGAGTTCCGGGTAAGCCGTTATCTTATCAGTGAATATTGTAAATCGGTCTTAACTGTGCTACTGTACTTGGCAAATTATTTTTGCCACCATATTTTAAACAGATGCCTGTTCTGTTCCATCAGTTGGATGATGGACTGTTTAATGCCTCTGGTCTTTCAGTCTTGTAGGAGCTTCATTATATCTTTCACATCCCATTCTCTGCTTCACTGTGGATGAATTCACTCTAAAATGTAATGTTTTGAGGTAATGTTTTATCAGTTTGCACTTCATCAATTGGAATCATGAGCCCTTCCATTTATCTGTAGATTATCAGCAGCAGCGGTGATGTTGGCGTTTTGTTAATTGAACAATGCCGCCATCTAACGCTGTACTTTATAATTACAGGAGAAGGAACTTGAATTATTGTGAGGTGTGTCTGGAAGAGGCATTCAATTCTGTTTCTTCCTTGCATTGTTGATGAAGTGAACAGTGTAGGTGAACAGGTGGAGATTTGGATGATCTGTCGAAACAGTAAATTGGTCACAGAAGCTTCACCATTTAACATACTGACACTGAGAATAGGATCGTTGGAACACGGGGCTGGTGAAGAGAAAACAGACGCAGGATGTTAGGATTTACTCGGTTATGAAAAGGGACATTGAGAAGGAGAGTAAAGGGAGTGCGGAGAGATAGAGAGCAGCGATAGAGAAAGAAACTGAGAAGGAAAACGAGAGGAAGGGGGAGAAGAACCAAGAGGAAGAGAGAGGGAAACAGAGAGAATGAGAGAGGGAGAGTTAGAGATAGCACCAGAGGTGTGAATGATTCATCGGAATGAACTGCTGAAACTTCCAGTACAATTATGAAGGGGAAATGTGATTTGAAGGTGTTATTAGGATGTTGTAAGATTGTGAGAGTTTTAATGTACTCGCGCCGGGTGTGTTTATCGCCATCAGGTCCTCAGTCTGTTTATGTGAACATGCCGTTTACTTCTTTACTGACTGAATACATAAAAACAATTGAACTGCATTTAAAGATTAAAATCAGTGATTTCCTGATCGCATTGAATTATTATATAGAAACTACATGTCAACTTAAGTGAATAAAGAGCGAGGCTAATTCAATTAATGTATTTGGATTTAGCTTTAATTGAATGTGCAAAGTAAATTTATTAAAAATATTCCTGAACCACCGAGTTGTTCTCTGATACTAATAACCATTGAAATCAACGGTTGAATTCATTAATTGTGTTCCTGGGACCGAAAGATTACATTTCCTCTGACAATCTGCTGCAGTCTCTCCCTGTGAATCTTGGCCTGTCCACCCACTGCATTGAATCATTTGTATCCTCCTCGGTTGCTTCAGTTTATCCGCTTTCCCACATCATCTGCTACAGACTCCGCTCCACCTCCTACATGTCCTTTCTCTTGTCTCCCTTCCAGTCTCACTCACTGGCTCGGCCTCCAGATGCCTCTTCCAATCCGATCCGAAGCCACAAAAACACCGCCGCGGATCTCGGTCTTTCCCGTCTTGTGCCAGCCCCTGTCGGCTCTCTTAACACAGAGCAACAAACCAGAAACACACCCCCACCCCGAACCAACCCGACCGCTCACATTATCGGCCCTCGCTCACTTTCTCGTCGAGCTGGAGCCCAAATCCGGATTTTACCCATTGGATCCCCAGTCCGTAAACACTCTTCTCACTTCCCCACCGGCACTGCATCCTCATTGGGCCCTTCCAGTGGATCGGCTGCTCAATTTGTTCACTTTCTGTATCAATTCCACAATTCATGATTGTAATTAAAAACATTTCTCTGCCCGAAAGCGCTGCCGAGGTCAGTGACTCAGTTTCCACCGTTTGATGCAGCAACAAAGCTGCAAATTTCACCCCAGATTTTGTCAAACTGCTGCTTTGGCTCCTGGTCTGATCAGTAATTTCTCTACTTCATTTTCTCTTCCTTACAGTTAACTTGATGGCGATTGTGATCCTGTCCCGAGGAAAGTGCGGACTCTCCAAATGTATCTCTCGCTACCTGGTGGCCATGGCAGCGGGAGATCTTCTGGTTGTTCTTACAGACGTCACAATGACGCGCATTATTCATATTCATTTCCCAGTTTCGTTCTTTACCATTACCCCCGTGTGCCGTCTCATTGCCAGCATGAGTTTAGCAGCCATAGCGGCCTCTGTCTGGTTCACAGTGGTTTTCACCTTTGATCGATTTGTGGCCATTTGTTGTCAGAAGCTGAAAACAAAATATTGCACCGAGAAAATGGCGGCTGCTGTTATCGGGGTGGTGAGTGCGCTGAGTTGTTCACTAAACCTTCCCTGGTACTTTGCATTTGACCCGGAATATATAATGGACAATGTACCCCGGGGTTGTGTCTGGAAACCGACATTTTTCACTTCACACATATGGGCAGCGTTTGACTTGTTTAACCTTGTATTAACGTCTTGTCTCCCATTCATTCTGATTTTGCTCTTCAATGTTCTCACCGCTACGCATATTTTAGCGGCCAGTAGAGTCCGCAGGGGACTCCGGGGCCGCAGCAATGGAGAGCATCACAAGGATCCAGAGGTGGAGAACCGAAGGAAATCCATCATTTTACTCTTCAGTATATCAGGCAGTTTTATATTGTTATTGAGTACACTTGTTTATTATGTTATCTCTCTGCGTATAACAAACGCCCAGTATTATACGGCCAATGACATTGAGTCAGTCGGATTCATGCTTCAACTTCTCAGTTCCTGCACCAACACGTGTATTTATGTTGTGACCCAGACTAAATTCAGGGAGGAGCTGAAGAACGGGATGAAATACCCACTGAATCTAATTATTAAATTAGTTAAATCATAGAAACATTTGATTACTTTTCATCCGAAATTAACTAAAAAGTCGGCAATTAGAGTAGATTTTCATATTTGGCGGTGGCGTAAGACGGGCGGTAACGGATCTGGCGCCCGTTATTCACCGCGCCTGATTTTACTATCAATTGACATCAATGAGTTCACTGAAGCAATTGATATCAATCCAATACATTACATCAATTTGTAAATACCAGACAGGAATTATATTTTACCCGACAAATGTGGTGTTGTGAAATGATGCAAGATGTGATTCTAACATGAAATGGTTTGCTGTTATCAGACTGGAAATAATATGACTTCAATATTAAATGTTTAATCCTGAAATGAATAAAATCAAATCCTGCTTTTCGGTTGATGATTATTTCCCATCACACACACTGCCCGGTGGGATGGACTGAGGGTGAGCTGTCAGGGTCAGACAGCGTCCTGTTCATTGGGACATTTGTTTTGACCAGAACAGAATAATAATGGACCAACACCCGGACCGTTACTAACTGGTAAAATATTAATGTAATTTCAAACTCCAGTGGGGAGTTCCGGAGATAGTTTCCTCTCTGAGCTGCTGTGCAGCAATGTTTACTCACTGCAGGGAGTTTAATGGGACATGAGGCTGGGCATGTTTACACAGATCTATAAGGAAACCTCCCGATACATTTCTGAGACGATCAGGCGGCTAGAGATTTCGCACGGCCGAAGCAGGCCAAGGGAAAGCTCTCCTGCTCCTCCTTGCTCCACAAAATATACGTTGAAAAGAAACTTCTCAGTGTTCTGGACCACGCATTGTCCATCGAAAGGGCGGCTCCTCCATCCATTTGTGCCCAACATTAAATAGTCTCCGACGTAGGTCATAATACTCTGATATACATATTACAAGTGCCCTGACCGGAAACAGGTGCGTGATGCATGGATCGCTCTTCTCAGGACCCTACCCATGATGGTGGAGGAGAGCCAACATCAAAGGGGCGGTAAGCGATCTAAAACCTTTTACTAGCCTCTACCACCCCATTTCCGCCAGGTGGGGATACTTTAAATTGGCCACACCTTTTCTGACTTCCGCCCTAGTATCAATCTTCGAAGCCCACAAGCTGGTCGAATTTCTCAAACTGAACCGGTTCAAAACACGTGGAGGGAAATTTTCATCATCGCTGGGGGCTGAACTGGTGGAGAAGATCACTCATCACCTTATAGAACCGGCCCGATTTTAATTTCTGCTCCGTCAGTCTTCCGCCCAATCAGTGAAAGTGAAATAACCCCATACGTCTCTGACCCCAAGGTTTGACAGGTGTGTGAATGACATCAGACAGTGTTTGCCAAACGCTAACCTGAATTTGGGCGAATGGATCTGTGTGTTCAGGTAAAAGGTGATAACCCCTTCCACAGAGACACGACCCCCTATCTGAGAGAGGCGGTGGAGGGCTTGTGAGAGATAATAACAAGTTTCGAACATCAGGGGTGTTAAGCAAAATTATAGCCTGTCAGAGGATAACTCTGCTCTGCGGCTCATGTGCAAATCAAACGGCTCTTGGTGAGCAACAGATAATTATAGGCAAATAAACGAATATTCGCCAACAACGCGTCCGATTGTGGCCTCATACCTAGAGATGTTAGCCACGCTGATCCATCGGTCTCATTGATATTCCTTGAGAGATATTCGAACGGTCCATCCGTCTCACTGGTATTCGGAGAGAGATATCTCGAACGATCCATCCGTCTCACTGGTACTCGGTGAGAGATATCTCGAACGATCCATCCGTCTCACTGGTATTCGGAGAGAGATATCTCGAACGATCCATCAGTCTCACTGGTATTCGGTGAGAGATATCTCGAACGGTTCATTGGTCTCACTGGTATTCGGTGAGAGATATCTCGAACGGTCCATCGGTCTCACTGGTATTCGGTAAGAGATATCTCGAACGGTCCATCGGTCTCACTGGTATTCGGTGAGGGATATCTGAAACGGGTTCTGGAATCCCCTGCTCCACCCCGATTCACAGTACAAATTCACCTTTACTTTCGAAGGACAGCTGTACACTTGGACCGTCCACCCTCAAAGTTCCCACAACAGCCCGGCTATTTTCTCTGCTCACATGAAAGGAGCTTTGTCAGGGCTGTGAATCCCCGGGCTGCCATCAATTATGTGGAATGAATCCTAATACAGACCGAGACACGGGAAGATCACCTGCGAATGGTGAGTGAGGTTTTCCATCGACTGGAGTCCTCTGGACTTAAGGTCAATCTTACTAAGTTGCAGATGATGAAACCTCAAATTAAGTTCCTTGTTGTCATCCAAGAGTCAAGGTCCCGGTCTGTAGACCAGGATAAAGTCAAAGATATCACCTCCTTACCACAGCCCACGAATGAGACCTCCCTGAACGTTTTCTGGGTATGACAGGTTGTATGGGGATTGTATCTCTGACTATACAGAAATTGCTGCTCCCCTGTATGGGCTTCTTCGAGCGGGAGTTGAACGGCAGTGGACAGAGAGGCACATCAACATTATCACCACCCTTAATACTAGACTTGCTAGTGGTCCGATGCTTGCCGCCCCCCGCCCCCACCATTATACAAAGGACTGTGCCCTTTATCCCCGTTCCCGATCTGAGAGTTCCGTCGCCATGCTTGGATGGGTCCATCATGCTAAGTCCAATCCTATTAATTTTACATCGGCTCCTTTCCAGACAGCACAGAATGAGAGAGGCAGGTACTTCCATTGTATTGCGCCCTCTCTAAGTCCCTCCACATAATTGGAGGTCACAAGGGTACAGTTTACACCCATCACAGTCCAGGGCTCTTTCAATCAAAAGACCGAATTAAAGAGGGAAATGTGTCTAGTGCCCGAATCACAGAATGGCCCGAATCCCTGATTGCCCGTCTTGTCCACCGAGACCCTCGAGGTCCCACCAGCAAAAGATATTCGGAGAATTTTTACTGACCCTGATCCAAAAAAGTTTA
This sequence comes from Heptranchias perlo, assembly GCF_035084215.1. Classification (NCBI taxonomy): domain Eukaryota; kingdom Metazoa; phylum Chordata; class Chondrichthyes; order Hexanchiformes; family Hexanchidae; genus Heptranchias; species Heptranchias perlo. The sequence continues at coordinate 2,857,150 of NW_027139442.1, read as the reverse complement.
AATCCCACAGAAAGTAGTCAGATTCCAAATTTGAGCCAAGATATTTATACAAAGGGGTGGTTCAAGGGAACTTCAGATGAGTGTAAATTGAAACGCTGCAGCTCTGCCTGTTACACTCGCAAGCCGTGTCATCAAATATAGCAAGTTTGGAGTTTGATACCAATAGTAGTGACAGTCCCCACACTGAGAAGGTTGTGTCTGGACACGCTGGCCGAGCAGATGCAGCACGTCCCTTCCAGCTGGACCGGACCACATCACCTGTCTCAGGTGGAGAATTTCCTGAATTGGAACCCTTTCGATCACAAGACCGTCAGAGAGTGGTCGACACGGAATGTTCTGAGGGTCCTGCAGGGAATGGAGAGGGTGGATCCGATCGGGCAGTTATCCAAAAAGACGGCCGAAGCCATTTAGTGGAAGGTCACATCACCGAAACTGACAACAGTCGCTAGGATGTAGCATGGATGATGGTGAAATGAGCCCTCCCAATACAATCTTTCCTGCACACAGCATCTCAGCACCACCGCGAGCTGCCCCGAGGCAGCAGCAGAGACAGGACCATCGTCCATCTTTTGGTGAATTGCCCCATAGCGCAGAAGGTGTGGACAGAGATGCGTTGGTATCTTTCCCGGTTCATCCCCAGCAGCTCGGTGACACAGGACGCTGTGCTCTACCGGTAGTTCCCTGGGACGCACTCCAAGGCAGATATCAACTGCTGCTGGAAGACCATCACCTCGATGAAGGAGGCCCTTTGGTCGGCCCGAAATCTGCTGATCTTCCAACGGCAGGAGCTGTCCACGACCGAGTGTTGCCGACTGGCACAATCCAAGGTCCAGGAGTACGTGCTGTAGGACGCACTGAGGCGAGTTACGGCCTACACAGAGGCTCTATGGGGAAAAGCCACCATGTGAGGCCATTTCACCTTGTATTGTACAGCATGTATTAGAAGATATGTACTGTGTTTTGAATTGTAAAGGCGAGATCGTAGTGTGTACGATCTGTATTGTGTTGTTTTTAATTGTAATAATGAATCGTAATGTGTACGATCTGGATTTTACTGCTTTGAATTGTAACTGTGATATTTACATTGACCTGTGTGTATCCATAAATTTTATGCAATAAAGACTATTTTGAAATATCAAAAAAAGAACTGTCTCACCGTGTCTAGTTGTATTTGACGGCGAACATTGGAAATATAGCCAGACGGTAAAGATGTGGGGAGATATAAAAAGAGCATCTATTGCAGGCATCAGGTGAGAAATAGGAATATTTTCTTAATGGTGGGAAATTAGGGACTGTAGAGGAACAAAGGGGTTTGGGTGTCCAGGTACAGCAATCACTAAAAACTAGTGCACATGTTCAAAAAAAGTGAAATATCCCAATTTCTCGGCTTTCATATCCCAAAGTACCGCTATCGGGTACTTAGCCAACTCTCTGGAATTTGCTGATAAAATCAGGCCCCACTGCCTCCATTGCTGGTCCGTTGCATACATCCAGCTCCCTCAGCATTAAAAAAGCTACATTCAATCATTCTGCTCATCCTGTGACCCAGGTCGAGAAGACTAATAGTGGCAGCAGGACTCTTTGTGAGTTTGGACATTTCTGTTTTTTATTCAGATTACTGTATTTGCAATGCTTCCTTTTTTTTTCTACATTTCTGTTTTTATTTCATTTAGCAGATTTTGCATTTTTAAACAAATTCTCCAAATCCTGTGGGCAGTGAGTGCTGACTTCGGGCCCTTTGATTGACAGCTCTCTCCTCCCGGCTCCAACACACTCCCTCCTGGGCTGACACCGAAAATCACGTGACACCCGGAAGCGGCCCTCAACTTTGCGGGCTGACGTCACGACGTGTACATCCAGCTCATTCAGCTCGGGCCCGCGGGATGCCGCGCATGCGCCGCGCAGTCCCTGTGCCGCATTGAATTCAGTGTCAATTAAAACACATGCAGAGATAAGATTCTAGGTAACATGTCCGAACGAATTAATAAGTGGACGTGAGACTACGTGAGATTGCAAAGTCAAAAGGTCGTGAAAATAGGTAGAAGGTTAAGCAAGGATAGGAGGGCAGTGAAATCAAAGGATCCAGCAAAAGATGAGTTGAGATGCAAAGTGAATTCAGCAGGATGAGGAGTCGCTCACTGCAGAGGCTGAGGGCGGAATGGAGTGACGATATCTTGATGAGAAACTTGGATGGAGCGATGGAAGGCATTTGAGAATGAGGATTTTAAAGGAGAGGTGAGAGAGCTGGAACAGAGTGAGTTCCTCAAAGGGGGAAAAGGTACCGGAAGTTTTGGATGAGTCATCAAGTTGTGATTTGCCACAATGGCCACAATGCCACTGCGGCAGTTTGGGAAAATATAGCCAAGCAGGACGCTTCACTAAGGAGCAAGGTGTTGTATCCTTACCAAGCGCCTCTCTACCCTTTTATAATATTTGTAAACAATTTTACAACACCAAGTTATAGTCCAGCAATTTTATTTTAAATTCACAAGCTTTCGGAGATTTTCTCCTTCCTCAGGCAAACGTTTGCCTGAGGAAGGAGAAAATCTCCGAAAGCTTGTGAATTTAAAATAAAATTGCTGGACTATAACTTGGTGTTGTAAAATTGTTTACAATTGTCAACCCCAGTCCATCACCGGCATCTCCACATCATGACTTTTATAATATGTGCACAGTGTTCCAAGTGTGGTCTAAACACGCTTCTATACAGGGTTAACATAACTTTTCAATCTATCCCTCTAGAAATGAAGCCCAGAGCTTTGTTAACTTTCTTTATGACCTTAATAACCTGTGTCGCTACGTTTCGTGATCTGTGTATCTGTACCACTAAATCCATGTGTTTTTCGATTCCATTTCGTCTCTTATTTTCCAAGGATTTATTCAGTTCAACAAAATGCATCACCTCAGACTTATCCATATTGAAATTCATTTGCCAATTGCATGCCAATTCTGAAAATGTATTAAAATCTTCTTGTAATTTGTTGCAGTCTTCCTCAGTTTGATGTCGTCCGCAAACTTCTAGCACCCATTGTCAGCATCAGGCACTCAAGCGTCAGGCACAGCACTGCAAAATACAACAACAAATTGCCTTAACCCAAACCTCAGAAGATCCCCTGCTACTGTAATGATCATTTCCCCTATTTCCAAAACAGCCATTCCGTGGACTATTTTAGCACCACATTCGTTGTCAACTTTATGTTCCATTCGATTAGAAATAAAAACTGGGATATCCAGAAACTGATAACAATTTAGTTACAGGGAAGCCTGTTATAATGAGTGTGCATGGGTATGTTTAATCTGACTCCGATATTGAGTTGGTATACAGTTGGTAATAATTATTTGAATTCTACTATGTTTCTCAACACTATTTCCTCTATCATCAGAAATTAAGGCGAGAACAAAATTAATGATATTAAGGTGCAGTGTTCCAACTCTCTCAGCCGAAGAAAACGGAAATACAAAGCTTGAGACCGTCGATGAAACGGATTGACACAGTTAGTGATGCGTCTGAAACCCTAATGTTCATTGCGAACATTTGAATGAGGATATGTTAAAGAACTTGAACTGCTCTGTTCCTTAACACCAGTTTCCTTCCTGCAGCGTTGTGAGAATGTGGCTGGGAGCTCACCTTTCCTGAAAAGAAAAGGGACTGGTTACAAAGGTAACATTGAAGACATGCGGGTGCATTTTCACGTTTATCCGACGGGCCGAAAACTGGCGGTAATGGATTGCCCGTTTTGCACACTACCCGGTTTTTGTTTCCAGACCAATGGTGAAAATTCAACCCATACAGTTTTAACTTTTACTCAATAGGAAGAGAGAGCCGTGGTTTATTTAGCCCCACTCTGCCGAATTGTAAAGTGGTGAATTATGGAGCTTGCATAGAATTAAACAGAATCTACAGCACAAGAACAGGCTATTGGGCCAATTGGTATAAGCCAGTGTTTATGCTTCACACGAGCCTCCTCCGACACCTAATCCTATCTGCATATCTTTCTATTCCCTTCTTCCTCGTTTACTTATCTAGGCTCCCCTTAAAGGTTTGGTCGTCTGGCTTGATGGTGATGGAGGAGTGAGGTCCATGTTGGGAAATGAGATCACAAATGAAGGTGGAATAAAATTCTGCTGCTGATGGCCCAAAGCGCCTCACGGATGTCCAGTTTTGAGCTTCTAGATCTGTTCTTAATCTATCTTCGGGGAGATTATAATGGGGAATAAGGAAATGAAAGAGGCGTTGAACAAATATTTTATATTTATCATCACAGATGATAAATATAAAATGGGGAACCACGGGTCTAATTAGAGGGAGGAACTTAAAGTAATTATGATTAGTAAAGAAAAAGTCATAGACAAATAAACGGGACTAAAAGCCGACAAATCCCCTGGCCTGCATCCTAGGATTTTTAAAGAGGTGGCTGCAGAGATAGTGGATGCATTGGTTTTGATCTGGCAGAATTCCCTAGATTCTACGACGGTTCCCCTGGATTGGAAGGTAGCAAATACAACTCCGTTAATCAAGAAACGAGGAAGAGACAAAACAGGGAACGACAGGCCAGTTAACCTGACATCACTAGCAGATAAAATGCTAGAATCCAATATTAAGAAAGTGGTAACTGGGCACTTGGACAATCATGATATGATTAGGCAGAGTCAACATGGTTTTGAAGGCGAAATCGTGTTTGGCAAATCTATTCGAGTTTTTTGATGATTTAACTAACAGGGTAGATAAAGGGGAACCAGTGGATATAGCATATTTGGAATTTCAAAAGGCATTCGATAAGGTGTGACATAAAAGGTTGTTACACACGGTAAGGGCTCATGGGATTGGGGGTAATATATTAGCATGGATAGAGGATTGGTTAACGGACAGAAAAGAGAGAGTAGTGATAAACGGGTCATTTTCATGTTGGCAGGCCGTAATTAGTGGCGTGCCGCAAGGATCAGTGCTTGGGCCTCAGCTATTTACAATCTATATTAATGACTTAGCTGAAGGGGCCGAGTATAATGTATCCACGTTTGCTGACGAAACTAGGCGAGGTTGGAAAGTAAGCAGTGCGAGGGACACAAAGAGTCTGCAAAGGGATATAGACAGTTTAAGTGAGTGGACAAGAAGGTGGCAGATGGAGTATAATGTGGGGAAATGGTGAGGTTATTCATTTTGGTAGGAAAGAAAGAAGAACGGAATATTTTTCAACTGATGAGAAACTACTAAATGTTGTTGTTCAGGGGCATTTGGATGTTGTTGTACAGAAACCCAAAAGTGAGCATGCAGGTACAGCAAGCAATTAGGAAGGGAAATTGTATGTTGGCCTTTATTGCAAGGAGTTTGGAGCATAAGAGTAAGGAAGTCTTGCGGCAACTGTACAGGGCTTTGGTGAGAACATACCTGGAATACTGTGTACAGTTTTGGTCTCCTTACCGATGAAGGATATACTTGCCTTGAAGGCGGTGTAACGAAGGTTCACTGGATTGATTCCTGGAATGAGACGGTTGACCTATGAGGAAAGATTGAGTAGAATGGGCCTATACACTCTGGAGCTTAGAGGAATGAGAGGTGATCTCATTGAAATATATAAGATTCTAAGAGGTCTTGACAGTGTAGTTGCTGAGAGGCTCTTTCCCCTGGCTGGAGAGTCTAGAACTAGGGAGCGTAGTCTCAAAAGGGTCGGACATTTAGGACTAAGATGAGGAGAAATTTCTTCACTCAGAGGGTTGTAAATATTTGGAATTCTCTACCCAGAGGTCTGTGGATGTTCAGTCGTTGAGTACATTCAAGACTGAGATAGATCATTTTTTGGCTCTCAGGGAATCAAGGGATATGGTGATCGGGCGAGAAAGTGGATTGGAGTGCGAAGATCAGCCATGATCTGATTGAATGGCGGAGCAGCCTCAAGGGACCGTACATGGTCTACTCCTCCTCCAATTCCTCATGTTCTTATCTCAATTCGAATGGTGGTAGTGCCACAGGACACAATGGATGGCGTCTTCAGTTTGAAGACGAGGTTTGTCCTCCATCAGGGCTCTGTGATGGTCACTCTTACGAATAGTGTCACAGAGAGATGCAACTGCAGCAGGTAGAATGGTGAGGACGAGGTCAAGTCGATCATTGGTCGCGTTGCTTCTTTCACCACCTTCTGCAAGCCCAGTCTGGCAGTTATTTCCTTCAGGACTCGGCCAGCTCGGCAAGTGGTGGTGCTACCGAGCCAGTTTGGTGATGGGCTTTGAGATCCCGCACCCAGAGTAGATTTTGTGCTATTGCTACCCTGAGTACTTCCTCCACGTGATGTTCAACTGTTCGGAGTACTGATTCATCGGCTGTGGTAGGGCGGTTGGTGGCAATAAACAGAAGCTTTTTTTGCCCATCTTTGACCTGAAGCCATGAAATTTGATTGGGCCCAGAGTCAATGTTAAGGACTCACAGGGCCACTCCCACCTGACTGTATACCACTTCACCGTCACCTCTGATGGGTCTATCATACCGGTGGAACATACCCAGAGATGGTGATTTTAGCTAATAGGTATGATTCTATATCACTATGTCAGGCTTTGCTTGACTTGTCTGTTGGACACCACTCCTAACTTTGGCAGCCGTAGCCAGATGTCAGTGAGATGGACTTTGCAGTGTCGGCTGGTCTGGGATTGTCTTCGTTGTGTCTGAATTTGATGCCGAGGTCACAGCCGAGTGGTTCCTCCGGGTTTAAACTTCTGATCCTTTTCTGTTGCCGTTTTATATAATCGTGTGGCTGGGCCAGTTCAAAGGGCTGTTCAGAATCAACCAAATAGGTGTATAGACGGCACATCTAGGTGATAGATTTCCTTCCATAAAGGGCATTAATGAAATAATTGGGCCTTTACAACAATCAGACATCTTCATGGTCACTTTTACAGAAAGCAACTTTTTATTCCAGATTTATTTAGTTTCTTAATTGAACTCAAATTCACACACTGCCATAGTGGGATTTGAACTCATGTTCCCTGGATCATTAGTCCAAGCATTGTGAATTGCTAATTTATAGTCCAGTAAATTAACCACTACGCTAAACTAACAATATCGATTCGGTACATAACAACCATTTGAAGTGAAAGTGTTTGATTCAATCTGTTTGTTCAACTATCTGTAACTAATATCCCTGAGCATGTATCCCAACTAATTGATTCCCGGGAGGGTTCCATCTGCTATATCTAAGGCACTGTTGAACTATTCAGCACTTTCGCTCATTCAGATTCTTGATTTCAGCACCTCAGTCATCGTTGCTTCTCACAGAAAATGGGATATCCAGTAATTTTTCAGCTGGAACTAATTTACTACCCTGTTCTTGCTGCCGTTGGAGTCCCTGGTAAGTTTTTAAAACGAGTTATTAAATGTAAAAATCAGTGTGTAACTTTTCCTCCTGCTGCCTGCTTCGTATTTCTTCGTGTGTTTTTCTTATGCCATTGTCCTACTTATTGGTATCAGTTACATTTGTAATAATGTCTTGTCTTTTTAATGCGAGTTCTCTGTTGACAGGATGAGGTTTGTTGAATCTTCATCACGAGTGGAATTGGCGCAGTGATGTTCTGTCGGTGGGCTTTCTAATCTCCCATGTCAAGCAGACACTAGCCTCAGATCAGCAATACTTGTTGATTGGATTCTGGCAATTTCATGATGCAGCTCAATTTTATAACAGTTTAATATGGGAAACAATTACTCTTCTTGTTTAAGGTTTACTCAAATACATTGCGGAGAAAAAATTCTTCACAAGTGAAATCTGGCATTAATCGATGAATCTCTACTGAAGTGCGATATGGAAGGTTATTACTCAGCTCCTGTTATGTATTGGATTGAAAGTGAAGCAGTTTAATATCATGTTCAGTTTTACTGTGTTTTAATGTTCAGTATGACTGCGTCATAATAGTTCATTCTTCACCTACTTCAACACTGTTCTAATTGCAAGCATATACTTCTCAAATCAAAGGGGGCGTGTTATATGATCACCTTTATTATCCACTACTTACAATTATTTTGTGGTTGATAGAGAGGAGGAAAGCTGTAGACTGCAGGAAGGTATCAATGGACTGGTCAGGTGGGCAGAAAAGTGGCAAATGGAGTTCAATCCAGAGAAGTGTGAGGTAATGCATTTGGGGAGGGCAAACAAGACAAGGGGATACCCAATAAATAGAAGGATACCGTGAGGTGTAGAGGAGCCAAGGGACGTTGGAGTGCACGTCCACGGATCCCTGAAGGTTGCAGGATAGGTCGATAAGGCGATTGAAAAGGCATATGGGATGCGTTTCTTTATTAGCCGAGGCATAGAATATGAGAGCAGGGAGGTTATGTTCGAATTGTATAAAGCATTAATTGGCCACAGCTTGATACTGCGTACAGTTCTTTTCACCACATTAGAGGAAACATGTGATTGCATTGGAGCAGCACAGAGGAGAATTACGATGATATTGCCAGCGCTGTAGAATTTTAGCTATGCGAAAAGATTGGATGGGCTGGGGTTGTTTTCTTTGGAACAAATGAGGCTGAGGGGAGATATTTTTTATGCGTTCATGGGATGTGGGCGTCGCTGGCGAGGCCAGCATTTATTGTCCATCCCGAATTGCCCTCGAGAAGGTGGTGGTGAGCCGCCTTCTTGAACCGCTGCAGTCCGTGTGGTGAATGTTCTCCCCCAGTGCTGTTCGGAAGGGAGTTCCAGAATTTTGACTCAGCGACGATGAAGGAACGGCGATATATTTCCAAGTCGGGATGGTGTGTGACTTGGAGGGGAACATGCAGGTGGTGTTATTCCCATGTGCCTGCTGCCCTTGTCCTTCTAGGTGGTAGAGGTCGCAAATTTGGGAGGTGCTGGCGAAGAGACCTTGACGAGTTGCTGCAGTACATCCTGTGGATGGTACACACTGCAGCCACTGTGCGCTGGTGGTGAAGGGAGTGAATGTTTAGGGTGGTGGATGGGGTGCCAATCAATCGGGCTGCTTTGCCCTGGATGGTGTCGAGCTTCTTGAGTGTTGTTGGAGCTGCACTCATCCAGGCAAGTGGAGAGTATTCCATCACACTCCTGACTTGTGCCTTGTAGATGGTGGAAATGCTTTGGGGAGTCAGGAGGTGAGTCACTCGCCGCAGAATACCCAGCCTCTGACCTGCTCTTGTAGCCACAGTATTTATATGGCTGGTCCAGTTAAGTTTCTGGTCAATGGTGACCCCCAGGATGTTGTTAGTGGGGGATTCGGCAATGGAAATGCCGTTGATTGTCAAGGGGAGATGGTTGGACTCTCTCTTGTTGGAGATGGTCATTGCCTGACACTTGTCTTGCGGATATAAAATTATGATGGGAATAGATAGAGTGGATAGGGTGAGCCTATTTCTCTTTGCAGATGGGTCATTGATCAGGGTGCATACATTTAAAGTAATTGGTATAAGGACTAGACGGGAGCTGAGGAGAATGTTTTTCACCCAAAGCGTAGTGGGGGTCTGGAACTCACTGCCTGAAACGGTGAGAGAGGCTGTAACCCTCAACTCATTTAAAAAGTACTTGCATGTGCACTTGAATTGCTGTAACCCACAGGACTACGGACCAAGTTCTGGAAAGTCGGATTAACCTCGATAGCTCTTTTTCGACCTGCACGGACACGATGGGCCGCATGGCCTCCTTCTGTGCTGTAACTTTCTATGATTTTATGAAGCTATGATACTCATTGGTTTCAGACGTTACTTGCCCTGTAATGAAGAAGTCTGTCCAGCAGGTGTCTTCCGCCCAAGGGGGCTAATGTTGACTGTGTGACAATGTAAAACGGGTTCGAGCGAATCGGCATCCGGTTTTACATTTCTCCCTGTTTTTATTTCCATTGAAATCAATGTTGTCGCTTCCCTATCACCCGTGTGGCACTACTGGAAAAAATCAAAATCTATGATGATGTGTGTTAAATTAGAAGGAACGATCTTATGCATTTAACTGGAAAAAATCCCTCAGATTTTGTCACTGGAGGTTGCACATGATGAGCACTTGCGCCTGAATTTCCACCTTGATTCTCCGGATCTGATATATTTGCATGTATCCCTGTGATATTTTTGATGTGCGCGTGTGCACGGTCCAGCATCCCTTGTAAGTTGCATTGTTGCTTCTCTTCAGTGTAGGAATGTCACATAACATTGGTCCAGAATTCCATTTATGCAGTTTCTTCGGGGTTGACGCCGATATTTCGCTGAATTTATGGCGGAAAATCGGGAGAAACACATTGATGTTGTAACCCTTTATGTTTAAAGTCTCAGCTATCAACAGGATACGAGAAATTAGATATTATTTGTTGAGAGACACGGAGATAGGGAGAGAGCGATTGAAAGGGTGAGAGACACAAGCAGAGGAAGAGAGGGAGAGAAAGAAGGAGAGGGAGGCAGAGGCAAACGAAGAGAGAGAGAGAGTAAAAGAGAGGTGCAAAGAGAAAAAGAGCGAAAGGAAGCGAGGTGGAGGTAGAGAAAGAGGGGGACAATTTAAAATTGTCTCGAATGAAGCTAACAAACCCACAGCAGTATTTTTCTTTATGTAACCTACATTTACTGTAAGTGTGTAGCCGGATTGAAAGGGTTTCTTGTGTTTAGTTCATGTCTCGTTCTTTAGTTCATGTTAAGTAAACATCTGTTAGCTGATGCCGTGTAATAAACTCTTTGTAGAGTTTCCCAGCTCTTCACTGATATTGATGAGTTTACTCGTCTCCGCACTGTGATCCCTCAATTCGTCATTGAGTTGTATTATTTGAATATTCCCTCCACTGCGTCTCCCAGTTCATTGTTGATAGGCACTGTTAGCTTTTTCAATTACTTTACTCTGAGTTTTTCAATGATTTTCTTGTTTTGATCTTCCACTATACTGTATCCTCCCATTTCAATACTGCTTACTGTTGCTTTATAATTACCTTATGGGAAGTTCTTAATTCATCACTGATTTCTCCTGTTTAATTTTCCCTCTCTGTAACTCTCAACTCATTGATGCATTTTGTTATTTATTGATTTATTCTTTTGACTGAAATCTTGCAATTCAAGATTCATTTTATTTTTCATTGTTCCATTTCTGAATCATCTGATACGTTGTAAATATTTATTGATCACTTTAACCCCTTGTTATAATTTCACATATTTTCATTGATTCAGGTTATTTTATTTTTCCGCTTAATGTGATGCCCTAATTCAAAATTATGTTTTGTTCATTTTCTCCTTTCTTGTAACTTCACAATCCATAAATAACGTTTGTTATTTTGTTTCGTAGTGTCATAGAATCATTGTCGATACAGCACAGGCCGAGGCCAATTGGCCCACCGTTCCTGTGTCGGCTCTTTGAAAGAGCGATCCAATTATTCCCATTGCCCTGCTCTTTCCCCATAGCACTCTATGTCTTTCCCGTCAGGTATTTATCTAATTCCCCTTTGAAAGTTACTATTGAATCTGCTTCCATCACCCTTTCAGGCATTGAATTCTAGATCATTACAACTCGCTGTGTAAACAATGTTCCCTCAAGTCGCCTCTGGCTCTTTTGTCGATCACCTTAAATCTGTGTCCTCTCGTTACCCACCCTTCTGCCACTGGACTCAGTTTCTCTTTATTTACTCTATCTAAACCGTTCATGATTTTCAACATCTCTATCAAATCTCCTCTTAACCATATCTATTCTAAGGAGAACAATCCCAGCTTCTCCAGTCTCTCCAGATGACTGAAGTCCCTCATCCCTGGCACCATTTTATTAAATCTCTTCTGCACCCTCTCTAATGCCTTGACATTCTTCCTAAAGTGTGGTGCCCAGAATTGGACACAATACTCTAGCTGAGGCCTAACCAGTGTTTTATAAAGGTTTGGCAAAACCTCCTTGCTTTTGTACTCTGTGTCTTTATACATAATGCCCAGGATTCCATATGCTTTGCTAATAGCCTTCCCAACTTGTCCTGCCTCTTTCAAAGATTTGTGTATGTACACGCCCAGGTCTCTCTTTTCATGCACCCCTTAAGAGTAGAATGATGGGACAGTAATTGGCCGGATTGGATTTGTCCTGATTTTTCTGAACAGGACATACCTGGGTAATTTTCCACATTGTCGATAGATGCCAGTGTTGAAGCTGTGCTGGAACAGCTTGACTAGAGGCGCAGCTAGTTCTGGAGACTCTCAGCATATAGCCTGTTAAGCCCTCTTAGATTCTTAAATGTTTCAATGAGATGACCTCTCATTCTTCTAAACTCCAGGGAGCAGAGGCCCAATTATTCAATCTTCCCTCATGGGTCAACACTCTCATCCCAGGAATCAATCTAGTGAACCTTCATTGCACCGCCTCTAAGGCAAGTATATCCTTCCTTAGGTAAGGCGATCAAACTGCACACAGTACTCCTGTTGTGGTCTCACCAAAGCCCTGTAGAATCGCAGCAAGACTTCTTTACTCTTGCACTCCAAACCCCTTGCAATCAAGGCCAACATACAATTTTCCTCCTAATTGATTGCTGTACCTGCAAGGTAACTTTCTATATTTCGTGTACAAGGACACCTCAATCCCTTTGAACACCAACTTTTAATAATTTCTCACCACTTAACAAATATTCAGTTTTTCTATTTTTCCTACCAAATTGAATAATCTCACTTTTCCCTACATTATACTCCATCTGCCAACTTTTTGCCCATTCACTTAACCTGTCGATAGCACTTTGCAGACACTTTGCGTCCTCCTCACTGATTACTTTCCCACCTAGCTTTATTAATAGCGGCTTGGAGGACAAAAGCAAAGAAGTTATGTTGAACCTTTATAAAACACTGGTTTGGCCACAACTGGAGTATTGTGTCCAATTCTGGCATCGCACTTTAGTAAGGATGTGAAGGTCTTAGAGAGGATACAGAAAAAAATTACTGGAGCCGTTACAGGGATGCGGGACTTCAGTTACCTGGAAAGTCTGGAGAAGCTGGGGTTGTTCTCCTTAGAGCAGAGAAGGTTGAGAGGAAATTTGATAGAAGTGTTCAAAATCATGAAGGGTTTAGATAAAGTAAATAAAGCGAAATTGTTTCTATTGGCTGAAGGGTTGAGAACCAGAGGACACAGATTTAAGGTGACTGGCAAAAGAACCACAGGTGACGTATTGAAAAACTTTAATACGCAGCGAGTAGTTATGACCTGGCATGGCTGCCTGAAAGGGTGGTGGAAGCAGATTCAATAATGGCTTTCAAAAAGGAATTGGGTAAATACTTGAAGGAAAAGAAATGGAGGCCCACGGGGAAAGAGCGGGGGAATGGGACTGACTGGATTGCTCTTACAAAGAGCTGGCACGGGCTCGATGGACTGAATGGCGTCCTTCTGTGCTGAAACGACATTGTGATTTTATGATACTATGATTTATTTAATCATTTCCTGTAATGCATCAATTATTATCATTTTCTAATTTTTAATTGCTTGCGCATATTTACAATCTCCCCATTCGTTGCCTATTGTATTCTTTTCAATAATTTCTATGCTATTCATCTGAGTTTAATGTATATCGGTATTCAGTGGATGACAGTGAATTTCGTAATCCTTAATCAGTAAAAGATGATGCATTATTTCTGAGCTTCTGCTTTCTAATTTTTATATTTCAATTATTACTTTAATATTAGGAGAAATTGCCCAGAATACTTGTGAATAAAAAGCAGGTATCAATGGGGCAGGGAGCACAAAGTTGTAATCTCCTCATAATGTTCTGCTGCACAGACTATCAGGGAGACTTTAATGCTCATTTTTTTCTTTATTTAACAGTTAATTTGGTGGCGATTGTGATCCTGTCCCGAGGAAAGTGCGGTCTCTCCAAATGCATCACTCATTACCTGGTGGCCATGGCAGTGGCGGATCTCGCAGTGATTATCACCGATGTGATAATGCATCGGATTAATAATATGTATTTGCCAATTAATTTCTTGTTCCTAACTCCGGTGTGCTCACTCAGACTTGTGCTGTATATTGTCTCCCTTGACTGTTCGGTTTGGTTCACAGTCGCATTCACCTTTGATCGATTTATAGCAATTTGTTGTCAGAAACTCAAACCAAAATGTTGCAGTCCGAGAACTGCGACTGTGATTATATCAGCCGTGTGTGTGGTGAGTTTTTCGAGAAGCATTCCCGTTTTCTTTGTATACAGGCCTGTCTTTGTACTTAACAATATCCCATGGTACTGTATTGGAAAAGCGGACTACTGGACTTCAAGCTTCTGGAGGGCATACGAGTGCATCGATAGTATTTTAACCCCTTTATTACCGATCTTATTGATCTTAGTGTTCAATGCTCTAACCGTCAGACATATTATAGCGGCAAATAGAGTCCGCAGGCGACTCCGGAGCAACAGCGAGGATCACAATGATCCAGAAATGGAGAACCGGAGAAAATCCATGATTTTGCTGTTCGCTCTTTCAGCCAATTTCATACTGTTGTGGATGACGTATCTTGTGCATTCCTTCAGTTGGCAATTGAAAAACTATAATTACAGAAACAAATATTTGAATGATCCCGTGTACATCGCCCAGCAGTTTGCCTTTATGCTGCAACTTCTCAGCTGCTCCACAAACACGTGTATCTATGGACTGACACAGAGGAAATTCAGGGAAGAGCTGAAGAATGGGGTAAAATTCCTCTTTACACTAAATGGGAAATTATTTACATAATAATAAAACATGGCGAAGGGTTTCAAGCTTTATAATTGTTTTTGTTCTATTCTATAAAGCTCTGGAGGCATGTCTTGAGAAGAATGAAGTCTTGCGTCATTTATTTTGATGGGCAGAGATACGACAGATAATATGTACCATAAAAAATGCATGATAATGCTAACGGGAAGGGGTGGCATTAAACACGTATCTGACATGAAGCTTTCTTATTGTAATCAGGTCACTGGACCTGTGTGTTTACAAGCAGTAACACTGACCTCCCGTTATAGGTAAAACGAGGTGCGGCTTCCAAAACCCTCCTTTAAAATCAGAAATAACCAAACAAAATAAAAGCGGTAAATTAGGTGAAATAACCATTCCACGGTAGCACCACTACTGACCGAGCTGGTCGAATCCTGAAGGACATAACTGCCAGAATGGACCTGCGGCAGATGGTGCGCAAACCAACACGAGGGAAAAACCTACGTGACCTCGTCCTCACCAATCTACCTGTCGCAGATGCATCTATCCATGACAGTATTGGTAGGAGTGACCACCGCACAGTCCTTGTTGAGACGAAGTCCCGTCTTCACTCTGAGGACACCATCCATCGTGTTGTGTGGCACTACCATCGTGCTAAATGAGATCGATTCAGAACGGATCTAGCAGCTCAAAACTGGGTATTGATGAGGCGTAGTGGGCCATCAGCAGCATCAGCGTTGTAATCCAGCACAATGTGTAACCCATGGCCTGGCATATTCCTCAATCTACTATTACCAACAAGCCAGGAGATCAAACCTCGTTCAACGAGAAGTGTAGAAGAGCATGCTGGGAGCAGCAACAGGGCGTCCCTAAAACTGAGGTCCCGACTTGGTGAAGCTACAACACAAGACTACATGCATGCTAAACAGCGGAAGCAACATCCTATAAACATAGCTAAGCAATTCCAAAAACAACGGATCAGATGAAAGCTCTGCGGTCTTGCCAAATCCAGTCGTGAGTGGTGGTGGACAATTAAACAACTAACAGGAGGAGGATACTCCGTGAATATCCCCATCCTCAATGACGGCAGAATCCAGCACGTCAGTGGAAAAGATAAGGCTGAAGCGTTTGGAACCATCTTCAGCCAGAAGTCCTGATTGGATGATCAATCTCGGCCTCCTCCCGATTTCCCCACCATCACAGAAGCCAGTCTTCAGCAATTTCGATTCACTCCACTTGATATCAAAAAACGGCTGACTGCACTGAATGCAGCAAAGGCTATGGGCCCCGACAACATCCCGGCTATAGTACTGAAGTAATGTGCGCCTCTGCCAAAGCAATTCCAGTACAGCTACAACACTGGCATGTATCCGACAATGTCGAAAATTGCCCACATATGTCCTGTCCACAAAAAACAAGACAAATCCAATCCGGCCAATTACTGCCCCATCAGTCCATTGTTAATCATCAGCAAAGTAATGGAAGGTGTCGTCCACAGTGCTGTCAAGCGTCACTTACTCACCAATAATCTGCTCACCGATGCTCAGTTTGGGTTCTGTCAGAACCACTCGGCTTCAGACCTCATTACAGCCTTGGTCCAAGCATGGACAAAAGGGCTGAATTCCAGAGGAGAGGTAAGAGTGACTGCCCTTGACATCAAGACAGCATTTGACCGAATGTGGCACCAAGGAGCTCTCGTAAAATTGAAGTCAATGGGAATCAGAGGGAAAACTCTCCAGTGCCTGGCGTCATACCTAGCACAAAGGAAGATGGTAGTGGTTGTTGGAGGCCAATCATCTCAGCCCCAGGACATCGCTGAATGAGGTCTGGAGCCGATTGGTCGATGACACCTTCCATCACTTTGCTGATCTCGAGAGGAGACTGATGGGGCAGTAACTGACCAGATTGGATTTGTCCTGATTTTTGTGCACGTGACCTACTTGTGCAATTTTCCACTGAGTCGGGTAGATGTCATTGTTTTACCTGTACTGGAACAGCTTAGGTCGGGGCAAGGCTTGCTCTGGAGCACAGGTTTTCAGCAGCACTGTTGGGAAGTTGTCGTGACCCGTAGCTTTTGTCATGTCTAGTGCACTCAGCCATTTCTTGTTATCACGTGGAGTGAATGGACTTGGCTGAAGACTGTTACCAGTGATGGTGGGGGATAGCGGGAGGAGGCCGGAAAAGATCATCCACGAGGCATTTCTGGCTGAAGATGGTTGCAAGCACATCAACCTTTGCTTTTACACTCAGGGAATCAAGAGATATGTGCGTCGGGTGGGAAAGTGGAGTTAAGGTCGAAGATCAGCCATGAGCTTATTGAATGATGAAGGAGGCTCGAGGGGCCACATTTCGTACTCCTGCTGCTATTTCTTATGTTCTTTTGTTCCCATGTGGTGGGCTGTGTCTCATTGAGGATGGGAATGTTCATCGAGTCTCCATCTCCCATTAGTTGCTTAATTTCCGAACACCATTCGCGAGTGGATGTGGCAGGATATCAGAGCTTTGATCGGATGGGTTGGTTTGCGGATTGCTCAGATCTCTGCATAGCATGGTGCGCTCATTGTTTATAATGCATGGTGCTCTCACTGTTTATAATGCATGCTAATCCTTTGTTGTAGCTTCACCAAGTTGGCACAAGATTTTCAAATACGGCCGGTGCTGCTCCAGGCATGGTTTTCTACATTCCTCATTGAATCAGGTTTTGTCACCTAGCTTGATGGTGATGGAGAAGTGAGGGATAAGTTGGGCCCTACGGTGACAAGCTTGTTGTGGCATTCCATTATGCTGCTGATTAGGGCCCACAGCGCCTCATGGATGCCCGGTTTTGGGCTGCTGGTTTGTTAATAATCTATCCCACTGAGCAGGGTGGTAATGCCACACGACACGATGGAGGGCGTTCTCGGCATGAGGACAGGTCTGATTCTCTGTGTATGCCAGACCATTGCTTGACTGGTTTGTGAGTCAGCTCTCGCAACTTTGACACCAGTCCCCTGTAGATAGCGAGGAGGACCTTGCAAGGTTCACGAGGCTGGGTATGCCTTTTTGAGTCCTAATTCAATGCCGAGGTCGCCGGCGAGTGGTCCGTACAGTTTTTTTTCTTGTTTTGATACAGCGGAGTGGATTAAAAGGCCACAATAGAGGGCAGTAAAGAATCAACCACATTGGTGTGGGACCGGAGTCACACACATACCAGATTGGTTAAAGGGCAGGTTTCCTTCCCTTTAGGACATTGATAAACCGGTTGGGTTTTTGTGACAATCGGTTAGTTTCATGTTCACACTGGGGCGGATATTAACTTTGTGCGGTAGTTTAAAAGGTGTGATAACGAGTGGACAGCTAAAAGTACAATGCAGGAGGGATGTTCAACGGGCGACAAACTCGCTATCACGGGTTTAATGCTATGGCACAAAGTTAATATCGCCCCTTTTACTGATAACAGCTTTTTTTCACATTTTTGAACTGAATTCAAATTCTCAAACTGCCGTGGTTGGATTTAAACTCAAGTTTGTGGATTTTTAGTCCGGAGTTTTGGATTACTAATCCAGTAAAATAACCGCTATGTTAATATAAACGCTGATCGAGCTCGCTGCCGATCCGCTGTTTCACTGGTTTTTCAGTGCTGTGAGACTGAAAAAGTTCATCATTATATTTAACATGGACCACACGGCATCGGACCACTAGGCACCGGACACGACAACGGCAAAACACCAAGCCCAGTCGACCCTGCAAGGTCCTCCTTACTAACATCTGGGGACTTGTGCCAAAATTGGGAGAGCTGTCCCACAGACTAGTCAAGCAACAGCCTGACATAGCCATACTCACAGAATCATATCTTTCAGCCAACGTCCCAGACTCTTCCATCACCATCCCTGGGTATGTCCTGTCCCACCGGCAGGACAGACCCACCAGAGGTGGCGGTACAGTGATATACAGTCAGCAGGGAGTGGCCCTGGGAGTCCTCAACGTTGACTCTGGACCCCATGAAATCCCATGGCATCAGGTCAAACATGAGCAAGGAAACCTCCTGCTGATTACCACCTACCGTCCTCCCTCAGCTGATGAATCAGTCCTCCTCCATGTTGAACACCACTTGGAGGAAGCACTGAGGGTATCAAGGGCACAAAATGTACTCTGGGTGGGGGACTTCAATGTCCATCACCAAGAGTGGCTCGGTAGCACCACTACTGACCGAGCTGGCCGAGTCCTGAAGGACATAGCTGCTGGACTGGGCCTGCGGCAGGTGGTGAACGAACCAACACGAGGGAAAAACTTACTTGGCATGGGTGGAGGATTGGTTATCAAACAGGAAGCAGAGAGTTGGGATAAATGGTTCATTTTCGGACTGGCAACCAGTAACCAGTGGTGTTCCACAGGGGACGGTGCTGGGTCCCCAACTCTTTACAATCTATATTAACGATTTGGAGGAGGGGACCGAGTGCAACATATCAAAATTTGCAGATGATACAAAGATGGGAGGGAAAGTAGAGAGTGAGGAGGACATAAAAAACCTGCAAGGGGATATAGACAGGCTGGGTGAGTGGGCGGAGATTTGGCAGATGCAATATAATATTGGAAAATGTGAGGTTATGCACTTTGGCAGGAAAAATCAGAGAGCAAGTTATTTTCTTAATGGCGAGAGACTGGAAAGTACTGCAGTACAAAGGGATCTGGGGGTCCTAGTGCAAGAAAATCAAAAAGTTGGTATGCAGGTGCAGCAGGTGATCAAGAAAGCCAACGGAATGTTGGCTTTTATTGCTAGGGGGATAGAATATAAAAACAAGGAAGTATTGCTGCAGTTATATAAGGTATTGGTGAGACCGCACCTGGAATACTGCATACAGTTTTGGTCTCCATACTTAAGAAAAGACATACTTGCTCTCGAGGCAGTACAAAGAAGGTTCACTCGGTTAATCCCGGGGATGAGGGGGCGGACATATGAGGAGAGGGTGAGTAGATTGGGACTCTACTCATTGGAGTTCAGAAGAATGAGAGGCGATCTTATTGAAACATATAAGATTGTGAAGGGTCTTGATCGGGTGGATGCAGTAAGGATGTTCCCAAAGATGGGTGAAACTAGAACTAGGGGGCATAATCTTAGAATAAGGGGCTGCTCTTTCAAAACTGAGATGAGGAGAAACTTCTTCACTCAGAGGGTGGTAGGTCTGTGGAATTTGCTGCCCCAGGAAACTGTGGAAGCTACATCATTAGATAAATTTAAAACAGAAATAGACAGTTTCCTAGAAGTAAAGGGAATTAGGGGTTATGGGGAGCGGGCAGGAAATTGGACATGAAGCTGAGTTCGGATCGGTCAATGCCCTGTGGGTGGCGGAGAGGGCCCAGGGGCTATGTGGCCGGGTCCTGCTCCGACTTCTTGTGTTCTTTAGATTTGTGGTTGGGATCAGATCAGCCATGATCTTATTGAATGGCGGAGCAGGCTCGAGGGGCCGATTGGCCAACTCCTGCTCCAATTTCTTATGTTCTTATGTTCCTATGAAGCATTTTATTGATTGGGATCAGCTTCATCTTAAGAAGTGTTTCCTGTGTCCGAATTTTGAAAGATTGGTGAGGCGTGTGACACATATATGAAACACAAATATTACATCTCTGAGTTACCCTATCGCTTTGTAAGATATTGGACAGTGCAGAAATACGAATATCCAGTTTATATTATCAGGGGAACTACTGTTACGTCCCTGGGTTGCACTATCGTATTGATAGATAAGGGGCAGTGCAGGAGCAGGAATGTCCAATTCAGAGCAGGTGGAACTATTGTTCCGTCCCTGGGTTACTTTATCGTATTGTTAGATATGGGGCCGTGCAGACACACCAATATCCAGTTCAATTTAAAACGGGAACTATTGGTGCATCCCTGAGTTAGACAACCGCATTATTAGATATTGGACAATAAGGAAACAAGATTACCCAGTTCAGATTCTAAGGGGATCTATTGATGCATCCCCGGGTTACAATGTCATATTGATAGAAAAGGGGCAGAGCGGAAACACCAATATACAGTTCACATTGTGAAGAGGAACTAGTGTTACATCCTTGGGATACACAGTCATATTGTTCGATATGCGGCAGTTCAGAAACACGAATATCCAGTTAATTATAAGGGGGAACTATTGTTACATTTCTCCGTTCCTTTCGTATTGTTAGAAATTGGAGAGTACAGAAACATGAATATCCGGGGCAGATTATAAAGGGAACTATGGATGCATGCTTGGGTTACACTGTCATATTACTGAATATTGGTCAGTGAAGAAACTTGAATATATAGTTCAGATTATCAAGGGGAACTGTTGTTACATTATTGAGTTACACCATCGTATTGTTGGATATGGGGCAGTGCAGACACACCAATATCTAGTTCCGATTAAAACGGGAAATATTGATGCATCCTTGGATTAGACAATAGTATTGGTAGATATTGCACAATGCAGGAACACGAATACACAGTTCAGACAAAAAGAGGAACTATTGTTACATCCCTGTGTTTCACGATCATATTGTTAGTTATTGGGGAGTGCTGAAACGTGATTATCAAGTTCATATTTTAAAAGGGAATTGGTTATAAAGCGAAGGGATATACAATCATATTCTTCGATATTGGACAGTGCAGAAACACACGTATCCGGTCAGATTATAAGGGGGAAAATATTGTTACCTTCCTGGATTACACTCTCATATTGTTAGATATTAGGCAGTGCAGAAAGAGGAACAGCAATTTGAGATTATGAAGGCGAACTATTGATACAGCCCTGGGTTACACTATCGTATTGCTAGATATTGGGCAGTGCAGACACACCAATATCCAGTTAAGATAATAAAGGGGAACAGTTTTTACAGTTGGGTTACAGTACCGTATTGTTCATTCCAGAACAGCACAAATCTCAATCTAGGATTTTACAGAACTGGGGGAGGCCATTTGGCCCATCGTGTCACTGCCAGTTCATGGTTGAGGCAATGCAAAATATGCCATTGCAAACTTTCTTCCAAATGCTCTTTTTTTCATCAATTTCAAATATTATATTCAATTTTCTCTTAAATGATGCAATGGTAAAAATTGTAATTGTCTCTTTTCTGGTATTTCCATTCCCTGTGGTAAAACATTCCATGCTCAAAATAAATATCTGCGTGAAGTTACATTCAAACTCTTTCATGATGAACTGAAATTGATGACCATTTGTCACTAATCCTCACAACCAGATGATACGGTAATTCTCTATTACTCTATCACTGATCCTCACCACGAGAGGATACAGTGATTCTCTATTACTCTATCACTGATCCTCACAACCAGATGATACGGTAATTCTCTATTACTCTATCACTGATCCTCACCACCAGAGGATACAGTAATTCTCTATTACTCTATCACTGATTCCAACAACCAGAGGATACAGTAATTCGTTATTACTCTATCACTGATCCTCACAACCAAAGGATACAGTAATTCTCTATTACTCTATCACTGATCCTCACAACCAGAGGGTACAGTAATTTTCTATTACTCTGTCACTGATCCTCACAACCAGATGATACAGTAATTCTCTATTACTCTATCACTGATCCTCACAACCAGACGATACAGTAATTTTCTATTACTCTGTCACTGATCCTCACTAACATAGGATACATTAATTCGCTGTTGCTCTATCACTGACCCTCACAACCGGAGGATACAGTAATTCTCTATTACTCTATCACTGATCATCACAACCAGAGGATTCAGAAATTCAAAATCACACTGTCACTGATCCTCACATCCAGAGGATACTGTAATTCTCGATAACTCTATCACTGATCCTCACAACCAGAGGATACAGTAATTCTCTATTACTCTATAATTGAACCTCACCACCAGGGGATACAGTGATTCTCTATTACTCTATCACTGATCCCCACAACCGGAGGATACAGTAATTCTCTATTACTCTATCGAGTGCGGACTACACAGTGTGCTGAGAGTTCGGTAAGTGTGCGAGTTTAAGGGTTAATCTCATTAAATCTAGTGCATATTGCTTCAACTATTTAAGGTCAATTTTAAAGTTTAAATTTTTAAGTTTCTGTCAGGATTCAGCAGAGAGCTGCTGTAGCAAGTTAATTGGTTAGCTAGATTCAACTGGTACTTGAAGGTGGGGCAGGCCTGACTCATCTGAGTCTCAACCGTAGAAATACAGGGGCCTGTCAGTGCGGACTACACAGTGTGCTGAGAGTTCGGTAAGTGTGGGAGTTCGGTGAAGTGGGGGAAGGAGGTGCTGCTTTGCCTTGCTTTTCCGAACTTTTCCCACAGAGCGGCAGTGGACCTGAGAGTAGAAGACTGAGATTGTGGAATAAAAGCAGCAGCAGACCTGCACCAAGAGACAACTACTGTGCGACATCAGAGGTGAGGCAGGAGAATCCGAGAGGTGAGCAGAGTATAAAAGGGGAGGACGAGAGCGGGAAGAGAGTCGAGGAGTCGAAGGCAAGTCATAGCAGCACAGCTCGCACCCGTGATATGCTCCTCCTGCACTATATGGGAAGTCATGGACACTACCAGTGTCCCAGGCGACCATGTGTGCAGGAAGTGTGTCCAGCTGCAGCTACTGGCTAACCGTCTTTCGGAGCTGGAGCTGCGGGTGGACTCAATGTGGAGCATCCGCGAAGCTGAGACTATCGTGGATAGCACGTTCAGTGAGGTGGTCACACCGCAGGTAAAGAATACGCAGGCAGAAAGAAACGGGTGACCGCCAGGCAGAGTAAAATGTCTAGACAGGTAGAGCAGGAGTCCCCTGGGGCCATCTCCCTCTCAAACAGATATTCTGCTTTGGATGCTGTTGGGGGAGATGGCTTATCAGGGGAAAGCAGCAAAAGCCAGGTTCGGGGCACCACGTGTGGCTCTGCTGCACAGGAGGGGAGGAAGAAGAGTGGCAGGGTTATAGTGATAGGGAATTCCATTGTAAGGGGAACAGATAGGCGTTTCTGCTGCCGCAAACGTGACTCCAGGATGGTATGTTGCCTCACTGGTGCTAGGGTCAAGGATGTCACGGAGCGGCTGCAGGGCATTCTGGAGGGGGAGGGTCAACAGCCATTAGTCGTGGTCCATATTGGTACCAACGACATAGGTAAAAAAAGGGATGAGGTCCTGCAAGGTGAATTTAAGGAGTTAGGAGATAAATTAAAAAGCAGGACTTCAAAGGTAGTGATCTCAGGATTACTACCGGTGCCACGTGCTAGTGAGTATAGGAACAGGAGAATAGACAGGATGAATGCGTGGCTGCATGGATGGTGTAG
Source organism: Heptranchias perlo (assembly GCF_035084215.1). Lineage (NCBI taxonomy): Eukaryota > Metazoa > Chordata > Chondrichthyes > Hexanchiformes > Hexanchidae > Heptranchias > Heptranchias perlo. The sequence continues at coordinate 2,833,278 of NW_027139442.1, read as the reverse complement.
GAGGGAGGGATTTAGATTCCTGGGACATTGGGACCGGTTCTGGGGAAGGTGGAACCTGTACAAGCGTGACGGGTTACACCCGAGCAGGACCGAGACAAATGTCCTCGCGGGGGTGTTTGGTAGTGCTGTTGGGGAAGGTTTAAACTAGAGTGGCAGGGGGATGGGAACCTGAGCGGGGAGTCAGAAGGGAGTAAAGCTGAGAGCAGCAAGAGAGGGGAAGACACAAGGGAAATCTACAATACAAATAGTACAAACAGTTGTTCAAGAACAAGTGAAAGGGAAAAGCATAGAGCAGCGGAAAGAAAGTGTACTTTAGCCACGACATAAAAAATAAAAACTAGAAGGCGTAAGGCGATTAACCCAGCATCAAAGCTGTGGCAGAGGGTTGGGAACCTGAGCAGGGAGACAGAGGAAAGCATATCAGGAAGGGATAGAAGGTATGGAGTAAAAGGTAAAGTGTTAAAAAAGGAAAAAGCAGGAACTAAGTGTCACAAAACATATTTGAAAGTTCTTTATCTGAATGCACGTAGCATTCGGAACAAAATGGACGAGTTAACGGCACAAATAACGTCGTATGGGTATGATCTTGTGGCCATTACAGAAACATGGCTGCAGGGTGACAACGACTGGGAATTAAATGTGCCAGTGTATTTAACAATCAGGAAGGACAGACAGGAAGGAAGGGGAGGTGGGGTGGCTATGTTAATAAAGGAAGGAACCACTGTAATACAGACAAAAGATATTGGGACAAAGGATCAGGATAATGAAACAGTTTGGGTAGAGACAAGGAATAATAAGGGGCAAAAAACACTCGTGGGCGTAGTATATAGGCCTCCTAATAGTTGCAACTCTGCTGGAAGAAGTATTAATCAGGAAATAGTCGGGGCATGTAATGAGGGAACAGCTATAATTATGGGGGATTTTAACTATCATGTTAACTGGACAAATCAAATTGCGCAGGGTAGCCTTGAGTAAGAGTATATTAAGTGTATTAGGGATGGATTTCTTGAGCAGTATGTAACTGAACCAACAAGGGGGCAAGCAACCTTGGACCTGGTCCTGTGTAATGAGCCAGGATTAATTAATAATGTCCCAGTTAAGGATCCCCTTGTAATGAATGACCATAACATGGTTACATTCCATATCCAATTAGAGGGTGAGAAGGTTGGTTCTCAAACATGCGTACTGAGCTTGAATAAAGGAGACTATGATGGTATGAGAGCGGAATTGATTAACGTGGACTGGGAAAATAGATTAAAGTGTAAGACGGTACATGAGCAGTGGTGTTCATTTTAGGAGTTATTTTACAACTTTGAAAACAAATATATTCCACTGAGGAAAAAAGGGTGTAAAAGAAATGACAGCCATCCTTGGCTAATTAAAGAAATTAAGGATAGTATCCGACTAAATACAAGGACATATAAGGTAGCCAAAATTAGTTGGAGGATAGAAGATTGGAAGTCTTCAAAAGACAGCAAAAAGTAACAAAAGGATTGATTATGAAAGGGAAGATAGATTATGAAAATAAATTTGCAAAAAATATAAAAACAGATCGCAAAAGTTTCTACAGTTATCTAAAAAGAAAAAGGGTGGCTAAGGCAAGCGTAGGTCCTTTAGAGGATGAGACCGGGAAATTAATGTTGGGAAACATGGAGATGGCAAAAATGCTGAACAAATATTTTGTTTCAGTCTTTATGGTAGAGGACACTAAGAACATCTCAACACTGGACAAACAGGGGGCTCTAGGGGGGGAGGAGCTCAATACGATTAAAATCACTAAGGAATTGGTACTCAGTAAATTAATGGGACTCAAGGCGGATAAATCCCCTGGACCTGATGGCTTACATCCTAGGGTCTTGAGGGAAGTGGCAGTAGGGATTGTGGATGCGTTGGTAATAATTTTCCAAAATTCTCTGGACTCGGCAAAGGTCCCGGCAGATTGGAAAACTGCCAATGTAACACCCTTATTTAAAAAGGGTAGTAGTCAGAAGGCTGGAAATTATAGACCAGTTAGCTTAACATCTGTGGTGGGTAAAATTTTGGAGTCTATTATTAAGGAGACAGTAGCAGAACATTTGGATAAACATAATTTAATAGGATAAAGTCAGCATGGCTTTACAAAGAGGAATTCATGTCTGACAAATTTGCTTGAGTTCTTTGAGGATATAACGTAAAGGGTGGATAAAGGGGAACCAGTGGACGGAGTGTATTTGGACTTCCAGAAGGCATTCGACAAGGTGCCACATAAAAGATTATTGCTCAAGATAAAGAATCACTGGATTGTGGGTAATATTCTGGCATGGGTGGAGGATTGGTTATCTAACAGGAAGCAGAGAGTTGGGATAAATGATACATTCTCGGACTGGAAACCTGTAACCAGTGGTGTTCCGCAGGGGTCGGTGCTGGGTCCCCAACTCTTTACAATCTATATTAACGATTTGGAGGAGGGGACCGAGTGTAACATATCAACGTTTGCAGATGATACAAAGATGGGAGGGAAAGTAGAGAGTGAGGAGGACATAAAAAAACCTACAAGGGTATATAGACAGGCTGGGTGATTGGGCGGAGATTTGGCAGATGCAATACAATATTGGAAAATGTGAGGTTATGCATTTTGGCAGGAAAAATCGGAGAGCAAGTTATTACCTTAATGTCGAGAAACTGGAAAGTACTGCAGTACAAAGGGATCTGAGGGTCCTAGTGCCAGAAAATCAGAAGGTTAGTTTGCAGGTGCAGCAGGTGATCATGAGGGCCAACGGAATGTTGGCTTTTATTGCTAGGGGTATAGAATATAAAAACAGGGAGATATTGCTGCAGTTATATCAGGTATTGGTGAGACCGCACCTGGAATACTGCACACAGTTTTGGTGTCCATACTTAAGAAAATACATACTTGCTCTCGAGGCATTACAAAGAAGATTCACTCGGTTAATCCCGGGGATGAGGGGGTGGATATATGAGGTGAGGTTGAGTATATTGGGACTCTACTCGTTGGAGTTCAGAAGAATGAGAGGCGATCTTATTGAAACATACAATATTGTGAAGGGGCTTGATCGGGTGGATGCGGTAAGGATGTTCCCAAGGATGGGTGCAACTGGAACTATGGGGCATAATCTTAGAATAAGGTGCTGCTCTTTCAAAACTGAGATGAGGAGAAACTTCTTCACTCAGAGGGTAGTAGGTCTGTGGAATTTGCTGCCCCACGAATCTGTGGAAGGTGCATCATTAAACAAATTTAAAACAGAAATAGACAGTTTCCTAGAAGTAAAGGGAATTAGGGGTTACGGGGAGCGGGCAGGAAATTGGACATGAATTTAGATTTGAGGTTAGGATCAGATCAGCCATGATCTTATTGAATGGCGGAGCAGGCTCGAGGGGCCGATTGGCGTACTCCTGCTCCTATTTCTTATGTTCTTATGTACTCTGTCACTGATCCCCACAACCAGCGGATACAGTAATTCTCTATTACTCAATCACCTTCATGATTTGAAATTTAAGTCTTCTCTTCTCCATTTCCATACAAAAAAATCCCGATATTTCACATCGTTCTTCCCTTCCCTGTCCTCATTCGAGAGAATCTTCATTGTCCTCTCTTAATGTTGTTTCTGTAACGAGGCGTCCAAACTGCACACTATACTGTGGAACTACGGAATTTAACCAAAGAGAATAACTGATAAATCTTCATCCTCGTCACTCTAGTTGGTCTCATCTTAGGTAAAGGATTCCATAAAGGATGCCTCCGCAGTCCATTTGCCCCATTTTTGACAACCGTGAATTCAGCTGTATCCATCCTCCAGAATGCGTTGTCTGTGGTCAAATGGAGTTGTGTTGTTCAAAAAGAACATTGTCCACGAGTAGTTGCTAATGTTAATTCATCTCTACAAGTCCGTCTCTTATGCAAATCTCTATCTGGTACAAGAATATTAGCCCAGAAATTACTTTTGCTCAGACAGTGGACGACCAATGAACACATTCCAATGAAAGTGAACAACAACTCGCATTAACCGATCGCCTTTAATGTAATAAACTTTCCCAAGGTACGTCAGGGAGGAGTGGGTATCAACGGGCAATAAAAGAATAAGAAGATATCAGGAGGGCTGGCGAAAACCTTGGTAAAGAGAGCGTTTAAGGAGGGTGTAAAAGGAGGAGAAGCAAATGGAGAGACGGAGAGGGTAAGGTTGGTTTTCGGCAGTCGAATATATATTCCCGAAGGAAAGGCCACCAATGGTGGGATGAAGAGAGTGGAGGATGGTAAAATATAACAATAACCACTTGTATTTATATAGTGGATTTAAGATAAATGAATATCCTAAGCTGAGTTACTGAGCTAAATTCAGACAAAATGGACCCCAGCCAAAGAAGGAGATATTAGGAGGGATTACAGAATCTTGACACAGCGATGGGTTTCATGGAGGGTCTGAATGAAGGAAATAACTTGCCTTTATGTAGCGCCTTCCAAGACCTCAGGGCGACCCAAAACGGTTTACTGTCAATGAAGAACATTTGGAAGTGTATTCACTATCATAATGCAGGAAAGGCAGCAACCAGTTTGCGCACAGGAAGCTCCCACAAACTGCAATCAGATAAATGACCAGAAATCAGTTTTAGTAATGTTGGTGTAGGAATAAATATTGGCAAGTACATCGGGAAGAACTCCCCAGCTCTTTTTCCAATGGTTCCAAGGGATTATTTACACATACCTAAAATGGCAGATTGATTCTCGATTTCGTCTGTCATACAAAAGTCGGCACCTCCAACAGTACAGCAATCCCTCAGTACTGACACTTCAAAAATCTAGCGCTTCCTCAATACTGCACTGCAATGTGTGGTTGGATTATGTGTTCAAGGCTCTGGAGTGGGAATTGAATTTACAACCTTCGAAGTCAGAAGCAAGACGGCTATCACTGAGGCATGGGTGACACCTGAAAGGGGGAGAAAGAAAAAAGGGGTGCTTAGGGAGGGCATTCTGGAGCTTGGACTGAAGGCACGGCTGTTAACAATAGGGCAAACGGACTGCAGATACACAAGGGGCAAAGGTGAAGGAGCGGGGTGTTTGGCAGGGGCTGCAGCGCTGGAGGAAGTTACAAAGATAGCGAGGGATGAGGCCTTGGTGGATCTTTGTGCAAGAAAGAAAACCGATAATCTACAGGCTGAGGAGACTGGTATCCAGTGCAGGTCAGTACGGGCTTCGGTGGTTGGTGAGGGACTCACCAGTCAAAACGCGAAGTGTTGGGATGTAATCGTGTCAAGGATGTGGAGATTGTGGGGGTCAAGGATCATGACTTCCCAATTTTTAACTGTAGCAATTTGTGGCTTATCTCAAAGAGAATTTCAGTCTGACATCACAAAGATATTGGTAGGGTCAAGAGAGCCGGTGTTTTTGTCAGAGTACATCTGAAAACTGGTCTATGTCATAGAGTCATAGAGTTAGAGTCATAGAGTTATACAGCACGGATAGAGGCCCTTCGGCCCATCGTGTCCGCGCTGGCCATCAAGCCCTGTCTACTCTAATCCCATATTCCAGCATTGGGTCCGTAGCCTTGTATGCTATGGCATTTCAAGTGCTCATCCAAATGCTTCTTGAATGTTGTGAGGGTTCCTCCCTCCACAACCCTTTCAGGCAGTGAGTTCCAGACTCCAACCACCCTCTGGGTGAAAAAGTTCTTTCTCAAATCCCCTCTAAACCTCCCGCCTTTTACCTTGAATCTATATCCCCTTGTTATAGACCCCTCAACGAAGGGAAAAAGCTCCTTAGTATCCATCCTATCTGTGCCCCTCATAATTTTGTACACCTCAATCATGTCCCCCCTCAGCCTCCTCTTCTCCAAGGAAAACAAACCCAATCTTCCCAGTCTCACTTCATAGCTGAAGCGCTCCAGCCCTGGTAACATCCTGGTGAATCTCCTCTGCACCCTCTCCAAAGCGATCACATCCTTCCTGTAGTGTGGCGACCAGAACTGCACACAGTACTCCAGCTGTGGCCTAACCAGTGTTTTATACAGCTCCATCATAACCTCCTTGCTCTTATATTCTATGCCTCGGCTAATAAAGGCAAGTATCCCATATGCCTTCTTTACCACCTTATCTACCTGTTCCGCCGCCTTCATGGATCTGTGAACTTGCACACCAAGACCCTCTGACCCTCTGTCTTGCCTAGGGTCCTCCCATTCATTGTGTATTCCCTTGCCTTGTTAGTCCCTCCAAAGTGCATCACCTCGCACTTTTCCGGGTTAAATTCCATTTGCCACTGTTCTGACCATCTGACCAACCCATCAATTGGTCCCTGAAGGTGGGGCAGGCCTGACTCATCTGAGTCTCAACTGTAGAAATACAGGGGCCTGTCAGTGCGGACAGCACGGTGTGAGGACAACACAGTGTGCTGAGAGTTCGGTAAGTGTGGGAGTTGAAGGGTTAATCTCTTTAAATCTAGTGCATATTGCTTCAACTGTTTAAGGTCAATTTAAAAGTTTAAATTTCTAAGTTTCTGTCAGGCTTCAGCAGAGAGCTGCTGTAGCAAGTTAATTGGTTAGCTAGATTCAATTGGTCCCTGAAGGTGGGGCAGGCCTGACTCATCTGAGTCTCAACTGTAGAAATACAGGGGCCTGTCAGTGCGGACAGCACGGTGTGAGGACAACACAGTGTGCTGAGAGTTCGGTAAGTGTGGGAGTTTGGTGAAGTGGGGGAAGGAGGTGCTGCTTTGCCTTGCTTTTCCTGCAGAGCGGTAGTGGACCTGAGAGTGGAAGATTGAGATTGTGGAATAAAAGCCGCAGCAGACCTGCAACAAGAGACAACTACTGTGCGACATCACAGGGACTTAACTCCTGGACCTAAGATAAATAAGAAGCAAAAAGTAATCCAAGTGGGACGTCACCAAGGAAGAGGTAAGTGATTGGCTGGTGAGTATTTTCCTGCTGAATTTGTCTAAGGTTAGAGTTTGTGGATTCTCTGGTCTCTGTTGTGTCGTGGGGGACTGCTGTTCAGCAAGGGCCCTTGAGTATACCTTTTTAATTGAAGTGAAATTGGTGGGATTCATTTAATTTGAGGGAGCGTCCGATAAAAGGCGGGATTTCAGAGCGCTGAGAACAGCTGAGAGGAGCCGAGCCGAGCCGAGCGGAGGGAGCGTCCGATAAAAGGCGGGATTTCAGAGCGCTGAGAACAGCTGAGACGAGCGGAGGGAGCGTCCGATAAAAGGCGGGATTTCAGAGCGCTGAGTGCAGCTGAGAGGAGCCGAGCCGAGCGGAGGGAGCGTCCGATAAAAGGCGGGATTTCAGCGCGCTGAGAACAGCTGAGAGGAGCCGAGCCGAGCGGAGCTGCGTCCGAGTTCGAAGTGACGTCAGGAATCAGATCGGGACGCGACACAGGGGAGGCACCTGATTGGTGAGTAGGTTCAGGTGAGTATTTCTACTTGTCGACAGTAACTGAAGTAAAAGGAAAGGGAAGGTCTGCTGGTCTTATAGGAAGTAGCGTTTATTTTTTAGTGAATCAAGGTCCCTAGTGTAGTTAACATTCTCTAAATTGAGAACAATTTAAAGGAGTAAACTCCTTAAAGGGAGTGGTAAGTAGTTTTTCTTTCCTTTTTTTTCTCTTGACATTGCAGTTGTTGTTAAGCTAACTTAAGGGTTAAGTCATGGCAGGAGATCCCAGAGCCGTGTCATGTTCCTCTTGTGAGATGTGGGAATTCAGGGCTCCTTCCTGTATCCCTGATTCCTTCACCTGCGGGAAGTGTGTCCAGCTGCAGCTATTGTTTGACCGCTTGACGGCTCTGGAGCTGCGGATGGACTCACTTTGGAGCATCCGCGATGCTGAGAAAGTCGTGGATAGCACGTTCAGTGAGTTGGTCACACCGCAGATAATAATTACTGAGGGAGATAGTGAATCGGTGACCAACAGACAGAGGAAGAGTAGGAAGGCAGTGCAGGGGTCCCCTGCGGTCATCTCCCTCCAAAACAGGTATACCGTTTTGGATACTGTTGGGGGAGATGGCTCACCAGGGGAAGGTGGCAGTGGCCAGGTTCATGGCACCGTGGCTGGCTCTGCTGCACAGGAGGGCAGGAAAAAGAGTGGCAGAGCTATAGTGATAGGGGACTCGATTGTAAGGGGAATAGACAGGCGTTTCTGCGGACGCAACCGAGACTCCAGGATGGTATGTTGCCTCCCTGGTGCGAGGGTCAAGGATGTCTCGGAGCGGCTGCAGGACATTCTGGAGGGGGAGGGTGAACAGCCAGTTGTCGTGGTGCATATAGGCACCAACGATACAGGTAAAAAACAGGATGAGGTCCTACAAGCTGAATTTAGGGAGTTAGGAGTTAAACTAAAGAGTATGACCTCAAAGGTAGTAATCTCAGGATTGCTACTAGTGCCACGGGCAAGTCAGAGTAGGAGTGACAGGATAGCTAAGATGAATGCGTGGCTTGAGAGATGGTGCAAGAGGGAGGGATTCAAATTCCTGGGCCATTGGAACCGGTTCTGGGGGAGGTGGGACCAGTACAAATTGGACGGTCTGCATCTGGGCAGGACTGGAACCAATGTCCTAGGGGGAGTGTTTGCCAGTGCTGTTGGGGAGGGTTTAAACTAATGTGGCAGGGGGATGGGAACCGATGCAGGAAGTCAGTGGGAAATAAAATGGTGACAGAAACAAAAGGCAGTAAGGGAGAGTGTACAGAACATGACCGGACAGATGGTCTGATAAAGCAGGGCAAAGACCAAGGGAAGTCTAGATTAAACTGCATTCATTTCAATGCAAGAAGTCTGATGGGCAAGGCAGATGAACTCAGGGCATGGATGGGTACATGGGACTGGGATGTTATAGCTATTACTGAAACATGGATAAGGGAGGGGCAGGACTGGCAGCTCAATGTTCCAGGGTACAGATGCTATAGGAAAGATAGAGCAGGAGGTAAGAGAGGAGGGGGAGTTGCGTTCTTGATTAGGGAGAACATCACGGCAGTAGTGAGAGGGGATATATCCGAGGGTTCGCCCACTGAGTCTATATGGGTAGAACTGAAAAATAAGAAGGGAGAGATCACTTTGATAGGATTGTACTACAGACCCCCAAATAGTCAACGGGAAATTGAGGAGCAAATATGTAAGGAGATTACAGACAGCTGCAAGAAAAATAGGGTGGTAATAGTAGGGGACTTTAACTTTCCCAACATTGACTGGGACAGCCATAGCATTAGGGGCTTGGATGGAGAGAAATTTGTTGAGTGTATTCAGGAGGAATTTCTCATTCAGTATCTGGATGGCCCGACTAGAGAGGGGGCAAAACTTGACCTCCTCTTGGGAAATAAGGAAGGGCAGGTGACAGAAGTGTTGGTGAGGGATCACTTTGGGACAAGTGATCATAATTCCATTAGTTTTAAGATAGCTATGGAGAAGGATAGGTCTGGCCCAAAAGTTAAAATTCTAAATTGGGGAAAGGCCAATTTTGATGGTATTAGACAGGAACTTTCAGAAGTTGATTGGGAGAGTCTGTTGGCAGGCAAAGGGACGTCTGGTAAGTGGGAGGCTTTCAAAAGTGTGTTAACCAGGGTTCAGGGTAAGCACATTCCTTATAAAGTGAAGGGCAAGGCTGGTAGAAGTAGGGAACCTTGGATGACTCGGGAGATTGAGGCCCTAGTCAAAAAGAAGAAGGAGGCATATGACATGCATAGGCAGCTGGGATCAAGTGGATCCCTTGAAGAGTATAGAGATTGCCGGAGTAGAGTTAAGAGAGAAATCAGGAGGGCAAAAAGGGGATATGAGATTGCCTTGGCAGATCAGGCAAAGGTGAATCCAAAGAGCTTCTACAAATACATAAAGGGCAAAAGGGTAACTAGGGAGAGAGTAGGGCCTCTTAAGGATCAACAAGGTCATCTATGTGCGGAACCACAAGAAATGGGTGAGATCCTGAATGAATATTTCACATCGGTATTTACGGTTGAGAAAGGCATGGGTGTTAGGGAACTTGGGGAAATAAATAGTGATGTCTTGAGGAGTGTACATATTACAGAGAGGGAGGTGCTGGAAGTCTTAACGCGCATCAAGGTGGATAAATCTCCGGGACCTGATGAAATGTATCCCAGGACGTTATGGGAGGTTAGGGAGGAAATTGCGGGTCCCCTAGCAGAGATATTTGAATCATCCACCGCTACAGGTGAGGTGCCTGAAGATTGGAGGGTAGCAAATGTTGTGCCTTTGTTTAAGAAGGGCGGCAGGGAAAAGCCTGGGAACTACAGACCAGTGAGCCTGACATCTGCAGTGGGTAATTTGTTAGAGGGTATTCTGAGGGACAGGATCTACAGGCATTTGGAGAGGCAGGGACTAATTAGGAACAGTCAGCATGGTTTTGTGAGAGGAAAATCATGTCTCACGAATTTGATTGAGTTTTTTGAAGGGGTAACCAAGAAGATAGATGAGGGCTGTGCAGTAGACGTGGTCTACATGGACTTCAGCAAAGCATTTGACAAGGTACCGCTTGGTAGGTTGTTACACAAGGTTAAATCTCATGGGATCCAAGGTGAGGTAGCCAATTGGATACAAAATTGGCTTGACGACAGAAGACAGAGGGTGGTTGTAGAGGGTTGTTTTTCAAACTGGATGCCTGTGTCCAGCGGTGTGCCTCAGGGATCGGTGCTGGGTCCGCTGTTATTTGTTATTTATATTAATGATTTGGATGAGAATTTAGGAGGCATTGTTAGTAAGTTTGCAGATGACACCAAGATTGGTGGCATTGTCGACAGTGAAGAAGGTTATCTGGGATTGCAAAGGGATCTTGATCAATTGGGCCAGTGGGCCGATGAATGGCAGATGGAGTTTAATTTAGATAAATGTGAGGTGATGCATTTTGGTAGATCGAATCGGGCCAGGACCTACTCCGTTAATGGTAGGGCGTTGGGGAGAGTTATAGAACAAAGAGATCTGGGAGTACAGATTCATAGCTCCTTGAAAGTGGAGTCACAGGTGGATAGGGTGGTGAAGAAGGCATTCGGCATGCTTGGTTTCATTGGTCAGAACATTGAATGCAGGAGTTGGGATGTCTTGTTGAAGTTGTACAGGGCATTGGTGAGGCCACACTTGGAGTACTGTGTACAGTTCTGGTCACCCTATTATAGAAAGGATATTATTAAACTAGAAAGAGTGCAGAAAAGATTCACTAGGATGCTACCGGGACTTGATGGTTTGACTTATCGGGAGAGGTTGGACAGACTGGGACTTTTTTCCCTGGAGAGTAGGAGGTTAAGGGGTGATCTTATAGAAGTCTATAAAATAATGAGGGGCATAGAAAAGGTCGATAGTCAAAATCTTTTCCAAAGGTAGGGGATTCTATAACGAGGGGGCATAGATTTAAGGTGAGAGGGGAGAGATACAAAAGGGTCCAGAGGGGCAATTTTTTCACTCAAAGGGTGGTGAGTGTCTGGAACGAGCTGCCAGAGGCAGTAGTAGAGGCGGGTACACTTTTGTCTTTTAAAAAGCATTTGGACAGTTACATGGGTAAGATGGGTATAGAGGGATATGGGCCAAGTGCAGGCAATTGGGACTAGCTTAGTGGTATAAACTGGGCGACATGGACATGTTGGGCCGAAGGGCCTGTTTCCATGTTGTAACTTCTATGATTCTATGATTCTATGATTCTATCTATATCGTCCTGCAGACTGAGGCTATCCTCCTCGCTATTTACCACCCTACCAATTTTTGTATCATCAGCGAACTTACTGATCATACCTTTTACATTCATATCCAAGTCATTAATGTGGACCACAAACAGCAAGGGACCCAGCACCGATCCCTGTGGTACCCCACTGGCCACAGGCTTCCAGTCACAAAAGCAACCTTCGACCATCACCCTCTGCCTTCTGCCACTAAGCCAGTTTTGTATCCAAAGTGCCAAGGCACCCTGGATTCCATGGGGTCGTACCTTCTTGACCAGTCTCCTGTGGGGGACTTTATCGAAGGCCTTACTGAAATCCATGTATACCACATCCACTGCGTTACCCTCATCCACACGCCTAGTCACCCCCTCAAAAAATTCAATCAAATTAGTCAGACATGATCTTCCCTTGACAAAGCCATGTTGACTATTGCTGATTCATCCTTGCTTCTCCAAGTGGAGACTAATTTTGTCCTTCAGAATTTTTTCCAATAATTTTCCTACCACTGATGTTAGGCTCACTGGACTGTAGGTCCCTGGTTTTTCCCTACTCCCCTTCTTGAATAATGGTACTACATTAGCGGTTCTCCAGTCCTCTGGCACATCCCCTGTGGCCAGAGAGGTTCTGAATATATGTGTTAGAGCCCCCGCAATCTCCTCCTTTGCCTCACACAGTAGCCTGGGATACATTTCGTCCGGGCGTGGGGATTTATCCATTTTTAGGCCTGCTAAAACCGCCAATACCTCCTCCCGCTCGATGTTAATATGTTCGAGTATATCACAGTCCCCCTGCCGTATTTCTATGTCTACATTGTCCTTCTCCATAGTGAAAACAGATGCAAAAAATTCATTTATTACCCCTCCTACATCTGCTGGCTCCACACACAGATTGCCATTTTTGTCCCGAATGGGCCCTATTTTTTCCCTAGTCATCCTCTTACCCTTAATATACTTATAAAACATGTCTGCAGATAATGTCACCAAAGGGCAGCATGTAGATGAGGAAGAGAAGGGAGCCAAGGATTAAACCTTTAGAGATATGAGATTTAACGGTGACAGGGTGGGAAGAGAAGTTTCTGCTAAAGCTGTAGGGTTTGGGTTTGACTAACTGTCGTGAACAGTGAGGAGGATAGTGATCGACTTCAAGAGGATATGGACAGACTGGTGGAAAAAGCGGACACGTGGCAGATGGAATTTAATGCAGAAAAATGTGATGTGAAACATTTAAGCAGGAAGAATGAGGAAAAGAAATATAATCTAAAAGGGTTAGCGTAACAGAGAGATCTGGGAGTACATGTAAACAAATCGTTGAAGTTTGTATGGCAGGTTGAGAAAGTCGTTAAAAAAGCTACGGGATCATATGCTTTATAAATGGAGGCATAGAGTGCAAAAGCAAAGAAGTCATGATGAACCTTTATAAAACACTGGTTTGGCCACAACTGGAATATTGTGTCCAGTTCTGGGCACCGCACTTTAGGAAAGATGTGAAGGCATTAGAGATGGTGCAGAAGAGATTTACTAGAATGATTCCATGGATGAGGGACATTAGTTAATTAGATATAATAGGGAAGCTGGGGTTTTTCTCCTTGGGACAGAGACGGTTGTGAGGAGATTTGTTAGAGGTATTCAAAATCATGACGGGTCCAGACAGAGTAAATAGAGAAAAACTGTTCCTATTGGAGGAAGGTCAAGAACCAGAGGACATTGATTTAAGGTGATTTGCAAATGAACCAAAGGAGACATCAGGAAAAGTTATTTCACACGGCGAGTGGTTAGGATCTGGAATGCACTGCCCGAGGGAAGTGGGGAGGAAGATTCAATCATGGCCTTCAAAAAGGAACTGGATAAGTACTCGAAAGGAACAAAAGAATAGGGGCAATCGGGATAGGGCGGGCGAGTGCGATAGCTGGATTGCTCTTGCATGGAGCCGGCAAGGACTTGATGGGCCAAATGGCATCCTATCCTGCTACAATCTTTCTTTGATTCTATAATCAGATTGGTGAGTGGAACTAGACGAGGGTAGTCCCAACAAATGAGGCCAGTGATCAATGAATGAGGAGGTCACGGGTGGGATTTATGCAGGTGGCCAGCAGAGGGCGGAGATGGGAAGCGGTGAGCCATTGAACCCGAGGATGAAAATTGTAAATGTTCGGCGACCAGGAAATGGGAGTTTGTGACGGCCAATGAGGCTGAGCAGGACCTGGTGCTGGTTGGAAGGTGGAAGTTGGGTGACCGGCCAGGAGTGTATTGGAGGAATGGAGTCCAAAGGGGACAGAGGCATTGATGAGGGTTTCAATGGCAATGGGCTGAGGAAGGAATGGAGGCGAGTGAGGGAAGCACAGGACCTTTGTGATGGAGGTCAAATCGGGTAATGAGCTCAGCTCGGGATACATGAGAGCAATTTTATTGGAGCCATCAACCAATGTAAAATAAACAGGTAAACCTCTGCAGTAAAATAACGGACAGAGGAATGGCAATGAAGCGCGTTCTTGTCCGACCCCTAATATCACCCACAATCATTTCTCGGCTGCAATCATAAACTTGGCCTTTCACTGTCCCTGTGTCAGAGACACAAAATTAATATTTTTACTGGGAAACTGCAGGAACATAGTGAAACCGGTCTGCTTGTGTCCCTGGATTCAGTGTACACACGGTGAAATCGGTAAAATTTATAAATTAAATGGAAAGAATGAACATGGTCAATACAATTGCATGAAAATTGTAAATGAAGCCGCTCATTGTTGTTGGACCAGTCCTCTCTGAGCACAGCTTTTAACTTTATTCCTGAGAGAGGTCTCATTAAGATGACGCCTAAGACTTTGAGATGTTTGTGATATATCCACGTATTTATTTCCATTGGAGACAAAGCTGCTGATGTAATGTGTTTGTTCAGGTGACTGTAAGAAATAGCAATGATGAGGGGTATAACCGTGTCAGTGGAGATTTATCCCCTGTATAAATCAGGTTTGTTGCAATGTATCAGCTCAGAGTTCCTGCCGGAGCTGCGGTTTTCAGATCAGCAGAAGTCAGTGCTTCTCACAGAAATGGGATATTCAGTATTGTTTCAGATAGAACGCATTTACTATCCTGTTCTTGCAGCCATTGGAGTTCCAGGTAAGCCGTTAACTCACTTATAAACATTGTAAATCGAAGTTAACTGTGCTGCTCTACTGGCTAATTATTGTTACTCCCACCATGTTTTGCACAGCTGCCTGTTCTGTTCTATCAGTTGAATGATTGATTGTTTAAAGTCTCTGCTCTTTCGGTCTTGTAGGAGTTGCATTATATCTGTAATAAACTTTGTATATATAACCCTGGCATTGTAACTGAATTATTCGCTGGACTGAATGTATTGTTGAATAATGGTATGTCCTGAACTTCAAAATGTTCGGTCTTGTATCTACTGCATTATCTCAGTTATGATCTTTGAATATCCAATCGTAAAATTGTTATTGGATTATTCACTGTACTGAATTTATTGTCGAATAATGGTTTGTCTATAACTTCTAGACATTCGGTCCTGCAGAAATTGCATTATATCCGTCGTGAACTTTGTATATCCAACCCTGGCATTGTTACTGGATTATTCTCTGGACTGAATGTATTAGAATCAGGTGTCTGGGCTCAGAGCTGGTACCACACCATCAGGAGCTGTTAACAATTTCATGTTGTGGAAATAACCTGTCCTGGAATATTCTTTCACAAATGTGTATTCAGTGATTGATAAGGAGAGAGCTCACAGTCTCAGTGTTACAAGGAGGCAGCGCAATGTCCTCCCTCCACAATAACATGGTTCAGTTTAACTGGGATTTCAAAGTATTTGTTGGTTATCACTGTTATGAAATATTATTTCATTGTGTGTGATTCTGACGCAGCTCTTGAGGTCTGGCTGCTGAACTGAGTTTGCTGCTGATTTTTTCACATCTCCTTCTCTGCTTCACTGTGGATGAATTCACTGTAAAATGCAATGTTTTGAAGTTATGTTGTATCAGTTTGCACTTTATCTGTCGGAATCATGAGTTCTTCTTTTTATCTGCAATTTATAAGCAGCAGTGGTGATTTTCGCATTTTGTTAATTGAACTATGGCGCCATCTAACTCTGTACATTGAAATTACATGAGAAGGAATTTAATTCATTGTGAGGTGTGTCCAGAAGAGGCCTTCGATTCTGTTTATTCCATGCATTGTCGATGAAGTGAACAGTGTAGGTGAACAGGTGGAGACTTGAATGATGTGTAGAAACATTGAACAGTTCACAGACGCTAAACTGACACTAAGAATAGGACCGTTGGAACACGGGGCTGGTTAAGTGAAAGCAGGCGCAGGATGTTAGGATTTACTCGAATGTTGAAGGGGCATTGAGAAAGAGATTAGATGCAGCGGGGAGAGATAGAGTGTAGCGATACAGCAAGGGACTGAGAAGGAAAACGGGAGGGTTGAAAAGCAACGAGAAAAAGAGAAAGACACATGCACAGAAAGTGAGAGAGAGGGGAGGAGAGAGAGAGAGAGCGGCAGCGATGTGAATAATTTGTCGGAATGAACTGCTGAAACTTCCAGTACAATTATGAAGAGGAAATGAGAATTGAAAGTGTTATTAGGATGTTGTCAGATTGTGAGAGTTTTATTGTACTCTCGCCGAGTGTGTTTATCGCTATCAGGTCCTCAGTCTGTTTATGTGAATATTTATTTTACTTGTTTACTGACTGGATACATAAAAATATTTGAAATGCATTTAATGAATAAGATCAGTGATTTCTTGATCACGTTGAATCATTAGGATGCTGTATTCGAGATTCTATGTGTCAGCTTAATTCAATAAAGAAAGAGGCTAATTCAATTAATGCATTTTAATTGAATGTGCAAAGTAAATTTATTGAACACATTATATAAACAACGAGCTCATCTTTGACACCAATAACCACAGAAATTAAAGGTTAAATTCATTAATCGTGTTGTGTGACTGGGACCGAAAGATTAGATTTACTCTAACACTGCTGCAGTATCCAACTGTGCATCCCAGCCTCTCCGACCTCTAGATTGAAACCTCTGTCTCCTCATCCGTTGTTTCAACTTATCCGCTTTCGAAAACCATCTGCTCCTGACTCCACTCCAACTCCGACATGTCCTTTTCTTTTTCTCCCTCCTAATCTCACTCACTGGCTCGGCCTCCAGCTGGCTCTTCCAATCCGATGCGAAGCTTCAAATTCACCGTGGCGTATCTTGTTCTTTCCGTTTTGTGCCGGCCCCTTTCGGCTCTCTTAACCCTGAGCAACAAACCAGCAACACCTCCCCGTGTCCCCTCACCTTCCCGGCCATCGCTCACTTTCCCTTCCATCTGGAGCCCAAATCCGGATTTAACCCGTTGTATTTCCGTTCCGTAAAACCCTTTCTCCCTCCCCCACCAGCATTGTGCCCTCACTCAGCTCTTCCAGTGGATCCGGTAGTCTCTTTATTCACTCTCTGTATTAATTTCTCAATTCGTTATTGATAATTGTGTTTAAAAACATTTCTCTGCCCGAAAGGGCTGCCCAGGTCAGTGAATCAGTTTCTACCGCAGCAACAAAGCTGGAAAATTCACCCCAGATACATTCAAACTGCTGCTTTTTCTCCAGGTCTGATCAGTAATTTCTCTGCTTCCTTTTCTCTCTCTTACAGTTAACTTGGTGGCGATTGTGATCCTGTCCCGAGGAAAGTGCGGACTCTCCAAATGTATCATTCGATACCTGGTGGGAATGGCGGCGGCCGATCTCCTGGTCGTTATCGCTGCTGTCGTAATAACGCGCAATTTTAATATTTATTTTCCAGTTTCAGTCTTGACCATTACCCCCGTGTGTCGTCTCATCGCCATCCTGAGTTTATCAGCCACAACGGCCTCTGTCTGGTTCACAGTCGTTTTCACCTTTGATCGATTTGTGGCCATTTGTTGTCGGAAGCTGAAAACAAAATATTGCACCGAGAAAACGGCGGCTGTTGTTATAGGGGTGGTGAGTGCGCTGAGCTGTTCACTAAACATTCCCTGGAACTTTGTACTTGACCCGGAATATATAATGGACAATGTACCCCGGGATTGTGTCTTGAAACCGATATTTTTCACTTCACCTAAATGGGCAGCGTTTGAATTGTTTTATCTTGTGTTAACGCCATGTCTCCCTTTCATTCTGATTTTACTGTTCAATGTTCTCACCGCCAGGCACATTTTAGCGGCCAGTAGTGTCCGCAGGGGACTCCGGGGCCGCAGCAATGGAGAGAATTACAAGGATCCAGAGATGGAGAACCGAAGGAAATCCATCATTTTACTCTTCAGTATATCAGGCAGTTTTATATTGTTATTGAGTACACTTGTTTATTATGTTATCTCTCTGCGTATAACAAACGCCCAGTACTATATGGCCAGTGATACTGAGTCAGCCGGATTTATGCTTCAACTTCTCAGTTCCTGCACCAACACGTGTATTTATGCTGTGACTCAGACTAAATTCAGAGAGGAGCTGAAGAACGGGGTGAAATACCCACTGAAACTAATTGTTACATTAGTCAAATCATAGAAACATCTGAAGACTTTTCATCCGAAATTAAATAAAAAGTCGTGAATGAGAGAAGATTTCCACGTTTGGCGGTGACGTCAGATGGGCGGTAGCGGATCGGGCGCTCGTTATTCACCGCGTCTGATTTCACTATCCATTGACATCAATTAGTTCACTGAAATAACTGATATCAATCCAATACTTTAAATAAATTTGGAAGTACCGGACAGGAATTATATTTTACCCGACAAAAATGGTGTTGTGAAATGATACAAGATGTGATTCGAACATGAAATGATTTGCTGTTATTAGTCTGGAAATAATATGATTTCAATATTAAATGTTTAATCCTGAAATGAATAAAATCAAATCCTCCATTTCGGTTGATGATTATTTCCCATCACACACACTGCCCGGTGGGATGGACTGAGGGTGAGCTGTCAGGGTTAGACAGCGTCCTGTTCATTGGGATATTTGTTTTGACCAGAACAGAATAATAATAGACCAACACCCGGACCGTTACTAACTGGTAAAATATTAATGTAATTTCAAACTCCAGTGGGGAGTTCCGGAGATCGTTTCCTCTCTGAGCTGCTGTGCAGTAATGTTTACTCACTGCAGGGAGTTTAATGGGACATGAGGCTCGGCCTGGTTACACAGATCAATAAGGAACGCTCCTGATACATTTCTGAGACGATCAGGAGTCGGTAGCTTTCTCACGGCCCCAGCAGACCATGGGAAATCTTTCCTGCTCCTCCTTGCCCCCAAAATAGAAGTTAAAAGAAACTTCTCAGTGTTCTGGACCTCTTAATGCCCATCGAAAGGGCGGCTCCTCCATCGATTTGTAACCAACATCAAATGATGTCCCGTGTACGTCATAATACTCTGATTTACATATTACACGTGGCCTGACGGGAAACATGTGGGTGCTGCTCCGGCCGCTCTTCTCAGGACCCTACTCACGATGGCGGAGGCCGGAATGGCAGTGTAAAAGGGGCGGTAAATGACCTGGTCCGATTTACTAGCCTCGACCACTCCATTTCCGCCAGTCGGGGATACTTAAAATCGGCCACACCTTTCCTGACCCAGGCCGTAGTATCAATCTTCGAAGCCCACAAGCTGGTCCATTTTCTCAAACTGGACCGGTTCACAACACGTGGAGAGAAATTTTCACCATTGCTGGGGGTGAACTGGTAGAGCGGATCACCCGCCCCTTATAGAACCGGCCCAATTTTAATTTCTGCTCTTTCAATTTGCTGCCCAAGCAGTGAAGTAGAAATTACCCCCTCTGTCTCTGACCCTAAGGTTCGACAAGTGTGTGAAAGACATCAGGTAGTATTTGCCAAACACTAACATGGATGTGCGCGAATGGATCCGTGTATTCGTGTAATAAGTGATAACCCCACTCCATAGAGACAGGACCGCTATCTGAGAGAGGCGGTGGAGTGCTTGTGAGCGACAATAAGATATCTCGAACGGTCCATTGGTCTCACTGGTATTCGATGAGAGATATCTCGAATGGTCCATCGCTCTCACTGATATTCTGCGAGAGATATCTCGAACGGGTTCTGGAATCACCCGCTCGATCCCGATTCGCAGTCCAAATTCGCCTTTACTTTCGAAGGACATCAGTACACTGGGACCGTCCTCCCTCAAGGTTCCCACAACAGCCCCGCTATTTTCCCTGCTCATGTGAAAGGAGCTTTGACAGTGCTGTGAATCCCCGGGCTGTCATCCAATATGTGGATGAAATCCTAATACAGACCGAGACACGAGAAGAGCACCTGCGAATGGTGATTGAGGTAGTCCATCGACTGGAGTCCTCTGGACTTATGGTCAATGTTACCAAGCTGGAGTTGATGAAACCTCAGATCACGTTCCGTCGTGTCAACCGAGAGGCAGAGTCCCGGTCTGTGGATTGGTGTAACGAAGGAGATAATCTCCGAAAGCTTGTGATTTTCAAATAAAACTGTTGGACTATAACCTGGTGTTGTAAGATTCCTTACAGTGTGAATACCTTCGTGTCTGAGCAGATTCCACTTTCTTTTAAAGAACTTCTCACTGACAGATCATTTCAGGGGTCTCTTATCAGTGTGAACAAGTTGATGTTCAATGAGGCTGGACAACTGAGTGAATCCTTCCCCACACAGCGAGCAGGTGAATGGCCTCTCCCCAGTGTGAGTACGTTGGTGTTTAAGTAGATCCTTTTTCCTTTAAAGCTTTTCTCACAGTCAGAACATTTAAAAAGTCTCTTATCAATGTGAACAAGTTGATGTTCAATTAAGTGCGATGACAGAGTGAATCCCTTCCCACACACGGATAAGGTGAACGGCCTCTCCCCAGTGTGAACTCGCTGGTGTCTCAGCAGGTGGGATGACTGAGTGAAACTCTTCCCACACAGGGAGCAGGTGAACGGCCTCTCCCCAGCATGAATTTGCTGGTGTGTCAGCAGATCACTTGTTCTTTTAAAGCTCTTCTCACAGTCAGAACATTTAAAGGGTCTCTTATCAATGTGAACAAGTTGGTGTTCAGTGAGGCTGGATGACAGAGTGAAACCCGTCCCACACACAGAGCGGTGAACGACCTTTCCCCAGTGTGAACTCGCTGGTGTGTCAGCAGATGGGATGACTGAGTGAATCTCTTCCCACACTCAGGGCAGCTGAACGGCCTCTCCCCAGTGTGAGTCCGTTGTTGTGCCAGTAGTTCCGTTTTACTTTTAAAGCTCTTCTCACAGTCAGAACATTTGAAAGGTCTCTTATCAGTGTGAACAAGTTGATGTGTCAGAAGATTGGATGAATGAATTAATCCTTTCTCACACACGGAGCAGGTGAACGGCCTCTCCACAGTGTGACTGCCTCGATGATTTTCCATTTGGACAGGGAAATGAATTCTTTCCCACATTCCCCACTTTTCCATGCTTTCTCCGTGGTCCGGGTGTCCTTGTGTCTCTCTAGTTTGGACGATCAGTTGAAGCCTCGTCCACACACAGAACACGTGTACGGTTTCTCCCAGCTGTTAAGGGTGCAAAGTTTTTTCAGGCTGTGTAAATGGTTAAAGCTCTTTCCACAGTCAGTGCACTGGAACACTCTCACTCGGGTCTATGTTTCTCGGTGCTTTTCCAGTTACACTGATGTTTGAAATCTTTTCCCACAGACAGAACAAACAAAAATTTCCCCTTTTAGATTCAAAGGCCGATGATCTTCAATTTTATTTAAAATTAAATTGCTGGACTATAACTTGGTGTTGTAAAATTGTTTACAATGATCTTCAGGTACTGGTGATTCGAGTGACTGTCAGGTCTCTATGTGATATTTGGTTTGAGTTTCTCATCTTGAAATCCTCCCCTTGTAAGACCCTGTAAAATGAGTTTTCAATAGTCCTCACTGTTAATACAGGATAGAAATTCAGAACAGGCAATTCTAGTTTCTATGCAATGTTCTTCCCACTCATTCCCCAAGTCTGTTAATCCGCGTCCAACACACTCACCCTCCTCCCTCTGCTGAAATCCAAAACCATCGCACCACCTCCAACATATTTCCTTCTATTTCAGTTTTCTGTCTTCCATGAAGGTGTTGACTCTGACTGGGTTCATTTCCACATTCACTGGTTCCCCTTCCTCTCCTCCCCTGAAGATACTGACTCTGACTGGGTTCAGTTCTACACTCACTGGTTCCCGTTCCTCTCCTCCCCTGAAGATACTGACTCTGACTGGGTTCAGTTCCACACTCACTGGTTCCCCTCCCTTTTCTCCCCTGAATGTGCTAACTATGGCTGAGTTCAGTTCTGCACTCACTGGTTCCCGTCCCTCTTCTCCCTTGAAGATGCTGACTCTGACTGGGTTCAGTTCTGCAAGCACTTGTTCCCCTCCCTCTCCCCGTTGAAGGCGCTGACTCTGGTTAGGTTCAGTTCAACACTCACTGGTTCCCCTCCCTCTCCTCCCCTGAAGGTGCTGACTCTGGCTGGGTGTTTATGCTCTCGTCCTCTTTTCAACACAATGTCCCTCCCAATACCTGCCTGTAAGCTGTCCATCTGAAATAGCTCCCACTTTTGGTGATGTACGCGACATGACCAGTCACCATTTCTCTTTCATTTACAGACACTCCCTGACCAGTCATTATTTCTCCTTCATTAACAGACACTGCCTGACCAGTCAACTCCACTCTCCACATCTCCCTCTAGATGTCCGTTCACTTCTGAACAAGGCCCTTGCCACCCACAACCTTATTGCGGATGGTTGCATTTCGGAACATAGGAACAAGAGTCGGCCATTCAGCCCCACGATCGTCTTCCGTCATTTCGTTTGGTCATGGCTGATCTGTATCTTAATTACATCTAGCCGCCTTGATACCATAACCCTAAATGCCCTGCCCAAACAAAAATCTATCAATCTCAGTTTTCAAATTATCAATTGACACCCAGCCTCAACAGCTTTCAGGGGGAGTGAGTTCCAGATTTCCACTACCCTTTGTACGAAGAATTGTTTCCTGACTTCACCCCTGAACGACCTATCTCTAATTTTAAGGTGATTCCCCCTTGTTCTAGACTCCCCCACTGGAGGAAAGTTTCTCTCTATCGACCCTATAAAATCCTTTAATCTTCTTAAACACCTCAATTAGATCACACCTTAATCTTGTATATTCAAGGGAATACAAGCCTAGTCTATGTATTCTGTCCGCATCATTTACAAAAATCATAACTGTAAGTACAGGTTAGAAATTCACAACAGACAGTTCTAGTTTCTCTGGAACATTCTTTCCGCTCTTGCCCCTATTAAGCTGGAAATCCCCCGTCCCACACTCTCCATCCTTTCCCCGATTAAGCTGTTAATCCCCCGTCCCACACAATCTCTCCTTGCTCCTATTAAGCTGTAAATGCCCCGTCCCACACACTCTCCCTCCTTGCCCCTATTAAGCTGTAAATGCCCAGTCCCACACACTCTTCCACCTTGCCCCTATTAAACTGTAAATTCCCCGTCCCACACACTCTTCCTCCTTGTCCATATTAAGCTGTAAATCCTCCATCCCACACATTCTCCCTCCTTAACACTTCCTCGCTGTTTGAAATCCAGACACATTGCAGGGTCTATTTTTCTCCCGTTACCTCCTGAAGGTGCTGCGTGATGTTG